>NC_135262.1:13741666-14365277 GCF_964204865.1 Styela clava | reverse complement strand
GTCATATAAATTATAAACCTCAGTGCAACTACCGTATTTGCTCGTTTTGTAGCCCGCGGGCCCATATTTTTTTTAACCAAACTCACTAACCGGGCCCTTATTCAAACCGGCTCTTATTCAAGCACAGGCGCTTGTTATTTTTAAATTAAAATTATACACAAAAAATTACGGTATCTTATATATACATCTCACATATAGATAAGATCGATCGTTACAATAATTAATATATTGTTATTTCCAGTTCTCAAGTATGATTTAAACGAGAATAACGAAAATTTTGACTTTTTCTACGAACCGCAGGTACAAATCCGCAAAAGAAAAGTTTTGCGACGCCCTATCAATATTGAAACGACGCACTTGGGCGTCGCGACGCCCAGTTTGAGATACACGGTGTTACGTAGTCAATGCTATCTGTTATGTAATTGGACGCCTAAGGCGTGAGTGTTATCTACAAGCGCTTAAGATTCAACAGTCTTGTGACAACAGCGCTTTTTATTTTCTATTGTTCCCTACCACTGAAAAATCAGCTTTTAAACATCGGGCGGGCATTTACACCGGCCCTTATTTATTTTTATGTTCTGTTCACATGGACGGCTATTCAAACGGGCCCTTAATCAAGATCGGGCGGTAAAACGAGCATATACGATAAGCAAACTGACACAATAGCGACTGGTGATGATGGACATGTGAATATAATTTAGATAACTTCATTTTATACTGGTCCTCAATTTGAGAGACAATTTTGTGTCATAAGCGATCTTTTGTAATTATCCTTCGGGAACAATATGAACGTCCTAACCTCTATTTTTCTTTGTTATTATGTTAGCTTTTTTATTCAAAATAATTTCTTTTTGTTTTGACAATAACTTTTCGTCGCCTGTTGTTTATAAATCAATTTACAGTCGCAAAATTACCATAATATTCAAATTTTTCAACTTGTGACTTCCAAATATTCATTATTTCTAAAGTCGATTTTATTTTATTTAAAACATAAAGATTTGGATGTAACGGAGGAAGATATCTTCAAGGCGCGGGGTCCACAACATGCAATGACAATTTGGAATGGACAAATGCAATGCCTGATTGCCCTAGTAAGTAATTCAAATTCCACAAGCGCTTGATTGTTTATGGAAAATCAATTCTGCAGCGCGTATGCCAGTTAAAGGGTACTTTCATAGATTCCACGTTGAGCGTGGAAATTAGAGATGTGTTCCGTCCTTTGACCACAGCAAAGATTATTTTTACTATAAAAATCCCTATTTATCATTCTTATCATGAAAGTGGTGTAGCGCATTTTCTCTTTAGGCTGGTAATTTTAGATGTAGTCTAATTCTTGGCTACTGCAAATTGACTAAAGCACCCCGGAAGACAAAATGACTATTGAGTTATCTGATTCACTTAACTTAATTTACTAAAGTATCAGAGCACCTATAAAAATTTCAATTGTTATGTCACTTTTGACATCGTGCTTATTGGTTTATGTTACGGAAGTAATCGAGGAAGTTGATGATCAATAAATCGAATCGTCGTTGTTAGGGGTCCTCTTATAACGGAAATCACTTTCCAAGTAACCTATTGACCAGATGATTTCGAATTTTCAACATCAATACCCTGATATAAGAGAAGCCGCACCAAAAGACTATTCCTTTCGTTTTGTTGAGGTCCGATCCGATTTGTTTCAGCCATAATTTAACTATTTTTTTATTCCCGGAAATTTTTTTTTACCACATAGCTTCATACCTCTAAATATCTGGATGCTTGTGTGGCCATGTTTGTAGCCATTGATGAGTAAAATATAAGTATAGCTATTCCACGTTGTCATTTGACCTATTTTTCCAATTATTTAATCATTGATCTCATCAGATCTTATTAGTAATAATGTTCCCATATCGGCCAAACCAAAATTTTATATTGTGGAAGTTTATACTATTATGATACTGTGAAAGTGGGAACCCCACATTGTTCTGACCTAAGCATAACCCGTTTCTGTCTAGTTAAAATAATTATTTTGTCTGTACACAAAACTCTCTTTCTATATTATCCATTCAGCCATTGGAACGAAATTGATAATATACACATTTTTAACTTTTAAGGAATCCAATGTGGAGAACCAAATACTCAGGCCACTGTACTAGGCTGTAGTGATGGTTACTACTGGGGGAGCACATGCACGTAAGGATAAATTTTATCATCATTAAACACGTAAAAAAAATTTTTTTTATACTATATGATACTAATCTAGTGTGTTCCACTAATTTCCTGCATAAGTATACACTGCCTATGAATATGGAAATCTAGCTAAGTTAAATCACGTTCGTAGTTACCAGCCCATTTTAGTTCTCTCTACTACCCGATCTTAACAACCTATTCATATTTTGTCCTAGCTAGGATAACGTACGCTAGAAATAGAATTTCACAAAAATTACAATTGATATTTCTTAATATCTTTTTAAATGTTTTAGTTGAATAGCATTATTAAGTAAAAAATACACTTTCCTATGTATGCATAGTTTATCTTGCGGACAAGGATTTGAATTGATTGGATTTGATTCGATTACTTGTGGGGGGACAAACAACCCAGGAACATGGGGCCCTACACCACCTATTTGCCAACGTAAGTAGAATCATTTATTTTTAAATTTTGTGTTATGGTTTATTAAAAATTGAACAAAACTCGCTCAAATATTTGTTTATTTGTGTACAACTTATGTCGTTCCGAGGAATGTTTTCAGTCTTCCCGTCATATCATAGATAATTCTAAAATACACACGAGCCGATATACGATGTTCCTACAAATTATACACGATGTTTCTACTGTCTACTGGTCAACAATCACAATCTAGTTTGCTAAAATTAAATTGAGTATGAATGAATTGCATCAATGTCGTCTCTCACTCTACCACAATGATAAATCGGCGTAGTCCTGTAACTCTTATTGCTTGCAACTCAGTAATTAGTTATCTATCTCAATTAGATGGAGAGTCAGAATTTTCCTTGGGGTATACTTAATACAAAAGTATTAAAAGTATTACAAACAGAGTAAAACGCTAATTTTAAGATATTAAATGTAAAAAATAGGGTTTTGCATTTCTGGGTGACTTTTAGCAATTCAAAATCCTTCAAATTTGTATCACTCCAATACTCAATACCAAACGTCAACCGCCTATCACGATATACTTACCGTGTTATTTAATATACTTTGCATATACAGCTATTGAATGTTCAACACTGTCATTTTTGGTAGAAGGAAATGCTTTCTTTTGTACGAATAGCAATAATTGGGGAAGCCAGTGCGCGTAAGTAATTTTCTATGTTTTTTAAACAAAAGGTTTTTGATCTAACGTGCCCGGAAAATTGAATCCAGGCTTATAGACAGACGGTGTTGATTCAAAATAAAGTTTTCAGTAAATTGTTTATATTTGACTGTTACTTTTTCTATCCGACCTATACGTAATTATACAAACACAAGTTTTCAAGTCAACATTCAACTTACAAAATAGCCCTGGTATAATATTTTGATAAAGGTCTTTTAGTATGAAGTATTAATATTAGGTAACTATTTAAGTAAACAAATCTCGCATTGCTAAGTCGATTGGAAACATATTTGGGTTAAAAAAAACATCTTTAGGAATTGTCACATGAACTTTAGTAATATAAGTATGAAGTGCTCTACAACAGGTATAATAAAATCTAATGTGTTTTGAAATAAAGTTCAGTTTTATTTAAAAATAAAATAATTTAGTTTCGACTGCGCAATTGGATACAACTACGGTCCCGGAAGTCCAGTCACCACCACGTGCGGGGGAACTACAGATCCTGGAAGTTGGACGCCTACGCAACCTGCTAATCCAACTTGCACTAGTATGTTTTTAAATTAGTAGTGTAACGATTAGAACCGATGAATGAACTGTATACTGTAGTAAATAATCTATATCTGAACAATTTTTATAATGGTTTTTCAAAGGAACATTTCAGTGTGGTTTAAACTGTTATAATTCATCAATGTTTTCATGAAAATTTCTAACTACCAATGTAAAATTGAGCGTTATTGCTTCACATTTAATAATAAAGCCTACATATAATCCATGGCAAATCAAAAGTTTATTTTCTATTATTATGTTGAATAGTTGTTACCTGTACCACATTGTATCCTTGGACTGAAGCTAATGGTGCCCTCAGCTGTAGCCCACCGTTTGTATTTACGGACGTATGCACGTGAGTTACATTTAACAAATGTGGGTAGTCATTATTCGCCTTTTTTAATTTAGTACAATGCACTGGGGAAGTCTCAATTATTGTATTTTAAATGACATATACAACATTAGTTTGGCGATGCTTCCTAGACTAATCAACTATTCAATTCTTTGCCGCAGAAATAAGATTAACCAAATACGCGAATGAAACTCATCGATTTATATACTACAGAAGTTGTGTTAAAAGTTCTATTTGTCGGTTCATTGATCCACGATTTTGGATTTTGAAAAAAATATATAAAAAAATGCTCACGTGGATGGCATCTTGGGTTTTTCAAATTTCAGGAATTTGTAAAATACGACTTTTGTGTCTTCATTTTGCTGGATACAGATTACAGAATTTCATTCCAGTTTTGTAATACCTGTAAACGATGATCGAGTATTTCGCATTTCTAGTCACATAAATTTTGTTTATTTCAATTTTCAGATACAATTGCGATCCAGGATTTATTCTACAGGGATCAGAACAAAGACAATGTCAGAGCACTGGGGAATGGGATGGTAGCTCTGGTCAATCGTGCAGACGTAAGTAGCATTGTTTTGAAATGCAGTACCCCGCTTTTTATGAAGTGATGATAATTTCTCATTTTTTGTCACGGGGGACCATTCTATAGCTATCGTTCTCTAGTCTAATGGACACTTGATTAAGTGTGGTAACATATGTACCACGTTCCATCACTGAAACGTTCTATTGCGGTTATAAATATGTGTTTGGGAATTGCTGGATTACCGATCGCTGTAGGGTTACTTTTCACAGTCTATCCGTGAATAAATAATAAATTCTGTCACGTGAAATTGAATTTGAGTAGCCTTAATTCGAATTCAAGATTGAATGACCTTCGGAAAACGTTCATATGACTGTGCTGTGAAAATGTGTTTTGAGCATGATTTGATACTGATGCTTGCAAATTGCAATGATGATAGAAAGGGTTTGAAATTTCACGATCTTTGATTGCTGTATTTTCGATGCAAATGTATGATTTATATATTTATTTTAGCGGTTAAGTGCTCGGATCCGGCGTTTGATACTACCCATGGAACACAAGCTTGTCCAGGCGGAAATGACTACCAAAGCACATGCACGTAAGTCAAATCATATATAGATACTCTTTTAGCATAGTGCGTATTCCCTAACATCAATTTTGAATACCTCAAAATCGTTCATGTAAAGTTATGTTCTTTATCGAAGTCTTCTGCTTGTGGTCTCAGATTGATAATAATGTTCAGTAGTAATCTATGTATAGGGGAGAAAAAATCCAATTAAAAGGTTTGATCAAATGGCGAATCACGCTCCTCTATTTGTTACCATATCGTGTTGTGCGTCGGAACAGTTACCCAATTATTCAATGTGGTATTATCTATATACTGTCAATACCAAAAGAAAACAGTACGCTTCGTATATAAAAGCAATTCCACACGAAAGCTTGGCTATTTTCTGATTCGGTGAAATACAAAGAATCTACCAATATTATAAAACATGACATATATGTTTATTTACCTCTCTTGCCCCGTTCGCACTTGAAACCTCGGAGGTAATTATTAAAGCACCAAGATGTGATTTTAATTCTGTAAAATTTGTTGATCATTTAAATCTTGTAAGATCTTACAATATTTATTGCTATGAACGAAACGTTTATTTTCATACAGATCTAGCTGTGAAAGTGGATATGAATTAAACGGAGATGCTAGTGTAATGTGTCAGCAAAATGAACAGTGGAGTGGAACTCTACCAACAGAGTGTACTCGTAAGATATTCAACGAAATTGTTTTATGTATATTATATTTACGATTTTTAGGCGACAAAGTAAGCTGGCGTTAGTCTGAACTGTGTTAGCATCGCAGAGTACTCATCTAGAGTTCAAATCCCACTTCACTAAGGGTGTAATTAATTCAGTTATCAATGCCAAACTGGAAAGGGTGCAGTATCTACCAAATATCAGTAGGTTATTGCATATCGTTAGATATCAGAGACATCTTGCATACGGTTTTGTTAAGCGGGGAAGGTGTAAATAAGTGGCATGGAAAATAAATCAAAACAGAAACAACGCTGCCAAATATTTGTTCGTATGAAAATTTCTGCTAATAACCTTGTATATTTTCTGCTGATAACCTATTGCATCTTTTGTCTTTGTGTAGCTCTTATAATTTAACTTGTTCCATTTGCAACATGCACAATATTCACTACTTTTGTTTTCGGTATTAACGTTTCATACCTAAAGATTTACAATTTTTTTCACAGCTGTATCATGTGACGTTTTCCCATATGACGGTACAAGAACGTGTGCCCCAAATAATAATCCTCCATTTTCATTCGGAACAGCTTGTAGGTAAGGGATAAATTGAGTACTTTTGTTATGTTAAAACTGTAGAGTAAGGGATTCCAAAAGAAATAGAAGAAAGTACCAATTGATTCATAAAAACAGTGCTCATAACATAATTGCTTAAGTAAACTACTAAGTGCTAAAATAAAAAGTATTAATTTAAAATATATGCATAGTATCAGTCTTAATATCAGTTTAGTTTCGGTAATGTGTTTAATTCTCTGATACTTCGTTCTTTTTGTATTCAATTTTGAAATTAGTCTTTTTTGACATTAGGCATAAAAACTTGTTTTAACTGAATGAGGGGTTGAGGTAAAAATCCTGTTCGCTTAACCATTCTATTAAAATTCCTAAATGCTAATTGAAATATGAGATACCTGATGTATTATTATTCAATAGCTTGTCGACTTTTTCTTAGTATTGAATGTCCTCAAGGAACAGAACTAATTTCTGGAAGTCTACTTCTACTGTGTCTTGAAGATGGAACATGGAGTGGTCCCCCGCCTACGTGCAGAAGTTTGTAATATTTCTTTTTAATTTCCGCATCGCCACACTTCATTTTACGTACGTACAACAGCTAGGATTTTTAGTAGGTTAATATTAGTGGTACCAAAAACAATAGCAGTCCCTCTCCCATTTTTACTGGCCCTATTGTATAAGTAAATATTGTTCCAGATACCCAAAGCCGGATGGTGGAGGCTGCGCACCTGGTCGAGCGTTATCAGACTCGCATAAAATTCAATAAAAAAATATGTGTCAAATATTTTTAAAGGCTTTTCTCCTCTTTTATAACTGAACGCTTTAAATAAATTGACCCACTAGTGACCAGAAAATCTCATTATTCACAACAATAGGAATAACGCCAACTAGAATAATCCTTTTTGCACAACTCCATCTAAGTTTATCATAAAATTACATAATAAAATTCGAGAGCTCCGTGAATATAACTGATCGTTCATGCTTGTCGGAAGCCTTGCTCGGAGATGAGGTAGCAAACACCACATATAATGAAATAAGGCTAGATGATAATAACTTTAATATTTCTATCCAATATGGACGGTAGTTCATAATTGTTATACATTGGAGTTCAAGTTCCTTGTCCAATCACCAAACAGTTATCATCCAGGTAGCAAATGTTTCAATGAAAGTTTGTGTGATTAACTTTTATAATTATTTAAGGAAGAAAACTTAAAATATTTTTGCATGTTCATAATCATTGCCTATCGACGGACTCTGAAACCTCTCAAGCCTCAGTAATTATCTTGAACATTTACATGTATGCAATACATAAATATCATTTTCTTAATCTAATTTTCATTTTTAGTTAGGATGTGCTCGGTTCTTGAATTCCCCCCTGGGGAGGTTAGTTGCACTCCGAACAACTTCGATTATGACACAGTCTGCAGGTAATAAGTTATTAAAGGTGTCTTAATGTAGATTAATACATCTATATATGTTAAATGCATGAATTTATTCTATCTACTACTAGCGTAAGGCATGAAGGTTTATATATAATTAAAACTGTATGTTGGATCTATCAGCATATTAGTAATCCGGAACCTTGTATATAGGCAATTTTATTACTTTACACATATAGCTCTTTTACTTATCGATCTTTAGATCGGTAAGTATGTTGATAGGTATTTGTCTGTCTGTGTGTTTGTCTGTCTGTTTGTCTGTCTATTAGATGCACGCGATATCTCACGAAGGCGTCGTTGAATTTGCTCCAAATTTTGCATGTGCATTCATCATATCTCGGACCAGAATCCTGAAGCCTATTGATTTTGGATGAATTATGTCGTATAATTAGCGAGTTATTAATTAATTAGTGATTGGACACAAGGTGTCACTATGGAGTAAGAGCGCTGTTTTGGGGGACCCCCCAACTTTCAATCGATAAGTCTTCGGTCTCTGAACGATATTCTTGTTTTTATTTTGAGAAGAATTTGGCTAGATGTGATATTTGATACTATTTTCCGTGTTTTTTTTATTCGCTTTTATTTCAAGCCGGTCGCTTGTTAAATAAACCAATATATAGCGGATAAACAAATCTTAGCTTAATAGCATATGACAGCTTAATCATATAACGATCCAGGCTTCTCGTGCATTTACCAGTCCATGTCGGCTATGTGAATACCTCAATTAAAGAGCCATTTTGTCTCAGATTCATGAAGTTCATGATGGAAGGAGTCGTGCCTCACGCGGTTACGTGAGCCGCGAGGAGTCAAGTTATCCGCTTGCTCGTCGCCGTATTAAAAACATTAATTACTTTCCCCTTTTAAACTATACAATTAGCTAAACTATTTCTCTGTCCCATTGACTTTGGAAGAAAAATGAACAGTTTTGTCAATAGATTACTTCTAAACAGATCCGAATTCCGAGATTTGGAAAGTCACTTTTATTTTTACAGGTATACATGCAATAGTGGTTATGAAGTTGATATACCTTGGCAGACAGTCACTTGTGAATTGGATAAAACATGGTCAAATATCGAAAATATGCCAACTGCGTGTAACCGTAAGTTTGAAATTTTAAACATAATCACCTTACGTTACCTGATTTGTGCAGTGACAGGTAGGTGTTCAACAACAAATTGTACATATACATACTAAAATTGAAATTTGTGTGATTAAATTACGTATATCAAAAACTTGGCAGGCGACAGACATTTACCCTAAATTGGTTGCAGACGCTGTGACTCCTCCATATTTGACGATTTAAAAAAAAAACAGACTTTCTAAATTATCTGTTTCAATGCCGGATTACACGATGTCAGCGTTGTACTCCATACAATCTACTACATTTTCACGTCTGGTTTTGATCTCCGATCTTTTTTTTCATTTTTGAAAAAGCTTCGAAGTCCAAATTGGTGCCACGTTAAAATTATTCTTCAACTAGTGTTCTATGTGTGGTTCGCTGTCGGCACAACAACATTTTTGGGAAATATTATTTTTGGGACTCAGATAGTCATTTTTGCAGACAAATTTGTCTTTACTTGCTAGATCGCGTTAATTTCCTAACCTTCAATCAAAACTCGATTGTACGGCGTATTTATTTGCCTTTCGCTCTATACAACCCAAGATTTTAAAGTTAAGCTATTAGAGTTAAGTGTAATGCCAGACCACCGCGCACACAACAATATGAATTTGAAAATGGAATCAATGCTCCAAAAATGATGATAATCTAATTGACACAAATAATCTTTAAATGTTTTCAGCTGTCGACTGTGGTGCGTACGGTGATGTTGAAGGCGGCTCAGTACAATGTGAGGATGGTACAACATATACACAAATATGCCGGTTAGTTTCATATGTACTTTTTTTTTATGCTTTTAAAAAAAGATTTGCGATCTCACTTCGTTGAAAGAAGAGAAACATTCAAATTACAAATGTCATTTTCTTCAGATGAATCAGTTTGTCCACGTTCTGAATATTCTTCATAACAATTTTGTTTAAAGGAAGGCTTTGTGTCTTAATTGAAAGTAGAAATATTATTAATACAAACGAGTTACAAACGATCAATGATGTCTTAAGAGCTTTAGATCTTTTTAACAAAGATATCAGTAGATAAGTTAGATTTGCATAGTTCGTGCAAAAGTTTACTGCATCGATGATTGTTAAATTAGTATATCTGATTAAGTATATTTTCCAAAATCTTCCTTGCAACTAGTTAGTTTAAAAATAGTTCGAGCTGAATTAGCAGGTTGGTACGGTATTCACTCACTTCTTTGTGGCAACAAAAATTACTTTCTTAGTAATGTTATTGATTATTATTAGTTTGTTACACCGTTTTTAAAATAAAGTATTTTCAATTTCATGATATCGAGTTAGTTGCTGTTGGACTATTTATTTCCATATGCTTGTGTGGTAGTGGATTCTCATGCAAATAATTTGAACAATTACGCCATACTTTTATTAAAACAGTCAAAAATGAATGGTTCTATTTATTTTTATATATATCTGAAATTTGAATGTAATATTTTAGTGTCTCGTGTATGACCGGTTACAGCCTGGTGCAAGAAACCTCACGATGCCAAGCTAATGCACTATGGAGTTTACCACGTCTCGAGTGTTCAAGTGAGTTAATTCTTGTTAAAACGGAATATTTCAAATTTCACGTTATACTTTTTTCAGTGCTTGTTGTCTCACTCGAATGGTATTTTCACGTTGTTTTATACTTTACACTTAATTCATCACTTTGAATATGTATTTTTTCATCAGGAATCCTATGCCGGTCTCTAGATTTCAATAATCAACCTGGAAATATGATGTGCGATCCCCCTGGTTTTGGATACCCGAGCACGTGTAGGTAGGTTGTTCAACAAAGATGTAAATACTCATCTTTCACAACAATACATTGCGTATGATACATGGCAGATGAAGTCACAGGTTTTATTAAATCTTCGCTATAGGAGACCCTTACTCTCAGTATTCTGTCTGTCTGTAGTGACTAAACCGATTTGATTGAAATTTTTCACGTGTGTTATGCTGTTACCCTAGTAATGTGCGTTTCACCTAATGTCCGAAATGATATTTCGTTTCCATGGCAGCAGCGAAAATACACGCCGATTGTTTGAAATTTTCCATTATTCCACAATTTCTTGTTCAACCAAGTTGGATATTTAAATTCTGAAAATGCTATCCTCCGCAAAAGAAAATAGATACTCTATCGGGCATGCCGTCTTACGTCTCGATTAGGGTTGCCATACCGTCCGGAAAATTCCGGACATGCCCGGAATTTAGGGTTAAATTTTGCGTCCGGGAAGAATTTAAAAATTCTCAAATGTCCGGAATCCGGAATTTTACTGCACCTGCAATCTTACTATGCACACTGCTAATACAGAACATTGTTATTTCGTACCGCGCGCATATTTTCACTACGAAGTCATGAAAATAGTTATGCACCGTCCGGAATTTTGCTTTTTCAAATATGGTGACCCTAGTCTCGATAGTCCTTGGACTGAGGACGCTTTAGTGGATATGTTTCAATAGATAACTACGAGATAACTTCAGAGATACTTCAAAGATAACTACGAGATGCATAGCATTCAAAATGAAGTGGCACTTTTGATACAATTCTCTCTGCCCAATATTGCTGGCGGTGTAGAGTTAAGGTTCTACAGGTCCTATTTCTGATTATTGGGCTGTCTTGTCAATCTACTTCCGTAGCTAACTCTCGACACAGCAGTAACGCACACATAAACACATCCAACTTGTATGAAAGAACTTGTAATGAAAGTATATTTACAGTATATACAAGTCACAGTCCAGTAAAATTCCACAATCAGGTTAAAAGTTCCACAGTAGATAGATAAATTTCCACAGCAAGTATAACGGCAGTGTAACAAAGTGAATGTAAAAACTTGATGTCTGTATGTAAATGTATGGTGTGTATTGTATGGTTACAATATATTTGTGTCTCCATCCCAACAACAGTACTTAAATTTAGCTACAAGACACAAAAACAATAAAATAGTATAATTAGCCTTCGATATAAAACTCAATTAAAACCTAAATTACTTAATATTCCTAAACTACAAACTTCCCTAAATATCTTAGCAATTCTAAATTAGCATAATTAAATTCCTACAATTTGCAAATAAATGCCGCAAAGTAACCGCAGCACCTAACAGAGAAATTCGTGTGACCAGGCCTCATTGCACTGTCTCCCACACTAATAAATAGGACATTTAGTATAATACAACAAGAATAACAAGGGCATGAATACAAATCAGCTGATATAAGAGTGTATTGCACCAACCATCATTGCCAAGACTTCAAACTTTCTCTCGGTCAGTGACGCTTAATATAAATAAACAAATAAATAAACGAGAGCAAGTCTAAACATGATTATCGGGACCAGAATAACTAAAATTAATAGGTTAATTCACGAAAGTTAAATTTCTGCCTGTAACAGGCGGATTCCCATGCATTGGCGGAGATCCACACTGGGCGCGCATCAGATTATCTAATCTCTATTCACTAATCATATTTGTACGATAAGATTTATATTCTACTCAATAGCATGTTATTCTGAAAATATGCCTTGACATAGGCCAGTTTTGTTCAAACTGCCATTTGCATCTCTATGGCTCGTGCAATTATGGATTATCTTTTCTTATAGAAATTAAAAGCAAAATAAATGAGGAAGAATTGTTTTAATTGACGACTAAATGCGGTTGGCAACGGCGGATTTTCGTTTCGAATTTTTACGTTCAAAAATAAGCATCATCATGTTTTAATCTTGTCTTGTGGTGATGAGTGTGTCGGGATATGCAGTTTAGTTTTTAGTGTCCAGCAATCTGGGAAATTTTGAAGTCTTGATTGAGTTCAGTTCTAGTTTATGTTAGGTCTTTTTTAATTACAGTATGATCATTGTTTAATTTTTCCAGCTTTGTCTGTCATGCCGGATACACATTAAAAGGAGACAAATCAGAACTTACATGCCAGATTGATGGATCGTGGGATGGCATTGAACCAACATGCAAAGGTAAGTAAGTTAATACCATTAAAAATAGACGATTACTATATTAAATACTTCTCTTATCGTTAGTAATTACACTCAGCAATATTGTCTACTGGAACACGGTATGTTGATAAAACATCCGGCCAATTGCACCCTAGACTTATATCGTATTCTCCGCGGTGCTGATGCCATGATTAGCCACTCGCCTGTCGACGCTTGGAATGTTTTTAGTGAAACGGGCATTCATGTATTCATGCGCCAAATACTTCAGTATGTGATATTCTGAATTTTTAATCTCGTGTAGTTCAATATCAGACTTCTGCAGGGATGTCGTTGCTTGAAAACTGAAACTGGTTTATCAATCTTCTTTTCACCCATGAAATGCAGTTTTACTTCGTTCTGTATGTATAATGTGTGTTTTTAGTAAAATAAACTGCGGATTTCTGTTAATATATTGTAATTCTCACATTCAACCAAATCACTGACTGTTCAATTGTAGTTATTTCGTACAACTATAAAACAATTAGAATAAGTCATTACTATATTTTCCAAGATGTTATATGCGACGACTTATCTTTGGAAGAGGGAACAGTTTCTTGTCCAGACGGGACTGGCTACGCCGCAGTATGCAAGTAAGCACATATATGTTTATTTATACTTTATATGAGGTAAGCAACGGTTAGACAATATAAATATGAAACAGAATTGTTTTTAAATGATACTGAAAAGATACATGATGTGTTACCTCAGTTTTTATATTTTTTAATAGTTGTAAGTTATTGACCTTAATCTGAGGTGACATTTCTCATTTTATTTTTTTTCAATAAACTGCGATAGTTTGTTGTCAAGCGATAAAATATGAGTTAAAAAAATCGCACTGTTTTTTATACGACATAATTTTACGCTAAGTCGCCACTGCTAAGCGTAGTTTATAATGGCCAGAATCTTGTTGGTTCGGCATTGTCTACCCAATTTATTACACTAGAGGTGAAGACTGGGATTGAGGGAATGGGATTTTAACAGTGAGCATATACATAGTGACTGAAATTTTATAAAGTAAAATACTTAGCTTTCTGTTACATATGTGCATTTTGAAACATAAAACAATAAGGTTAAAATAAATGCATGGTTTATTTGTCGGTAATACAAATGCACATAAACGTTTAAATCATTTATATATATATATCATTTTCAAAGGTTCGAGTGCAGTTTTCCTCTGAAACTTTATGGTTCGGATGAGACAACATGCTTGGCAAGTGGAGAATGGTCTCATGGTGTACCAGAATGCAGAAGTGGGTGTTTTTAGTTTTGTTATTTTTCATTAAGATATGTATTTTACCATTATAGTCTTATTTTCATCGTCTGTTTTGAACCCATTCAAAATTATTATATTTGTTTTTTTTTCAGAATTTTCTCCAAAATGTGATGATGCAATTGAGCCGCTAATTTGTGAAGATAATTGTGATGACAATTCTGACTGTGAAGTTGACGAGGTTTGTTGTCCATCTTCATGCGGACTAACATGCAAAAAAGTTAAAGATGAACCTAAACCCAAGAATCCCTTCTTAAGTGAGTTGAATCATTTTTGTTTTGAATTTTTCAATATTACTATTTTATGCATAATTTGAACTAGTGCTTTTCAGTTTAAAGTTTCATCTATTGAATATGGCGCATTTTTTCATTTCAGATATAAACAAACAGACATTGCTTTTACTACTGGCCGCTTCGAGTCGACGTAAGCCAGTGTCACGCCCACCAGTGCGACGCCCGCCTCAGTGTCCAAGATGTAACCGCAATGCATGTACAACAGGCTTGCACAGTTGTCCAACGTATCTCAATGCTCTATGTGGGACGACTTGTAATGGATGTAGAGCCCATTTCCTTTATCGTAATAATCCTAGAGTGGAAGTAGGAAACCGATGTAAGTGACATACTGTACGGTATTATACTTTTTAGTTACTGTTTCAACCATCCTAAAAGAATAAAATGTTCCATATCGCAGATATGAGAGCGAAAAATAATTTGAACAAACTTTCATTTACTCAGGTCTATGTCCACGAAATAGTCCACCAAACCCAAGGTGTGGTGGATATATGTGCAACGGAGTTAGATGTGCAAACTTCCCACAAGCTGAGTGTCGTGTGTACGGTTGTGGGCCAACATGCTATTTGCAGTTTTTCGATAGATTTGGACGAAGAGTATTGTGTAGACAAAAAGGTATTATACTTATTCACTTCCTCGTTAGTGCTTAGACTTAGAGTACCCTAGGTTGAATATTCCAGGTTAAACCACAATCTACAACCAGGGTAATTTTAATACTCATTTTTATTCGTTCTAGCAACTTGTCAGCCTGGGATAAACTCAGTTGGTCTTTGTGCCAGAGCATGCCTCAGTGCGTCTTGTCCAAAATATTCAGCAGCTCATTGTCGAGTAAGATGCAATGGATGTCCTGCTGAATTCTTCGATCAAAGAACGAATATGCCTATCACAGATTGCAATTAAAATCATTGGGATTATATTATTATGTGAATTCTATTGTAATCAATTAAAATTATTGAGACATAATAAATTTGAGCTTTTCATTCATTATTAATAATATAATGTCTGGAAATACAAATTTTTGATCACCTAAATTAATTTTTACATTCAAACTGGAAAAAATGCCATAATTTCATAATTTCGGCTGTTCGAGTTAAATTTCGATAACGAAAATCTAGGAATACATGAAATTTCCGACTCTGTTTATTGTAAGTTTATCATTTTAATTTTTAGGAGTTTTGTTTGCATTCAAACTCAACATTACAGAAAATAATGTTGAAAACACTTGCATTTTTCCAACTGAGTTTTATATTCTGCTTTTTAGTCAAATTAAGAATACAAATGGATATGCATTCCAAATTGTTTCGATCATGTTATATATATTAGGTTTTATTCCAAATGGCATTCTTCATGTTTGAGTGCGTGTGAAATTTTGAGAGTCTAGTTTGGTCAATTGTAACAAATTTGCATTGAGTTACTACAAAAAAATTGATTTGTTGTTTCGTTATCTAATCTAACTTTTTTGGTGTTTGTACATTTTTATTTTATTTGTTGTTTGTTATATAAAAGTAATACATGGCCATAACTTTAGAGCTCTAGTTTGTATGTTCAAACCTTTCATGGAATGGATGGCTCATAGTCAATTTATAGTAAAACAACTAAACCTCAGGAGTGAATCAAGTCAGGTTATGGCTTATCTCAAATTCAAGTATGTTTTAGGTTTTATAGCTCTGTATTGTTTATAGTTTTTTTTTTAGTTTTTTTAACCATTTGCAATTCAACCCTTCTACTTCCCACTTCTCTGTCAATTTTAGATACTCATCTCACTAACAACCTGTCTGATCTCACTGACTGCAATAACTGACCACTTTAAAAATTATTCAAACAATATTTCACGAATCATTTTAATGACTTTACATATGTCGTTATATCTCAGTATATATAATGTATACGTTTTTAATATTGTATATGATGGTGATGGTTCTCGCCGTGTTTGTGTCCAGCTGAAACATGAATCAGATATACCATAAATACAAATAATAATATAAAATATGAAGTTTAAAATATTTTTAAAGCAACCCAATCGGCTTTTTTATCGTTAAATATTTTATGATCATAGTTATTTGGGTAATAAATGAAGTTGAAATGCATTTGTTTTTGTATTTAAATGAAAATTAATCTTTTGGGAGTGTTTTGGGACTCGGGACGTATTTTTGGGCCGTATTTTTGTCAGTGTGTAATTTACGGATAGTATCGAATTTTCATATTCATCGTGGGGGAGAGGAAAGTAAATAAGACGACATATTAAATATATGGCGAACCACTTCCAGTCTATGTCGGGTATGGAAATTGTTTAACAATTGTTCATTTCGGATTCATGGACGCGATGAAAACAGCACTTCATCATGTTCCTATATGTGTTGAAATTGATGGTCAGATGATTTGCGTTTTCTTTTTACTGCCACTCACCTTTTTGAGTATTTTGGGGTGCCTGCCTGCAAACTTCTCTACCATAATGATTGTAAAATCGAAGATGACATTGGCCACAGCTGCTCACTCGACATTTTGAATATGGTTGATGTCCACATCTTTCGCCGTTGCACTGGTCTGGATGACATTTAGATACTGCAGGATAGTTGCGAGAGCACCCACCTGTTAAATCGAATTTTTTTTTATAACAGTTCGCAATTGAATGGTATATGGATTATTGGGCTATAGTGCTTCTGTACTGATATGTAATTACTAACACACAAAGTCAACAAGATTAATCTGATTTTGAGAAAAATATACCTTCAAAAAAACTTACATTGGTTAGTAATTTCACGATATTGGCTCGTTGGATCATAAAAATGAGCTCGACATCCGTTACAACTTGTTCTGCATATTGCATTGAGATTTGCTGGACATTTTGTAACAAGACATGCGTTGACCGAGCAACGTGGGCAACGATTGTTTCCGCCACTCAACAACGATAACAGTAAAAGTCGTTTCAGGAAATCTGTTGTAAATAGAATGACAAAGAGATATCACTAGATGATCGCCATTATCCTATTTAATAGGAATGTTGTTTGTGCGGGTGTTACCACCATTCGTTGGAAAAATAAGGGAGAGTCATAGACTAGCAGTCACCAAGATATGTGGAGTTTCTATTGTCATCCATGATTTCGACATCTATGAAAAGACCAACAATAATTTTGTTTTCCGTTTGCTTGTTAATAAATTACATTGTAGACGAATCAATGTACTGAAGTTGATAGTATGCAATTACTCATGAATCTGGAAAATATTTTCCATTTTCAATAGGTGCACACGTCGATCTAATTGACACAATCGTCAATTTTGGAAGACAACAACGTTGTTCAACAGGAAACTATATATGTTTTCCGTTTGCTTGTTAATAAATTACATTGTAGACGAATCAATGTACTGAAGTTGATAGTATGCAATTACTCATGAATCTGGAAAATATTTTCCATTTTCAATAGGTGCACACGTCGATCTAATTGACACAATCGTCAATTTTGGAAGACAACAACGTTGTTCAACAGGAAACTATATATTTTTAAAAATATAAACTTGAATGTTTGTTTCATTTCCACATTTCGACTACGATAAATTGACATCGTTATACTTGTACAAATTACCTAATGGTAATCCTTTTGCTTTTTTAACTTCTGTGCAAACTGATCCGCATTCCGATGGGCAGCAAATTTTATTTTTTCCATTGCAGTCTTGATTGTTTTCACATTCTTTAGTGCAGGAAAGACCATTTGTTACAGCTGGACATCTCGGATCAAATTCTAAAAAACGACATTATTGAAGTAAAGAAAACGTTGCAAACATTTTCAACGACTGTATTTTATTTGAAAACACGTTAAAACATTGAAATACCTCTACAAGTAGGGTGGTCATTCGTCCATTTTCCATTCCACAAACACGCCACTTCTTTTGCACCCCATAATTTGAGTTCAGAGTCACATTCAAACCTAGAAAACAAATAAACATTCCCCAAATGTACGTACAGTTTCCATCATTATAATTGGGTTTATTATTACTGTTTCTTCAGAATTTAATCTGAGATCCTAAACTGAATCGAAAATTGAAAAAAAGTGCGTCGACATACAACTATGTTGTTTGAGAGAACGCAACCAAACGCGAGAGCGTGGATCGCCACACTAATAGGCCATCTTGTTACTCTCCTCCCTTTCGGGCAAAATACAAATCGTTGAATCAATAATTGACAGTATATATTTATACAAACTCACGAGCATGTACTTCCGTAATTGAAACCATCAGTACATAACATATGTCCGTTTTCATCTTTAAAGTCGATAGGTCGACATTCAACATCTGTAAAATATATCAATTAACATGTTGGAAGCAAGATTAATTATATTTAATGTGCTTATGATGAACGCCATGATTAGAATCTTGATTCAAATTAACTCACCTTTGCATACAGGGGGAGTATTGGACCATTCACCATTAGGAAGACATATTATTTTCGAAGGTCCTTTACGGATGTTGTTACCGTTGCAGGAAAATCTTAAAAATATTTAGAAATTTAGATTAGAAAAAATGAGTCAATGTCAGGGAATAGCAAAAAAGGCAATAATAGATTGTTAAAAGTTAAATGCACGCATCTGTTTTCTCTCAATTTTTTTTCCTAAAGACAAACCGAACAATCTTGGACATTTTATATGTCGAAACGAAGTGTACATATGGAGAGTTTTGCTATATTCTCTTGTTATTTGGAAAAATGATTTTCCCCATAACTGAATCAAGTAATTTAAAATTTCTAATTCAAGATGGTGCACACCGCTAAAATGCTATTATATTATTTTTCACATTTGATCCATTCTCCCAAGATTTTGCTGTTTTATATTAATTGAAGAGGAACCGCCTTCGTCATGCCAGTCTACCGATCTTCCAACAAACTCGGTGCCCTAATGCCTTACGGCAAGGGTGTGCAACATGTGGCACGCGGGCCAGATGCGGCCCACAAAAAAAATGTGCGACCAACGGAGTATTAACAATTTTGAATGGTGTGCGGCCCGCAAAATGAGTTTTTAATTCAGTTTAATCTAGTACGAACGAGTAATTTCAATCCCTTTACGCTGCAAGGCCTATACCTAAGTCCATTTTTTTTCATCTTTGCCCCTGACGTTACAATGCCCTAACAGCTAGCTCGTGGAAAGCGAACAACGCATTTTATGAGATGAATACCCAAAATATTTTGCCTGCAACTAATAGGAAGCTAATGTTAAATAAAGGTGCGACTCGGTTCCACCCAGTTATTTGTATTTGGCACTGGCGCATGGGTTGCACACCCCTGCCTTACAGCACAGATACAGATGAGAGACTTTCGCTCCCATACAGTCGAGCATTACTTTCATATTTCAAGAAGTATCAGTTTTTGCCTATCACTATGTTCAATATCGAAACATTCCGATGAATAACTCAATAGAAACTAAATAATGCAGTACCTCACAGAAATACAAAAACTGAATGAAACCGTTGAATATATTACTACAGTATACTTACGAGCACTCGCTCCCAATGCTAGCTCCACCTGTACACAGCATTGTTCCGGACTTTCCGCTAAAGTCAATTTCTTGGCAAACTACATCTACTGAAATAAAAATAAAATTACAACGGAAAGAGCAAGTAAGTAAGGGGGCCTATTTGTCATAAACATTTTGTTCGTCAGAGAATATAGGCCAAATGTAACTTTCACTCAAACGAACTTTAACTCATAATATATATGAAAAGTTTTGTTAGATTATTTTATAGGCAAGTACATTTTTGAATACAAAACTATCTCAACACTTTCTGTTAAATTAAGCATTGTTAATTTGTCAAAACAGAAGTACCTTTGCAAACAGGTTGTACGGAAGACCAAATTCCCCCGTTGTTACATGTTAAAGTAGCCTCGTTCCCCGAAGAGCTCCCAACGCCGCATGTAAGTCTATAAAAGAGATCGTTAAGTTTCAAGTGAAAGTAGTTGATGCAATATAAAATGATTTATTTCCGGTTCCTTGCCAACGATAGATTATACCAATAACCAATGCTCCTATGTTTTATCATTTTATTATTTTGTATCTTCAAAATTTGTTATAATAAAAATATTCGTGTAGAAATATATAACTTACGTGCATGTAGATCCAAGTTTATATATGTCAGTACATTCAATTGATTGGAAGGGATTTGTGACATCAAGTTTAGGACAATCAGCTAAATTTTTGGAATATTTAGCAATGTAAATTTGTGGTTAGTTAGAGCAGATTAAATCTAGAATTTCGCAATTTTTTCTGTTTTTATTGTGAGCTTCTTAAGTATAAATATTGTTTTTTCTTCTCCGTTGGGGGAAATAAGAAATGACGAGCATAAACCTAATAATTGTATTTAAGAAAACACTTACGCTGACATGTTGGTAGTGCACCACTCCATGTCAAATCTCCTTGGCAGATTATGTTTGTAGAACCGAACAGTGAATATCCAGGATCACAGGATAGTCTAAAATTCAAAACATATCTAATATCTACCGCTGAAACTATAGTTAAAACATTTTACTTTTGTTGAAAATTATTTGATATGCCGAAAAATATCCCAAGTATAAGAGTATATTGAAATGATAATTCTTAATGATATGATTAAATTAATAAAGAGTTCAACTTTTACTTTAACATAGAGGATGACTGAAACCAACAATTAATGAATAACATCTGCGCTAATTTACTTACGTGCATATTGAGTTGTACATGTTGCCCGTTGAGCATTCTAATTTACCATTTTGTTGACTGAATTCAAGATCAGGGCAGCTAAGATCTGTAGCATAAAATATATAAATATTAAATCAAAAAAATTCATGTCTTACATTCAGTTTAATATAGAATTTTCCTCACTGCAACGGCGTAAAGTTTTGCATCTGATTACCATTAACACCATATTATCTTTTGAAATAAAATTGCATACTACACTGTCTACTGTAAAGTAATGCAGTGTTAACGTATTATTTATATTATCACCTTATGTAGTGTACTTTATTTAATTGATAATATCGGAATTGAACTAAAATAGTTATGTTGAAATTTAGCAAGTTTTAAAGATTACCATTTGCAAGTGTAATAGTATACGTACCTCCAGTTTCACATAAAACTCCAGCTTCTTTATTCCATGTATGCATTCCATTTGACAAATCATATGGATCTAAATGTGCTAAGTTAACCGCTACACCTCTGTAAGGCTTTGGTTCGTCTTGAGACCATTTAACAAATTTCGCTCGAGAGCCATCGTAATTGGTCACTACACCAGTCTGTGAATAAGGTTTCACAGTTACAACCAGGGAAATGTCAACACAAAGTAGGGAAAGAAAGATAATAATAAGTATAGTGATAAACGAAATACTTACGGTTTTATCATATCGCATTCCAAGTGCAAAGTGTTCGGTGGTGGACATAGAATACAAGTACTTCAGGACCTCGAGAAAATGTGTTGAGCTGTAAATGTTAGCTGGAATTGCATTCTCGAACAGACATTTTTGGGAAGCCTCGTCTGTCGTCACAGTGCCAAATATTATCCAGTAGCATCTTCCTTCAAAAATCAAGCGATTTTTCTTGTCCTGGCATTTGTGGGTCATACCGGCTGTTGAAATATAAGGATACTGATCAATAAAGGAGATCAACGTGAAAATGCGTTCTGAGACGTAGGAAAGTTTTTTTTTTCTAATTTGCATATTTTAGATTTGAGATCTATAACATGGAATATGTTTTCCGTACGAAGTATACACGCTCACAATTAAATATAGTGTAACTTAAACAAAAGGATCTTACCAACAATAGCAGACAATGAGTTAAACACTAGAAATGCAGCAAATACAGGTTTTAGAGCCATCATCTTGTCCGTTAACTATCTCCAATTGACTTATCACCTTCGAAGGTATATACAGGAATGAGGAAAGGAGAACATGCAGGCTTAAATAGGAACGAAGCGTTAGTCTTGGGGGCATAGTATTACGATTTTTAAAGAGAAATAATTTAATAGGTTTTAGTGCATTAATGAAGCGTTATAAAAGCTGGAAAACACGTAAGTGAATGAGAATAAAATATCTATTAGATTCATGACAATTTTAGTAGTGAAATTTTAATGCCCATCAAATTCGACAACCTTTCAAAACATTAGTTCATCTCTGCTAAAATCTCAATTAGCTGTAATAAATAAATGCGTTTACGTTAATTAAACGTACTCAGAACCGGTTATTTAGAGATACTGCCAGACTTTACAAGTAGAAAATGCCTTTTTGTCTTCAAACGCAGAAAAAGAGAAGCATTTTTTGACGGAGAGATGGAGATTTGTTCCCAAGTGGATCTTCGAACGCAACAAGCTAAATTTAATATGCCAGACAATACAGAACGAAGTTGTTATTTAGTGATGAAACAGAATATGTTAAGAATTATGACGACAAATGTGTGAAATATTTGCAAAATTGTTGCTTGATTATTCTCGACCTTAATGGTATTCATTCAACTAAACCAATGTATGTGACTTTTAAATTACTTCACCCCAATACCCTGGGCTGGGTTAAGCATTAAGCAGAATAAGCACGTGTTTAGGGCACCAAGGGAAAGGGGACACCAAAGAAATTTCCATGGATAATTTTTAATGGTTCAGCATTTAATGAAATGGTTAGAGTTGGTCAAACAATTCAAACCTCACTATTGGTCCGGTTGAAATAAATTTTGCTTGTTTCTTTTTCTCAAGTAGCATCTTAAATCACTCTATGAATGTTTGTCGGCATGAAAACTATTCTCAAAAACATCATGTAAATTAATCATAACTTGACCTTCAATCAGTAATGAATACTGAAACTTTCTTATTCAAATAGGGCACCAAAGTCTTCAGAGCTTAGGGCCTGTAGAAGGCATGATCCCGTCCATCCAATACCTATCCAATCCGATACACAGAGACTGAGCATATGTATACATTGGATACTATAAACTTCGTCTGACAGTTTAAATATTTTACCACAAGGAGTCACACATTTAATTTGCCATGCTTTAGCCCTAACCTAGAGTAAATGCCTCTTCTGTATAATTTTAACTACATACGACTTAAAATGAAAGCACCGTACATTAAGATAGTTTAATCATTTGTATTTATTGGTGTATTTAGTTTAAAAAATACATAATTATGCATAAAAACTCATTTTCAAGTTCAAATTGTATAAACTTTTGACCTGAGTCATTTACAATCGTCACCAGTTAATTATTAAGTACTGGTAGTTAATCTTTATTTATAGATCGGCAGACAAAACAATGATTTTATAAGATAATAAATTCAAGGAACAGTTTTATAGTTTGTACAGCGTACTGACAATCATATCTCATATAAATCAAATTATAGATTTGCCAGATGCTAAAACCTGTTGTCGGTGTTTGGTTATTTATTGGCTATTTCTTCAATATTCGGTCAAACCTCAGGTAGACGACGGTGTTTAGAAACTGCAACCTCCTTCTGCTTTCGAGTTTACTAAAATAGTTTGCTCACTGAAGATTGCCCCATCGTGCTGTTTCATAATTAACACAATATTAACTCACGCTATGAATCCAAACCGGAAAAAGACCCCCGACTGGCTGAAGCGTTAGTTTCAATATGTATGAGTACTGGTAGAGGACAGGAATCAATTTCATATGCTTGTTTTATTCCAGGTCAGGTTTGTTAGATCACATGTCTTTTAAATAAAAATAAAAACTTTGAAAACGTGCGGTTCAAATTTGTATACTAATTAGAGGTTAGAATTGATATATTTTTAAGCCATAAGTAAAGACATAATAAAATAAAAAAGTAGTTGTTTATAATTATATCACCTAAATAAAAGATCGGATATGCGTACCAAACGTTTCTCTTTCCTTTTCGCGGATTTCTCAAAATTAAAACATACGCGAGATCACGTGACTCATTAATTATGCGAATTTACAATTTTATTTCTTTTTAGAACCAGGGTTGTTACCCAACAAAACAGAAATGAATTTTTAACAAAGGGTCTTTAAGTATTTTAATGGCGGTCCGAAAACCCGATTTTCCTGAGAGTACATTTTTTTGCTATCGTATCGTAGGTTTAAAGAGCAAACAGATGGAGTTATGCTATCAACTATTAAAAGTATTTTAACGGGCAATTTTTCTTTTTAAATTTAACATTACAGTGTATTATTTTTACCGTATGTATCTAAAACCTAATTTGCTAAATAGATAGAAAATACTCACATGATATGCAATTTCATTATATCGATTTAATCTTTTCGAGCTATTGTACTCGCCAAAGGTCAATAGTTGCTAGAGCAATAGCCTATTCGACCAGCACAGAAATTTGTTATTTTATAATTCAAATGCTTAAAATTAAGTCCACTGGACTTTTCAGATAGCGTCAGTATGGGTACAGCCTAAGCTAGGTATCGGAGTTGACGAAAAGACTACGTCTATTCTGACTCAGTGACACGTGGGGCGCAATATACGCAAAATAGCAAAATTTAGGGTGAGAAAAAATAAAATAAAATAAAAGTAATAGCCTTATAAAAACTTTTTTCATCTTTAAGTACCTACGTTGAAATTGATTGGTCTATTCTATCTACTGGTCTACTCTATTGGAAGAGAAGAAATACTAGAAGAAAATTTTTTTAAAAAACAATAACAACAAAAACAAATTTGCAAAACGCATTTCGCATCCAAAAATGTCAAAATCGCCGGTTGCAAGGATCGCGGACAAAGTTGTTTTTAAAGCATAGGTTATATTCAATTTAACTAAGTAGTTAAAATAAAACATTTTCTCGCTATTTTATGTATTTCAATTTTGTAAAGACCTTCTCTTTTCTGCTTCCTACGTTCTTTTTTTTGCCTGACTCGTTATTTTCTTTCTTTTGTGCTGTTTTTGTTATTCGAGCATGTTTTTGAGCGCCAAGACAAAATTATGGTATTTCAATATTAAGTTTGTACGTTTTATAACAATCCTTAGTTTTGCACATATTATAATTTTTCAATCAAGTTGGAAGTGGGTAATGAATAATACATAAATATCTTCATATTAAATGATTATGAGGTTATGATATACGTTGTCTGTAGCTTCCCAAACCCAACGCTTAAAATACAGTCGATTAATTCTCTGCAAGAGAGTCAATTTAAATCTCTATCGCTATTGCTTTGGCATCTTTAAAATTGACTCTCCCAGTTATCATTAGTGCAATATTCTCTTATTAACAATCTTTGTTTTAGTTTATTGAAATTTCAACACGAAATACAAAACACAGTATACCTACTACTTAAAACGTACATCAACCATTGGCAAAATATGATTTTAATGCAAATTGTATGCAAACAACTACCGCTGGGGTGACAGTAAAATATGAGGTCATTTGGGACAACATATACATAGTGAAAAGGTTGAAATCTAAATCACATTGTTTTGGCCACGACAATGTAATATCTTAAGTTATTTGGTCCTGGGATGGTACGAAACTACAAGTCCGTACTTGCATCTTATCTAGAAATGTTTTGTTAGAAAGCCATGTGTATATTTTGAGATTGAAATATATCATGATTGAGTGATGTTAATTGTCTTTAACGGGGTGTTTTACAATTTGAGGAAAGCTTGTTTATTTCATTGAAGGGAATACAGATATTTGGCCCCTCAAAAAACTCAAATTGTAACACCTGAGCAAAACATGTTTTTGGATCGGGGATCACTTAGATTTTGAATTTCTTCTCACACGTGAGCAACAGATAAAAGAGTTCAGTAAATCACACAACAAGACAGTCGTCCTAAATGCACTAGTTAGTATTCAAGCAACCATCTTTGTTCACTTTTCCGCATTGTTATTTGTTTGCAAAAGTTGTTCTTTCCACCATTCGATGTCCAGTTCGGGACCGCTTCCTCCTAGAAACGGTGGCAAATTTTCGGGATCGATCATTTCATGAAGCTTTTCATGACTGTTCCCATGGAGTTGCAGCTGGAAGGAAAAATTATATTTGAAATTGTAAAACATTGGTATTTTAATCACGCATAAAAATCAAACGAAATTGCGTTTGTATAAGTTGTTTTCATCATACCTTCGAAGACATCAGTAACCAAGATTTATTGATACAAAATAATCATTTATTGTTTTGGTTGCTGTAAAGGCTTACTAATAAAAGTGGGACAAGCAGAAATGAGAATTCTAATTCGCACTTTTGCGACGGATTATTAAGGACAATAACGACTTATAGTATTTTCAAAAATTTTGGCGGATGTACTTAATTATTGTTCTGTTCTCTAAATTATTGTTCTCTAAATTCATCCCAGCAGTTCGTCTGTGTGGCAGCTTATAAATTTAGGTTCAGAATTCACCTATTATGAAAATATTAAAATGAATAAGGAATGCTTACCCGGTTTCTTAATTTCTCTTTGATAAATGGTCGAACACAGGCATAAATAAGGTCATATGCCAAGGATTCATTGAAGACGTTAAGACTTTTTATTCGTATAGGCATACCGTCCTAAAAACGTATATTTATATATATATATTCAAAATTAATTTTTCCAAATTTCCAAAACTAACTTGCATATGACGTGAATTGGTGAATATCAATTTTTCTAGTATAAAACAATTATGTACTTAAGGCAAGGTTTTACGTTAGAAAGTAATAAACCTAAACCCTAAAAAATGACAAAATCGACAATGCTCGAAATTATGATGAGATTGTTAAACATCGTTTTCGATTAACGCACTCTTTTTTAGATGAGCAGTAGAATTGCTCTTGCGTTAACTGATATGCTCAAAATAATCTAAATTAATAATAATATTAAAGCTAATTACAAATAAATAAAAGTTTTTGATCTGCGGCAAATCGGTGTCACTCTCAATTCTAATCTCAATGCTAACATGATCAAATTGCATATACATATTTGAAGTAATTTTTTAAAACGTTTGCGTTCTTTTTATAGTATGGGGTAATTATATAATTTATATATATATAGTTTAATTTAAATGACTTACTTGCATTAAATTCATGAATTGCATTCCCACAGTGGTCATTTGTAGGGAGAGCCCGATACCAAAATCTTTCAATTCTTCAATGACTGTAACTCCATATATCTGTAAACGTGATCAAGTGAAAAACGTTTAATTTTCAACATTACATGGTACTCAATAGTTGTGCAAATTTTTTAGTGAAAATGTTTGAAACCCCGAATAAAATCTTATGAGTGCGTATTATATGTTACCTGCATTTCTTCGTTTTCTAAAAGTTTTTCTGTCGACAATATTGTAGCTGCCATGAATTGTAAAATTCCGTCTTTTTTACCGAAGTTAAAACCTGTAATCAATGCATAAATACGAATTTCGATTACGTTTTTCGTGTTTACAAGGATCGCTTTTAAATTTACAGCGATCACATATTTGAACGTCATTAGAAGAGTACATCTGTACCCGAATAATTGGATATTGATCTACTTATCAATATATTGTTCAGGTGTAGTGAAGCACGCTTCTGGAATTGATGCAACAGCATACGTTCAACACCATGTCGGTTGAAACCCACCTCACTAACCCAGAAGTAAAGCTTCAATCAATCTTAATTTGCGAATGATTGACCATAGATAAAACTCACTGTCGGTCATCCAATATATACTCAAAATTGTTTATCTATGTTTTATACCTGGTCGTCCAATGTTGACAAAAGTTCCATCTTTTGCTCTTTCTTTCAATGGAACAACGGAACCAACACTCAAAAATTCATCGATTTTCTCTGGGTTGTCAACCTGGTAAAAATAAAATGTAAATTGATTACTTTTTATATACATTACACCAATTACATTTCAAACATATTATAATCAGTTCAATATAAATATAACACAATTTTTAATTTTTACCAAATTAAAAACACTTTTCCAAGTTTTTCGATGTCTGTGGTAATTTTCAAGTGACTTGAGAGCCTTGTCCTCATTAAATTTCCGATGACGTAAAAATCTAAATGAAACAATTTACGTAGTCATTGATTTACTGTGTAATATTGACGTTGATATTTTGTGAAGATCAATAATACCTAATATCAGGCCTGAATCTAAATTATGACGAGTAATTCATCCAGTAATTCATACGTTTAGCTCATGTCCAAAACTGACGTAGCTTCTTGTTGTGTAAATTTCGTCGTTTTTATTTAGGACGCCATTGTAATTAATTTTACTTATTGATCGGTTACATTTCTTCGTATTTTTGATTAATAAGTATTGTGAACTGTGATCAGAGATTATTCTAAGAATTTAGTATTGTAAGTAAATCTACATCAACAAATATAAAGCAACTTACCTTAAGAGAAAAGAATCATCCGTTCTTATCAATTCAAAGTCTTTTATTTCTTCTTGAAATCTTGTTCGTAATTTATCAATTGCTGCTAATCTGACTTCGTTATCTTCAGGCTCATTTAATTCCTCAACAGCTTTCTTCAGAGCCGCGGATGAGAGCTGACACTGATATCGTTCAGAAATCATTTTGTAGTTGCCACGCAGTAGATATATTATACGCTGAAAATATACAGGATCATCATATCACGGTATATATATTTACATAAAGTAAATACCCTGAAACTATCTGTCTGCTAACTGCCATAATATTTCTTCAAATTCAATATCTGCTTACAAAACCACCACGACGACTTGGAAGTTATCACTGGCATACTATTTCTGTATACTATGCAACAAAGCTTGCAAAACAACATATCGGCTGCGGAAATACGTAGCTGAATGACTAATTCGCTCGTGCAACACACATCTACGGTACCTACTGATGTCATAGAAAAATATTGGTCTCGTCTTCTGTGTTTAGAATACAAGGATTAGAGGAAATTGTGTTAGGTATGTATGTCAACCTCCAATAACACTTCATAAAGACAAAGGGTGCACTGGAAGGTGTTAATTCGTCTCCGAGTGGTAATTGACGTTCCTACTTCCCGCACGTATTAAGTGCAAATAAACAAATCAATAACAAACAAGCACTAACCCGACTATTACTTAACATAAACACACGTCACTGTGTGGAATTCGTGAATTGAAATATCATTTTGCAGATGAAGGTTCAATCAAATATGGACTGCCATAAGATATGAGCCACACATACTTGCTCTATCACGTTAAAAATCCGATAAATCAATTTGAAGTTTATAGCAGTCAAAGAAAACAGTTACTCGCCGAAAGAATTTGGGTCATTGGAAATACAAACAAACAAAACATATTGGTCGCAACCGTTACCTGATGCTTCAGCGTCGACTGATAAAGATTTTGACTTTCACAAATGTTTGATTATGGTATATTTCAATATTTTCAGTCAGATACACTGAAATCAATACTTAGATTACATAATATTTTGTTGATAAAATAACTCTCAATGCGTTTAAAAGTAATTTAAAGTAGAATTTAGTTATTAGAAATCTCATGAGAATGAAAATGTACACGCGTTTTATAGTTGGTAAGCAAACAATAACTCCTGCATCTAAACATATAATTACCCAATATTTGAGTGGATTACAAATAAAGTCAATATTCGTTTACTTTTAGATTTTTGCGTTCACATGTTTACAACAAGCGAACCGTCAATCAAAAATATATTATAGTGTTTTTAACAAATATTGGCGTCGGAGGCCACCAAAACTTATGGTGTATAGTTGTTTCAATTTTGAACGGATATGATAACTTTATTACACCGAGTAATAATACACTTGAAGCTAGTAACTTCTAAATAACTGGGCATCTTCATCATGTTAGTATTGTTGCAGTCCTTCTAAAAGTGACTCACATGCCTAGGAACTAAGACGAGATGGGGCCTATCTATACGAAGTAGCCTACAATGAGTTGTACTAATTCAAAATTGAATTTCTCTGTTTAATTTTACTTACTGCCTGTTCTCAGCGGATAGCCTAGTGAAATGAGTTCACAATCAATAGCGTAATACTTTTTATCCAAACGGGACGGACGAGCGTGACAACTGAACCCAATTAGCCTATCCCGCTGCGATCGAACCACGCGGAGTTGTTTGGTCGCGGCATATTTTCCTAATTAAGTATCGATTGTATCAAAGCTTTCTTTCAAATGGAATACTAGCGCAAAAAAACTCACCAAATGAGATACTGAGTATATAAAAAAGAGTGGGTAAAAATTTAACCCGCGCATGGTGATATCGTTGTCAATTTCCCGGTTAACAAGCGCTGACACATTGACTCACTCACCGCTAGTATAGCATACGTACATAATGTAGTTCAAGTCAGAGAAGGGTTTCCAATCGAAGTTTGAAGAGAGAGTAAAACAGACAAAAAGAATGATTAAGCATGTTTTCTATATATGAAATAACTCGACTAAACTGTTACGTATGCGCTCTGAGCGAATTATTGATTGTGCGCGTGAGAGATATACACACACAGAGAGAGTCGAAAACAGTGAGAGTTTGTATGTTTTTGTTTTATGAGTGAGCAAACACGTGACTCTTTTATATTTTAAATGTTATACCTTAATTTTGTATTCTCACTTAAAACTCAAATTCTTTGTTTGTTTCCCTCGACATTTCAATCATGTTTAATCCTTGTTATACTCTTCATTGCATTGCCCTAGTGCTGATTATGATTTAAAAATAAATACTCTATACCAGCGGTTCCCAAACTATGGGTCGCGACCAACTGGTAGGTCGCAAAAGGAATCTTAGTGGGTCGTAAAAAGATGAAGAAAGTTTTGATTAATTTTACTGGTTATTAGGATCGGTGGCGACTTGAATACGTAGATCTTCAAAAAAACAAAATAAATTAAATTGAATTTAAATTATAATCTGTGAAAGTTTCCTTTTTACGATCTTCTCAAAGGGACAAAAATTTGCTATACAAAGGATGACTATGTGGCTTTTTTACGCATAGCAGTTTTGTACAGCACTTCTTACCGTGTTTCCCCAAAATTTAGACATGGTTTAGATTTATTTTCTTTGAAGAATAACACCATGGTTTTTATTGGAAGAGGTCTTTTGTGCTCATTCATCAAAAATAAAATTACATTGTAAAAAATCACGAGATTTTTCAAAAACATTATATAAAACCGACATCCAATGTTTTTATTTGTATTTCCTATACCAAAATTGTGACATCACACAATCTTGAATAGTAATGTGATCTTCACCTTACCTCAGGTCATTGAACCTTTCCTCTCCCACACATTTTAAATTTATTTTAAGGGTAGGGTTTAATTAAAATCATTTTGAAAACTCAAATTAGGTCTTATTTTCAGGCCAGGTCTTATTTTCGAGGAAATACGGTAGTTTTGCAATGATTAGCCATTGCTGTGTTCTGTGTTATGACATAAAAAGTTAAATGGGTCGCCATAAGCTGTGGTAATAAATAGTGGGTCCCAACTCTAAAAAGTTTGTGAACCACTGCTCTATACACATTACTATGCCTCTAATTATATTAACCGCGTCTCGCCAAGAGTGACAAACAGAACAAACTCTGTACTTCTGTTGTTGCCTGGAAAACGATACTATCTTATGCCTGTACCTTCCCTTAACGCAAATAATATTAATTGCAAAGGAAAATGTATTTATGCCTATCTAAATCGTACGATTGACGTAAAGCTTGTAAAAGATTATGCCTCGCTGATTAACAAATAAATACGCTCAGACTGTGAAGCAAACTTAATATAAATGTCTGTTACCATCATTATTAGTGTATTTAAGTTAATCCTTCGTCCGGTACTTTACATTGGAGCGTTTTCGCCTGCGGGGCATACTAGGCCCCAGTTTTGAATTACGTAAGTCTGTTTATGGTAAAATTATCAACTGTAACCAACGGATTTAACACCAGACCAAAGATGGACGACGATATCGTGATATATTATCGATAATGGGTGATTGATCTACTACTTTTATCCTCAGTTAATGACGCCTGGAAATATACGGTTCATGCATGACTGTCAACAGATTACTAATTGATAAACAGATTCTTTCATGGTCAAGTTCGAGACTCTGATTATGCCATTAATTGGGACTATAATTAAATAATTAATCTTTCACATGTGGCAATTAGTGGGGTTTAAAAATTGAACATTGATTATCGCATTATGTTAAAAATACAAATCACCGATTTAATGGCTCAAGCTCAAAGCTATACGATTAAAAATAATTGAAAATTACAGAAAAATTGCCTATGACCTGAGTTGATATAATAAAACTGTATCAAAAAGGTTGCCTATTATCAACAGGGAAAGGACTCGGAATTATCTATTATTTTATTTCGCGATAATTCAACACTAATGTTACACTAATCTGGAATTTAAATTTACAAAATGGACGAAGTTAAACTTTTGTGATAGCATCCAGTTTCATTGTTTTTGTACAATTTAGTATTCCAAGGAAGAGGGTAATATAACTTCTTTAGCAAATTGGTATACACCTACGAAAGTCATCGTCAAGGACTCACTGTGCGCTTCTGTTAACCTTGGCAAATGCGAATGCGCATTTATGCCGCATTGAGGAAAATAACTTCGGATTCTCGGTTTAAAATTTCGACTCCAACTCGAACTACGGAAAACGAGAAAATCTGCGCATGCAAGCCTTCAATATACTGTTGAAAACGCTTAGTGAAGCTGTTTTTCGCCTCTTGACTTCTACGCCATATAGCTTGGTTTATGTGGTATTTTTTACAATCGTTAGGTGACGGCAAATTTCGTTTTCTGTATCATTTTCCCTTCCTCGTTTATTCTTAAGTTTAAACTGGTTCCACTTTCTTGAAATATGTATTTCACACAGGAAGTACTAAAAAATTGTACTAATTTATTCTCAATTATTTACCTTATATTTGCGTTATTTCGTATTTCCCTCATTAAATTTTAAAGAAATATAATTGTCTTTTAGCGTAACTTTCTCTCAACGTTGTGCTATTTGCTTTGCGCTATTTAAAATCTTTGTTGGAAATATTCTTAATTCTAGATCGCTCGGAGTTCAATATATCACCCAGTAATAAGTTGCCAAATGTTCATATATTGTAAACTTTGTGCAATAAAATTATACAATTTATTGAATATATCACTTATTAATGAATAAGTTGAATAATCCAATAGTAAATTTGTTTCAGAGCGAATTTGTTTTCATAGAAAAACTGGTTCACGTGAGGTGGTATTGAGACCAAGTCACCGAAAACAGAAAACAGATGCAGAACAGAAACGACTGTAAAACCACATTACCCATTATATTGATTGCAATCAACAATGGGCCGATTGGTCTTTTGGTCGTAGAATTCAGGAGGACATCCAGGGCACCGGACTCGACAATGAGCTGTGGGATACTTTGGACAAGAAGCAACAAGGCATCCTCTGCTACAAAGACCAACCGCGTTTATTCCAGGCTGACAAGTTGCTAAATATAAAATATAATACAGTTATAAAACCAGATTTGAAAAAATATATTATAAATAGAAATGAACAAATTGCACAATAGCACAAAAATATTGAAATCTTTTCAATCATTTGAGCATTATTTCTAGAACGAAACGTTACCGAATGCATTCATCTTTTAACACTCTATTGTGGTTTAATTTAATAATGTTGCATGGGTACGCAAAGTCAACTTAAACATTTGCCGAATTAGGAGACAATACAATAATAGTTTTATCCTAAAGTTGACGTTGAGTTGGTTATATTATAAGAGTAAAAATATATTAATTATTAAAAATTTTATGTAAAGGTTTCTGATTACCGCTGAATACATCTGTAATTTTATGCAAAAAAATACAATTGTAACAACTGCGTGGGCGGAAAAGCATACTTCGTCATTTGAAGTCAAGTCAAAACAGGTAAGTTATATATAATGGAGGATATTTGTATATACTGGTTCCAATAACTTTAAGTTGAGACGAAGACAAAATAAATACCTTCTTCTCTGCACTGTACTCTTCGTCCAAATCGATCGAAAAACTGTAAATAGCATGTTGGTCCGCAACCGTACACACGACACTGAGCTTGTGGGAAGTTTGCACATCCAACTCCGTTACACATATATCCAGCACAATTTGGGTTTGGTGGAGTGTGAGGTGGACAACCACCTGAGCAGTTACAATATGATAAAATAAGCTAAAGTAGTTACAGAATTGCACTGAACACAAATATATTTTACAGACATAAAACATTTCCCATGGCTTCATAGGCTGGACTGACGGAAAAAAAGATAATCTTTATTTTTTAACACACAGGACCAAATTTCAGCTATATATAATTGATGTCACGTTTGTGGGAATGTCGTCACAAATGCAATCATGCAAAGCTAACGTACATAAATCCATTAGAAATAACTCTTTATACAAATAAAATAAGTTAGAAAAACATAGAACCAGTCACTTACAATGAATACTTTCTTTCTTATTATAGGGGTTATAGTAATGTGCTGTACATCCATTGCAGCCTGTTCCACAAAACGCATTGAGATATCTTGGACAAGTTGAATAATAACATGCATTAAAATTTCTATCACATCTTGGGCATACTGGTCCGGGGCGCTTCATGGAAGAAGCCAGCAATAGACCAAGCAATGCATTTTTATCTAAATCTGAAATTTATAAAAAAGAAATATGTTATAATTCAGTTAGAATTTATATTATTATATCTATTTATTTTCATAAACCTAGTTTCGCTTGGCGCGATAAACTAGGGCTAACACAAAATAAACGCAAAGGTCAGTTCGCAGGAGAAATGAATCGGATGAATTTGAATCCAAACTTCCTGTGAAGTTTGTGATGTATACATATGAGATCACCTCGTATATGAGGTAATTCAGAGACATTTTAACTTGCGTTGTTTTATCTGAAAGCTTGTTACATTTGGCTCTTAAATCAAAGTTTAGCTGCTATACATCATTTAATCATGATATTGATATTAATAAGTGGCAAGAGAGTCGGAAGACATAAGATTTTCAGTAAATATATATACCATTGGTTTGCTCTTCAGAGTCTCAGATGCATTATTGGTTACATACATAAATTTAATTTAAGTCTCAAAAACTACATCAATTTAAAAAAATATTTAAGCATTTATTTAAAAAAAAATTGAGCACAATCAAATCAGATTAACGTTTCTGCGTTGCGAGCCATTTTCAATTGCATTTTATAGTAAAGAACACAAAAAGATAAATACCGAATTGACGTTTTACTTACTGAGTAAGGGCTTTTTGGAAGAAACCTTGATTTTTTTGCATGTAAGTCCACACGAACTTTGACAACAAACTTCGGATTCATCACAGTCAAGATTGTTGTTACAATTATCAGCACAAGCTAGAGGATCGAGTGCATCTTCACACTTGGGATCAAACACTGCAAAACCACACATTAAGTAGGCTAATTACTGTGGTTTATTTTTACAGCAAAATGAAAAAATAGAACTGTACATGAAGGGTATAGTATCAAATCACGAATGGAATTTCTAAGTGAAATGGAATTTCAAAGTGAAATGGGAGAAGTGGTATAGGATATCCGGTAGCAACATCTTCAATGCATTCAGACACAGAGATAAAAGCATCGAAAAATATTTATTTGACAAAAAGTTTACGACATGATTTCTTTTACCAAAGCAAGGTAATTTTTCAGAAATGTTTTTGTTTCTCTAAACAAATAACGACTCTGACCACCACTGACAAGAGATGTAACCCAAACAACTTCAGTGTGGAAGCGCAAAATGCCAATAATTAATACCATATGAGATTATAATTAGATTAAACATCAAATAGATTGAGTCAACCCACTATGACAGAAACATTATCTTGGACCTTGCTAAACATTATTCCAATGAAGGTTGTAAGGATACCTACGCCTTACTTCCAGATCTTAAGATGACTGACTCCGAAAAGCATATTTCTTCAATTCATACACAAATGAAATAAAATTGCCCTGTGTGCTGGAACCCCGGGCCAAGTTATTAGTAAATTAGCATAGTACTTACTCTTGCATTCTGGTACTGGATTAGACCATTCTCCGCTGGCTAAACAGGTTATCTCTTCAGCTCCATAGAGTGTGAGTGGAAAACTGCACGTGAACCTTTTCAAAAACAATACACAATTGGTTGTAGTCGTGGATTGCTTTCACAGTGCTTATTAGTAATTACATAACGCGAGTTGGTAGGCTTTGAAAACTATTTGTATTTGATCACTTACCTTTATCCAAAATGCCATGTAAATTGGAAATACAAAATACAAATTTTGGGTTTCTTGATAGAAACATAAAACATCTATATTATCAGAATCAACACCAGCTGTTAACTAAATTCAATTTAAATAATAGATTATATTAATCAATTTTAAAAAGAAATTTGTTTTACAATCGATGTGTAATAGACTAGATTACAAAATTGTTTTTTGTAATACCATTCTTAAAAAATAATATGATTAAATGATTGTATTTTAAAAATTGTTCCACATATATATATATATATATGCATTCACACAAGTTTCTAATTTCCCAAATAGTTGGTTCTGTATTTATGTAGTCATCCATACATGCAAAAATCTGTAAACATTGTGACGAATTCTGTATAATTGTTAATCAATTTTTAATTAAGAAATGAAATCAAGCTTGTCTCAATGAAATGCAAGCCTAACAAAGTCGTGATATTTGCCTAATATCTTGAAAATTTAAAAGGTGTCGAAAGCAATAATCCACAAAAACGACGAGACAATGCATTAATTTATACTTACATGCACGTGCTGCTATATTCGTTTTTTTCTGTGCACTTAACAGTTCCATCATCAAAAGACAGGGATGAACAAAAAACGTCTAAAACCAATCTCGATTACTATAATAATTTGCTTTGTTATCTTTTATCTATACATAATTTTCTTTGTTGTTCATTACACAAATTGGTTTTATGATTCTATGGAGAGCTCATATGTATTTTAATTCAAACACTTCTATGATTGTCGGATTGATGATATATCGTAATTGTTCAGACATAAGCATAGTAAGGAGTAAGGGGTTACGAAGCTTTTATCAACTTATCAACTTATTTAACACTAAAAAATAAAGAACATGTATATAAATACCCTTGCATGTCGGTACAATACCATCCCATTCTTCACTTTCCTGGCATTTTAAAACTGCCTTTCCCGTCAATTCGTATCCATCGTCACAAGTAAAACTTGAACAATTAAAATCAAGAAAATATTAAAAATAGAAATAATTATTTTTGGATACAGAGCAAAACTATAGCCTATTTTGTTAGGTAGTTTAACTAAAATAATAATGTTTCTGTTACTTACCTACAAGTACTATCATAACCAAGATCAGGGGGGTCACAATAAATTGTTCCAGGTTGATTGCTAAAATCGAGAGCGCCGCACTTGATTTCTGATAAAGTAAAGAAATTTCAAGTATATATTGAGGTGTTTCACACGGAATATCTTTTGTAGGTGTTGTGATTCGGTACTATAGGCCTATGTGGGGGGGGGGGGGGGGCATTTTTGCATATGTTATTCCTAACCCTCACCTGGCTACGTCATCCAAAGATTACGTCACTACGACGTCACAATCACGCCATAGAGCTTGCCAAAAAAGGCAAGCCATTGCTCGAAATGGCATCTCCGCCGACAATAACGCACTCGCTAACGCGCGTTAGCGATATCTTATATAGGGATCGTTACGCGGAAAACGAGAGAAATAGCTTGCTTGATTTCGAGTTGTTCGTCTGCGCATTTTGTACGATGATTCGTATACTTTGACGAATCTTATTTCGTCACTGTGACGTTGAGGTGATTTAATTTTTGGATGACGTAATCAGGTGGAGGGTAGAAATGACATATGCGAAAATGGTTATGCCACGCCAACTAGAACTACTTCACGGCGTTTAGTGAAGTAGCCCCGTATATTATAATGCCAGATGTCCGCAAAATTGTAAATTTGCACAATCGAATTGAATCCAAACTGATATATTGAAATATACAATTGAACCTCATTACAGTTATACGGTCGAAATCCAAAAACATTAATCCACACAAAACTTGAAAAATCTTATATTTTCACTCCCGGACGTAAACCCGGAAACACGTAGCAAATTGCTCGATACAATAAACGTATTGCCCAGGCTTTTCGCTTGTCGCGATAGTCTTTACCAAGGAAATTGGGCGCTGAATATTGAACTTAAATACTATTAATACAAATGGGTTAAATAACATTATAGTGCATAGTTATATCCACATTCGCTACACTACAGAATTTGTTATAACAGCAATGCACTCAGGTAACTGGATATCAACTCACTAATACCTAATATAGAGTTTTTGATTTTAGAAAATTGCAATGCAAGATTATTTAAATTAAAACCAGGCTTACTAGAGCATTCCAGGGGAGGTTGGCTCCATTCTCCATCGAACATACATTCCGAAGTAGATTGCTTTGGTTTGTAACCCACGTCACACACGACACTGAGTACAAAAAAGTATTATTTTATGTTTGCAGAAATACAATCTAATTATTTCATCCAAAATGTTAGTTCTAGTACGCAGTGAGATGTCTGATACTCAAACAATTTTTTCAAAGAAATATCGACATAGTTACAATTATGAAATTTAGTATAAATATACCAATTCCGGCGCTCCGGAAGTATTCGTACCAAGATGACGCACAATCTGCATAACCCTACCACGGTACACATACTATGTTGAGGTCGTGCGCCATCTTGGTACGAATACTTCGGGATCACCCCAATTCCATTACCAACGAAATTATTTTATCAATAGTAATACTATAGGCATTTAAAGTGCATTGCTTTACAAAATTATAAGACCCACCGTAAGCTTTCAGTAATCAACAAAAAGATAAATAGAAATAAAATACGAAGAAGGAGTAACATAATAAATTTAAAGCAACCTGCAAACTTTTTCGTATGTTGTACCATCATCGCAGGATGCGCTGCCACCTTCTACTTCTTCGTATGGACCACAGTCGACAGCTAAAAACAATGAAACGGTATCTATGTATTCTATTATAATTGATGTTGTGTAACACAGGATAGTTGGATATTGCAGTTTTGTCGACGGTACTCCTTGTCCATCCCTTTTAGCCGCATTTTAAGAGTTGCTCGTGATCAAGTCATCAAGCAACGGCGAATTCGTTGAATACTTTTCTTGCCTAATCTCTCATGAACAAAGAATATTCTTCATAGCAAAATCATAAAACAAAGGCAAATGATGTCTTGGTGTGCGCGAAAATATGTAGGTCACTCAATTCCGGACTTGTCAACCCTAGCACCTACAATTGCTATTTATAGTATGTGTTTCAAATTTTCTACTTACGGTCACACGAAGATGGCATACTGCCGGACCATGTTTTGTCCAGTTCACATGTCATTGTCAGTCCAGGTATGTCAGGTTCGTAACCCATAGGGCACTCAAAACTAGTGAAAAAATAAAAAAGATTAGTTAGTATTATACTGTAGTTACTATCAATGCATGTTAGTTTTTTTCGTGTAACTTGAAAGTTCGTGTTGTGGGCTCGTATCGGGATAGGCTAGAACAGGGGTGGGCAACCCCTGGCGCTCGTGCCAAACTTGGCACGCGAGCCCATTTATTCGGAACGAGAGCGAGGACTCATAAACGAGATCATTCTTTTTCAGATAAGAAGGTTTGGTGGCTCTGATTTATCTGATGAAACTCGGTGTTTGTTTATTCATTATCGTTTGTTAACAATCTGTATTCATTTAAAATTTTAAACCCCTTTTTTGTCTTTTCATGACATGTGGCTACAAAGAAATATATTATGACGTGACAACTGAGTTAGCTCTCGACGAATTGTGACGAGACACAGCATTCATTGGGGGTGCATTGTTACGTAATATATAGTTCGTCTGTGCCACTATTTTTCTTCCTTTCTGATTGATTTATGAAGTTGTACCGTAAATATATACTACTACGGTTGTACAACCCCTGTTGGTTAGAGTTACTTGCTAAGTTGCTGAAATAAATTGATTTTAAAAGAAATATAACCAGTAGTTCGTATATTTCTATGAAAGTTACAAAATATAATCCCAATAAAATCTCCATCAACGGTAATGCAGCAGAAGAAGTCTTTGCTTATATAGAATAAGAAAAGTAATCAAATCTATTTGTCGGGCTGATACTTTCCCGAATAGTGAATCTGTCTGTAGCTTACATGTTTAGAAGGTTTATTATTGTGTATTTTTGCTTTAAAAGTAACAAGGCATTGTTTTTAATCTTGATCGGCACGCGGAAGAATTTTGTCGTTAAATTTAGCCGGTTTGTGCACGCGAGCCGAAAAAGGTTGCCCACCCCTGGGCTAGAATATATAAAAGAACTTCACTAAGAAAATATTCATTATTTTGATCTGTAACACGCTTCTGCAATTGTCATTATGTCAATTTCAAGTTTACTTAGAAAGATTCCTATTGATGTATTAAGCATTATTAGTCAGTAAACTTGGGAAGTTAATCAGGCTATTATAAAAAAAAAAATGGCAATCAAGAACGCGTATTCCTATGCAAAATGTAGAGATAAAAATGATTAAAGATAAAACCCCCCGATCAATTTTAATCCCAGCTCAGCTGGTAGAAAATCTAAGCTTTAAGAAATTTTATTTTGTAATACTGGCCAACGCCAGTAATATTAAATATGTCACCTGCACGTTGTCTCGTAATCATAGTTGTTTGGTTCACAAACAACGCTACCATCAGGAAACGTCAGTGGCTGGCACATCCTGGCTGTAAATGATAATTCACAATAAATTAACATTACGATAATATTGAAATCAAATAACATATCTCATAAAAAAACTAATAATTTTATATTTATATTTAGTGTAAATCATACATTGGAGCGAAACCACGGTGTTACGTAATCAATGCTATCTGTTATGTAATTAGACGCCTAAGGCGTAGTGTTATCTACCAGCGCTTAAAATTCAACAGCGTTGAGACAAAAGCGCTTCTTACTTCCTATTGTTCTCTACCACTGAAAAATCAGCTTTAACATCGGGCGGATATTCAAGCACCGGCCCTTATTTATTTTTATGTTCTGTTCACACGGGCGGCTATTCAACCAGGCCCTTAAATCAAGATCGGGTGGCAAAACGAGCATATACGGTACTTAATGTTAACTGGCGCAATATGTTTTATTTGTGCAATGGAAATTTTTTCATTAATAGAATTTGTCATATACGATACACAAATAAGAGCGGTGCATCTTATACACACAAAACTAATGTCCTCGTCAGTATTATGGGCGGTAATGTAGCATCATTAAAAGCAAAACACTATGCCAACACGCAAATCGAATACCTTTACATGTAGGTACAGCTGCAGACCATTGTCCATCTTCTTGGCACATAATAATACGTTCTCCTGACACTATTTCTTCTCCTTTCGGGCATTTGAAACTAAAGAATAATTTATTATCATATATATATATAAATATACTGAAATGATATTCGGATCTAGATTACAGTTTGTGCAGAAAAAAATGTGAAGTCTGGACAATGTATCAAAATATGTGCATCTCTCATTCTTTTAAATAACGGTTGGTTCAAAGCAAAGTTTAAAACTATCAAATGGAAGTGCAAATAAACACTATAATAAATAACTCACGTGCATGCATGAGGAGGAGGGACTGGGGGGCCTGCCGTACAAGTTATTTCGCCTGCAAAGGTCAAATCCTCGCATATGGCTGAAAATGAAGAGTTTTTTTAGTTGTTTTTCTGAAAACTCAACCAAAATGATATAGGAAATAAAATAGAGTAGTAAATAAACATTTTCAATAAAGTATTGTATACTTCACATCGTGTATGCATGGGTATTATTCACCTCAGGATCGTGTTCCAAATTTATCATCAAAACTTTGAAATGGAGTACACTCAATTGTTAAAAGATATAAACCATGGAGTTAAAAGCTGAAATGTCAACTCAACATACATGATTTACTAACAAATCTTCACAAAAGTCAGTATTACCACATCATGTTTGGTACAGAGTGTAAAGAAACATTCAAATTTAAATCGTTCTATGTTTGTGGTAGTTATATTTCAGTTCAACTTATTATATAAGTTCATTTCATTTTTATAAATGTGATTAATTTACACTTATTGTAGTAAAACTACATACGGTTGCATCCAGGGGGCTTTCCGTCCCAATATGCGGAGTCGACTGGGCCAATACAAGTGATGCTTGTTAGTCCATCGAGCAAATAACCGCCTGAACAGGTATATCTATAAAACGACAACACATACATTTTTGTAGTCACTGTATAATACTGAGTTTACCAATCTAAATAGTTGTTCATGGTGAAAAATACCTTCAAATATCACAGAACATCATTTTAAGACAAAGAGTATTTGTGGAGTTGGTTAGTTGGTTATTGCTGTTATTGCGTTAATAATGAAGATGGGGGTATGCATCTGCAATACCCTGATTATTATCTCTTTTTACCAGATTTCAGAGCCTGTTTGTCTGACATGTCAATTGATATGAATTTTGCAATATGTATAATAAAAATTTAAATGTTTTTATGGACGGTACATTTACAGTTTCATTCTGGAATGCTATATTGGAGTAAAAAATTAAAAAAGGGATAAAGTAGTTTTCAAAAATAAAAATTCATCTAACGTGAAAATAATGAAAGCAGAAAAATCAACAATAAATGCTCTCAAAAGTAGACATGAGACAGACCAAAATGGTTTAGTAAAATGAGATCAGAAATTGCTGGTGAACAATGCCTGCAACAACAATGCGCGTCTAACCATACTTCATCGAACTAAAATATACTCACGAGCAGACACTCCCGTGAAAGTAAGATTTGGTACAATCTTCAATGAGTCCCGGTTTTGAATATCTAGTTGGTGGACAATGATTTCCTGGATAAATTGATAAATTTGCAAGTAAATTGAATATTAATATTTTATAATTTTTTTTCGACTTTCTGTGACATCTGGTCAATTTTCAATATTAAAAAGTATAATACATATGGCTTCCTAGTGCAAAAGTAGCAGACAGATCAAGTGTAGAATAGTGGGTGCAGGCCTTGATCAAAGAAAACGAATCGAATACATTATGGTTAAATGATAAATAGGAAACCACTAAATCTCAGCTGTTACTAAATGTTAGATTAATGAACAAAAATGTAGACCTATGGATCCTTTTATAAAATTGTTAGTGTGATTTATCATGTCTTTGTTAGTTTTTAAACTGATAATGATAAAATCATTTTTATGTCAAACTGTCAGTTTGAAGTACTCAAATTGAACGTGTTTTGATTTATATGACAGATGTGTAACTCAAGTGTCGAGTATATTTCAGGACTACCAGTTACAATTATCCACCTAAATATGGATAACAAAATCATTATTTTAAATACCGCTCACCTTGGGGTATCGCGCTGAGATATTTAGATGTACTTTTCGAATATTAGAGAAAAATAAATTATAATATAATAGGATTTGAAGATCGGATTTTGTTTAGTATGTCATCAAATTTTTAGTAATTATGCTCAAACCCTAATATACTACCAGCTATTAATGAGAAAAAAAGAAGCGAATATATATGCCAGTTTTTATAAAAAGATTTTTCTCACAAATTTTTATAAATTCCACAAATACAGTTGTGATTTCTCGGTAACGATTTTAGCTATATTAATGGTTGTGGTAATGTTTTGTTGGAAAATCATATGAAAAAACGTAAAGATTAATCAGATGTGATCAGTTATTACCTCTCTACTATAGTAGTTTACTATAGACACAACATCTCTCAAGATCGAGGTTGTTTTTCTTGCAAGTTTTGGGGCATTAGGTCGCATAAGTAGACTATTATTGGAGAATTACTTTTTGAAGGTATATAACCAAATGGAACTCTAGCACACGTTTCAAACAATCCATGAGCGAAGGTTTAGGGACGAAAAAATTTAAAATGACCTATGCAAAATGACCTCAGGAAAGAAAGCGGCCCGACGGGAAGTTTCAAAATTAGAAACTGTAATACGTGTTTTATGATGGAAATGTTTGAGGCCATATTTTTAACTCGAGGCCATATCACCATCAGGTTATAAAGAATAAAGTTCAAATTTAGTTCAAGTCAATTTCCATTCATTTAGTGACGCCATACAATCACATATTCACCGTCCAAATACCCGATTTTATTTATTCCTAATATTTTCTTGAGGCAAGTTTTTGTGTATATCTAACTTTTCGAAATAATACTACTATTTTAAAACTACACAGTTCAAAGTATTGCTGCATACTAAAAACGAATTTATTTCTGTAACGTTTTGTCTGACCAAAATTAGACTTCCTCAGACAAGCAGTTTACAACAATGACTAGAAAAGAACAATTATGCGGTTTAATTTGACTTAAAAAAATGCATGATATGCATACGAATCCACTAGTGCTAAGGCACTGAGAAAGTAATGAAAGTTGTCCAACCTCTACTGACAACTACTTTAAAAAACTGCAGTTTTAATCGGGTCAATCAAATTTTTTTTTGCAATAGCAGCCGACAACCCCATCGCTCAATGTCCGGACCAAACAAGGCTAAATAATCAGTCAAATTAGTACTCATATCTTTATTTAGAAATTTTCGCTTTATTTTACCTCATTCTCAAAAATACTGTAATGAACATTAAACTAGGGGAATATACATTTTGCCATTCCACAGCAACATAATCTTATAACATGTAAACAAGTTGTAACTTGTCCACTGGAGCAATACAAATTAACTAGCGGAATTTTAGACATTTATTTAGCATGAGCTGCTTCTACCATTTAACCCGCTGGCCACTGGCTCTAATATATTACGCGATACCACACAAAAACACTCGTACACAGCTATAAAAATCCAGCACCACTCGGCATTTTAGCGCTATATGAATCATTTTCGAGCATTTCACGGGGAAGATGTTTTTCACGTGTGATTGGTGATAAATCAACCTTTTATATCAGGAAAAAGATTTTTTGCGCAAGGTGTCATATCACGTTATCCAGTTCTCCGAAAATAGCATATTAGCAACCAATAAAACTTGCTTTAAAAAAATAGTTTTTGAACCTATTTGTGACGACCACTAAAATGCGCAAGAACTACAAAAACCGAAGAGAACTATAATGGTGCACACCGTAATGGTCAATGCCTGCGGACGAGCAAAATGCCGGCGGGCTTGTTCATCTATGGTAATTACCTATATACAGAGAGGAGCCAATGGCTGATAATCAATACTACTTAATACAAGAAATAACCAAATAGCATTGGAACCAGGCAATTCATTGCTTCTAAAATCAATATCGAAATAACAAAAACAAATTGTGCAGTAGCATATTCCAATCCAAATATAAATTTCTGTATTAAATTTTTTAGAACGTATTTTTTTTTTAAAAAATGGATGAGATCATTTAAGTATTTAATAAAAGTGAATTGCCAAAATGGAACTAACTAAATACCAACCTTCTGTTAGATGCAAAAATAGAGCAATCAAAACGTAGGAAACTTCCCAGAACTTCTTCTCCATGATATTAGCCTATATCGTGCTCGCTGTCAACTGAGACGTCGTTTATAAACCATGTTATGATGCCAAAAAAATTTCTTCCATTTACAATTTTGCTCCAGGCAAATCTAAAAATATGTGGAAGTCATTAGAATAATTAAATTAATTAAATAATTTACTTTTGGTTATGGTCACACACAATAACTTAATTCTGTCAAGCCATGTGTAAGACTCAAATTATGTTTACCTTTTCTGATCACGGAGCACGAATTTCTCATGGGAAACGTGAAAAACATAGTTCATTTTTGTACATGGAAGACATGAAAGAAATTTTTTTGTCATCAAAACAGATCACTCATTTGGTTTTCTGTAGAAGCGCACTTCCGGCTGTCAGGACATGATAGTGTTTACTGCGGCACAGCACATATAAATGGAGTCTTACAGAGACTTTTACACTCAGTAAAGTGCATGACATTTGTTGCCATTTCCAAACATGGCGTAATCGGTCTGTATTGATTTGAACGCAAAAATGAAAAGCCTAAACAGTGAATATGGAAAGCTGCGCGATGGTCCAACTGCGAAGTTTCTCACAGGTTTGTGCCATTTCTGCCTTAACTGCAATGTTGGCAGATATTCTTTCAACCACCTCTTCCAGAAACAATCTGTCATCAATTGTACCTGTCGCCATGACTTCTTATATCCATCCGCTTTCATGAATGGATCAGGAGGAAGATTCGTATTAGGCCGACCAAGTAACAACATATTAGGACTCAAAGTTGCGAGATCATCCGGGCTATCTCCAACCGGACAAATTGGTCTCCCATTTAAAATGCTTTTACACTGTGTTGTCAATGTATGTAGAGCATCATCATCCAACAACCTCTCCCCAGCAATAGCTCTCATCAATTTCCGGAAAGATCTTATCATTCTCTCCCAAGCTCCATTTGTATGAGAAGCTAAAGGCACAGAAAACCACCATTCAATGTTTTGCTGCTGCATAATTTTACAAATCTGATTTTGATTCCAATTTTGAATCCCTTAACGAAGTTCTCTCTTAGCCCCGTAAAGTTCGTTCCATTGTCACTGTACATTTTCCTTGGTCGCCCACGCCTGTTTATAAATCTCTGGAACACATTAATGAACGACGAAGTATCCAGCAAATTAGCCATCTCGATATGAACCGCTCGAGTAGCCATACAGCTGAACATACACCCATATCTTTTCTCCTCACTCCTGCCTCTCTTCACCAGTATTGGTCCAAAATAATCACAGGCAGTTTCCATAAAAGCATTTTCACTAGGTGTCACTCGAACTTTTGGTAACGGTGCCATCACTTGCTCCCCCACTTTAGAATTTCATCGACGACAAGTAAAACATTTGCTCAACCTTCGACGCACAGTTGCATGCCCCTTGATAATCCAAAATTTCTCACGAATTGCAGATAAAACATGCAGAGTACCACTGTGACCTTCTCTTTCATAATACAAATCAATCACCAAATTTGTAATATGACTATCACTCGGCAAAATTACTGGATATCTACTTTCCAATGGCATATGTGAACGATCAAGATGACCAACGACTCTCAGAATCCCTTTTACAACAATAGGATTCAATTTCTGTATTGATTTCATCTGCTCATTTCTCGACAATGACCTCTTCGGCGTTCTGATGATCTTTTCTTCCAAAGATGAATGATTATGCAATGCATCAAATTGTTTTCCAAACTGCTCTCATTGCACAAATTTTACTATGCAATCAATCGCACAATTCAATTCACGAATCTCAAGATGTCCTCGTTTCAGCAGACTAATATCTCCATCACCTCGAGATTTAGCCACCTTCCATCTGAGATAAGATCAATATCTCAACAGCCAAGCTGTCGATCTCTGAAGTTTCTCCAATTTAGAATATTTCGAAAGCAAACGTTTGATTGGATTTTCCTTCAAGTTATCTTTAACACAATATACAGTCAAATCCTGTTTCAATTCACGATCACTATTTGATATGCCACGGATAGGTTTTAATTTTGGCCACATGCGTTCTTCCTTTATCAAAAACGCAGGACCTTCAAACCAGATCTTTGATTTGTCCAACTGACACGGTTTCAAACCTCGAGATGCAATATCAGCCGGGTTACATTTTGTGTCAATATGTCTCCATTGCAAAGGCTCTGATCCTTCATGAATAACAGCAGGACGATTCGCCACAAAGGTATGGAAGCGTCTTGTCGTATTAGTGATATACTGCAACACTGACATTGAATCGGTCCAATAAATGATTTTATCAATTTTATACTCCAGTTGAGTCTTCACTAACTGACCCAACTTCACTGCAACCACTGCTGCAGTCAACTCTAGCCTTGGTATAGTCACTGGTTTTGAAGGTGTCACTCTTGACTTTCCCATAACAAAATTACAATGCACCGATCCATCGGACTTATTCAACATTTGCAAATAGCATGCACATCCATATCCAATTTCACTTGCATCCCAAAAAATATGCATTTGAATCTCACCAGGGTCATTCGTATCCGAACATTTCAAACAACGAGTAATAGAAACCTTTCATTCACCAAGGTCTTTGCACCTCTCGACAATTGCTGATAAATTTTGTTAGATGGAACCCACCGCAAATATGTGTACTAAAATGAAATAGTCACTTGCTGGAGATTACAAATCACCATTTGGCCACCACAAAAAACGAAGCGAGTCGCAATCTTCTGGTCTCACTCTCACCTGATGAAACATAGCCTTGATATCTGCCATCACACCAATTCTTTCTTGTCGAAACCTCAACAAAACTCCTGCCAAAATATTCGCATAATCTGGTCCTTGTAATAAATTATCGTTCAATAAAACCCCACGAAAAGTTCCGGCCCCATTGAAAACTACACGAAATTTTGATTGTTTCGTACTATAATGCCCCAAATAAAAAGTTTTGTTACTAGTCACCAATTCATCATTAGGTATTTTTCTTGCATACCCATTATCCAGATAATCATTTATCACGCTCTTATAACGCTCAAATAATTCTGGGTCTCGAATAAATTTCCTCTTTTGGTACAATAATTGTTTCTCCACCATGGCACGATTATTAGGAAGTTTCACCTCTTTATTTTTCCATGGGAGTCCCACCTCATAATGTCTAGTAACTTTTCGAATAGTCTTTCCATGATAGACAATGCCCGCTTGTCTTCAACAGAATGTGAGGATGCAGATTCATATGCATTATCAATAAAATCACGCTCATAAATCTGACACAATTGACGATGTAAAATATTATCATCACAATGAATAAAATTCACAAAATTATTATCACAATTAGAATCACTCTCAGGGCCAAACAGTGTCCACCCCAACATGGTTTCACCGCTCTGGGCTGTCCCCTTCTCCCACGTTTAAGCTCAAACACATCATGGGCATCCGGGGCATTTGAGCCTATAAGAAGCTAGAATCAGAAATATCAACATGGGAAAAATGTGAATACACTTCAGTATATCACGTACACTGGGAATACTCGATTTCAAGTTGGGCAATCGCTCAACAGTTAGAACTCTATCTAGCACTAGAAAGTTGCCTGCAGCCATGGCAGTCAACGATAACTCAAACCCCTCTTGGATTTTATGACCAGTCACAGTCTGCACAGAAAAATTGGTTTTTACCCCACTTATACCTAGCTCCCTCATGAGCCCATTGGTACAAAGGGACACCGTAGATCCTGGGTCTAACAGGGCATAGGTCGATATCTCCTTATCTCCTATGGCCTTACCCCTGACCGTGACTGGTAACAATTTAAATCTAACATTCCCAACCTCTCCCGTAGCCTCCACGCTACAAGAAGTTGCTCCACACGTAGATTTCTCACCGGCCCCACTGACCGGAGCACTCGTCTTATTACCTGAACAAAAACTTCCAGAATTAGTAGAACCACCCGGCTTCTGCCGAGGTGGGAAATGCAGCAGCACATTGTGCTTTTTGCCACATCCATCAACATTACATACCACATTGCGAGTACACTCATTTGCTATGTGACCATTTAAAAGGCAATTATAACACAAATCATTTTTGCCCACCCACAATGACCTCTCTTTAGGAGTCATTTTCTTAAACTTCAGGCATTTCCACAAAGGATGTTGATTACCCGACCCAAAAAAAAGACAATCAAACTTGGCAATGACCCCCCTATTAGGTATAGCATTAGAATCGGTCACAAAAGAGGACCCCGCTTATAATTACACCGGACCGAATTGCCTTTTTGGCAATGTCCTTCGTACAGAATGATAAGCTTACGATTTGCTGGGATATTTTCCACATCAATTGCAGCTGTAAATTCACTCAGAAACTCTGGATACCTCAGCTGATCACCATCAAACTCAGGTAGATCAACTTTCAGATGTTCACCCATAGATGCTGGACATGTCGGAATCACCGGATACACAGGAACTGCAGAATAGCTCAAAGATGTCGCTGGTACACTCGAACCGTAAACATTCTGGACAGGAACACTGCTCACACGTTGAGGTTCACCCATTCCAACACGCCACTCGTGACTGGGAAATGGCTCGCCACCGACACACCACCTGTGGCCGGGGCATAACTCGACACCGGCATGCTACTCATTACCGGATTGTAAACATAATGTCCAGATTGTACAAACGATGTAACAGGAACCTCGGACGATCTCAGCAGTCCAGGATTAGACATGTTTATAGCACCAGTCAATGTTGAAGTCATCAATGGCACACGACCATCAGAAAAATCTTTCATTACAGGGGAAACCACAAGAGGCTTTGACTGCAATGCAGAGTCCAGTCTTTATAAAAGGCACGTTAGATTTAGGCTCATAAATGTTCACAAATTTAGGATTTGTCAATGTTTCTGTTCCATTCACATCACCAAATTCTTTAGAGGCACAACTTGTATGCTCCAATTGTGGATTGCTATCCAAATTAGAACTCATGATAGATCCTTCAGTTTCTTCGTAACTCTGAGCTATCAGTTTTGCTTCATCTGCAAGATGCTCTGTGTCGAGTGCTCGTTTTTCCACACTTAATTCTGTTTCTAAACCCTTTTTTTCAATGTTCACTTCGGCATCTAATTTCTCCTTCTCCAAAATTGCTTGTTCCGTTCACTTTTTGCTTTAAGGTCAGCTAGTCTAGCATCCAGTCGAGCTCTAGCAGCTACAGATGATCTTACAGATGATTTATTCGAAGATTTACTTCGATGCGAAGCAACACTTGTTTTTCTTGATTCACTAGACACTGAGTTATTCTTGCTGGCAGCAGCATTGTATCGCTGCAAATATTCACCATATAATTTATCACATACCGCTTTCTTCCCGGCGATTTCATCACGCTTTACAGTCGCTTTTTCAAACTCAAGTTTGTCCATTTCCAGACCAGTATTGACAGAATTTCGAACCTCTTCACATGCTTTAATACAGTTCTCAAATGCCGGATCCACAGCTTCTTTTGTACCCACATCTTCTTTGTATTTCTGTGGGTCAAGCATTACATTCTCAATAGTTTTCAAGAGCTTTGTAAAGTGGCTTTCATATCCCGCACGAGATCTTTTCTTTTTCATTCTCAGCTTCCAGTGGCGGCGCGTCAATAGGGTTTTTTCGGTATAATAAAAAATATTCGAAAAATACCTCAGTATCGGTTGCACAGACTGTCTACACTAGTCATATTCTCCCGACATGGTTCATTTTTCGCTCACAAAGCCTTCGCCGAACGTCGACGGGGCGACGCCGATTTTGCCCCGGTTGCTCATTCTATATCGTATTCTCTCTTTTATCTTCCACTCGCCGCGTCTCGTTTGTTTTCTGTTTCTTTTACTAAATCATCGGGGCTAGCCCCAAATTATGACGACACAATGCCGACGTTTCTTACAACAACGTGTTGACATATTCACGCATTCCTTCTCGTTCGTTGGTTGCTTGAAAAGTTGATAGTATCCTCGCCTTCGTTTTTATCGCTTGTTTCGCTATTTGAATCAGTTAGAGACCTTTAGTCCATTTGCTTTCGATTTTCCACATTCCTTTTGAGCTCCTCACTTCTTTCCGGTTTCGCATTCCGTAGCCTTAGACCTCATAATGAATAAAGTTGACGCACTACTTCGCACTCCGTTTTCGCAGCTGCCGCTGGAACAAAAATTAGAGGTACAACGTCTTGGGCCTTATCAACCGAAAAATTGTTCACTGGAACAATCCCATGACGGAGGAAAGCGTCGGCGTACATTCTGCGCAGAAACTTGGTATAAAAAACACGAATGGTTGTGTTACAGCGAGGACAACAATGCACTTTTTTGATTTTATTGCCTACTTTTTGCTACCGCCCGTGACTCACGTTGGTGTAGATTTGGTTTTAGAGATCTTAAACATCTTTCCGAGCGTGCCAGGGATCATCAATCTTCTATGGAGCATCTGGACAATGCAGTAAAATACCGAACATTCGGAAATGTTAATATTGCAGCACAGTTGGATGAAGGACGCGCGGTTTCTATTCGTCGGCACAACCAAAACGTCGAGAAAAACCGCCATGTTCTCGGTCGATTGATGGATGTTTTGAAGTTCATTGGTTGTCACGAGCTGTCCCTCCGTGGGCACGATGAACGGGCTGGCTCTTCTAATAGAGAGGTATTTTTGGATATGGTGGAATACACCGCATCCCTAGATACAGTATTGAGAGATCATCTTGATGCCGCAACTGTTTCGAAAGGGACATTTAAGAATATCCAAAATGATTTGCTCGACTCAATGTATAAAATTTATTTACAACATTTGGCTCTGGAAAATGAGAATTGCCAGTTCCTTTCGATTCAGTCTGACGAGACAACTGACATCACGTGCGTTTCCCAACTGGCTGTGATTTTTCGATTTGTGAAAGATGGTAAACCTACCGAGAGATTTCACAGCTTTGTACCAATCGTTGATCGCACGGCTCGCAGGATATCGGCTGTACCGGAAGAAGTGTTACAGCCTTACAACGCGAAGTCAAAATTGATAGCTCAAACTTATGACGGCGCAGCAGTCATGAGTGGGTCGAGACATGGTGTTCAATTTATATAAAAGAAGATTTTCCTCGCATTTTTTACATTGTTAAGCACACCAATTTAACCTCGTTATTAAAAATATGTGTCTTGATACCCCTCTCGTCCGTATATTTTTTGCAAATGTTTTGGGGTTTTCTTCATTTTTTTCCGTTTCGCCGAAGCGCTCTGACCTCCCTCGCCAGATATGTAGCCGCCGTCTCCCAGCTTGTGCACCAACACGTTGGAACTTCCAATCACGCGTGGTGCAGGGCGTGTCCGAAATTAGGTCTGAGTGTTTCAATGGCATTCAGAGCTCTCCGGTTTGGGACGAACGCTCTGTGAGGGAGGCGGCAGGTCTAAAGCGTCTGCTAGAAGATGGTGAGTTTTAATTTTTTCTCGCTTTTTTCTCCACAATATTCTATCACGTGGATGTATTATACGGCGCATTGCAGTCAAGGCTAATGGATGGAGCGTCTGTGCAGTCGTGTATTTCAGACTTCTGCGATGCTGTATCTCGTATCCGGGAAACAATAAAATACGACGACACATGGAGTACTTCTTTACGCCGCGGGCAAACAACGCAGCGTTTGATTTTGTCTGCAAAGGTATGCTGTAACATTCTGGTAAATCAAATAGGCGATCGTCTGCGCACTGAACACCTTGCCGCGTTCTCTTTGATGAACCCCAAAAATTTTTCAAAATTTGCACGTCAATTTTTCATCCATTTGTTGGCTACTGTCTCCAAATTTTACCCCATGCTAAACGTGGGTAAATTGGAAAATGAATTGCGATGTATATACACCAATCAAACTTTTTTGAACATCACATCAACTTGCCCGCTCTATGGGTTCCTCATAGATAACACTCTAGTAAATACTTTTGCGGCGTCTGCAAAATTTCTGCAGAGCGAACATTCAGCACGCTGAAGCGTATTAAAACGTATCTCAGAAACACAATGAAGCAAGATAGATTAAATTCCTTGGCTGTTTTATCCATTCAAAGAGACGTTATTTCTGGGATGAGTGACTTTAATCAGCGCGTTATTGAGCATTTTGCTTCCAAGAAACCGCGGCGTGTTGCACATATGTTCAAGCAGTAGAAGTCTAGCAGCATATATATCTATGAGTGAGCGACGCATGTCCTTATCTTTGCATTACCGTTTCTTTCTTCATAGTTACGTTTTAAACCTTATTTTAGGTTTTGTCTGCTTTCCCGAAGTTTCTGTTAATATGTCATTGTATTTATCTGGGTAAATATTGCCTTTCCTTTTGAAAGAGGTTTCAAAATAAACTATGTCTATATTTATTAATCCCTTGACTTGGACCGGTTTTAAAGACACTTTCTTATCGTTAAAAATTGTCGCTTTTGCCGATTGGTTGTTACCGATGGAATGGTTTTTATACTCATAAAATGATGGGAGAATTTACAGCGCGCATCCTGTCCCCGTAGATGGGGTGACTTGGTCCCGCAGTAGCTTGCCCCGGTTGTCAAAATGACCACGCGCCGCCACTGCAATCTTCATCAGACATCTTGCAATCTGAATAGCTTTATTCTGTACTTGAAATTGTCCACGGTAGAAGGCAATTAATCTTTATTTGAAATTGTCGACAGTAAGAGACAATCACATATATTTGAAATTGACCGGGAGACGATCTAAATATTTGAAATTCTCTACGTAAAACGTAAAAACGTTGGAGACAAATCTATATTTGAAATTGTGTAACGCACGGATTGGAGTCTCAAACTGCGCTACGTTTATACCCAACCACTGTCAAATACCACTTCCCGGTTTTCCTACAATTTGCAATGCAAACTCGTAATATTCAGTCCCGCACTCACAGTCTTGAACCACTGAACTTTTGAACCCCAACACCTCAGAAGATCACACCAACTGAAAGAACTTTGTTGTAATATTCCAACTCGAATACACGACAGAACAATATGGCGATAACACTCCCACGTAGAGAATAGCCATTTTGTAGATTAAACAGTCAAAGGTGTGAGTTATAGTTTGAAAGCATAAGCTTAATTTCAAATATTGATAGATTCCGGGATTAAATAACTAAATAAAAAAAAAACAATTGGTAAATATTAACACACAGATAAATCCCAGCATATTCTAACATAATGATTCCTACTAAATAGTGAGCTAACAGTAATCTAAAACGACTCATAATACATACACTCCTCTAAATCCTAAAAAGACCGGCAAAGTAGATAATAGCAGGTTGCACCATAACTATCTCGCCTCGCTCACGCACAACAGAGAGTAATACAAGATACTAACTACAGAGCAAGCGTCGTCGTCAGTCGATTGCCGCAGCCAATGGCGTGCAAGGCAAACACATATTGCACCATAGCTAATCTCACTCTCTCGAATACAATAGTAAAGAAATACATAAATGCGACCTGCGTCCATTACAGTATTATTACGATATTTACAGACGTTCCCAATTTTTATTCTTTAGAATAATTTAATAGTTTTAAATCAAAATTTTGCGCACTTGATTAAAGGTAATTAAATATCCTAAATATCCCCTTTTCATTCTAGCGGCATGATTTGAAAATATATTCATGTCATAAAAATACGTAATTAAAATCTATATTTAAAATTAAATTAAATTGTTAAATAAGTGCTCTGAAATCACATACTGCTGTTTTTCGTATGCCTAATTTGTGGGAAATTTTAAAGCCATAGGCGCTGACTATGTACATTACTTACACTGATCGTAGGAACTTGACAATGTAACACTATCAGACAAACCACATCTTTTAAATTCGTTTGTAATAGTATATGGCACAGGAAGTGTATACTATTATAATAGCAGTAGTGCATCCTGGCTCGAATTAATTAGATTAAAAACGGGATTAATTAGAAACTTAGCCTACTATACCCGATAAATAACGATATTTTTAATTCCAACTATCAATTTTGCTTCGTAGAACCGCGGTATTGATGTTTCAAAAGTGTTTCAAACCCCTGATTAAACGTAACAAGTGCCTAAACAATCATGTTGTTTTATTATAAGTCCGATGGTGCCTATTTAATGATACCAACTTGTTACAGGTATTTTGCTGTCACTAAGAAAAAAATGCGAGTGAGTCAATGTAGCAGACATTCCATTAGTTGATAGCGGGCTTTCTTTGATCAAGGACTTGTTAATATGGTGAAATAATAAAAGCAATGAAATAATGAGAAGCCACGAAATTGTAGGACTTATCGTCGTAACTACCATACTGGTACTTGGTGGCACCTATACATTCCGGTAATTTCGACTATAAACATTATAGCGTAGGACTAATTCCCCAGGCAATTAACGACAGTGTGCAAAAGAAAACGTAAGTTTACAGTAAACACTTCCGACACTATCGTCGTAACTACCATATATACTGGTACTTGGTGGCACTTATATACACCGTTCATTCCGAAGATAAACATTATCGCGTTGGAAGAGATCCACCAGGCATGCGTGAACGTCAACTTTGAATTGGCGACAAATGTTCACATAAACAGCCAACAATTTTAGCAGAGATTCACTTCTGTAATAAAAGAAACTGCTTACGACCACATCTGCATTTCGTCATACATTTCAACAAATCTATCCATATTTCCAAAGACATGATGATGCTCACATTACTTTGATGACTCGGAACTTTCATTGGATAATATTTGACAGCGCATATCAATATCTGTTTCAAGATGCCCTGAGGAAACAACTGTTAAAAAATTGGTTGGTAATTTAATGTTTCCAACGCAATAGCCCAGTACTGATGGTGAACTTCTTCATATTTACGCTTACTCTTCTGTTAAACAGTCTTTTTTTCTTTGGACAAACGAGCGTTTCCGATTTTTTGTATCCAACTATATAAGTTTGTGTGGAATAAACGAGGTGTCTTGCACTGTAAAACTTGAATATCACGAATTGGTTATATATTGAGCAACGGAAAACGACTATTTAAACCAGTTTTTCATAACCTTTATATCATTGTGGATCGGTAACATCAAATAAAATGACCGTCGATTTGATATTGAATTAGGTGGAACATAAAATAATAAATATGTGGTTCAGTATAACATACTGTAATGTTTTTGAACCCTAAATACAGTTAAAGCAACAAATGGTCAATTACACTCAAATATTCACGTAGACAGTGAACAAGAGTTCAAAATTATGAAATATTTGAATGCGTTCGATGATGACGTTTTATACGAGAGATTCGATTAAGTGTAAGGTTTTAAAAACATTTTATATGATAGAAGCTGGTAAGGAATGGAGAAAACTTTAGTGTTCAATGGCTAAGAATGATACGTCTGGAACGGGGCTATTCAAATTCGTTCGAACGACTCAGCATATGGTAATGGCAAAAGTAAATTAATCTTTTGTACAAAGCAAAATGTTACTAATACAAAAAAGTTAGATCTGAAAAAAACATCCCTGCTACGTTTTTAAATAACAAATTAGTAATTATGAAAATTTGAATATTCAGCGTAATCTGCATTTCTATCGCTCACCATAACCATAACTGTAATTACTAATTTTCCTATTTCGATCGGTCACGGGGATGTTTTTTTTTTGGTGGGGCTTCGTACAGAATATCCAAATTTATTTTTCAACTTCTTATAATTTGCAGTGTAGAGATCCAGCGAGCCACCTTTCTTTCGGGTTCTCGAAAATTTAAAAGCCACTTCAAGGGACCATGATCAGTGAGAATCAAAAAGTGCTTTCCCTCCAAATAATGGCGAATATAATATAATATATATAATAATATCGTACGGATTGAATCACTGCCAACATTTCCTTTTCAGTGGTACAGTATCGGCGTTCCGTCTTGAATAGAGTTCTGCTGAAATAAGCAATAACACGTTCTTCCCCATCTTGCAATTGTGATGCAACACAGCACCACTTGCGTCGGTGTCCAAAATAAACTCTCCCTGAACCAATGGAAAAGCCAGGATAGGAGCAGATGTCAAAAGACGCTAATGATTCCAAATGCTTCCTGACAGTCAACACTCCACTCAAATTTCACATCTAAAGGCGACGCTATAGTGGAATAACCTGGTACAAAACGTCTATAATAGTTGGCAGTTCCCAAGAAACTTCTAACATATGATACCCCCTGAGGTGTTTCCCACTCAACTATAGCTGCTACATTGTGAGAGAAGTCACAGCGAACACATTCAGCAGAAATTTCGTACCCCAGGTAGGTAACTGATCTACGAAACAACTGGCTTTGAGTCGGCTTGAGTTTCAAACCAGCACTCTGAAGTCGAAGGAAAACCTCCCGCAAACTGCTCAATGAAGTGTCAAAATCGGATCCGTGGGCTAAAACATCATCCAAATAATTAGAACATCCTTTCCCGATAATTCCACCCAACACTCGATCCATCATCCGCTCGAAGGTTGCAGGTGCATTGGATAGACCAAAGGGCATGACTACAAATTGATAGTGTTCTTTTCCCGGAAGACTGAAAGCAGTTTTTGCTCTGTCCAACGGATCAACTTCCACCTGCCAGTAGCCGCTAGCCAAGTCAAGCGTCGAGAACCAACTTGACCCGCTAAGGGACTCCACGATGTCATCGTTACGAGGTAAAGGGTAAGGGTCCTTGTACGTAATTGAATTAAGTAATCTGAAATCGATACAAAAACGAGTAGTGCCGTCTTTTTTTTTGATATCAGAACAATGGGTGACGAGTATGGGCTGTCACTCAGCTTAAAAACCCCTTGATCCAGCATCTTGTCTACAGCATCCTCTGCTATTTGTCTCCTCGCCAAGCCCAGACGTCGCGGAGCCTGCCGAATAGTCTGCGGTGTTGTAGTTACTATGTGATGGCGAGCAACCGATGTACGCCCGAGTTCTCCATCGGGGCCGTCAATTATGCCCTTAAACTCTCTTAACAAAGAAGACAATTGTCGGTAATGATCAGCCGAAAGTCCTTCCTTCGATGTAATCCATTGAATTCTTCCGACTTTTCAGAGACTGGCGTCACCATTGTTTCACGGACAAAGTATGGTTGAGCTATGCCAATTAAAGATCCTGTTGGTAGAACAGCATCATAGTCCGTCTCATTGTTCATCCAAACGTTTACCTCCATCTTAGATGGGTCAACCAACGTCAGCGAAGCGACCAAATTGATGTTGCCTATCTCCACTGGCTCAACAACGGCTACTATGTTAGGTCCCTGGACGGGCCACGGCTGCTGTAGCCGAGCGAGTACAACAATTTCAGAGCGGGCCGGTATAACCACATTCTCCTCTACAGTCACACGACAGCAAGGAACCGATGTTTGGTGCTGCACAGTAACATCTTGTCCCTCAAGAACAAAGCGACCCGACGAGGGATACAGAACACAGTCCCATTTGCCAAGATAGTCCATACCTAGAATACCAATCCGTGACCCTAGATCATCGACAACAACCGTTTGCTCCACAGACCAGCTTTCAATCGTCAGGTTGACATCAAGTGCACCATGAGACACTAATGACTCACCACTTGCAGTACGCAGTGGTACTTGAAAAGAATGCAGTTCTGGAATGTCAGAATTTTCCTGTAACATCGCGTAAACAGCGGTGTCAATGAGCGAGACACCCGCACCGGTATCAAGCAAAAACAAAATAGGCACGTTATTGACCAAAGCCTTGACATGCCATTCATTAGTCCATGTAAGAGAATAAATCATAGTCGAGAGAAGTGGGTCCATATCATCATCTAAAATCATGTAAGCAGGGAGTGCGGACCTCATCCCTGCTGTTCCGAGTTTAAAGACTGATTGGGAGTGGAAGCCCTACTTACTGGTCTTTGATTAGTGGTCTGGGAACAGTTTCGGCTAATATCGGAAACAAGTCATCTCACCCGTGTTGTTTGGACAATCTCGAGTCCAATGACCCGTTTGCTTACAGCGGGGACATGGTGTGGACGGTAGTGTAAGAGCTTGTGGACTGCGACAATCACTGATCCTATGCCCCACCTGTCCGCATCTGAAACAAGAGGTACGATAAGTCGGAGATACGTGGGATTTCGACGTTTCCGCAACTAAGGCCTCCAGTTGTGCCAGGCGGTTTAAAATCTCCAGGATTATATCAGCTCCAAATGTCACCTTGGCCTTATCGCTAGAAATCTTTGCAACAATAGCCCTTGGTTTGATCACCTCTTTGGCGGGTTCCCATGACTTCTCATAATATTGATATCTGGTAGCCAACGACATTGCATCTTCCAATGTGCCGGGTTGCAAAAGACCAATGTGCAAACGAACTTTGTCGTCTAATCCTCGCAAAAATTGCGATTTTGCCAAGTCATCTCGGTCAGCGGGTCTCAAGTATGGATAAGCTCGCCTAGCAAGCTGTCTCAATGCAACGCCGAATTCATTATAGGTTTCTTTTGCCAACTTTACGCGCTGACTAAAAGCGGCTCGAAGCGCTTCAATACTTCTTCCACTTCAAAATACTTCTCAAAATGGCGTACGATCAACTCAAAACATTCACGCTCATCCATAGACAATTCTAATAAATGACTCAGGGCATTGCATACCATGCAAAGGCCTAATTCGCTACCCATCGTGTCCATATCCCAATCATTAGACTTGGCTATAGCTTTAAAATGGTACAGAAATGAGCCCCAAGGCTCCGATCCATCAAACTTCTCCGGCTGCCTTTCTGGCCTGAACATAATCCCACATGCACTAGTACAACCATGGTTAACCGAATATAGTTAGCTCACGTCTTTTTCGTCTTTGTTTATTTATGTAACACTGTTCTCTCGTTACGCTTGAGCGATGCGTTATGGTATTCCTGGCGCGTGCGGTCCTGGGCTATCGGTGAAGAATTTATGACAGTATAGATAGGATATTTTTATGGAAAATTATAGAGCGATTCAAGTTTGGAGAAAAACTTTATATCTATGATAAAAACACTGTATAGCAAGATTAACGCTGCTATTCTCACGAATGGATACTTACTGACTCATCGGAGAAATTTAGGATCGAGTAAGAGGATTGGAACACTGATTACTGGATTAATAATGAAAATCACAGGTTTTATTTTGCGACCTTTAATAAAGCAAAACCAACTATTTGGAATTGGTGGGATTACCGTATCTAAATATAAAATAGGAATTCTTGTTTAGTGAATGGGAAATACTGAAAATGCCATAGAAGAAAGTTGGGTTTAAGAGCAAGAAAAATATTTTGAAAAACAGAAATATGATCATGACTGGAAAAATTATTAAAGCCAAGACTTTTATGTTATAAAAGGTATGGTACCTATCTGCATTTGAATGTGTCCCAATGGATATTTCAAAAAATGTCACTGAACTAATTTGGAATTTTTTAGGGAACAGTGGGATGGAAAACGTAAGTTAGTGACTAGGATAATATATTGCTGTAGAAAACTGTATTGTGGACTAGGTTGTATGGATATGGTAACTCAAATTAAAAATATTCAAATTAAATGAATATTTTGGTTACTAAAATGCAGTGGCGGCGCGTGATCATTTTGACAACCGGGGCAAGCTACTGCGGGATCAAGTCACCCCATCTACGGGGACAGGATGCGCGCTGTAAGTTTTCCCATCATTTTATGAGTATAAAAACCATTCCATTGGTAACAACCAATCGGCAAAAGCGACAATTTTTAAAGATAAGAAAGTGTCTTTAAAACCGTTCCAAGTCAAGGGATTAATAAATATAGACATAGTTTATTTTGAAACCTCTTTCAAAAGGAAAGGCAATATTTACCCAGATAAATACAATGACATATTAACAGAAACTTCGGGAAAGCAGACAAAACCTAAAATAAGGTTTAAAACGTTACTATGAAGAAAGCAACGGTAATGCAAAGATAAGGACATGCGTCGCTCACTCATAGATATATATGCTGCTAGACTTCTACTGCTTAAACATATAAGCAACACGCCGCGGTTTCTTGGAAGCAAAATGCTCAATAACGCGCTGATTAAAGTCATGCATCCCAGAAATAACGTCTCTTTGAATGGATAAAACAGCCAAGAAATTTATTCTATCTTGCTTCCTTGTGTTTCTGAGATACGTTTTGATACGCTTCAGCGTGCTGAATGTTCGCTCTGCGTCGGCGGAAGAAATAGGCGTCGTCAAAATGATGTCCAGAAATTTTGCAGACGCCGCAAAGGTGGTATACTAGAGTGGTATCTATGAGGAACCCATAGAGCGCGCAAGTTGATGTGATGTTCAAAAAAGTTTGATTGGTGTATATACATCGCAATTCATTTTCCAATTTACCCACATTTATCATGGGGTCAAATTTGGAGACAGTAGCCAACAAATGGATGGAAAATTGACGTGCAAATTTTGAAAAATTTTTGGGGTTTATCAAAGAGAACGCGGCAAGGTGTTCAGTGCGCAGACGAACGCCTATTTGATTCACCAGAATGTCACAGCATTCCTTTGCAGACAAAATCAAACGCTGCGTTGTTTGCACGCGGCGTAAAGAAGCACTCCATGTGTCGTCGTATTTTATTGTTTCCCGGATACGAGATACAGCATCGCAGAAGTCTGAAATACACGACTGCACAGACGCTCTATCCATTAGCCTTGACTGCAATGCGCCGTATATCCACGTGAATGAATATTGTGGAGAAAAAAGCGAGGAAAAATGAAAACTCACCATCTTCTAGCAGACGCTTCAGACCTGCCGCCTCCCTCACAGAGCGTTCGTCCCAAACCGAAGAGCTCTGAATGCCATTGAAACACTCAATGAGCTCAGACCTAATCGGACACGCCCTGCACCACACGTGATTGAAAGTTCCAACGTGTTGGTGCACAAGCTGGGAGACGGCGGCTACATATCTGGCGAAGGAGGTCAGAGCGCTTCGGCGAAACGGAAAAAAATGAAGAAAACCCCGAAACATTTGCAAAAAATATACGGACGAGAGGGGTATCAAGACACATATTTTTAATAACGAGTTAAATTGGTGTGCATAACAATGTAAAAAATGCGCATGAGGAAAATCTTCTTTTATATAAACTTGAACACCATGTTTCGACCCACTCATGACTGCCGCGCCGTCATAGGTTTGAGCTATCAATTTTGACTTCGCGTTGTAATGCTGTAACACTTCTTTCAGTACAGCCGATATCCCGCAAGCCGTGCGATCAACGATTGGTACAAAGCTGTGAAATCTCTCGGTAGGTTTACCATCTTTCACAAACCGAAAAATCACAGCCAGTTGGGAAACGCACGTGATGTCAGTTGTCTCGTCAGACTGAATCGAAAGGAACTGGCAATTCTCAATTTCCAGAGCCAATTGTTGTAAATAAATTTTATACATTGAGTCGAGCAAATCATTTTGGATATTCTTAGATGTCCCTTTCGAAACAGTTGCGGCATCAAGATGATCTCTCAATACTGTATCTAGGGATGCGGTGTATTCCACCATATCCAAAATACCCCTCTATTAGAAGAGCCAGCCCGTTCATCGTGCCCACGGAGGGAGAGCTCGTGACAACCAATGAACTTCAAAACATCTATCAATCGACCGAGAACATGGCGGTTTTTCTCGACGTTTTGGTTGTGCCGACGAATAGGAACCGCGCGTCCTTCATCCAACTGTGCTGCAATATTAACTTTTCCGAATGTTCGGTATTTTACTGCATTGTACAGATGCTCCATAGAAGATTGATGATCCCTGGCACGCTCGGAAAGATGTTTAAGATCTTTAAAACCAAATTTACACCAACGTGAGTCACGGGCGGTAGCAAAAAGTAGACAATAAAAACAAAAAAGTGCATTTTTGTCCTCGATGTAACACAACCATTCGTGTTTTTTTATACCAAGTTTCTGCGCAGAATAAACGCCGACGCTTTCCTCCGTCATGGGATTGTTCCAGTGAACAATTCTTTGGTTGATAAGGCCCAAGACGTTGTACCTCTAATTTTTGTTCCAGCGGCAGCTGCGAAAACGGAGTGCGAAGTAGTGCATCAACCTTATTCATTATGAGGTCTAAGGCTAATAAATGCGAAGCCGGAAAGAAGTGAGAAGCTCAAAAGGAATGTGGAAAATCAAAAGCAAATGGACTGAAGGTCTCTAACTGATTCAAATAGCGAAACAAGCGACAAAAACGAATGCGAGGAAACTATCAACTCTTCAAGCAACCAACGAACGAGAAGGAATGCGCGAATATGTCAACACGTTGTTGTAAGAAACGTCGGCATTGTGTCGTCATAATTTCGGGGCTAGCCCGGATCGGCCCCGATGATTCAGTAACAGAAACAGAAAACAAACAAGACGCGGCGAGTGGAAGATAAAAGAGAAAATACGATATACAATGAGCAACCGGGGCAAAATCGGCGTCGCCCCGTCGACGTTCGGCGAAGGCTTTGCGAGCGAAAAATGAACCATGTCGGGAGAATATGGCTAGTGTAGACAGTCTGTGCAACCGATATTGAGGTATTTTTCGAATATTTTTTATTATATCGAAAAGCCCCGGTTGGCCTTATTGACGCGCCGCCACTGCTAAAATGTAGTAGAGCTCCAGAGCAAGTGTATTTATAAATAATTATGGCAAACGGCTGGTAACCTCAAATTTAAAAACGTTTCATCTTTCTAATCATAATTTAAAAAATGGTAAAATACCCAAATTTTATACAACCATTGTTTAACATTTTGCAAGTTTGAACTTTCAAGAAAAGTTGTATTTGATAAAAATTAAATAGTGAATGAAATATTATGGTGGAATCCTCTTATCCCATTGTCTATTCACCCAGAACATGTAGGGAATTGGATAAAAGGAAATATCATTTATGTTAGAAACATTTTTCAAAAAAAATTGTGTTAATGTTGCTCCAAATTTCATTGGTCATGTTGAGTGGAACTCATTGTCTATTGATAGTAAAATTGTTTATGAGAGAAGAATTTTTCGATATCATACTGTGTATAGTAGAAGTTTTACTGATAGAATAAAAATTGTTATTAATAACAACTCTATGCATATAATGTATGAAAAAAAATACTGGCATAATGGATACTGGATAATTTAATTAATAAGGAAGTAATGCATATCTCTCAGGTGTTCCTAGCACCTCGTTATTTCAATATTAGGACTATAATTTTTCGATACAAAATGTGTTACCAATTAGGGACTAATTAAAATTATATTCGAGCAAGAGGATACTTACCAATCAACCCTGCGAACAATGATCAAATGCAAGCTGAAAGCTGCAATCAAATATATGGAGAAGAAAGAAAATTGAAAAGAAATGAGCGATGAATCATTGATGTGTTACTTGATAAATCTGTTATGCTTAAGTTTGTATAGTGTTATTTCATTTAATTTTCAAAGGTATCTATTTATTGTGGATCAGTGACATGAAATTTTTCCTATTCTTAACAATTTTTTTGAACAAGTCTCTTTTTCCATGCAAATTAATTATTGATAATGGTAATATAATTATATATTGAAATGATGACATGTATCAACTATACTTGACTTTAAATGGGCATGGATGAAATGAGTACAGTATATATTTTTGATTGATAATTTGGTATTGTATGTCTTTATAACTTCTCTGTTTAATATTACTTTTCAATTGGGGGTAATTAAATAAATGATTAATAATCATGATCTGATACAGAAACTAATATGAGAATAATATTTTATTTGGGCGCTATCTACCGTAATAAAAAAAATTATGTTAAGCAACTTGAAAATGCTTTGCCCAGGGTCACAAATGAGCTCTGAAGCTTGTTCAGCAGAGAGGGGGGAGGTAACACCACGTATGCGGAAGCGAATGGTTGGACAACAGTGTGCAATGATCCTCTCGCGATTAAGAAATCGAGAAAAAAAATCAAGTGAGTCGTTCATTCATGTGTTTTCCTTGCATAGCGATTCTGCCTATCTATGCAAGGATAAATCCCAACACAGTGGTCGAAACCTTGTCGTGGTGTGTTGGCTTGTTACCAATATCGACCGGCAGTTTAAATACAAACATGTTACCTCCATAATACCATCTATTCAACCCTCATATTAGGAATAAAATAACTATCCCTTTTCGAAGGTCCAACATCTTATTCGAGTCCGCAGTGGATTCAATTGAGATACAGTTTATTTCGGCCAAAGCATTGTTTTATTAGCGAATTGAAAAGAAAGCAAATAGATCCCAGCATATGTAGAAAAAGCTTTTTTGAAAATGTGTAAGACAATATTCGAACCAACAGGTTAACACCGTATAACATCACTCTTTCTATATTATCTGACAATTCCCATCACACTGCTTTTCAAAGTGTATTACAAAGTTTCTGAAATATTGTCCACCAGAAACATCTGCACTAAATATTATTGGGATTTTCACAAGTTCCTTTGGAAAATTTAATGTAGATATGCTGAATAAATAACAAGTATTCTGGAGATGAGCACAAGAATGGAAGTGAATCTGATCCTTTGTTCATGAGGGGTATCAACGAGCCTTGAGAATTGTGGCAGGCAGTCTCTGGATGACCGCGGAATTCATTTTTTTTTACGAAATTGCACCTCCAAGGAATTCTAAGATATCATTTCCAAATCTGGTTATTTCACTCGCAATTTTGTCGGGCGTTTTTTCTTTCTTTGTTATCAACTTTTTCTATGATTTCGTTTGATGAATTTGCAGCTTCTGAGCCTGTCAGAACATGAAAGTTGAAGAAATATTTCGTTTTACAACAGTACTTTGGTATCTGACCAACAAATAACTCCTGCTTTTTATTGCAACCAAAGCACTCCATCCACCCTTTCAACGTATTCACACCAAAAGCTGTATACTCCCCATCAAACCAGTAATCAGTAATTTATTTTTTCACCATTCCAAAGCACACAATGTGAATACACAATACAAGAAATAGGAAATATGGTACTTTAGGGTGAAGGGAGGCGCGAGACACCAAGACTGGTGATCGAGCAGCGACACCCATGACAAGTCTAACAGTAATAGATAAATAACAGTAATATATAAATCAAACAAACAATAAATAGAAGAACAGGTTTACGTTGAGGTAAGTCGAGGCGACCTGCATACCCAAAAGACATTCGATCCAAGGAGAAACGGATAACGACTCCGAGCACCGTCTTGTGAGTAACCATGGCAACGTCAGCGAAATCTTATACTGCGGAATACAGACGCTGCCTGAGTTTAGCTTGAATTCATGTTTATCCCGCGAGGGGAAGCCGATAACTTGGCATATTTATATTAATATAAAATAGTTTTGTTTGTCGCAGTTAGGGATACGAGAGTGTGTAAACAAGTGGAAGTATAGTGGTAAAATGCTTTGGTGCCAGAGACGTCGTGTGAAGAGGGAAAAGCCTAAGGACCCAACCTGACGTTAACAGGTAAAAAATAATAAAATTTAATTGGCGATTGAAAATAATCGACAAAATAAATAAATGTGGAAGTAAATAGTATTGCTAGTTAGACAAAATATGTACATAAAGAAACTAGTATATTAGAAAATTTTAGTCCATCATTGAAAACATGAATGCAGTAAACACTGTACGGTGTCGGTACCCAAGCAAACAGCATATGGAAAAGACATCAATTTAGTAAGTTGCAATATCATTAAAATTTTGAAATTGGTGAGTATACTGGCACTTGACAAAGACATAAAAGATAGCTAAGTATTTGTACACAATCTGAGACCAAAATTATGGATCATGGGTGAAGTGACCCACCGGTATACCGGTATGGTTTGGATCCAAGATAACCCGTCTGAGCCTGATGTTGGCAAGATGAATAGTTTGGTTATTGTATGAGTGGCACATGGCTATGCACTGACACGGTGGGGGAAATAACAAGTTCAATATTTACAGAGTCTCTATCTATTTCAGTTACTGTGGACTGTGGGTGAAGTCAAGTGTTGAGCTGACAATGACAAGGGGTGGAGGGTGTCAGCACATCAAACCATGTACAGATTTAACTGATATAGAGATAATTCTTCCGTATTGGAGTCAACCTTTATTGCACATACCCCATCCATTTCAGTGTGCATCAACTCATCTATCACGTCTGGTGTCAAGTATTCACTAGTGCCATTTTGAATAATTGATGCAGCAAATAAATATCTGCTTCGTTAGAGAATTTAAATAGTATTCTGCATTGTAGGTAAAATACGAGTAAAAATGACTGAAGAACGACTTACAGGTTATTAAAAGGTGTGGTGATCACAACAACATATTGAAAGGTGTGTCAAGCAAAAGTAATTTTCATTCTATAAAAACTCCAGCATCTGAGTATAGCTTACTAGTTTACATTGATTCGTAACAGCTGACTCAGAATTCCATATTCTGGTATTTCAGCAATTAAGCAATTTTGGAGTTAGTCAATTAATACCTGAGTAATGAATACAAATAAATTTCCATCGGCATTAGGCGATTGTGAATAACAATATATGGAGAGAAAAAAAATATATAAGCTACTATATATCAGTGAATACAAGGTTAGAATGTGGTGAAATTGTTTCACCAGCAGGACAAATGATCAAATGCAGTTTAGTAGTATTACAAACTTATTTCCGCAATAATAAATATACTAAATAGAAACTCATTCTGGCTAGAGAATTATTTTGTTATTATTGAGATTCGAAAAAACTTTTAACAGACCATTTTCAGATCTGTTTTATTCACTGACGATTATTTCAGGCATTTTTCTTTGTTATAACTGTTTCTTGTTTTATACATTTGCAGCATCTGAGTTTGCCAAAACATGGGACGGGACTTAAAAAGAGATTTTGCTACACAGCAGTACTTCAGTATTCAACCAATAATTAGCTAGTAATTTTTATTGCGATTGAAGCACTCCATCCATTCTTTTAATATAGATACTCCAAAATTTGAGAGCTGCATATTCGAACCTTATCTTAAGCTCTGAGGCCTGAGGGGCTGACTGCATACCAGATAATCTGGAAATATACAGTACCAGTACTTCTGTAGGCCCGGGAATATCTAAATTCTTAGTACTGTGCTATAATCCTGGTATAAACTTTCAATTACTATCCAATAAATCGCAAAAAAGCAGAATTACTATGCCTCTACTCCCACTTTCAGACTTTCACAACTTACGGTACGGTACCGACGCAGGGATGACTGACAGATGCCACGACCCCTACCTTATCCTAATGCCTCAGTATATATTTTCAGTTATTTCCATCAATAAAACCATTCCAAATATGCAAATAAATTTGAAAGGAAATCTTCTACCATAAGCTTCAGTATATAGCAAACTGATGACGTAGTAACGCATTGCTCATGCGTAGCGAAAGCGCCGTGGGCGAACTATATTCAGTTAACCATGGTACAATCCTTTGTCATAGGGGTAGAAAAACCAACCGGATACCTGGGCATGATAGGTGGAGACTCCATTTCCGGCATCGGTCTACTCCCGCAGTTGTTGTCAGGTGGTGTAACTTTTGACTCAGTGTGCTCTGCCTTGTCACTCTGGTCCTCCTTCATCACATAACTCTGTGGTGCCATTTCGCCTGCCACTTCAGCCATTCTTCCGGATTCGTTCAAACCGACTTCGGCAGTTTTGCTTTTCACTAATGTCTCAATCACGTTTTCCTGAAGACCATGCAGTGTCACTTGCAGCTCCCTCTTGCCAATCTCTCACATCTTGACTAAGGACCATCACACTGTTTTACATCATTCCCAAGTTCATCTACTGCTCCTTCGATCCCTTCTACTCGCGCTTCCATTGTTGTCCATTTAGCCTCGAGTACCTTCATTCGAGCAACGAAGTCATCCTCACCCTTCATTTAAGCGTTCTTTCTATTTCTGCGTGACATATTATGTTTAGAAGATGTCCTGGCGCGCTCTCGCCAAATTTTGTAGCGTACCGGCAGTCTATGTAATAATTATCCATGTTCAGAATATCTTCCAATATGATCTGACGTCAAGTTTCCTTTCAATATTCACTTCAATCTATACTATTTTGTTCTATTTATTAATTACAATCTTAATACAACCAAATACTCCAATGAAATCAATGAAACAAAAAGCATACAATAAAAAAAATAACAAATACCAGGCAGTACAATATGAGAAAACAATAAAAATTAAAGACGGACCCTGAAATCGAAGACAACTTTCAATAGCAGCCAAAATTACCCATATAATCCGGTACACTAAACCAGCTACTTACAATTTGCAAAATAGTCTGAGAATAAGATAAGATTTTTTAAGATGAGATTTTATTTCGATTCATTCGCAAAAACAAAATAAACATATATACACAAAAGATTAAGGCGAAGAATCTGGAAAGTGAACAAAACCTAATAAAATAGGTTTAAAACGTATTAAACGCGTTCACTTACCAAAGAAGAAAGAAACGAGTCACAAACACAAACAAATAAACATGAATATTGACGGCAGTCATTACTCAGGCGTTTCACTTGGTAATCAGGTTGCGTGCAATCTTTTCAAAAACAAAAAAGTGAATTATATATCCGCTGTGCGTGTGATGCGGCATGTAAACAAACACTCCGAAAAATCCTAGTAGGAGGTGCGAATGCATGTTTCCGTTCCATGCTCAAACATATATCTAGTAAAATCTACTAAAACGTTAACACACCAATGTAAAAATCGATCGTAAAAAGTCGTAAAAATCGAATTTTCAAATATCAGTTCGTGCAGTTTAACCGTAGTAGTATATATTTACGGTTTAACATTTGTATATCCGGTCTTCTCCATATTTGAGCAGAGCATAATTTCGTCCATCACAAAATCTTCCATTTTGCACCCATGTTGCACATTTCCAGTCCATCATTAAAAAATCTGCTATTTCTGTTATTTGTTTATTGATGTCATTAAGTCTGGGTTTCACTTCTCGAATGCATATCTCCGGCTCGAGGTAGCCACGTGCGCACGCGACGGCGGTCGGTAATAACCCATGACGGGCACTTTAAAACAACCACAAACAATTCCACAGGTGCACAAGATTCGAACAGCGCTGTTGATAGCCAATTTCAAGAATAAACTAAAAATACAACGTCAAAACAACTGTAATTGCACTGTACCGGTACTAAAACAATAATATCATCCTACTGTCTAGCATCAAAATATCTAACACTCCCAATCTAATAGTCATAAAACCAAGAGAAACATCTTTGATAACCTACCTAAGACTTAGAGGCACTTTTACAGATATAAAATACCATTAAACACTCAAAATCTAACTGGAACAATCACAACTGCACTGCTGCAAACCACAGCATAGACTAACAGGATACTAAAAAACAGATCGACAGTGTCACAGCGCCCTATATAATATAGCAATATTATCACATGACATCATTTAAAAGATAAAACAAGGGTCGTCACACAAGAAATACAATGGTACTGTACAGTAAAATTCTTTAAAGTCTCTGCTGGAAATATGCTTAGTTCTAGCACGCCTGGAGTTCAATATATTACCCATATAAATTGCCAAATGTTCATGTATTGTAAACTTTCTGCAATAAAATCATTCAATTTATTTAATATATCATCCGTAAAGAATAAGTTGCAAATGTTACAAAGTTGAAATATTGAATAGTAAATTTTGTTTCAGTAGCAAATTTGTTTCCATAGAAAAACTGGTTCACGTGAGCTGCTGTTGAGTCCAAGTCACCAAAAGCAGATGCAGAACAGAGCTGATTGAAAAAACCCAATAACCATTGTATTGATTGCAATCAACAATGGGACGATTGGTCTTTTGGTCGTAGAATTCAGGAGGACATCCAGGGCACCGGACTCGACAATGAGCTCTACTTTGGATAAGAAGCAACAAAGCATCCTCTGCTACAAAGACCAACCACGGTTATTCCAGGCTTACAAGTTGCTAAACACAAAATATAATACAGTTATAAACCAGATTTGAAAAAATATATTATAAATAGAAATGAACAAATTGCACAATAGCACAAAAATATTGAAATCTTTTCAATCATTTGAGCATTAATTCAAGAACGAAACGATACCAAATGCACTCATCTTTTAACACCTCATTGTGGTTTAATTTTATAATGTTGCATGGGAACGCAAAGTCAACATTTGCCGAATTAGGAGAAAATACAATAATAGTTTTATCCTATATTGACGTTGGATTGGTTATATTATAGAAGTAAAAAATATATGAAATAATAAAATTTATGTAAAGGTCACTGATTACCTCTGAATACACCTGTAATTTTATGCAAAAAATTACAATTGTAACAACTGCGTGGGCGGAAAAGCATACTTCGTCATTTGAAGTCAAGTCAACACAGGTAAGGTATATATATTGGAGAACATTTGTATATACTGGTTTCAATAACTTTAAGTTGAGGCAAAGACAAAATAAATACCTTCTTCTCTGCACTGTACTCTTCGTCCAAATCGATCGAAAAACTGTAAATAGCATGTTGGTTCGCAACCGTACACACGACACTGAGCTTGTGGGAAGTTTGCACATCCAACTCCGTTACACATATATCCAGCACAATTTGGGTTTGGTGGAGTGTGAAGTGGACAACCACCTGAGCAGTTACAATATGACAAAGTAAGCTAAAGTAGTTACCGAATTGCACTGAACACAAATATATTTTACAGACATAAAACATTTCCCACGGCTTCAGAGACTGGACTGACAGAGAAAAAGATAATCTATTTTATTATTTTTTTTTTTATATAATGATAAATTATCTGTAGTAGAATTGGTTGGAATGAGCGAACCGGGAACTTGTATATTTGATGATAAGATATAAACAAGATAATTTATTTTAAAGAATTTATTCTGAGCCATGGTATAAGAAAATGACAACACACAAAACCAAATTTCAGCTATAATTGATGTCACGTTTGTGGGAGTATCGTCACAAATGCAATCATGCAAAGCTAAAGTACATAAATCCATTAGAAATAACTCGTTATACAAATAAAATAAGTTAGAAAAATATAAAACCAGTCACTTACAATGAATACTTTCTTTCTTATTATAGGGGTTATAGTAATGTGCTGTACATTCATTGCAGCCACAAAACGCATTGAGATATCTTGGACAAGTTGAATAATAACATGCATTGAAATTTTTACCACATCTTAGGCATACTGGTCCGGGGCACTTCATGGAGGTAGCCAGCAATAGACCAAGCAATGCCTCTTTATCTAAATCTGAAAATTTGTAAAAAAGAAATATGTTATAATTCAGTTAGAATTTATATTATTATATCTATTTATTTTCATAAACCTAGTTTCGCTTGGCTCGATAAACTAGGGCTAACACAAAGTAAACTCAAAGGTTAGTCCGCAGGAGAAATGAATCGGATGAATTTGAATCCAAACTTTATGTGAAGTTTGTGGTGTATACATATGAGATCACCTCGTATATGAGGTATTTCAGAGACCTTTAAATTTGCGTTGTTTTATCTGAAAGCTTGCTACATTTGGCTCTTAAATCAAAGTTTAGCTGCTATGCTTCATCATAAGCATAATAATAATATTAATAAGTGGCAAGAGAGTTGGAAGACATAGGATTTTCAGTAAATTTCTATACCATTGGTGAAATATATTTGCTCTTTAGGGTCTCAGATGCAATATTGGTTACATACATAAATTTAATTTAAGTCTCAAAAACTGCATCAATTCAAAAAATTAATTAGGCATTTATTTAAAAAAAAAAATTGAGCACAATCAAATCAGATTAACGTTTCTGTGTTGCGAGCCATTTTCAATTGCATTTTATAGTAAAGAACACAAAAAGATAAATACCGAATTGACGTTTTACTTACTAAGTAAGGGCTTTTTGGAAGAAACCTTGATTTTTTTGCATGTAAGTCCACACGAACTTTGACAACAAACTTCGGATTCATCACAGTCAAGATTGTTGTTACAATTATCAGCACAAGCTAGAGGATCGAGTGCATCTTCACATTTGGGATCAAACACTGCAAAACCACACATTAAGTAGGCTAATTACTGTGGTATATTTTTACAGCATAATGAAAAAATAGAACTGTACATGAAGGGTATAGTATCAAATCACGAATGGAATTTCTAAGTGAAATGGAATTTCAAAGTGAAATGGGAGGAGTGGTATAGGATATCCGGTAGCAACATCTTCAATGCATTCAGACACAGAGATAAAAGCATTGAAACATATTTATTGGATAAAAAGGTTACGACATGATTTCTTTTAACAAAGCAAGGTAATTTTTCAAAAATGCTTTCGTTTCGACTCTGAAACGACTCTGACCACCACTGACAAGAGATGTAACCCGAGCAACTTCAGTGTGGAAGCGCAAAATGCCAATAATTAATACCATATGAGATTATAATTAGAATAAACATCAAATACTTTGAGTTAACCCACTATGACAAAAACATTATCTTGGACCTTGCTAAACATTATTCCAATGAAGGTTGTAAGGATACCTTACTTTCTGATCTTAAGATGACCGACTCCGAAAAGCATATTTCTTTAATTCATACACAAATGAAATAAAATTGCCCTGTATGCTGAAACCCTGGGCCAAGTTATTAGTAAATTAGAATAATACTTACTCTTGCATTCTGGTACTGGATTAGACCATTCTCCGCTGGCTAAACAGGTTATCTCTTCAGCTCCATAGAGTGTGAGTGAAAAACTGCACGTGAACCTTTTCAAAAACAATACACAATTGGTTGTAGTCGTGGATTGCTTTTACAGTGCTTATTAGTAATTACATAACGTGAGTTGGTAGACTTTGAAAACTTTTTGTATTTGATCACATACCTTTATCCAAAATGCCATGTAAATTGGAAATACAAATATTGGGTTTTGTGATAGAAACATAAAACATCTATATTATCAGAATCAACACCAGCTGTTAACTAAATTCAATTTAAATAATAAATTATATTAATCAATTTGAAAAAGAAATTTGTTTTACAATCGATGTGTAATAGAGAAGAGATTACAAACATGTTTTGTGTAATACCATTCTTAAAAAATATTTTAAAAATGGTTCCACATATATATATATATGCATTAACACAAGTTTCTAATTTCTCAAATAGTTGGTTCTGTATTTATGTAGTCATCCATACATGCAAAAATCTGTAAACATTGTGACGAATTCTGTATAATTGTTAATCAATTTTTAATTAAGAAATGAAATCAAGCTTGTCTCAATGAAATGCAAGCCTAACAAAGTCGTGATATTTGCCTAATATTTTGAAAATTTAAAAGGTGTCGAGAGCAATAATCCACAAAAACGACGAGACAATGCATTAGTTTATACTTACATGCACGTGCTGCTATATTCGTTTTTTCTGTGCACTTAACAGTTCCATCATCAAAAGACAGGGATGAACAAAAAACGTCTAAAACCAAGTTCGATTACTTTGATAATTTGCTTTGTTATCTTTTATCTATCCATAATTTTCTTTGTTGTTCATTACACAAATCGGTTTTATGATTTTATGGAGAGCTCATATGTATTTTAATTTAATCACTTCTAAGATTGCCTGATTGATGATATATCGTAATTGTTCAGACATAAGCATAGTAAGGAGTAAGGGGTTACGAAGCTTTTATAAACTTATTTGACACTAAAAAATAAAGAACATGTATATAAATACCCTTGCATGTCGGTACAATACCATCCCATTCTTCACTTTCCTGGCATTTCAAAACTGCCTTTCCCGTCAATTCGTATCCATCGTCACAAGTAAAACTTAAACAATTAAAATCAAGAAAATAATAAAAATCGAAATAATTATTTTTGAATACAAAGCAAAACTATGGCCTATTTTGTTAGGTAGTTATGTAATATTTAATTGGAATAATACTGTTTCTGTTACTTACCTACAAGTACTATCATAACCAAGATCAGCGGGGTCACAATAAATTGTTCCAGGTTGATTGCTAAAATCGAGAGCGACGCACTTGATTTCTGATAAAGTAAAGAATATTCAAGTATATATTGAGATGTTTCACACGGAATATCTTTTGTAAAAATTGATTTAAATAAAAAAAAATGGTGTTGTGATTCAGTACTATAGGGGATTAACGTAGCCTCCTAACTCTGTGTGTTCACACTCCCGTGGGCACATGTTCACTAAATGCCGTAAGTACTTCTAGTTGTGTGGCACAAACATTTTTGCATATGTTATTCCTAACCCCCACCTGGCTACGTCATCCAAATATTACGTCACTACGACGTCACAATCACGCCATAGAGCTTGCCAAAAAGGGTACAATTGCTCGAAATGGCATCTCCGCTGACGATAACGCACTCGTTCGCTAACGCTAGCGATCTCTCTTATATCGGGATCGTTACGCGGGACAACGAGAGAAATAGCTTGCTTGATTTCGAGTGTTCGTCTGCACACTTTGTACGATGATTCGTATACTTTGACAAACCTTATTTTGTCACTGTGACGTTGAGGTGATTTGATTTTTGGATGACGTAATCAGGTGGAGCTAAGAAATGACATATGCGAAAATGGTTATGCCACGCCAACTAGAACTACTTGACGGCGTTTAGTGAACTATCCCCGTATATTATAATGCCAGATGTCCGCAAAATTGTAAATTTGCACAATCAAATTGAATCCACACAGATATATTGAAATATACAATCGAACCTCATTAATACAGTTATACGGTCGAAACTCAAAAACATTAATCCACACAAAACTTGAAAAATCTTATATTTTAACTCCCGGACGTAAACCCGGAAACACGTAGCAAATTGCTCGATACAATAAACGTATTGCCCAGGCTTTTCGCTTCTCGCGATAAGTCTTTACCAAGGAAATTGAGCACTAATTATTGAACTTAAATACTATTGATACAAATGGGTTAAATAACATTATAGTCCATAGTTATATCCACATTCGCTACACTACAGAATTTGTTATAACAACAATGCACTTAGAAAACTGGATATCAACCCACTGATACCTAATATAAAGTTTTTGATTTTAGAAAATTGCAATGCAAGATTATTTAAATTAAAACCAGGCTTACTAGAGCATTCCAGAGAAGGTTGGCTCCATTCTCCATTGAAGATACATTCCGAATTAGATTGCTTTGGTTTGTAACCCACGTAACACACGACACTGAGTACAAAAAAGTATCATTATATTTTGTCTGATCATTCATCCAAAATTTTAGTCCTAGTACGCAGTGAGATGCCTAATACTTTTCTATTTTTTCAAAGAAATATCGACATAGTTACATAAATAGACCTAATCATAGAAGCGGTATGATTCTTTCACCAATATAAAATTGAATATGCTAAATATGTATAGATTGTCTTGCAAAATTTCTGGCATAATTAATTCCAATGTCTAAATAAAGGATCATCATTAAGAAGAGTAAAACGATATTATTAAGGAAGACACGTACTGAAAGTGCATATTATGAAATTTTGAAATTTAGTATATACCAATTCGGGCGCTCCGAAAGTATTCGTACCAAGATGACGCACAATCTGAACAATTCTAACACGGTACACATATTATGTTCAGGTCGTGCGCCATCTTAGAGCACCCCAATTCCATTGCCAACAAAATTATTTTATCAATAGTAATACTAGGCATTTCAAGTACAGTGCTTTACAAAATTATAAGACCCACCGTAAGCTTACAGTAATCAACAAAAAGATAAATAGAAAGAAAATATGAAGAAGGACTAACATGTTTAATCCTTGTTATAATCTTCATTGCATTGCTCTAGGGCTGATTATGATTAAAAAATAAATACTCTATACCAGCGGTTCCCAAACTATGGGTCGCGACCAACTGGTAGGTCGCAAAAGGAATCTTAGCGGGTCGTAAAAAGATGAAGAAAGTTTTGATTAATTATACTAGTTATTAGGATCGGTGGCGACTTGAATACGTAAATCTTCAAAAAACAAAATAAATTAAATTGAATTTAAATTCTAATCTGTGAAAGTTTCCTTTTTACGATCTTCTCAAAGGGACAAAATTTGCTATACAAAGGATGACTATGTGGCTTTTTTACGTATAGCAGTTTTGTAAAGCACTTCTTACCGTGTTTTCCCAAAATTTAGACAGGATTAAGATTTATTTTCTTTGAAGAATAACACCATGGTTTTTATTGGAAGAGGTCTTTCGTGCTCATTTATCAAAAATAAAATTACATTGTAGAAAATCACGAGATTTTTCAAAAACATTATATAAAACCGACATTCAATGTTTTTATTTGTATTTCCTATACAAAAATTAAGTGACAAATATCATAATTGTGATTGTGACATCACACAATCTTGAATAATGATGATCTTCACCTTACTTCAGGTCATTGAACCTTTCCTCTCCCACACATTTTAAATTTATTTTAGGGGTAGGGTTTAATTAAAATCATTTTGAAAACTCAAATTAGGTCTTATTTTCGAGGAAATACGGTAGTTTTGCAATGATTAGCCATTGCTGTGTTCTGTGTTATGACATAAAAAGTTAAATGGGTCGCCATAAGCTGTGGTAATAAATAGTGGGTCCCAACTCTAAAAAGTTTGTGAACCACTGCTCTATACACATTACTATGCCTCTAATTATATTAACCGCGTCTCGCCAAGAGTGACAAACAGAACAAACTCTGTACTTCTGTTGTTGCCTGGAAAACGATACTATCTTATGCCTGTACCTTCCCTTAACGCAAATAATATTAATTGCAAAGGAAAATGTATTTATGCCTATCTAAATCGTACGATTGACGTAAAGCTTGTAAAAGATTATGCCTCGCTGATTAACAAATAAATACGCTCAGACTGTGAAGCAAACTTAATATAAATGTCTGTTACCATCATTATTAGTGTATTTAAGTTAATCCTTCGTCCGGTACTTTACATTGGAGCGTTTTTGCCTGCGGGGCATACTAGGCCCCAGTTTTGAATTACGCAAGTCTGTTTATGGTAAAATTATCAACTGTAACCAACGGATTTAACACCAGACCAAAGATAGACGACGATATCGTGATATATTATCGATAATGGGTGATTGATCTACTACTTTTATCCTCAGTTAATGACGCCTGGAAATATACGGTTCATGCATGACTGTCAACAGATTACTAAATGATAAACAGATTTTTTCATGGTCAAGTTCGAGACTCTGATTATGCCAATAATTGGGACTATAATTAAATAATTAATCTTGCACATGTGGCAATTAGTGGGGTTTAAAAAATTGAACATTGATTATCGCATTATGTTAAAAATACAAATCACCGATTCATGGCTCAAGCTCAAAGCTATACGATTAAAAATAATTGGAAATTACAGAAAATGTAATTTCCTATGACTTGAGTTGATATAATAAAACTGTATCAAAAGGTTGCCTATTATCAACAGGGAAAGAACTCGGAATTATCTATTATTTTATTTCGCGATAATTCAACACTAATGTTACACTAATCTGGAATTTGAATTTACAAAATGGACGAAGTTAAACTTTTGTGATAGCATCCAGTTTCATTGTTTTTGTACAATTTAGTATTCCAAGGAAGAGGGTAATATAACTTCTTTAGCAAATTAGTATACACCTACTAAAGTCATCGTCAAGGACTTACTGTGCGGCGTGCGCTTTTGTTAACCTTGGCAAATGCGAATGCGCATTTATGCCGCATTGAGGAAAATAACTTCCGATTCTCGGTTTAAAATTTCGACTCCCAACTCAAACTACGGAAAACGAGAAAATCTGCGCATGCAAGCCTTCAATATACTGTTGAAAACGCTTAGTGAACTTGATGCTTGTCGATCAAGTTTTTCGCCTCCGACTTCTACGCCATATAGCTTGGTTTATGTAGTATTTTTTACAATCGTTAGGTGACAGCAAATTTCGTTTTCTGTATCATTTTCCCTTCCTCGTTTATTCTTAAGTTTAAACTGGTTCCACTTTCTTGAAATATGTATTTCACACAAGAAGTACTAAAAAATTGTACTAATTTATTCTCAGTTATTTACCTTATATTTGCGTTATTTCGTATTTCCCTCATTAAATTTTAAAGAAATATAATTGTCTTTTAGCGTAACTTTCTCTCAACGTTGTGCTATTTGCTTTGCGTTATTTAAAATCTTTGTTGGAAATATTCTTAATTCTGAATCGCTCGGAGTTCAATATATCACCCAGTAATAAGTTGCCAAATGTTCATATATTGTAAACGTTGTGCAATAAAATTATACAATTTATTGAATATATCACTTATGAATAAGTTGAATAATCCAATAGTAAATTTGTTTCAGAGCAAATTTGTTTTCAAAGAAAAACTGGTTCACGTGAGGTGGTATTGAGACCAAGTCACCGAAAACAGATGCAGAACAGAAACGACTGTAAAACCACATTAACCATTATATTGATTGCAATCAACAATGGGCCGATTGGTCTTTTGGTCGTAGAATTCAGGAGGACATCCAGGGCACCGGACTCGACAATGAGCTGTGGGATACTTTGGACAAGAAGCAACAAGGCATCCTCTGCTACAAAGACCAACCGCGTTTATTCCAGGCTGACAAGTTGCTAAATATAAAATATAATACAGTTATGAAACAGATTTGAAAAAATATATTATAAATAGAAATGAACAAATTGCACAATAGCACAAAAATATTGAAATCTTTTCAATCATTTGAGCATTATTTCAAGAACGAAACGTTACCAAATGCATTCATCTTTTAACACTCTATTGTGGTTTAATTTAATAATGTTGCATGGGTACGCAAAGTCAACTTAAACATTTGCCGAATTAGGAGACAATACAATAATAGTTTTATCCTAAAGTTGACGTTGAGTTGGTTATATTATAAGAGTAAAAATATATTAATTATTAAAAATTTTATGTAAAGGTTTCTGATTACCGCTGAATACATCTGTAATTTTATGCAAAAAAATACAATTGTAACAACTGCGTGGGCGGAAAAGCATACTTCGTCATTTGAAGTCGAGTCAAAACAGGTAAGTTATATATAATGGAGGATATTTGTATATACTGGTTCCAATAACTTTAAGTTGAGACGAGGACAAAATAAATACCTTCCTCTCTGCACTGTACTCTTCGTCCAAATCGATCGAAAAACTGTAAATAGCATGTTGGTCCGCAACCGTACACACGACACTGAGCTTGTGGGAAGTTTGCACATCCAACTCCGTTACACATATATCCAGCACAATTTGGGTTTGGTGGAGTGTGAGGTGGACAACCACCTGAGCAGTTACAATATGATAAAATAAGCTAAAGTAGTTACAGAATTGCACTGAACACAAATATATTTTACAGACATAAAACATTTCCCATGGCTTCATAGGCTGGACTGACGGAAAAAAAGATAATCTTTATTTTTTAACACACAGGACCAAATTTCAGCTATAATTGATGTCACGTTTGTGGGAATGTCGTCACAAATGCAATCATGCAAAGCTAACGTACATAAATCCATTAGAAATAACTCTTTATACAAATAAAATAAGTTAGAAAAACATAGAACCAGTCACTTACAATGAATACTTTCTTTCTTATTATAGGGGTTATAGTAATGTGCTGTACATCCATTGCAGCCTGTTCCACAAAACGCATTGAGATATCTTGGACAAGTTGAATAATAACATGCATTAAAATTTCTATCACATCTTGGGCATACTGGTCCGGGGCGCTTCATGGAAGAAGCCAGCAATAGACCAAGCAATGCATTTTTATCTAAATCTGAAATTTATAAAAAAGAAATATGTTATAATTCAGTTAGAATTTATATTATTATATCTATTTATTTTCATAAACCTAGTTTCGCTTGGCGCGATAAACTAGGGCTAACACAAAATAAACGCAAAGGTCAGTTCGCAGGAGAAATGAATCGGATGAATTTGAATCCAAACTTCCTGTGAAGTTTGTGATGTATACATATGAGATCACCTCGTATATGAGGTAATTCAGAGACATTTTAACTTGCGTTGTTTTATCTGAAAGCTTGGTACATTTGGCTCTTAAATCAAAGTTTAGCTGCTATACATCATTTAATCATGATATTGATATTAATAAGTGGCAAGAGAGTCGGAAGACATAAGATTTTCAGTAAATATATATACCATTGGTTTGCTCTTCAGAGTCTCAGATGCATTATTGGTTACATACATAAATTTAATTTAAGTCTCAAAAACTACATCAATTTAAAAAAATATTTAAGCATTTATTTAAAAAAAAATTGAGCACAATCAAATCAGATTAACGTTTCTGCGTTGCGAGCCATTTTCAATTGCATTTTATAGTAAAGAACACAAAAAGATAAATACCGAATTGACGTTTTACTTACTGAGTAAGGGCTTTTTGGAAGAAACCTTGATTTTTTTGCATGTAAGTCCACACGAACTTTGACAACAAACTTCGGATTCATCACAGTCAAGATTGTTGTTACAATTATCAGCACAAGCTAGAGGATCGAGTGCATCTTCACACTTGGGATCAAACACTGCAAAACCACACATTAAGTAGGCTAACTACTGTGGTTTATTTTTACAGCATAATGAAAATGGAATTTCTAAGTGAAATGGAATTTCGAAGTGAAATGGGAGAAGTGGTATAGGATATCCGGTAGCAACAACTTCAATGCATTCAGACACAGAGATAAAAGCATCGAAAAATATTTATTTGACAAAAAGTTTACGACATGATTTCTTTTACCAAAGCAAGGTAATTTTTCAGAAATGTTTTTGTTTCTCTAAACAAATAACGACTCTGACCACCACTGACAAGAGATGTAACCCAAACAACTTCAGTGTGGAAGGGCAAAATGCCAATAATTAATACCATATGAGATTATAATTAGATTAAACATCAAATAGATTGAGTCAACCCACTATGACAGAAACATTATCTTGGACCTTGCTAAACATTATTCCAATGAAGGTTGTAAGGATACCTACGTCTTACTTCCAGATCTTAAGATGACTGACTCCGAAAAGCATATTTCTTCAATTCATACACAAATGAAATAAAATTGCCCTGTATGCTGGAACCCCGGGCCAAGTTATTAGTAAATTAGCATAGTACTTACTCTTGCATTCTGGTACTGGATTAGACCATTCTCCGCTGGCTAAACAGGTTATCTCTTCAGCTCCATAGAGTGTGAGTGGAAAACTGCACGTGAACCTTTTCAAAAACAATACACAATTGGTTGTAGTCGTGGATTGCTTTTACAGTGCTTATTAGTAATTACATAACGCGAGTTGGTAGGCTTTGAAAACTATTTGTATTTGATCACTCACCTTTATCCAAAATGCCATATAAATTGGAAATACAAAAATACAAATTTTGGGTTTCGTGATAGAAACATAAAACATCTATATTATCAGAATCAACACCAGCTGTTAACTAAATTCAATTTAAATAATAGATTATATTAATCAATTTGAAAAAGAAATTTGTTTTACAATCGATGTGTAATAGAGAATAGATTACAAAATTGTTTTTTGTAATACCATTCTTAAAAAATAATATGATTAAATGATTGTATTTTAAAAATTGTTCCACATATATATATATGCATTCGCACAGGTTTCTAATTTCTCAAATAGTTGGTTCTGTATTTATGTAGTCATCCATACATGCAAAAATCTGTAAACATTGTGACGAATTCTGTATAATTGTTAATCAATTTTGAATTAAGAAATGAAATCAAGCTTGTCTCAATGAAATGCAAGCCTAACAAAGTCGTGATATTTGCCTAATATCTTGAAAATTTGAAAGGTGTCAAAAGCAATAATCCACAAAAACGACGAGACAATGCATTAATTTATACTTACATGCACGTGCTGCTATATTCGTTTTTTTCTGTGCACTTAACAGTTCCATCATCAAAAGACAGGGATGAACAAAAAACGTCTAAAACCAATCTCGATTACTATAATAATTTGCTTTGTTATCTTTTATCTATACATAATTTTCTTTGTTGTTCATTACACAAATTGGTTTTATGATTCTATGGAGAGCTCATATGTATTTTAATTCAATCACTTCTATGATTGTCGGATTGATGATATATCGTAATTGTTCAGACATAAGCATAGTAAGGAGTAAGGGGTTACGAAGCTTTTATCAACTTATCAACTTATTTAACACTAAAAAATAAAGAACATGTATATAAATACCCTTGCATGTCGGTACAATACCATCCCATTCTTCACTTTCCTGGCATTTTAAAACTGCCTTTCCCGTCAATTCGTATCCATCGTCACAAGTAAAACTTGAACAATTAAAATCAAGAAAATATTAAAAATAGAAATAATTATTTTTGGATACAGAGCAAAACTATAGCCTATTTTGTTAGGTAGTTTAACTAAAATAATAATGTTTCTGTTACTTACCTACAAGTACTATCATAACCAAGATCAGGGGGGTCACAATAAATTGTTCCAGGTTGATTGCTAAAATCGAGAGCGCCGCACGTGATTTCTGATAAAGTAAAGAAATTTCAAGTATATATTGAGGTGTTTCACACGGAATATCTTTTGTAGGTGTTGTGATTCGGTACTATAGGCCTATGGGGGGGGGGGGAATTTTTGCATATGTTATTCCTAACCCTCACCTGGCTACGTCATCCAAAGATTACGTCACTACGACGTCACAATCACGCCATAGAGCTTGCCAAAAAAGGCAAGCCATTGCTCGAAATGGCATCTCCGCCGACAATAACGCACTCGCTAACGCTAGCGATATCTTATATCGGGATCGTTACGCGGAAAACGAGAGAAATAGCTTGCTTGATTTCGAGTTGTTCGTCTGCGCATTTTGTACGATGATTCGTATACTTTGACGAACCTTATTTCGTCACTGTGACGTTGAGGTGATTTAATTTTTGGATGACGTAATCAGGTGGAGGTTAGAAATGACATATGCGAAAATGGTTATGCCACGCCAACTAGAACTACTTCACGGCGTTTAGTGAACTAGCCCCGTATATTATAATGCCAGATGTCCGCAAAATTGTAAATTTGCACAATCGAATTGAATCCAAACTGATATATTGAAATATACAATTGAACCTCATTAATAAAGTTATACGGTCGAAACTCAAAAACATTAATCCACACAAAACTTGAAAAATCTTATATTTTAACTCCCTGACGTAAACCCGGAAACACGTAGCAAATTGCTCGATACAATAAACGTATTGCCCAGGCTTTTCGCTTCTCGCGATAAGTCTTTACCAAGGAAATTGAGCACTGAATATTGAACTTAAATACTATTAATACAAATGGGTTAAATAACATTATAGTGCATAGTTATATCCACATTCGCTACACTACAGAATTTGTTATAACAGCAATGCACTTAGGTAACTGGATATCAACTCACTAATACCTAATATAGAGTTTTTGATTTTAGAAAATTGCAATGCAAGATTATTTAAATTAAAACCAGGCTTACTAGAGCATTCCAGGGGAGGTTGGCTCCATTCTCCATCGAACATACATTCCGAAGTAGATTGCTTTGGTTTGTAACCCACGTCACACACGACACTGAGTACAAAAAAGTATTATTTTATGTTTGCAGAAATACAATCTAATTATTTCATCCAAAATGTTAGTTCTAATACGCAGTGAGATGTCTGATACTCAATTTTTTGTCAATTTTTTCAAAGAAATATCGACATAGTTACAATTATGAAATTTAGTATATATATACCAATTCCGGCGCTCCGGAAGTATTCGTACCAAGATGACGCACAATCTGCATAACCCTACCACGGTACACATACTATGTTAAGGTCGTGCGCCATCTTGGTACGAATACTTCGGGAGCACCCCAATCCCATTACCAACGAAATTATTTTATCAATAGTAATACTATAGGCATTTAAAGTGCATTGCTTTACAAAATTATAAGACCTACCGTAAGCTTTCAGTAATCAACAAAAAGATAAATAGAAATAAAATACGAAGAAGGAGTAACATAATAAATTTAAAGCAACCTGCAAACTTTTTCGTATGTTGTACCATCATCGCAGGATGCGCTGCCACCTTCTACTTCTTCGTATGGACCACAGTCGACAGCTAAAACCAATGAAACGGTATCTATGTATTCTAATATAATTGATGTTGTGTAACACAGGATAGTTGGATATTGCAGTTTTGTCGACGGTACTCCTTGCCCATCCCTTTTAGCCGCATTTTAAGAGTTGCTCGTGATCAAGTCATCAAGCAACGGCGAATTCGTTGAATACTTTTCTTGCCTAATCTCTCATAAACAAAGAATATTCTTCATAGCAAAATCATAAAACAAAGGCAAATGATGTCTTGGTGTGCGCGAAAATATGTAGGTCACTCAATTCCGGACTTGTCAACCCTAGCACCTACAATTGCTATTTATAGTATGTGTTTCAAATTTTCTACTTACGGTCACACGAAGATGGCATACTGCCGGACCATGTTTTGTCCAGTTCACATGTCATTGTCAGTCCAGGTATGTCAGGTTCGTAACCCATAGGGCACTCAAAACTAGTGAAAAAATAAAAAAGATTAGTTAGTATTATACTGTAGTTACTATCAATGCATGTTAGTTTTTTTCGTGTAACTTGAAAGTTCGTGTTGTGGGCTCGTATCGGGATAGGCTAGAACAGGGGTGGGCAACCCCTGGCGCTCGTGCCAAACTTGGCACGCGAGCCCATTTATTCGGAACGAGAGCGAGAACTCATAAACGAGATCATTCTTTTTCAGATAAGAAGGTTTGGTGGCTCTGATTTATCTGATGAAACTCGGTGTTTGTTTATTCATTATCGTTTGTTAACAATCTGTATTCATTTAAAATTTTAAACCCCTTTTTTGTCTTTTCATGACATGTGGCTACAAAGAAATATATTATGACGTGACAACTGAGTTAGCTCTCGACGAATTGTGACGAGACACAGCATTCATTGGGGGTGCATTGTTACGTAATATATAGTTCGTCTGTGCCACTATTTTTCTTCATTTCTGATTGATTTATGAAGTTGTACCGTAAATATAAACTACTACGGTTGTACAACCCATGTTGGTTAGAGTTACTTGCTAAGTTGCTGAAATAAATTGATTTTAAAAGAAATATAACCAGTAGTTCGTATATTTCTATGAAAGTTACAAAATATAATCCCAATGAAATCTCCATCAACGGTAATGCAGCAGAAGAAGTCTTTGCTTATATAGAATAAGAAAAGTAATCAAATCTATTTGTCGGGCTGATACTTTCCCGAATAGTGAATCTGTCTGTAGCTTACATGTTTAGAAGGTTTATTATTGTGTATTTTTGCTTTAAAAGTAACAAGGCATTGTTTTTAATCTTGATCGGCACGCGGAAGAATTTTGTCGTTAAATTTAGCCGGTTTGTGCACGCGAGCCGAAAAAGGTTGCCCACCCCTGGGCTAGAATATATAAAAGAACTTCACTAAGAAAATATTCATTATTTTGATCTGTAACACGCTTCTGCAATTGTCATTATGTCAATTTCAAGTTTACTTAGGAAGATTCCTATTGATGTATTAATCATTATTAGTCAGTAAACTTGGGAAGTTAATCAGGCTATTATAAAAAAAAGTGGCAATCAAGAACGCGTATTCCTATGCAAAATGTAGAGATAAAAATGATTAAAGATAAAACCCCCCGATCAATTTTAATCCCAGCTCAGCTGGTAGAAAATCTAAGCTATAAGAAATTTTATTTTGTAATACTGGCCAACGCCAGTAATATTAAATATGTCACCTGCACGTTGTCTCGTAATCATAGTTGTTTGGTTCACAAACAACGCTACCATCAGGAAACGTCAGTGGCTGGCACATCCTGGCTGTAAATGATAATTCACAATAAATTAACATTACGATAATATTGAAATCAAATAACATATCTCATAAAAAAACTAATAATTTTATATTTATATTTAGTGTAAATCATACATTGGAGCGAAACCACGGTGTTACGTAATCAATGCTATCTGTTATGTAATTAGACGCCTAAGGCGTAGTGTTATCTACCAGCGCTTAAAATTCAACAGCGTTGAGACAAAAGCGCTTCTTACTTCCTATTGTTCTCTACCACTGAAAAATCAGCTTTAACATCGGGCGGATATTCAAGCACCGGCCCTTATTTATTTTTATGTTCTGTTCACACGGGCGGCTATTCAACCAGGCCCTTAAATCAAGATCGGGTGGCAAATTTGGAAATGGAAATTTTTTCATTAATAGAATTTGTCATATACGATACACAAATAAGAGCGGTGCATCTTATACACACAAAACTAATGTCCTCGTCAGTATTATGGGCGGTAATGTAGAATCATTAAAAGCAAAACACTATGCCAACACGCAAATCGAATACCTTTACATGTAGGTACAGCTGCAGACCATTGTCCATCTTCTTGGCACATAATAATACGTTCTCCTGACACTATTTCTTCTCCTTTCGGGCATTTGAAACTAAAGAATAATTTAATATCATATATATATATAAATATACTGAAATGATATTCGGATCTAGATTACAGTTTGTGCAGAAAAAAATGTGAAGTCTGGACAATGTATCAAAATATGTGCATCTCTCATTCTTTTAAATAACGGTTGGTTCAAAGCAAAGTTTAAAACTATCAAATGGAAGTGCAAATAAACACTATAATAAATAACTCACGTGCATGCATGAGGAGGAGGGACTGGGGGGCCTGCCGTACAAGTTATTTCGCCTGCAAAGTTCAAATCCTCGCATATGGCTGAAAATGAAGAGTTTTTTTAGTTGTTTTTCTGAAAACTCAACCAAAATGATATAGGAAATAAAATAGAGTAGTAAATAAACATTTTCAATAAAGTATTGTATACTTCACATCGTGTATGCATGGGTATTATTCACCTCAGGATCGTGTTCCAAATTTATCATCAAAACTTTGAAATGGAGTACACTCAATTGCTAAAAGATATAAACCATGGAGTTAAAAGCTGAAATGTCAACTCAACATACATGATTTACTAACAAATCTTCACAAAAGTCAGTATTACCACATCATGTTTGGTACAGAGTGTAGAGAAACATTCAACTTTAAATCGTTCTATGTTTGTGGTAGTTATATTTCAGTTCAACTCATTATATAAGTTCATTTCATTTTTATAAATGTGATTAATTTACACTTATTGTAGTAAAACTACATACGGTTGCATCCAGGGGGCTTTCCGTCCCAATATGCGGAGTTGACTGGGCCGATACAAGTGATGCTTGTTAGTCCATCGAGCACATAACCGCCTGAACAGGTATATCTATAAAACGACAACACATACATTTTTGTAGTCACTATATAATACTGAGTTTACCAATCTAAATAGTTGTTCATGGTGAAAAATACCTTCAAATATCACAGAACATCATTTTAAGACAAAGAGTATTTGTGGAGTTGGTTAGTTGGTTATTGCTGTTATTGCGTTAATAATGAAGATGGGGGTATGCATCTGCAATACCCTGATTATTATCTCTTTTTACCAGATTTCAGAGCCTGTTTGTCTGACATGTCAATTGATATCAATTTTGCAATATGTATAATAAAAATTTAAATGTTTTTATGGACGGTACATTTACAGTTTCATTCTGGAATGCTATATTGGAGTAAAAAATTAAAAAAAGGGATAAAGTAGTTTTCAAAAATAAAAATTCATCTAACGTGAAAATAATGAAAGCAGAAAAATCAACAATAAATGCTCTCAAACGTAGACATGAGACAGACCAAATGGTTTAGTAAAATGAGATCAGAAATTGCTGGTGAACAATGCCTGCAACAACAATGCGCGTCTAACCATACTTCATCGAACTAAAATATACTCACGAGCAGATACTCCCGTGAAAGTAAGATTTGGTACAATCTTCAATGAGTCCCGGTTTTGAATATCCAGTTGGTGGACAATGATTTCCTGGATAAATTGATAAATTTGCAAGTAAATTGAATATTAATATTTCATAATTTTTTTTCGACTTTCTGTGACATCTGGTCAATTTTAAATATTAAAAAGTATAATGCATATGGCTTCTAGTGCAAAATTAGCAGACAGATCAAGTGTAGAATAGTGGGTGCAGGCCTTGATCGAAGAAAACGATTATGGTTAAATGATGAATAGGAAACCACTAAATCTCAGCTGTTGCTAAATGTTAGATTAATGAATAAAAATGTAGACCTATAGATCCTTTTATAAAATTGTTAGTGTGATTTATCATGTCTTTGTTAGTTTTTAAACTGATAATGATAAAATCATTTTTATGTCAAACTGTCAGTTTGAAGTACTCAAATTGAACGTGTTTTGATTTATATGACAGATGCGTAACTCAAGTGTCGAGTATATTTCAGGACTACCAGTTACAATTATCCACCTAAATATGGATAACAAAATCATTATTTTCAATACCGCTCACCTTGGGGTATCGCGCTGAGATATTTAGATGTACTTTTCGAATATTATAGAACAATAAATTATAATATAATATGATTTGAAGATCGGATTTTGTTTAATATGTCATCAATTTTTTAGTAATTTTGCTTAAACCCTAATATACTACCAGCTATTAATGAGAAAAAAGAAGCGAATATATATGCCAGTTTTTATAAAAAGATTTTTCTTACAAATTTTTATAAATTTCACAAATACAGTTGTGAATTCTCGGTAACGATTTTAGCTATATTAATGGTTGTGGTAATGTTTTGTTGGAAAATCACATGAAAAAACGTAAAAATCAATCAGATGTAATCAGTTATTAACCCTCTACTATGGTAGTTTACTTTAGACACAACATCTCTCAAGATCGAGTTTTTTTTTCAAATTTTGGGGCATTAGGTCGCATAAGTAGACTATTATTGGAGAATTACTTTTTAAAGTTATATACCCAAATAGAACTCTAGCACACGTTTTAAACAATCCATGAGTGAAGATTTAGGGATGAAAAAATTTAAAATGACCTATGCAAAATGACCTCAGGAAAGAAAGCGCCCGACGGGAAGTTTCAAAATTAGAAACTGCTAATACGTGTTTTATGATGGAAATGTTTGAGTTTAACTCGAGGCCATATCACCATCAGGTTATAAAGAATAAAGTTCAAATTTAGTTCAAGTCAATTTCCATTCATTTAGTGACGCCATACAATCACATATTCACCGTCCAAATACCCGATTTTATTTATTCCTAATATTTTCTTGAGGCAAGTTTTTGTGTATATCTAACTTTTCGAAATAATACTACTATTTTAAAACTACACAGTTCAAAGTATTGCTGCATACTAAAAACAAATTTATTTCTGTAACGTTTTGTCTGACCAAAATTAGACTTCCTCAGACAAGCAGTTTACAACAATGACAAGAAAAGAACAATTATGCCGTTTAATTTGACTTAAAAAAATGCATGATATGCATACGAATCCACTAGTGCTAAGGCACACACTAGTGCACTGAGAAAGTAATGAAAGTTGTCCAACCTCTACTGACAACTACTTTAAAAAACTGCCGTTTTAATCGGGTCAATCAAATTTTTTTTGCAATAGCAGCCGACAACCCCATCGCTCAATGTCCGGACCAGACAAGGCTAAATAATCAGTCAAATTAGTACTCATATCTTTATTTAGAAATTTTCGCTTTATTTTACCTCATTCTCAAAAATACTGTAATGAACATTAAACTAGGGGAAAATACATTTTGCCATTCCCCAGCAACATAATCTTATAACATGTAAACAAGTTGTAACTTGTCCACTGGAGCAATACAAATTAACTAGCGGAATTTTAGACATTTATTTAGCATGAGCTGCTTCTACCATTTAACCCGCTGGCCACTGGCTCTAATATATTACGCGATACCACACAAAGACACTCAATGTCGTACACAGCTATAAAAATCCAGCACCACTCGGCATTTTAGCGCTACATGAATCATTTTCGAGCATTTCACGGGGAAGATGTTTTTCACGTGTGATTGGTGATAAATCAACCTTTTATATCAGAAAAAAGATTTTTGCGCAAGGTGTCATATCACGTTATCCAGTTCTCCAAAAATAGCATATTAGCAACCAATAAAACTTGCTTTAAAAAAATAGTTTTTGAACCTATTTGTGACGACCACTAAAATGCGCAAGAACTACAAAAACCGAAGAGAACTATAATGGTGCACACCGCAATGGTCAATGCCTGCGGACGAGCAAAATGCCGGCGGGCTTGTTCATCTATGGTAATTACCTATATACAGAGAGGAGCCAATGGCTGATAATCAATACTACTTAATACAACAAATAACCAAATAGCATTGGAACCAGGCAATTCATTGCTTCTAAAATCAATATCGAAATAACAAAAACAAATTGTGCAGTAGCATATTCCAATCCAAATATAAATTTCTGTATTAAATTTTTTGGAACGTATTTTTTTTTAAAAAAATGGATGAGATCATTTAAGTATTTAAAAAAAGTGCATTGCCAAAATGAAACTAACTAAATACCAACCTTCTGTTAGATGCAAAAATAAAGCAATCAAAACGTAGGAAACTTCCCAGAACTGCTTCTCCATGATATTAGCCTATATCGTGCTCGCTGTCAACTGAGACGTCGTTTATAAACCATGTTATGATGCCAAAAAAATTTCTTCCATTTACAATTTTGCTCCAGGCAAATCTAAAAATATGTGGAAGTCATTAGAATAATTAAATTAATTAAATAATTTACTTTTGGTAATGGTCACACACAATAACTTAATTCTGTCAAGCCATGTGTAAGACTCAAATTATGTTTACCTTTTCTGATCACGGAGCACGAATTTTTCATGGGAAACGTGAAAAACATAGTTCATTTTTGTACATGGAAGACATGGAAGAAATTTTTTTGTCATCAAAACAGATCACTCATTTGGTTTTTTGTAGAAGCGCACTTCCGTCTGTCAGGACATGATAGTGTTTACTGCGGCACTGCACATATAAATGAAGTCTTACAGAGACTTTTACACTCAGTAAAGTGCATGACATTTGTTGCTATTTCCAAACATGGCGTAATCGGTCTGTATTGATTTGAACGCAAAAATGAAAAGCCTAAACAGTGAATATGGAAAGCTGCGCGATGGTCCAACTGCGAAGTTTCTCACAGGTTTGTGCCATTTCTGCCTTAACTGCAATGTTGGCAGATATTCTTTCAACCACCTCTTCCAGAAACAATCTGTCATCAATTGTACCTGTCGCCATGACTTCTTATATCCATCCGCTTTCATGAATTGATCAGGAGGAAGATTCGGATTAGGCCGACCAAGTAACAACATATTAGGACTCAAAGTTGCGAGATCATCCGGGCTATCTCCAACCGGACAAATTGGTCTCCCATTTAAAATGCTTTCACACTGTGTTGTCAATGTATGTAGAGCATCGTCATCCAACAACCTCTCCCCAGCAATTGCTCTCATCAATTTCCGGAAAGATCTTATCATTCTCTCCCAAGCTCCATTTGTATGAGAAGCTAAAGGCACAGAAACCTCCATTCAATGTTTTGCTGCTGCATAACTTTACAAATCTGATTTTGATTCCAATTTTGAATCCCTTAACGAAGTTCTCTCTCAGCCCCGTAAACTTCGTTCCATTGTCACTGTACATTTTCCTGGGTCGCCCACGCCTGTTTATAAATTTCTGAAACACATTAATGTACGACGAAGTATCCAGCGAATTAGCCATCTCGATATGAACCGCTCGAGTAGCCATACAGCTGAACATACACCCATATCTTTTCTCCTCACTCCTGCCTCTCTTCACCAGTATTGGTCCAAAATAATCACAGGCAGTTTCCATAAAAGCATTCCACTAGGTGTCACTCGAACTTTTGGTAACGGTGCCATCACTTGCTCCCCCACTTTAGAATTCCATCGACGACAAGTAAAACATTTGCTCAACCTTCGACGCACAGTTGCATGCCCCTTGATAATCCAAAATTTCTCACGAATTGCAGATAAAACATGCAGAGTACCACTGTGACCTTCTCTTTCATAATACAAATCAATCACCAAATTTGTAATATGACTATCACTCGGCAAAATTACTGAATATCTACTTTCCAATGGCATATGTGAACGATCAAAATGACCACCGACTCCCAGAATCCCTTTTACAACAATAGGATTCAATTTCTGTATTGATTTCATCTGCTCATTTCTCGAGAATGACCTCTTCGGCGTTCTGATGATCTTTTCTTCCAAAGATGAATGATTATGCAATGCATCAAATTGTTTTCCAAACTGCTCTCATTGCACAAATTTTACTATGCAATCAATCGCACAATTCAATTCACGAATCTCAAGATGTCCTCGTTTCAGCAGACTAATTAATATCTCCATCACCTCGAGATTTAGCCACCTTCCCTCTGAGATAAGATCAATATCTCAACAGCCAAGCTGTCGATCTCTGAAGTTTCTCCAATTTAGAATATTTCGAAAGCAAACGTTTGATTGTATTTTCCTTCAAGTTATCTTTAACACAATATACAGTCAAATCCTGTTTCAATTCACGATCACTATTTGATATGCCATGAAAAGGTTTTAATTTTGGCCACATGCGTTCTTCCTTTATCAAAAACGCAGGACCTTCAAATCAGATCTTTGATTTGTCCAACTGACACGGTTTCAAACCTCGAGATGCAATATCATCCGGGTTACATTTTGTGTCAATATGTCTCCACTGCGAAGGCTCTGATCCTTCATGAATAACAGCAAGACGATGCGCCACAAAGGTATGAAAGCGTCTTGTCGTATTAGTGATATACTGCAACACTGACATTGAATCGGTCCAATAAATGCTTTTATCAATTTTATACTCTAGTTGAGTCTTCATTAACTGACCGAACTTCACTGCAACCACTGCCGCAGTCAACTCTAGCCTTGGTATAGTCACTGGTTTTGAAGGTGTCACTCTTGACTTTCCCATAACAAAACTACAATGCACCGATCCATCGGACTTATTCAACATTTGCAAATAGCATGCACATCCATATCCAATTTCACTTGCATCCCAAAAAATATGCATTTGAATCTCACGAGGGTCATTCGTATCCGAACATTTCAAACAACGAGGAATAGAAACCTTTCATTCACCAAGGTCTTTGCACCTCTCGACAATTGCTGATAAATTTTGTTAGATGGAACCCACCGCTTTCTAGTAGAATAGATAACTGCTTCACTAAATTGATAGCGTAATCACTCTTTGCCAAGGATTTCAACAAATCGTCAACATAGAAATTCTTCAGCACAGTATCAACTACAGATTGGTCAACACCTGGCTCATTATCTGAAGCACATCTCCTCAAAGCGAAACCTGCAACTGATGGGCTTGAACGGCTTCCAAATATGTGTACCAAAATGGAATAGTCACTTGCTGGAGATGACAAATCACCATTTGGCCACCACAAAAACCGAAGCGAGTCGCAATCTTCTGGCCTCACTCTCAGCTGATGAAACATAGCCTTGATATCTGCCATCACACCAATTCTTTCTTGTCGAAACCCCAACAAAACTCCCGCCAAATTATTCGCATAATCTGGTCCTTGTAATAAATTATCGTTCAATAAAACCCCACGAAAAGTTACGGCCCCATTGAAAACTACACGAAATTTTGATTGTTTCGTACTATAATGCCCCAAATAAAAAGTTTTGTTACTAGTCACCAATTCATCATTAGGTATTTTTCTTGCATACCCATTATCCAGATAATCATTTATCACGCTCTTATAACGCTCAAATAATTCTGGGTCTCGAATAAATTTCCTCTTTTGGTACACTAATTGTTTCTCCACCATGGCACAATTATTAGGAAGTTTCACCTCTTTATTTTTCCATGGGAGTCCCACCTCATAATGTCTAGTAACTTTTCGAATAGTCTTTTCCATGATAGACAATGCCCGCTTGTCTTCAACAGAATGTGAGGATGCAGATTCACGTGCATTATCAATAAAATCATGCTCCTAAATCTGACACAATTGACGATGTAAAATATTATCATCACAATGAATAAAATTCACAATATTATTATCACAATTAGAATCACTCTCAGGGCCAAACAGTGTCCACCCCAACATGGTTTCACCGCTCTGGGCTGTCCCCTTTTCCCACGTTTAACCTCAAACACATCATGGGCATCCGGGGCCTTTGAGCCTATAAGAAGCCCAACCTCCTTATGAATAGAATCAGAAATATCAACATGGGAAAAATGTGAATACACTTCAGTATATCACGTACACTGGGAATACTCGATTTCAAGTTGGGCAATCGCTCAACAGTTAGAACTCTATCTAGCACTAGAAAGTTGCCTGAAGCCATGGCAGTCAACGATAACTCAAACCCCTCTTGGATTTTATGACCAGTCACAGTCTGCACAGAAAATTTGGTTTTTACCCCACTTATACCTAGCTCCCTCATGAGCCCATTGGTACAAAGGGACACCGTAGATCCTGGGTCTAACAGGGCATAGGTCGATATCTCCTTATCTCCTATGGCCTTACCCCTGACCGTGACTGGTAACACTTTAAATCTAACATTCCCAACCTCTCCCGTAGCCTCCACGCTACAAGAAGTTGCTCCACACGTAGATTTCTCACCGGCCCCACTGACCGGAGCACTCGTCTTATTACCTGAACAAAAACTCCCAGAATTAGTAGAACCACCCGGCTTCTGCCGAGGTGGGAAATGCAGCAGCACATTGTGCTTTTTGCCGCATCCATCAACGTTACATACCACATTGCGAGTACACTCATTTGCTATGTGACCATTTAAAAGGCAATTATAACACAAATCATTTTTGCCCACCCACAATGACCTCTCTTTTGGAGTCATTTTCTTAAACTTCAGGCATTTCCACAAAGGATGTTGATTACCCGACCCAAAAAAAAAGACAATCAAACTTGGCAATGACCCCCCTACTAGGTATAGCATTAGAATCGGTCACAAAAGAGGACCCCGCTTATAATTACACATGACCGAATTGCCTTTTTGGCAATGTCCTTCGTACAGAATGATAAGCTTACGATTTGCTGGGATGTTTTCCACATCAACTGCAGCTGTAAATTCACTCAGAAACTCTGGATACTTCAGTTGATCACCATCAAACTCAGGTGGATCAACTTTCAGATGTTCACCCATTGATGCTGGACATGTCGGAATCACCGGATACACAGGAACTGCAGAATAGCTCAAAGATGTCGCTGGTACACTCGAACCGTAAACATTCTGGACAGGAACACTGCTCCCACGTTGAGATTCACCCATTCCAGACACGCCACTCGTGACTGGGAAATGGCTCGCCACCGACACACCACCTGTGGCCGGGGCATAACTCGACACCGGCATGCTACTCATTACCGGATTGTAAACATAATGTCCAGATTGTACAAACGATGTAACAGGAACCTCGGACGATCTCAGCAGTCCAGGATTAGACATGTTTATAGCACCAGTCAATGTTGAAGTCATCAATGGCACACGATCATCAGAAAGATCTTTCATTACAGGGGAAACCACAACAGGCTTTGACTGCAATGCAGAGTCCAGTCTTTATAATAGGCACGTTAGATTTAGGCTCATAAATGTTCACAAATTTAGGTTTGTTTTAGGCACAACTTGTATATTCCAATTGTGGATTGCTATCCAAATTAGAACTCATGATAGATCCTTCAGTTTCTTCGTAACTCTGAGCTATCAGTTTTGCTTCATCTGCAAGATGCTCTGTGTCAAGTGCTCGTTTTTCCACACTTAATTCTGTTTCTAAACCCTTTTTTTCAATGTTCACTTCGTCATCTAATTTCTCCTTCTCCAAAATTGCTTGTTCCGTTCACGTTTTGCTTTAAGGTCAGCTAGTCTAGCATCCAGTCGAGCTCTAGCAGCTACAGATGATCTTACAGATGATTTATTCGAAGATTTACTTCGATGCGAAGCAACACTTGTTTTTCTTGATTTACTAGATACTGAGTTATTCTTGCTGGCAGCAGCATTGTATCGCTGCAAATATTCACCATATAATTTATCACATACCGCTTTCTTCCTGGCGATTTCATCACGCTTTACAGTCGCTTTTTCAAACTCAAGTTTTCCATTTCCAGACCAGTAGTGACAGAATTTCGAACGTCTTCACATGCTTTAATACAGTTCTCAAATGCAGCATCCACAGCTTCTTTTGTACCCACAACTTCTTTGTATTTCTGTGGGTCAAGCATTACATTCTCAATAGTTTTCAAGAGCTTTGTAAAGTGGCTTTCATATCCCGCACGAGATCTTTCCTTTTTCATTCTCAGCTTCCAGTGGCGGCGCGTCAATAGGGCCAACCGGGGCAATGCCCCGGTTGTTTTTTCGGTATAATAAAAAATATTCGAAAAATACCCCAATATCGGTTGCACAGACTGTCTACACTAGCCATATTCTCCCGACATGGTTCATTTTTCGCTCGCAAAGCCTTCGCCGAACGTCGACGGGGCGACGCCGATTTTGCCCCGGTTGCTCATTGTATATCTTATTCTCTCTTTTATCTTCCACTCGCCGCGTCTCGTTTGTTTTCTGTTTCTTTTACTAAATCATCGGGGCTAGCCCCAAATTATGACGACACAATGCCGACGTTTCTTACAACAACGTGTTGACATATTTACGCATTCCTTCTCGTTCGTTGGTTGCTTGAAGAGTTGATAGTATCCTCGCCTTCGTTTTTGTCGCTTGTTTCGCTATTTGAATCAGTTAGAGACCTTTAGTCCATTTGCTTTCGATTTTCCACATTCCTTTTGAGCTCCTCACTTCTTTCCGGTTTCGCATTTCGTAGCCTTAGACCTCATAATGAATAAAGTCGACGCACTACTTCGCACTCCGTTTTCGCAGCTGCCGCTGGAACAAAAATTAGAGGTACAACCTCTTGGGCCTTATCAACCGAAAAATTGTTCACTGGAACAATCCCATGACGGAGGAAAGCGTCGGCGTACATTCTGCGCAGAAACTTGGTATAAAAAACACGAATGGTTGTGTTACAGCGAGGACAACAATGCACATTTTTGTTTTTATTGCCTACTTTTTGCTACTGCCCGTGACTCACGTTGGTGTAGATTTGGTTTTAGAGATCTTAAATATCTTTCCGAGCGTGCCAGGGATCATCAATCTTATATGGAGCATCTGGACAATGCAGTAAAATACCGAACATTCGGAAATGTTAATATTGCAGCACAGTTGGATGAAGGACGCGCGGTTTCTATTCGTCGGCACAACCAAAACGTCGAGAAAAACCGCCATGTTCTCGGTCGATTGATAGATGTTTTGAAGTTCATTGGTTGTCACGAGCTGTCCCTCCGTGGGCACGATGAACGGGCTGGCTCTTCTAATAGAGGGGTATTTTTGGATATGGTGGAATACACCGCATCCCTAGATACAGTATTGAGAGATCATCTTGATGGCGCAACTGTTTCGAAAGGGACATCTAAGAATATCCAAAATGATTTGCTCGACTCAATGTATAAATTTTATTTACAACATTTGGCTCTGGAAATTGAGAATTGCCAGTTCCTTTCGATTCAGTCTGACGAGACAACTGACATCACGTGCGTTTCCCAACTGGCTGTGATTTTTCGGTTTGTGAAAGATGGTAAACCTACCGAGAGATTTCACAGCTTTGTACCAATCGTTGATCGCACGGCTTGCAGGATATCGGCTGTACTGGAAGAAGTGTTACAGCCTTACAACGCGAAGTCAAAATTGATAGCTCAAAGTTATGACGGCGCGGCAGTCATGAGTGGGTCGAAACATGGTGTTCAATTTATATAAAAGAAGATTTTCCTCGCATTTTTTACATTGTTATGCACACCAATTTAACCTCGTTATTAAAAATATGTGTCTTGATACCCCTCTCGTCCGTATATTTTTTGCAAATGTTTCGGGGTTTTCTTCATTTTTTTCCGTTTCGCCGAAGCGCTCTGACCTCCTTCGCCAGATATGTAGCCGCCGTTTCCCAGCTTGTGCACTAACACGTTGGAACTTCCAATCACGCGTGGTGCAGGGCGTGTCCGAAATTAGGTCTGAGCTCATTGAGTGTTTCAATGGCATTCAGAGCTCTCCGGTTTGGGACGAACGCTCTGTGAGGGAGGCGGCAGGTCTAAAGCGTCTGCTAGAAGATGGTGAGTTTTAATTTTTTCTCGCTTTTTTCTCCACAATATTCTATCACGTGGATGTATTATACGGCGCATTGCAGTCAAGGCTAATGGATGGAGCGTCTGTGGAGTCGTGTATTTCAGACTTCTGCGATGCTGTATCTCGTATCCGGGAAACAATAAAATACGACGACACATGGAGTGCTTCTTTACGCCGCGGGCAAACAACGCAGCGTTTGATTTTGTCTGCAAAGGTATCCTGTGACATTCTGATAAATCAAATAGGCAATCTTCTGCGCACTGAACACCTTGCCGCGTTCTCTTTGATGAACCCCAAAATTTTTTCAAACGAATGGTTGTGTTACAGCGAGGACAACAATGCACTTTTTTGTTTTTATTGCCTACTTTTTGCTACCGCCCGTGACTCACGTTGGTGTAGATTTGGTTTTAGAGATCTTAAACATCTTTCCGAGCGTGCAAGGGATCATCAATCTTCTATGGAGCATCTGGACAATGCAGTAAAATACCGAACATTCGGAAATGTTAATATTGCAGCACAGTTGGATGAAGGACGCGCGGTTTCTATTCGTCGGCACAACCAAAACGTCGAGAAAAACCGCCATGTTCTCGGTCGATTGATATAGGTTCTGAAGTTCATTGGTTGTCACGAGCTGTCCCTCCGTGGGCACGATGAACGGGCTGGCTCTTCTAATAGAGGGGTATTTTTGGATATGGTGGAATACACCGCATCCCTAGATACAGTATTGAGAGATCATCTTGATGCCGCAACTGTTTCGAAAGGGACATTTAAGAATATCCAAAATGATCGCGTGGTGCAGGGCGTGTCCGAAATTAGGTCTGAGCTCATTGAGTGTTTCAATGGCATTCAGAGCTCTCCGGTTTGGGACGACCGCTCTGTGAGGGAGGCGGCAGGTCTAAAGCGTCTGCTAGAAGATGGTGAGTTTTAATTTTTTCTCGCTTTTTTCTCCACAATATTCTATCACGTGGATGTATTATACGGCGCATTGCAGTCAAGGCTAATGGATGGAGCGTCTGTGCAGTCGTGTATTTCAGACTTCTGCGATGCTGTATCTCGTACCCGGGAAACAATAAAATACGACGACACATGGAGTGCTTCTTTACGCCCCGGGCAAACAACGCAGCGTTTGATTTTGTCTGCAAAGGTATGCTGTGACATTCTGGTAAATCAAATTTGCACGTCAATTTTCCATCCATTTGTTGACTACTGTCTCCAAATTTTTCCCCATGCTAAACGTGGGTAAATTGGAAAATGAATTGCGATGTATATACACCAATCAAACTTTTTTGAACATCACATCAACTTGCCCGCTCTATGGGTTCCTCATAGATAACACTCTAGTAACTACTTTTGCGGCGTCTGCAAAATTTCTGGACATCATTTTGACGACGCCTATTTCTTCCGCCGATGCAGAGCGAACATTCAGCACGCTGAAGCGTATTAAAACGTATCTCAGAAACACAATGAAGCAAGATAGATTAAATTCCTTGGCTGTTTTATCCATTCAAAGAGACGTTATTTCTGGGATGCATGACTTTAATCAGCGCGTTATTGAGCATTTTGCTTCCAAGAAACCGCGGCGTGTTGCACATATGTTCAAGCAGTAGAAGTCTAGCAGCATATATATCTATGAGTGAGCGACGCATGTCCTTATCTTTGCATTACCGTTTCTTTCTTCATAGTTACGTTTTAAACCTTATTTTAGGTTTTGTCTGCTTTCCCGAAGTTTCTGTTAATATGTCATTGTATTTATCTGGGTAAATATTGCCTTTCCTTTTGTAAGAGGTTTCAAAATAAACTATGTCTATATTTATTAATCCCTTGACTTGGACCGGTTTTAAAGACACTTTCTTATCGTTAAAAATTGTCGCTTTTGCCGATTGGTTGTTACCGATGGAATGGTTTTTATACTCATAAAATGATGGGAGAACTTACAGCGCGCATCCTGTCCCCGTAGATGGGGTGACTTGGTCCCGCAGTAGCTTGCCCCGGTTGTCAAAATGACCACGCGCCGCCACTGCAATCTTCATCAGACATCTTGCAATCTGAATAGCTTTATTCTGTACTAGAAAATTGTCCACGGTAGAAGGCAATTAATCTTTATTTGAAATTGTCGACAGTAAGAGACAATCACATATATTTGAAATTGACCGGGAGACGATCTAAATATCTGAAATTCTCTACGTAAAAACGTTGGAGATAAATCTATATTTGAAATTGTGTAACGCACGGATTGGAGTCTCAAACTGCGCTACGTTTATACCCAACCACTGTCAAGTACCACTTCCCGGTTTTCCTACAATTTGCAATGCAAACTCGTAATATTCAGTCCCGCACTCACAGTCTTGAACCACTGAACTTTTGAACCCCAACACCTCAGAAGATCACACCAACTGAAAGAACTTTGTTGTAATATTCCAACTCGAATACACGACAGAACAATATGGCGATAATACTCCCACGTAGAGAATAGCCATTTTGTAGATTAAACAGTCAAAGGTGTAAGTTATAGTTTGAAAGCATAAGCTTGATTTCAAATATTGATAGATTCCGGGATTAAATAACTGAATAAAAAAAAACAATTGGTAAATATTAACACACAGATAAATCCCAGCATATTCTAACATAATGATTCCTACTAAATAGTGAGCTAACAGTAATCTAAAACGACTCATAATACATACACTCCTCTAAATCCTAAAAAGACCGGCAAAGTAGATAATAGCAGGTTGCACCATAACTAGCTCGCCTCGCTCACGCACAACAGAGAGTAATACAAGATACTAACTACAGAGCAAGCGTCGTCGTCGGTCGATTGCCGCAGCCAATGGCGTGCAAGGTAAACACATATTGCACCATAGCTAATTTCACTCTCTCGAATACAATAAATTTTGCGCACTTGATTAAAGGTAATTAAATATCCTATAGGCTGCCCCTTTTCATTCTAGCGGCATGATTTGAAAATATATTCATGTCATAAAAATACGTAATTAAAATCTATATTTGAAATTAAATTAAATTGTTAAATAAGTGCTCTGAAATCACATGCTGCTGTTTTTCGTATGCCTAATTTGTGGGAAATTTTAAAGCCATAGGCGCTGACTATGTACATTACTTACACTGATCGTAGGAACTTGACAATGTAACACTATCAGACAAACCACATCTTTTAAATTTGTTTGTAATAGTATATGGCACAGGAAGTGTATACTATTATAATAGCAGTAGTGCATCCTGGCTCGAATTAATTAGATTAAAAACGGGATTAATTAGAAACTTAGCCTACTATACCCGATAAATAACGATATTGTACAGTTGTCATCTCAGTTTTTTTTTAATTCCAACTATCAATTTTGCTTCGTAGAACCGCGGTATTGATGTTTCAAAAGTGTTTTAAACCCCTGATTAAACGTAACAAGTGCCTAATGTTGTTCCATTATAAGTCCGATGGTGCCTATTTAATGATGATACCAACTCGAGGTTACTTGTTATTTTGCTGTCACTAAGAAAAAAATGCGAGTGAGTCAATGTAGCAGACATTCCATTAGTTGATAGCGGGCTTTCTTTGATCAAGGACTTGTTAATATGGTGAAATAATAAAAGCAATAAAATAATGAAAAGCCATGGAATTGTAGTACTTATCGTCGTAACTACCATACTGGTACTTGGTGGGTTCCTCATAGATAACACTCTAGTAACTACTTTTGCGGCGTCTGCAAAATTTCTGGACATCATTTTGACGACGCCTATTTCTTCCGCCGATGCAGAGCGAACATTCAGCACGCTGAAGCGTATTAAAACGTATCTCAGAAACACAATGAAGCAAGATAGATTAAATTCCTTGGCTGTTTTATCCATTCAAAGAGACGTTATTTCTGGGATGCATGACTTTAATCAGCGCGTTATTGAGCATTTTGCTTCCAAGAAACCGCGGCGTGTTGCACATATGTTCAAGCAGTAGAAGTCTAGCAGCATATATATCTATGAGTGAGCGACGCATGTCCTTATCTTTGCATTACCGTTTCTTTCTTCATAGTTACGTTTTAAACCTTATTTTAGGTTTTGTCTGCTTTCCCGAAGTTTCTGTTAATATGTCATTGTATTTATCTGGGTAAATATTGCCTTTCCTTTTGTAAGAGGTTTCAAAATAAACTATGTCTATATTTATTAATCCCTTGACTTGGACCGGTTTTAAAGACACTTTCTTATCGTTAAAAATTGTCGCTTTTGCCGATTGGTTGTTACCGATGGAATGGTTTTTATACTCATAAAATGATGGGAGAACTTACAGCGCGCATCCTGTCCCCGTAGATGGGGTGACTTGGTCCCGCAGTAGCTTGCCCCGGTTGTCAAAATGACCACGCGCCGCCACTGCAATCTTCATCAGACATCTTGCAATCTGAATAGCTTTATTCTGTACTAGAAAATTGTCCACGGTAGAAGGCAATTAATCTTTATTTGAAATTGTCGACAGTAAGAGACAATCACATATATTTGAAATTGACCGGGAGACGATCTAAATATCTGAAATTCTCTACGTAAAAACGTTGGAGATAAATCTATATTTGAAATTGTGTAACGCACGGATTGGAGTCTCAAACTGCGCTACGTTTATACCCAACCACTGTCAAGTACCACTTCCCGGTTTTCCTACAATTTGCAATGCAAACTCGTAATATTCAGTCCCGCACTCACAGTCTTGAACCACTGAACTTTTGAACCCCAACACCTCAGAAGATCACACCAACTGAAAGAACTTTGTTGTAATATTCCAACTCGAATACACGACAGAACAATATGGCGATAATACTCCCACGTAGAGAATAGCCATTTTGTAGATTAAACAGTCAAAGGTGTAAGTTATAGTTTGAAAGCATAAGCTTGATTTCAAATATTGATAGATTCCGGGATTAAATAACTGAATAAAAAAAAACAATTGGTAAATATTAACACACAGATAAATCCCAGCATATTCTAACATAATGATTCCTACTAAATAGTGAGCTAACAGTAATCTAAAACGACTCATAATACATACACTCCTCTAAATCCTAAAAAGACCGGCAAAGTAGATAATAGCAGGTTGCACCATAACTAGCTCGCCTCGCTCACGCACAACAGAGAGTAATACAAGATACTAACTACAGAGCAAGCGTCGTCGTCGGTCGATTGCCGCAGCCAATGGCGTGCAAGGTAAACACATATTGCACCATAGCTAATTTCACTCTCTCGAATACAATAAATTTTGCGCACTTGATTAAAGGTAATTAAATATCCTATAGGCTGCCCCTTTTCATTCTAGCGGCATGATTTGAAAATATATTCATGTCATAAAAATACGTAATTAAAATCTATATTTGAAATTAAATTAAATTGTTAAATAAGTGCTCTGAAATCACATGCTGCTGTTTTTCGTATGCCTAATTTGTGGGAAATTTTAAAGCCATAGGCGCTGACTATGTACATTACTTACACTGATCGTAGGAACTTGACAATGTAACACTATCAGACAAACCACATCTTTTAAATTTGTTTGTAATAGTATATGGCACAGGAAGTGTATACTATTATAATAGCAGTAGTGCATCCTGGCTCGAATTAATTAGATTAAAAACGGGATTAATTAGAAACTTAGCCTACTATACCCGATAAATAACGATATTGTACAGTTGTCATCTCAGTTTTTTTTTAATTCCAACTATCAATTTTGCTTCGTAGAACCGCGGTATTGATGTTTCAAAAGTGTTTTAAACCCCTGATTAAACGTAACAAGTGCCTAATGTTGTTCCATTATAAGTCCGATGGTGCCTATTTAATGATGATACCAACTCGAGGTTACTTGTTATTTTGCTGTCACTAAGAAAAAAATGCGAGTGAGTCAATGTAGCAGACATTCCATTAGTTGATAGCGGGCTTTCTTTGATCAAGGACTTGTTAATATGGTGAAATAATAAAAGCAATAAAATAATGAAAAGCCATGAAATTGTAGTACTTATCGTCGTAACTACCATACTGGTACTTGGTGGCACCTATACATTCCGGTAATTTCGACTATAAACATTATAGCGTTGGACTAATTCCCCAGGCAATTAACGACAGTGTGCAAAAGAAAACGTAAGTTTACAGTAAACACTTCCGACACTATCGTCGTAACTACCATATATACTGGTACTTGGTGGCACTTATATACACCGTTCATTCCGAAGATAAACATTATCGCGTTGGAATACCTCCACCAGGCATGCGTGAACGTCAACTTTGAATTGGCGACAAATGTTCACATAAACAGCCAACAATTTTAGCAGAGATTCACTTCTGTAATAAAAGAAACTGCTTACGACCACATCTGCATTTCGTCATACATTTCAACAAATCTATCCATATTTCCAAAGACATGATGATGCTCACATTACTTTGATGACTCGGAACTTTCATTGGATAATATTTGACAGCGCATATCAATATCTGTTTCAAGATGCTCTGAGGAAACAACTGTTAAAAAATTGGTTGGTAATTTAATGTTTCCAACGCAATAGCCCAGTACTGATGGTGAACTTCTTCATATTTACGCTTACTCTTCTGTTAAACAGTCTTTTTTTCTTTGGACAAACGAGCGTTTCCGATTTTTTGTATCTAACTATATAAGTTTGTGTGAAAAAACGTGGTGTCTTGCACTGTAAAACTTGAATATCACGAATTGGTTATATATTGAGCAACGGAAAACGACTATTTAAACCAGTTTTTCCTAACCTTTATATCATCGTGGATCGGTAACATCAAATAAAATGACCGTCGATTTGATATTGAATTAGGTGGAACATAAAATAATAAACATGTGGTTCAGTATAACATACTGTAATGTTTTTGACCCCAAAATACAGTTAAAGCAACAAATGATCAATTACACTCAAATATTCACGTAGACAGTGAACAAGAGTGCAAAATTATGAAATATATGAATGCGTTCGATGATGACGTTTTATACGAGAGATTCGATTAAGCGTAAGGTTTTAAAAACATTTTATATGATAGAAGCTGGTAAGGAATGGAGAAAACTTTAGTGTTCAATGGCTAAGAATGATACGTCTGGAACGGGGCTATTCAAATTCGTTCGAACGACCCAGCATATGGTAATGGCAAAAGTAAATTAATCTTTTGTACAAAGCAAAATGTTACTAATACAAAAAAGTTAGATCTGAAAAAAACATCCCTGCTACGTTTTTAAATAACAAATTAGTAATTATGAAAATTTGAATATTCAGCGTAATCTGCATTTCTATTGCTCACCATAATCATAACTGTAATTACTAATTTTTCTATTTCGATCGGTCACGGGGATGTTTTTTTTTTGGTGGGGCTTCGTACAGAATATCCAAATTGATTTTTCACACTTCTTATAATTTGCAGTGTAGAGATCCAGCGAGCCACCTTTCTTTCGGGTTCTCGAAAATTTAAAAGCCACTTCAAGGCACCATGATCAGTGCGAATCAAAAAGTGCTTTCCCTCCAAATAATGGCGAAAATATCGTACGGATTGAATCACTGCCAACAACTCCTTTTCAGTGGTACAGTATCGGCGTTCCGTCTTGAATAGAGTTCTGCTGGAATAAGCAATAACACGTTCTTCCCCATCTTGCAATTGTGATAACGCAGCACCAGTACCTGCACCACTTGCGTCGGTGTCCAAAATAAACTCTCCCTGAACCAATGGAAAAGCCAGGATAGGAGCAGATGTCAAAAGACGCTAATGATTCCAAATGCTTCCTGACAGTCACCACTCCACTCAAATTTCACATCGAAAGGCGGCGCTATAGTGGAATAACCTGGTACAAAACGTCTATAATAGTTGGCAGTTCCCAAGAAACTTCTAACATATGATACCCCCTGAGGTGTTTCCCACTCGACTATAGCTGCTACATTGTGAGAGTCACAGCGAACACATTCAGCAGAAATTTCGTACCCCAGGTAGGTAACTGATCTACGAAACAACTGGCTTTGAGTCGGCTTGAGTTTCAAACCAGCACTCTGAAGTCGAAGGAAAACTTCCCGCAAACTGCTCAATGAAGTGTCAAAATCGGATCCGTGGGCTAAAACATCATCCAAATAATTAGAACATCCTTTCCCGATAATTCCACCCAACACTCGATCCATCATCAGCTCGAAGGTTGCAGGTGCATTGTATAGACCAAAGGGCATGACTACAAATTGATAGTGTTCTTTTTCCGGAAGACTGAAAGCAGTTTTCGCTCTGTCCAACGGATCAATTTCCACCTGCCAGTAGCCGCTAGCCAAGTCAAGCGTCGAGAACCAACTTGACCCGCTAAGGGACTCCACGATGTCATCGTTACGAGGTAAAGGGTAAGCGTCCTTGTACGTAATTGAATTAAGTAAACTGAAATCGATACAAAAACGAGTAGTGCCGTCTTTTTTTTGATATCAGAACAATGGGTGACGAGTATGGGCTGTCACTCAGCTTAGTAACCCCTTGATCCAGCATCTTGTCAACAGCATCCTCTGCTATTTGTCTCCTCGCCCAGCCCAGACGTCGCGGAGCCTGCCGAATAGTCTGCGGTGTTGTAGTTACTATGTGATGGCGAGCAACCGATGTACGCCCGAGTTCTCCATCGGGGCCGTCAACTATGCCCTTAAACTCTCTTAACAAAGAAGACAATTGTCGGTAATGATCAGCCGAAAGTCCTTCCTTCGATGTAATCCATTGAATTCTTCCGACTTTTCAGAGACTGGCGTCACCATTGTTTCACGGACAAAGTATGGTTGAGCTATGCCAATTAAAGATCCTGTTGGTAGAACAGCATCATAGTCCGTCTCATTGTTTATCCAAACGTTTACCTCCATCTTAGATGGGTCAACCAACGTCAGCCAACCAACCAACGTCACCAAATTGATGTTGCCTATCTCCACTGGCTCAACAACGGCTACTATGTTAGGTCCCTGGACGGGCCACGGCTGCTGTAGCCGAGCGAGTACAACAATTTCAGAGCGGGCCGGTATAACCACATTCTCCTCTACAGTCACACGACAGCAAGGAACCGATGTTTGGTGCTGCACAGTAACATCTTGTTCCTCAAGAACAAAGCGACCCGACGAGGGATACAGAACACAGTCCCATTTGCCAAGATAGTCCATACCTAGAATGCCCATCCGTGACCCTAGATCAGCGACAACCAGCTTTCAATCGTCAGGTTGACATCAAGTGCACCATGAGACACTAAGGACTCACCACTTGCAGTACGCAGTGGTACTTGAAAAGAATGCAGTTCTGGAATGTCCGAATTTTCCTGTAACATCGAGTAAACAGCGGTGTCAATGAGCGAGACACCCGCACCGGTATCAATCAAAAACAAAATAGGCACGTTATTGACCAAAGCCTTGACATGCCATTCATTAGTCCATGTAAGAGAAGAAATCATAGTCGAGAGAAGTGGGTCCATATCATCATCTAAAATCATGTTAGCAGGGAGTGCGGACCTCATCCCTGCTGTTCCGAGTTTAAAGACTGGTTGGGAGTGGAAGCACTACTTACTGGTCTTTTATTAGTGGTCTGGGAACAGTTTCGGCTAATATGCCCTGGTTGTCCGCATCGGAAACAAGTCGGCTCACCCGTGTTGTTTGGACAATCTCGAGTCCAATGACCTCATCCCTGCTGTTCCGAGTTTAAAGACTGGTTGGGAGTGGAAGCACTACTTAGTGGTCTGCGAACAGTTTCGGCTAATATGCCCTGGTTGTCCGCATCGGAAACAAGTCGGCTCACCCGTGTTGTTTGGACAATCTCGAGTCCAATGACCCGTTTGCTTACAGCGGGGACATGGTGTAGACGGTAGTGTAAGAGCTTGTGGACTGCGACAATCACTGATCCTATGCCCCACCTGTCTGCATCTGAAACAAGAGGTACGATAAGTCGGAGATACGTGGGATTTCGACGTTTCCGCAACTAAGGCCTCCAGTTGTGCCAGGCGGTTTAAAATCTCCAGGATTATATCAGCTCCAAATGTCACCTCGGCCTTATCGCTAGAAATCTTTGCAACAATAGCCCTTGGTTTGATCACCTCTTTGGCGGGTTCCCATGACTTCTCATAATATTGATATCTGGTAGCCAACGACATTGCATCTTCCAATGTGCCGGGTTGCAAAAGACCAATGTGCAAACGAACTTTGTCGTCTAATCCTCGCAAAAATTGCGATTTTGCCAATTCATCTCGGTCAGCGGGTCTCAAGTATGGATAAGCTCGCCTAGCAAGCTGTCTCAATGCAACGCCAAATTCATTATAGGTTTCTCTTGCCAACTTTACGCGCTGACTAAAAGCGGCTCGAAGCTCTTCAATACTTCTTCCAATTCAAAATACTTCTCAAAATGGCGTACGATCGACACAAAACATTCACGCTCATCCATAGACAATTCTAATAAATGACTCAGGGCATTGCATACCATGCAAAGGCCTAATCCCCTTCCTATCGTGTCCATATCCCAACCATTAGACTTGGCTATAGCTTTAAAATGGTACAGAAATGAGCCCCAAGGCTCCGATCCATCAAACTTCTCCGGCTGCCTTTCTGGCCTGAACATAATCCCACATGCACTAGTACAACCATGGTTAACCGAATATAGTTTGCTCACGCCTTTTTCGTCTTTGTTTATTTATGTAACACTGTTCTCTCGTTACGCTTGAGCGATGCGTTATGGTATTCCTGGCGCGTGCGGTCCTGGGCTATCGGTGAAGATTTTATGACAGTATAGATAGGATATTTTTATGGAAAATTATGGAGCGATTCAAGTTTGGAGAAAAACTTTATATCTATGATAAAAACACTGTATAGCAAGATTAACGCTGCTATTCTCACGAATGGATACTTACTGACTTATCGGAGAAATTTAGGATCGAGTAAGAGGATTGGAACACTGACTACTGGATTAATAATGAAAATCACAGATTTTATTTTGCGACCTTTAAAGCAAAACCAACTATTTGGAATTGGTGGGATTACCGTATCTAAAGATAAAATAGGAATTCTTGGTTAGTGAATGGGAAATACTGAAAAAGAGCAAGAAAAATATTTTGAGAAACAGAAATATGACCATGACTGGAAAAATTATTAAAGCCAAGACTTTTATGTTATAAAAGGTATGGTACCTATCTGCATTTGAATGTGTCCCAATGGATATTTCAAAAAATGTCACTGAACTAATTTGGAATTTTTTAGGGAACAGTGGGATGGAAAACGTAAGTTAGTGACTAGGATAATATATTGCTGTAGAAAACTGTATTGTGGACTAGGTTGTATGGATATGGTAACTCAAATTAAAAATATTCAAATTAAATGAATATTTTGGTTACTAAAATGCAGTGGCGGCGCGTGATCATTTTGACAACCGGGGCAAGCTACTGCGGGACCAAGTCACCCCATCTACGGGGACAGGATGCGCGCTGTAAGTTTTCCCATCATTTTATGAGTATAAAAACCATTCCATCGGTAACAACCAATCGGCAAAAGCGATAATTTTTAAAGATAAGAAAGTGTCTTTAAAACCGGTCCAATTCAAGGGATTAATAAATGTAGACATAGTTTATTTTGAAACCTCTTTCAAAAGGAAAGGCAATATTTACCCAGATAAATACAATGACATATTAACAGAAACTTCGGGAAAGCAGACAAAACCTAAAATAAGGTTTAAAACGTTACTATGAAGAAAGGAACGGTAATGCAAAGATAAGGACATGCGTCGCTCACTCATAGATATATATGCTGCTAGACTTCTACTGCTTAAACATATAAGCAACACGCCGCGGTTTCTTGGAAGCAAAATGCTCAATAACGCGCTGATTGAAGTCATGCATCCCAGATATAACGTCTCTTTGAATGGATAAAACAGCCAAGGAATTTAATCTATCTTGCTTCCTTGTGTTTCTGAGATACGTTTTAATACGCTTCAGCGTGCTGAATGTTCGCTCTGCGTCGTCGGAAGAAATAGGCGTGGTCAAAATGATGTCCAGAAATTTTGCAGACGCCGCAAAGGTGGTATACTAGAGTGGTATCTATGAGGAACCCATAGAGCGCGCAAGTTGATGCGATGTTCAAAAAAGTTTGATTGGTGTATATGCATCGCAATTCATTTTCCAATTTACCCACATTTATCATGGGGTAAAATTTGGAGACAGTAGCCAACAAATGGATGGAAAATTGACGTGCAAATTTTGAAAAATTTTTGGGGTTTATCAAAGAGAACGCGGCAAGGTGTTCAGTGCGCAGACGATCGCCTATTTGATTCACCAGAATGTCACAGCATTCCTTTGCAGACAAAATCAAACGCTGCGTTGTTTGCCCGCGGCGTAAAGAAGCACTCCATGTGTCGTCGTATTTTATTGTTTCCCGGATACGAGATACAGCTTCGCAGAAGTCTGAAATACACGACTGCACAGACGCTCTATCCATTAGCCTTGACTGCAATGCGCCGTATATCCACGTGAATGAATATTGTGGAGAAAAAATGAAAACTCACCATCTTCTAGCAGACGCTTCAGACCTGCCGCCTCCCTCACAGAGCGTTCGTCCCAAACCGGAGAGCTCTGAATGCCATTGAAACACTCAATGAGCTCAGACCTAATCGGACACGCCCTGCACCACACGTGATTGAAAGTTCCAACGTGTTGGTGCACAAGCTGGGAGACGGCGGCTACATATCTGGCGAAGGAGGTCAGAGCGCTTCGGCGAAACGGAAAAAAATGAAGAAAACCCCGAAACTTTTGCAAAAAATATACGGACGAGAGGGGTATCAAGACACATATTTTTAATAACGAAGTTAAATTGGTGTGCATAACAATGTAAAAAATGCGCATGAGGAAAATCTTCTTTTATATAAACTTGAACACCATGTCATAAGTTTGAGCTATCAATTTTGACTTCGCGTTGTAAGGCTGTAACACTTCTTTCAGTACAGCCGATATCCCGCAAGCCGTGCGATCAACGATTGGTACAAAGCTGTGAAATCTCTCGGTAGGTTTACCATCTTTCGCGAACCGAAAAATCACAGCCAGTTGGGAAACGCACGTGATGTCAGTTGTCTCGTCAGACTGAATCGAAAGGAACTGGCAATTCTCAATTTCCAGAGCCAATTGTTGTAAATAAATTTTATACATTGAGTCGAGCAAATCATTTTGGATATTCTTAGATGTCCCTTTCGAAACAGTTGCGGCATCAAGATGATCTCTCAATACTGTATCTAGGGATGCGGTGTATTCCATCATATCCAAAATACCCCTCTATTAGAAGAGCCAGCCCGTTCATCGTGCCCACGGAGGGACAGCTCGTGACAACCAATGAACTTCTAAACATCTATCAATCGACCGAGAACATGGCGGTTTTTCTCGACGTTTTGGTTGTGCCGACGAATAGGAACCGCGCGTCCTTCATCCAACTGTGCTGCAATATTAACTTTTCCGAATGTTCGGTATTTTACTGCATTGTACAGATGCTCCATAGAAGATTGATAATCCCTGGCACGCTCGGAAAGATGTTTAAGATCTCTAAAACCAAATTTACACCAACGTGAGTCACGGGCGGTAGCAAAAAGTAGACAATAAAAACAAAAAAGTGCATTTTTGTCCTCGATGTAACACAACCATTCGTGTTTTTTTATTCCAAGTTTCTGCGCAGAATGTTCGCCGACGCTTTCCTCCGTCATGGGATTGTTCCAGTGAACAATTTTTTGGTTGATAAGGCCCAAGACGTTGTACCTCTAATTTTTGTTCCAGCGGCAGCTGCGAAAACGGAGTGCGAAGTAGTGCATCAACCTTATTCATTATGAGGTCTAAGGCTAATAAATGCGAAGCCGGAAAGAAGTGAGAAGCTCAAAAGGAATGTGGAAAATCGAAAGCAAATGGACTGAAGGTCTCTAACTGATTCAAATAGCGAAACAAGCGACAAAAACGAAGGCGAGGAAACTATCAACTCTTCAAGCAACCAACGAACGAAAAGGAATGCGCGAATATGTCAACACGTTGTTGTAAGAAACGTCGGCATTGTGTCGTCATAATTTCGGGGCTAGCCCGGATGATTTAGTGACAGAAACAGAAAACAAACAAGACGCGGCGAGTGGAAGATAAAAGAGAGAATACGATATACAATGAGCAACCGGGGCAAAATCGGCGTCGCCCCGTCGACGTTCGGCGAAGGCTTTGCGAGCGAAAAATGAACCATGTCGGGAGAATATGGCTAGTGTAGACAGTCTGTGCAACCGATATTGAGGTATTTTTCAAATATTTTTTATTATACCGAAAAGCCCCGGTTGGCCCTATTGACGCGCCGCCACTGCTAAAATGTAGTAGAGCTCCAGAGCAAGTGTATTTATAAATAATTATGGCAAACGGCTGGTAACCTCAAATTTAAAAACGCTTCATCTTTCTAATCATAATTTAAAAAATAGTAAAATTCCCAAATTTTATACAACCATTGTTTAACATTTTGCAAGTTTGAACTTTCAAGAAAAGTTGTATTTGATAAAAATTAAATAGTGAATGAAATATTATGGTGGAATCCTCTTATCCCATTGTCTATTCACCCAGAACATGTAGGGAATTGGATAAAAGGAAATATCATTCATGTTAGAGACATTTTTCAAAAAAAATTGTGTTAATGTTGCTCCAAATTTCATTGGTCATGTTGAGTGGAACTCATTGTCTATTGATAGTAAAATTGTTTATGAGAGAAGAATTTTTCGATATCATACTGTGTATAGTAGAAGATTTACTGATAGAATAAAAATTGTTATTAATAACAACTCTATGCGTATAATGTATGAAAAAAAATACTGGCATAATGGACACTGGATAATTTAATTAATAAGGAAGTAATGCATATCTCTCAGGTGTTCCTAGCACCTCGTTATTTCAACATTAGGACTATAATTTTCATACAAAATGTGTTACCAATAATAGGACTAATCAAAATTATATTCGAGCAAGAGGATACTTACCAATCAACCTTGCGAACAATGATCAAATGCAAGCTAAAAGCTGCAATCAAATATATGGAGAAGAAAGAAAATTGAAAAGAAATGAGCGATGAATCATTGATGTGTTACTTGATAAATCTGTTATGCTTAAGTTTGTATAGTGTTATTTCATTTAATTTTCAAAGGTATCTATTTATTGTGGATCAGTGACATGAAATGTTTCCTATTCCTAACAAATTTTTTGAACAAGTCTCTTTTTCCATGCAAATTAATTATTGATAATGGTAATATAATTATATATTGAAATGATGACATGTATCAACTATACTTGACTTTAAATGGGCATGGATGAAATGAGTGCAGTATATATTTTTGATTGATAATTTGGTATTTTATGTCTTTATAACTTCTCTGTTTAATATGACTTTTCAATTGGGGGTAATTAAATAAATGATTAATAATCATGATCTAATTCAGAAACTAATATGAGAATACTATTTTATTTGGGCGCTATCTACCGTAATAAAAAAAATTATGTTAAGCAACTTGAAAATGCTTTGCCCAGGGTCACAAATGAGCTCTGAAGCTTGTTCAGCAGAGAGGGGGGAGGTAACACCACGTATGCGGAAGCGAATGGTTGGACAACAGTGTGCAATGATCCTCTCGCGAGTAAGAAATCAAGAAAAAAAATCAAGTGAGTCGTTCATTCACGTGTTTTCCTTGCATAGCGATTCTGCCTATCTATGCAAGGATAAATCCCAACACAGTGGTCGAAACCTTGTCGTGGTGTGTTGGCTTGTTACCAATATCGACCGGCAGTTTAAATACAAACATGTTACCTCCATAATACCATCTATTCAACCCTCATATTAGGAATAGAATAACTATCCCTTTTCGAAGGGCCAACATCTTATTCGAGTCCGCAGTGGATTCAATTGAGATACAGTTTATTTCGGCCAAAGCATTGTTTTATTAGCGAATTGAAAAGAAAGCAAATAGATCCCAGCATATGTAAAAAAAGCTTTTTTGAAAATGTGTAAGACAATATTCGAACCAACAGGTTAACACCGTATAACATCACTCTTTCTATATTATCGGACAATTCTCCATCACACTGCTTTTCAAAGTGTATTACAAAGTTTCTGAAATATTGTCCACCAGAAACATCTGCACTAAATATTATTGGGATTTTCACAAGCTTCTTTGGAAAATTTAATGTAGATATGCTGAATAAATAACAAGTATTCTGGAGATGAGCACAAGAATGGAAGTGAATCTGATCCTTTGTTCATGAGGGGTACCAACGAGCCTTGAGAATTGTGGCAGGCAGTCTCTGGATGACCGCGGAATTCTTTTTTTTTTACGAAATTGCACCTCCAAGGAATTCTAAGATATCATTTCCAAATCTAGTTATTTCACTCGCAATTTTGTCGGGCGTTTTTCTTTCTTTGTTATCAACTTTTTCTATGATTTCGTTTGATGAATTTGCAGCTTCTGAGCCTGTCAGAACATGAAAGTTGAAGAAATATTTTGTTTTACAACAGTACTTTGGTATCTGACCAACAAATAACTCCTGATTTTTATTGCATCCATTCTTTTAATATAGATACTCTAAAATTTGAGAGCTGCATATTCGAACCTTATCTTAAGCTCTGAGGCCTGAGGGGCTGACTGCATACCAGATAATCTGGAAATATACAGTACCAGTACTTCTGTAGGCCCGGGAATATCTAAATTCTTAGTACTGTGCTATAATCCTGGTATAAACTTTCAATTACTATTCAATAAATCGCAAAAAAGCAGAATTACTATGCCCCTACTCCCACTTTCAGACTTTCACAACTTACGGTACGGTACCGACGCAGGGATGACTGACAGATGCCACGACCCCTACCTTATCCTAATGCCTCAGTATATATTTTCAGTTATTTCCATCAATAAAACCATTCCAAATACGCAAATAAATTTGAAAGGAAATCTTCCACCATAAGCTTCAGTATGTAGCAAACTGATGACGTAGTAACGCATCGCTCATGCGTAGCGAAAGCGCCGTGGGCGAACTATATTCAGTTAACCATGGTACAACCCTTTGTCATAGGGGTAGAAAAACCAACCGGATACCTGGGCATGATAGGTGGAGACTCCATTTCCGGCATCGGTCTACTCCCGCAGTTGTTGTCAGGTGGTGTAACTTTTGACTCAGTGTGCTCTGCCTTGCCACTCAGGTCCTCCTTCATCACATAACTCTGTGGTGCCATTTCGCCTGCCCCTTCAGCCATTCTTCCGGATTCGTTCAAACCGACTTCGGCAGTTTTGCTTTTCACTAATGTCTCAATCACGTTTTCCTGAAGACCATGCAGTGTCACTTGCAGCTCCCTCTTGCCAATCTCTCACATCTTGACTAAGTACCATCACACTGTCATAACACTGTTTTACATCATTCCCAAGTTCATCTACTGCTCCTTCGATCCCTTCTACTCGCGCTTCCATTGTTGTCCATTTAGCCTCCAGTACCTTCATTCGAGCAACGAAGTCATCCTCTCTCTTCATTTGAGCGTTCTTTCTATTTTTGCGTGGCATGTTATGTTTAGAAGATGTCCTGGCGCGCTCTCGCCAAATTTTGTAGCGTACCGGCAGTCTATGTAATAATTATCCATGTTCAGAATATCTTCCAATATGACCTGACGTCAAGTTTCCTTTCAATATTCACTTCAATTTATACTATTTTGTTCTATTTATTAATTACAATCTTAATACAACCAAACACTCCAATGAAATCAATGAAACAAAAAGCATACAATAAAAATAACAAATACCAGGCAGTACAATATGAGAAAACAATAAAAATTAAAGACGGACCCTGAAATCGAAGACAACTTTCAATAGCAGCCAAAATAACCCATATAATCCGGTACACTAAACCAGCTACTTACAATTTGCAAAATAGTCTGAGAATAAGATAAGATTTTTTAGGAAAATATTTTATTTCGATTCATTCGCAAAAACAAAATAAACATATATACACAAAAGATGAAGGCGAAGAATCTGGAAAGTGAACAAAACCTAATAAAATAGGTTTAAAACGTATTAAACGCGTTCACTTACCAAAGAAGAAAGAAACGAGTCACAAACACAAACAAATAAACATGAATATTGACGGCAGTCATTACTCAGGCGTTTCACTTGGTAATCAGGTTGCGTGCAATCTTTTCAAAAACAAAAAAGTGAATTATATATCCGCTGTGCGTGTGATGCGGCATGTAAACAAACAGTCCGAAAAATCCTAGTAGGAGGTGCGAATGCATGTTTCCGTTCCATGCTCAAACATATATCTAGTAAAATCTACTAAAACGTTAACACACCAATGTAAAAATCGATCGTAAAAATCGAATTTTCAAATATCAGTTCGTGCAGTTTAACCGTAGTAGTATATATTTACGGTTTAACATTTGTATATCCGGTCTTCTCCATATTTGAGCAGAGCATAATTTCGTCCATCACAAAATCTTCCATTTTGCACCCATGTTGCACATTTCCAGTCCATCATTAAAAAATCTGGTATTTCTGTTATTTGTTTATTGATGTCACTAAGTCTGGGTTTCACTTCTCGAATGCATATCTTCGGCTCGAGGTAGCCACGTCCGCACGCGACGGCGGTCGGTAATAACCCATGACGGGCACTTTAAAACAACCACAAACAATTCCACAGGTGCACAAGATTTGAACAGCGCTGTTGATAGCCAATTTCAAGAATAAACTAAAAATACAACGCCGAAACAACTGTAATTGCACTGTACCGGTACTAAAACAATAATATCATCCTACTGTCTAGCATCAAAATATCTAACACTCCCAATCCAATAGTCATAAAACCAAGAGAAACATCTTTGATAACCTACTTGAGACTTAGAGGCACTTTTACAGATATAAAATACCATTAAACACTCGAAATCTAACTGGAACAATCACAACTGCACTGCTGCAAACCACAGCATAGACTAACAGGATACTTAAAAACAGATCGACAGTGTCACAGCGCCCTCAGGGTCTTCAGTGTTAAAAATACAAAATATGGCAATATTATCACATGACATCATTTAAAAGACAAGAGAGCTATGCTCAAATATATGGACACGTAGCGCCACGCAATGGCAATAATTTTGATGACGTCATAGCGAAAAAAAAAGTATTAGCCTTCTGGAGAAAAATTTTATCTTTAACCACTGAAAGTTTCAAAGCAATTGGTCCAGTATTCGAAGAGAAAAGCGACTTTTTAAAAACGTTTCATAGAACAACAACAACAACATAATATTGAAACGATCGTTATGTCCACTACGTGTCCAATAAAACAAGGGTCGTCACACAAGAAATACAATGGTACTGTACAGTAAAATTCTTTAAAGTCTCTGCTGGAAATATGCTTAGTTCTAGCACGACTGGAGTTCAATATATTACCCATATAAATTGCCGAATGTTCATGTATTGTAAACTTTCTGCAATAAAATCATTCAATTTATTTAATATATCATTCCGTAAAGAATAAGTTGCAAATGTTACAAAGTTGAAAAATCGAATAGTAAATTTTGTTTCAGTAGCAAATTTGTTTCCATAGAAAAACTGGTTCACGTGAGCTGCTGTTGAGTAGGGCTGGGCATTTCGAATCGAATATTCGAATCGAATCGAATAGTAAATTATTCGAATCGGTTCAGACTGGAATTTCGAATCGCCGCCATCTTGTTTTTATCTTTCCGCTAATGGTCGAGGTGAATTCCCCAATTTTTTTTCATTGAAGTCATATTTTTTCAACGAAATTCTAACATATGACTATTTTCTGTAGTGAGTTATTGATAAAACGTGTTTGTTATTCTGTGTGAACGCTCGGTAATCTATCTGAGTGATTTATTTTATGTCATCAGTAATTCATTTGTTGAGAGGACCAATTACTATGATAAAGTCGCTTACAATTTTATATTTTCAAGTATTCGAGATTCGATTCCATTCGAAAAAATTATTCGATTCGATTCTGAAATCACAAGGTATTCGAAAATGCCCAGCTCTACTGTTGAGTCCAAGTCACCAAAAGCAGATGCAGAACAGAGCTGATTGAAAAAACCCAATAACCATTGTATTGATTGCAATCAACAATGGGACGATTGGTCTTTTGGTCGTAGAATTCAGGAGGACATCCAGGACACCGGACTCGACAATGAGCTGTACTTTGGATAAGAAGCAACAAAGCATCCTCTGCTACAAAGACCAACCACGGTTATTCCAGGCTTACAAGTTGCTAAACACAAAATATAATACAGTTATAAAACCAGATGTGAAAAAATATATTATAAATAGAAATGAACAAATTGCACAATAGCACAAAAATATTGAAATCTTTTCAACCATTTGAGCATTAATTCAAGAACGAAACGATACCAAATGCACTAATCTTTTAACACTTTATTGTGGTTTAATTTTATAATGTTGCATGGGTACGCAAAGTCAACATTTGCCGAATTAGGAGAAAATACAATAATATTTTTTTCCTATATTGACGTTGGATTGGTTATATTATAGAAGTAAAAAATATATGAAATAATAAAAATTTATGTAAAGGTCACTGATTACCGCTGAATACACCTGTAATTTTGGGCAAAAAATTACAATTGTAACAACTGCGTGGGCGGAAAAGCATACTTCGTCATTTGAAGTCAAGTAAACACAGGTAAGGTATATATAGTGGAGAACATTTGTATATACTGGTTTCAATAACTTTAAGTTGAGGCAAAGACAAAATAAATACCTTCTTCTCTGCACTGTACTCTTCGTCCAAATCGATCGAAAAACTGTAATAGCATGTTGGTCCGCAACCGTACACACGACACTGAGCTTGTGGGAAGTTTGCACATCCAACTCCGTCACACATATATCCAGCACAATTTGGGTTTGGTGGAGTGTGAGGTGGACAACCACCTGAGCAGTTACAATATGACAAAGTAAGCTAAAGTAGTTACAGAATTGCACTGAACACAAATATATTTTACAGACATAAAACATTTCCCACGGCTTCAGAGACTGGACTGACAGAGAAAAAGATAATCTATTTTATTATTTTTTTTTATATAATGATAAATTATCTGTAGTAGAATTGGTTGGAATGAGCGAACCGGGAACTTGTATATTTGATGATAAGATATAAACAAGATAATTTATTTTAAAGAATTTATTCTGAGCCATGGTATAAGAAAATGACAACACACAGGACCAAATTTCAGCTATAATTGATGTCACGTTTGTGGGAGTATCGTCACAAATGCAATCATGCAAAGCTAAAGTACATAAATCCATTAAAAATAACTTTTTATACAAAGAAAATAAGTTAGAAAAACATAAAACCAGTCACTTACAATGAATACTTTCTTTCTTATTATAGGGGTTATAGTAATGTGCTGTACATTCATTGCAGCCTGTTCCACAAAACGCATTGAGATATCTTGGACAAGTTGAATAATAACATGCATTGAAATTTTTACCACATCTTGGGCATACTGGTCCGGGGCGCTTCATGGAGGTAGCCAGCAATAGACCAAGCAATGCCTTTTTATCTAAATCTGAAAATTTGTAAAAAAGAAATATGTTATAATTCAGTTAGAATTTATATTATTATATCTATTTATTTTCATAAACCTAGTTTCGCTTGGCTCGATAAACTAGGGCTAACACAAAGTAAACTCAAAGGTTAGTCCGCAGGAGAAATGAATCGGATGAATTTGAATCCAAACTTTATGTGAAGTTTGTGGTGTATACATATGAGATCACCTCGTATATGTGGTATTTCAGAGACCTTTAAATTTGCGTTGTTTTATCTGAAAGCATTTGCGTTATTTTATCTGAAAGCTTGCTACCTTTGGCTCTTAAATCAAAGTTTAGCTGCTATGCTTCATCATAAGCATAATAATAATATTAATAAGTGCCAAGAGATTTGGAAGACATAGGATTTTCAGTAAATATCTATACCATTGGTGAAATATATTTGCTCTTTAGAGTCTCAGATGCAATATTGGTTACATACATAAATTTAATTTAAGTCTCAAAAACTGCATCAATTCAAAATATTAATTAGGCATTTATTTAAAAAAAAAATTGAGCACAATCAAATCAGATTAACGTTTCTGTGTTGCGAGCCATTTTCAATTGCATTTTATAGTAAAGAACACAAAAAGATAAATACCGAATTGACGTTTTACTTACTAAGTAAGGGCTTTTTGGAAGAAACCTTGATTTTTTTGCATGTAAGTCCACACGAACTTTGACAACAAACTTCGGATTCATCACAGTCAAGATTGTTGTTACAATTATCAGCACAAGCTAGAGGATCGAGTGCATCTTCACACTATGGATCAAACACTGCAAAACCACACATTAGTAGGCTAATTACTGTGGTATATTTTTACAGCATAATGAAAAAATAGAACTGTACATGAAGGGTATAGTATCAAATCACGAATGGAATTTCTAAGTGAAATGGAATTTCAAAGTGAAATGGGAGGAGTGGTATAGGATATCCGGTAGCAACATCTTCAATGCATTCAGACACAGAGATAAAAGCATTGAAAAATATTTATTGGACAAAAAGGTTACGACATGATTTCTTTTAACAAAGCAAGGTAATTTTTCAAAAATGCTTTCGTTTCGACTCTGAAACGACTCTGACCACCACTGACAAGAGATGTAACCCGAGCAACTTCAGTGTGGAAGCGCAAAATGCCAATAATTAATATCATATGAGATTAAAATTAGAATAAACATCAAATAGTTTGAGTTAACCCACTATGACAAAAACATTATCTTGGACCTTGCTAAACATTATTCCAATGAAGGTTGTAAGGATACCTACGTCTTACTTTCTGATCTTAAGATGACCGACTCCGAAAAGCATATTTCTTTAATTCATACACAAATGAAATAAAATTGCCCTGTATGCTGAAACCCTGGGCCAAGTTATTAGTAAATTAGAATAATACTTACTCTTGCATTCTGGTACTGGATTAGACCATTCTCCGCTGGCTAAACAGGTTATCTCTTCAGCTCCATAGAGTGTGAGTGGAAAACTGCACGTGAACCTTTTCAAAAACAATACACAATTGGTTGTAGTCGTGGATTGCTTTTACAGTGCTTATTAGTAATTACATAACGTGAGTTGGTAGACTTTGAAAACTATTTGTATTTGATCACATACCTTTATCCAAAATGCCATGTAAATTGGAAATACAAAATACAAATATTGGGTTTCGTGATAGAAACATAAAACATCTATATTATCAGAATCAACACCAGCTGTTAACTAAATTCAATTTAAATAATAGATTATATTAATCAATTTTAAAAAGAAATTTGTTTTACAATCGATGTGTAATAGAGAAGAGATTACAAACGTGTTTTGTGTAATACCATTCTTAAAAAATAATATGATTAAATGATTGTATTTTAAAAATGGTTCCACATATATATATATATGCATTAACACAAGTTTCTAATTTCTCAAATAGTTGGTTCTGTATTTATGTAGTCATCCATACATGCAAAAATCTGTAAACATTGTGACGAATTCTGTATAATTGTTAATCAATTTTTAATTAAGAAGTGAAATCAAGCTTGTCTCAATGAAATGCAAGCCTAACAAAGTTGTGATATTTGCCTAATATCTTGAAAATTTAAAAGGTGTCGAAAGCAATAATCCACAAAAACGACGAGACAATGCATTGATTTATACTTACATGCACGTGCTGCTATATTCGTTTTTTCTGTGCACTTAACAGTTCCATCATCAAAAGACAGGGATGAACAAAAAACGTCTAAAACCAAGTTCGATTACTTTGATAATTTGCTTTGTTATCTTTTATCTATCCATAATTTTCTTTGTTGTTCATTACACAAATCGGTTTTATGATTTTATGGAGAGCTCATATGTATTTTAATTTAATCACTTCTAAGATTGCCTGATTGATGATATATCGTAATTGTTCAGACACAAGCATAGTAAGGAGTAAGGGGTTACGAAGCTTTAATCAACTTATTTGGCACTAAAAAATATAGAACATGTATATAAATACCCTTGCATGTCGGTACAATACCATCCCATTCTTCAATTTCCTGGCATTTCAAAACTGCCTTTCCCGTCAAATCGTATCCATCGTCACAAGTAAAACTTAAACAATTAAAATCAAGAAAATATTAAAAATCGAAATAATTATTTTTGGATACAAAACAAAACTATGGCCTATTTTGTTAGGTAGTTATGTAATATTTAACTGAAATAATACTGTTTCTGTTACTTACCAACAAGTACTATCATAACCAAGATCAGGGGGGTCACAATAAATTGTTCCAGGTTGATTGCTAAAATCGAGAGCGCCGCACTTGATTTCTGATAAAGTAAAGATTATTCAAGTATATATTGAGATGTTTCACACGGAATATCTTGTGTAAAAATTGATTTAAATAAAAAAAAATGGTGTTGTGATTCAGTACTATAGGGGATTAACGTAGCCTCCCAACTCTGTGTGTTCACACTCCCGTGGGCACATGTTCACTAAATGCCATAAGTACTTCTAGTTGTGTGGCACAAACATTTTTGCATATGTTATTCCTAACCCCCACATGGCTACGTCATCCAAAGATTACGTCACTACGACGTCACAATCACGCCATAGAGCTTGCCAAAAAGGGTACAATTGCTCGAAATGGCATCTCCGCTGACGATAACGCACTCGTTCGCTAACGCTAGCGATCTCTCTTATATCGGGATCGTTACGCGGAACAACGAGAGAAATAGCTTGCTTGGTTTTGAGTGTTCGTCTGCACACTTTGTACGATGATTCGTATACTTTGACAAACCTTATTTTGTCACTGTGACGTTGAGGTGATTTGATTTTTGGATGACGTAATCAGGTGGAGCTTAGAAATGACATATGCGAAAATGGTTATGCCACGCCAACTAGAACTACTTGACGGCGTTTAGTGAACTATCCCCGTATATTATAATGCCAGATGTCCGCAAAATTGTAAATTTGCACAATCAAATTGAATCCACACGGATATATTAAAATATACAATTGAACCTCATTAATACAGTTAGTTATACGGTCGAAATCCAAAAACATTAATCCACACAAAACTTGAAAAATCTTATATTTTAACTCCCGGACGTAAACCCGGAAACACGTAGCAAATTGCTCGATACAATAAACGTATTGCCCAGGCTTTTCGCTTCTCGCGATAAGTCTTTACCAAGGAAATTGAGCACTGAATATTGAACTTAAATACTATTGATACAAATGGGTTAAATAACATTATAGTCCATAGTTATATCCACATTCGCTACACTACAGAATTTGTTATAACAACAATGCACTTAGAAAACTGGATATCAACCCACTAATACCTAATATAAAGTTTTTGATTTTAGAAAATTGCAATGCAAGATTATTTAAAATAAAACCAGGCTTACTAGAGCATTCCAGAGAAGGTTGGCTCCATTCTCCATTGAAGATACATTCCGAATTAGATTGCTTTGGTTTGTAACCCACGTAACACACGACACTGAGTACAAAAAAGTATTATTATATTTTGTCTAATTATTCATCCAAAATTTTAGTTCTAGTACGCAGTGAGATGCCTAATACTTTTCTATTTTTTCAAAGAAATATCGACATAGTTACATAAATAGACCTAATCATAGAAGCGGTATGATTCTTTCACCAATATAAAATTGAATATGCTAAATATGTATAGATTGTCTTGCAAAATTTCTGGCATAATTAATTCCAATGTCTAAATAAAGGATCATCATTAAGAAGAGTAAAACGATATTATTAAGGAAGACACGTACTGAAAGTGCATATTATAAAATTTTGAAATTTAGTATATACCAATTCGGGCGCTCCGAAAGTATTCGTACCAAGATGACGCACAATCTGAACAATTCTAACACGGTACACATATTATGTTCAGGTCGTGCGCCATCTTAGAGCACCCCAATTCCATTGCCAACAAAATTATTTTATCAATAGTAATACTAGGCATTTCAAGTACAGTGCTTTACAAAATTATAAGACCCACCGTAAGCTTACAGTAATCAACAAAAAGATAAATAGAAAGAAAATATGAAGAAGGACTAACATGTTTAATCCTTGTTATAATCTTCATTGCATTGCTCTAGGGCTGATTATGATTAAAAAATAAATACTCTATACCAGCGGTTCCCAAACTATGGGTCGCGACCAACTGGTAGGTCGCAAAAGGAATCTTAGTGGGTCGTAAAAAGATGAAGAAAGTTTTGATTAATTATACTAGTTATTAGGATCGGTGGCGACTTGAATACGTAAATCTTCAAAAACAAAATAAATTAAATTGAATTTAAATTCTAATCTGTGAAAGTTTCCTTTTTACGATCTTCTCAAAGGGACAAAATTTGCTATACAAAGGATGACTATGTGGCTTTTTTACGCATAGCAGTTTTGTACAGCACTTCTTACCGTGTTTCCCAAAAATTTAGACAGGATTTAGATTTATTTTCTTTGAAGAATAACACCATGGTTTTTATTGGAAGAGGTCTTTTGTGCTCATTTATCAAAAATAAAATTACATTGTAGAAAATCACGAGATTTTTCAAAAACATTATATAAAACCGACATTCAATGTTTTTATTTGTATTTGCTATACAAAAATTAAGTGACAAATATCATAATTGTGATTGTGACATCACACAATCCTGAATAATGATGATCTTCACCTTACTTCAGGTCATTGAACCTTTCCTCTCCCACACATTTTAAATTTATTTTAAGGGTAGGGTTTAATTAAAATCATTTTAAAAACTCAAATTAGGTCTTATTTTCAGGCCAGGTCTTATTTTCGAGGAAATACGGTAGTTTTGCAATGATAAGCCATTGCTGTGTTCTGTGTTATGACATAAAAAGTTAAATGGGTCGCCATAAGCTGTGGTAATAAATAGTGGGTCCCAACTCTAAAAAGTTTGTGAACCACTGCTCTATACACATTACTATGCTTCTAATAATATTAACCGCGTCTCGCCAAGAGTGACAAACAGAACAAACTCTGTACTTCTGTTGTTGCCTGGAAAACGCTACTATCTTATGCCTGTACCTTCCCTTAACGCAAATAATATTAATTGCAAAGGAAAATGTATTTATGCCTATCTAAATCGTACGATTGACGTAAAGCTTGTAAAATATTATGCCTCGCTGATTAACAAATAAATACGCTCAGACTGTGAAGTAAACTTAATATAAATGTCTGTTACCATCATTATTAGTGTATTTAAGTTAATCCTTCGTCCGGTACTTTACATTGGAGCGTTTTCGCCTGCGGGGCATACTAGGCCCCAGTTTTGAATTACGTAAGTCTGTTTATGGTAAAATTATCAACTGTAACCAACGGATTTAACACCAGACCAAAGATAGACGACGATATCGTGATATATTATCGATAATGGGTGATTGATCTACTACTTTTATCCTCAGTTAATGACGCCTGGAAATATACGGTTCATGCATGACTGTCAACAGATTACTAAATGATAAACAGATTCTTTCATGGTCAAGTTCGAGACTCTGATTATGCCAATAATTGGGACTATAATTAAATAATTAATCTTTCACATGTGGCAATTAGTGGGGTTTAAAAAATTGAACATTGATTATCGCATTATGTTAAAAATACAAATCACCGATTCATGGCTCAAGCTCAAAGCTATACGATTAAAAATAATTGAAAATTACAGAAAAATTGCCTATGACTTGAGTTGATATAATAAAACTGTATCAAAAGGTTGCCTATTATCGACAGGGAAAGGACTCGGAATTATCTATTATTTTATTTCGCGATAATTCAACACTAATGTTACACTGATCTGGAATTTAAATTTACAAAATGGACGAAGTTAAACTTTTGTGATAGCATCCAGTTTCATTGTTTTTGTACAATTTAGTATTCCAAAGAAGAGGGTAGTATAACTTCTTTAGCAAATTGGTATACACCTACGAAAGTCATCGTCAAGGACTTACTGTGCGGCGTGCGCTTCTGTTAACCTTGGCAAATGCGAATGCGCATTTATGCCGCATTGAGGGAAATAACTTCTGATTCTCGGTTTAAAATTTCGACTCCCAACTCAAACTACGGAAAACAAGAAAACCTGCGCATGCAAGCCTTCAATATACTGTTGAAAACGCTCAGTGAACTTGATGCTTATCAAGTTTTTCGCCTCCGACTTCTACGCCATATAGCTTGGTTTATGTGGTATTTTTTACAATCGTTAGGTGACAGCAAATTTCGTTTTCTGTATCATTTTCCCTTCCTCGTTTATTCTTAAGTTTACACTGGTTCCACTTTCTTGAAATATGTATTTCACACAGAAAGTACTAAAAAATTGTACTAATTTATTCTCAATTATTTACCTTATATTTGCGTTATTTCGTATTTCCCTCATTAAATTTTAAAGAAATATAATTGTCTTTTAGCGTAACTTTCTCTCAACGTTGTGCTATTTGCTTTGCGCTATTTAAAATCTTTGTTGGAAATATTCTTAATTCTAGATCGCTCGGAGTTCAATATATCACCCAGTAATAAGTTGCCAAATGTTCATATATTGTAAACTTTGTGCAATAAAAATATACAATTTATTGAATATATCACTTATTAATGAATAAGTTGAATAATCCAATAGTAAATTTTTGTTTCAGAGCGAATTTGTTTTCAAAGAAAAACTGGTTCACGTGAGGTGGTATTGAGACCAAGTCACCGAAAACAGAAAACAGATGCAGAACAGAAACGACTGTAAAACCACATTACCCATTATATTGATTGCAATCAACAATGGGCCGATTGGTCTTTTGGTCGTAGAATTCAGGAGGACATCCAGGGCACCGGACTCGACAATGAGCTGTGGGATACTTTGGACAAGAAGCAACAAGGCATCCTCTGCTACAAAGACCAACCGCGTTTATTCCAGGCTGACAAGTTGCTAAATATAAAATATAATACAGTTATAAAACCAGATTCGAAAAAATATATTATAAATAGAAATGAACAAATTGCACAATGGCACAAAAATATTGAAATCTTTTCAATCATTTGAGCATTATTTCAAGAACGAAACGTTACCAAATGCATTCATCTTTTAACACTCTATTGTGGTTTAATTTAATAATGTTGCATGGGTACGCAAAGTCAACTTAAACATTTGCCGAATTAGGAGACAATACAATAATAGTTTTATCCTAAAGTTGACGTTGAGTTGGTTATATTATAAGAGTAAAATTATATTAATTATTAAAAATTTTATGTAAAGGTTTCTGATTACCGCTGAATACATCTGTAATTTTATGCAAAAAAATACAATTGTAACAACTGCGTGGGCGGAAAAGCATACTTCGTCATTTGAAGTCAAGTCAAAACAGGTAAGTTATATATAATGGAGGATATTTGTATATACTGGTTCCAATAACTTTAAGTTGAGACGAAGACAAAATAAATACCTTCCTCTCTGCACTGTACTCTTCGTCCAAATCGATCGAAAAACTGTAAATAGCATGTTGGTCCGCAACCGTACACACGACACTGAGCTTGTGGGAAGTTTGCACATCCAACTCCGTTACACATATATCCAGCACAATTTGGGTTTGGTGGAGTGTGAGGTGGACAACCACCTGAGCAGTTACAATATGACAAAGTAAGCTAAAGTAGTTACAGAATTGCACTGAACACAAATATATTTTACAGACATAAAACATTTCCCACGGCTTCATAGACTGGACTGACAGAGAAAAAGATAATCTATTTTATTATTATTTTTTTTATATAATGATAAATTATCTGTAGTAGAATTGGTTGGAATGAGCGAACCGGGAACTTGTATATTTGATGATAAGATATAAACAAGATAATTTATTTTAAAGAATTTATTCTGAGCCATGGTATAAGAAAATGACAACACACAGGACCAAATTTCAGCTATAATTGATGTCACGTTTGTGGGAGTGTCGTCACAAATGCAATCATGCAAAGCTAACGTACATAAATCCATTAGAAATAACTCTTTATACAAATAAAATAAGTTAGAAAAACATAAAACCAGTCACTTACAATGAATACTTTCTTTCTTATTATAGGGGTTATAGTAATGTGCTGTACATCCATTGCAGCCTGTTCCACAAAACGCATTGAGATATCTTGGACAAGTTGAATAATAACATGCATTAAAATTTCTACCACATCTTGGGCATACTGGTCCGGGGCGCTTCATGGAGGTAGCCAGCAATAGACCAAGCAATGTCTTTTTATCTAAATCTGAAAATTTGTAAAAAAGAAATATGTTATAATTCAGTTAGAATTTATATTATTATATCTATTTATTTTCATAAACCTAGTTTCGCTTGGCTCGATAAACTAGGGCTAACACAAAATAAACGTTAATAAATAAAGTTTGCGGTGTATACATATGAGATCACCTCATATATGAGGTATTTCAGAGACCTTTTAATTTGCGTTGTTTTATCTGAAAGCTTGCTACCTTTGGCTCTTAAATCAAAGTTTAGCTGCTATGCTTCATCATAAGCATAATAATAATATTAATAAGTGGCAAGAGAGTTGGAAGACATAGGATTTTCAGTAAATATCTATACCATTGGTGAAATATATTTGCTCTTTAGAGTCTCAGATGCAATATTGGATACATACATAAATTTAATTTAAGTCTCAAAAACTGCATCAATTCAAAAAATTAATTAGGCATTTATTTAAAAAAACAAATTGAGCACAAACAAATCAGATTAACGTTTCTGTGTTGCGAGCCATTTTCAATTGCATTTTATAGTAAAGAACACAAAAAAATAAATACCGAATTGACGTTTTACTTACTGAGTAAGGGCTTTTTGGAAGAAACCTTAATTTTTTTGCATGTAAGTCCACACGAACTTTGACAACAAACCTCGGATTCATCACAGTCAAGATTGTTGTTACAATTATCAGCACAAGCTAGAGGATCGAGTGCATCTTCACATTTGGGATCAAACACTGCAAAACCACACATTAAGTAGGCTAATTACTGTGGTATATTTTTACAGCATAATGAAAAAAAAGAACTGTACATGAAGGGTATAGTATCAAATCACGAATGGAATTTCTAAGTGAAATGGAATTTCGAAGTGAAATGGGAGGAGTGGTATAGGATATCCGGTAGCAACATCTTCAATGCATTCAGACACAGAGATAAAAGCATTGAAAAATATTTATTTGACAAAAAGGTTACGACATGATTTCTTTTAACAAAGCAAGGTAATTTTCAAAAATGCTTTTGTTTCGACTCTGACCACCACTGACAAGATATGTAACCCGAGCAACTTCAGTGTGGAAGCGCAAAATGCCAATAATTAATACCATATGAGATTATAATTAGAATAAACATCAAATAGTTTGAGTTAACCCACTATGACAAAAACATTATCTTGGACCTTGCTAAACATTATTCCAATGAAGGTTGTAAGGATACCTACGTCTTACTTCCTGATCTTAAGATGACCGACTCCGAAAAGCATATTTCTTTAATTCATGCACAAATGAAATAAAATTGCCCTGTATGCTGGAACCCCGGGCCAAGTTATTAGTAAATTAGCATAGTACTTACTCTTGCATTCTGGTACTGGATTAGACCATTCTCCGCTGGCTAAACAGGTTATCTCTTCAGCTCCATAGAGTGTGAGTGGAAAACTGCACGTGAACCTTTTCAAAAACAATACACATTTGGTTGTAGTCGTGGATTGCTTTTACAGTGCTTATTAGTAATTACATAACGTGGGTTGGTAGGCTTTGAAAACTATTTGTATTTGATCACTCACCTTTATCCAAAATGCAATTTGAATTGGAAATACAAAATACAAATATTGGGTTTCGTGATAGAAACATAAAACATCTATATTATCAGAATCAACACCAGCTGTTAACTAAATTCAATTTAAATAATAGATTATATTAATCAATTTGAAAAAGAAATTTGTTTTACAATCGATGTGTAATAGAGAATAGATTACAAAATTGTTTTTTGTAATACCATTCTTAAAAAATAATATGATTAAATGATTGTATTTTAAAAATTGTTCCACATATATAAATATGCATTCACACAGGTTTCTAATTTCTCAAATAGTTGGTTCTGTATTTATGTAGTCATCCATACATGCAAAAATCTGTAAACATTGTGACGAATTCTGTATAATTGTTAATCAATTTTGAATTAAGAAATGAAATCAAGCTTGTCTCAATGAAATGCAAGCCTAACAAAGTCGTGATATTTGCCTAATATCTTGAAAATTTGAAAGGTGTCGAAAGCAATAATCCACAAAAACGACGAGACAATGCGTTAATTTATACTTACATGCACGTGCTGCTATATTCGTTTTTTTCTGTGCACTTAACAGTTCCATCATCAAAAGACAGGGATGAACAAAAAACGTCTAAAACCAATCTCGATTACTATAATAATTTGCTTTGTTATCTTTTATCTATACATAATTTTCTTTGTTGTTCATTACACAAATTGGTTTTATGATTCTATGGAGAGCTCATATGTATTTTGATTCAATCACTTCTATGATTGTCGGATTGATGATATATCGTAATTGTTCAGACATAAGCATAGTAAGGAGTAAGGGGTTACGAAGCTTTTATAAACTTATTTGACACTAATAAATAAAGAACATGTATATAAATACCCTTGCATGTCGGTACAATACCATCCCATTCTTCACTTTCCTGGCATTTCAAAACCGCCTTTCCCGTCAAATCGTATCCATCGTCACAAGTAAAACTTGAACAAATAAAATCAAGAAAATATTAAAAATAGAAATAATTATTTTTGGATACAGAGCAAAACTATAGCCTATTTTGTTAGGTAGTTTAACTAAAATAATAATGTTTCTGTTACTTACCTACAAGTACTATCATAACCAAGATCAGGGGGGTCACAATAAATTGTTCCAGGTTGATTGCTAAAATCGAGAGCGCCGCACTTGATTTCTGATAAAGTAAAGAAATTTCAAGTATATATTGAGGTGTTTCACACGGAATATCTTTTGTAGGTGTTGTGATTCGGTACTATAGGCCTAACGCACTCGCTAACGCTGGCGATATCTTATATCGGGATCATTACGCGGAAAACGAGAGAAATAGCTTGCTTGATTTCGAGTTGTTCGTCTGCGCATTTTGTACGATGATTCGTATACTTTGACGAACCTTATTTCGTCACTGTGACGTTGAGGTGATTTAATTTTTGGATGACGTAATCAGGTGGAGGTTAGAAATGACATATGCGAAAATGGTTATGCCACGCCAACTAGAACTACTTCACGGCGTTTAGTGAACTAGCCCCGTATATTATAATGCCAGATGTCCGCAAAATTGTAAATTTGCACAATCGAATTGAATCCACACAGATATATTAAAATATACAATTGAACCTCATTAATACAGTTGTACGGTCGAAATCCAAAAACATTAATCCACACAAAACTTGAAAAATCTTATATTTTAACTCCCGGACGTAAACCCGGAAACACGTAGCAAATTGCTCGATACAATAAACGTATTGCCCAGGCTTTTCGCTTGTCGCGATAGTCTTTACCAAGGAAATTGGTGCTGAATATTGAACTTAAATACTATTAATACAAATGGGTTAAATAACATTATAGTGCATAGTTATATCCACATTCGCTACACTACAGAATTTGTTATAACAGCAATGCACTTAGGTAACTGGATATCAACTCACTAATACCTAATATAGAGTTTTTGATTTTAGAAAATTGCAATGCAAGATTACTTAAATTAAGAACCAGGCTTACTAGAGCATTCCAGGGGAGGTTGGCTCCATTCTCCATCGAACATACATTCCGAAGTAGATTGCTTTGGTTTGTAACCCACGTCACACACGACACTGAGTACAAAAAAGTATTATTTTATGTTTGCAGAAATACAATCTAATTATTTCATCCAAAATGTTAGTTCTAGTACGCAGTGAGATGTCTGATACTCAAACAATTTTTAGAAATATCGACATAGTTACAATTATGAAATTTAGTATAAATATACCAATTCCGGCGCTCCGGAAGTATTCGTACCAAGATGACGCACAATCTGCATAACCCTACCACGGTACACATACTATGTTAAGGTCGTGCGCCATCTTGGTACGAATACTTCGGGAGCACCCCAATTCCATTACCAACGAAATTATTTTATCAATAGTAATACTATAGGCATTTAAAGTGCATTGCTTTACAAAATTATAAGACCCACCGTAAGCTTTCAGTAATCAACAAAAAGATAAATAGAAATAAAATACGAAGAAGGAGTAACATAATAAATTTAAAGCAACCTGCAAACTTTTTCGTATGTTGTACCATCATCGCAGGATGCGCTGCCACCTTCTACTTCTTCGTATGGACCACAGTCGACAGCTAAAAACAATGAAACGGTATCTATGTATTCTATTATAATTGATGTTGTGTAACACAGGATAGTTGGATATTGCAGTTTTGTCGACGGTACTACTTGCAACGGCGAATTCGTTGAATACTTTTCTTGCCTAATCTCTCATAAACAAAGAATATTCTTCATAGCAAAATCACGAATCAAAGTAAAATGATGTGTTGATGTGCGCGGCAATATGTGAGTTACCCTTTCCAGACTTGTTAACCCAAGCACCTACAATTACTATTTACGGCATATGTTAAAATTCTCTACTTACGGTCACACGAAGATGGCATACTGCCGGACCATTCTTTGTCCAATTCACATGTCATTGTCAGCCCAGGTACGTCAGGTTTGTAACCCACAGGGCACTCGAAACTAGTGAAAGAATAAAAAAATTTATAAGGAAAATATCTCCACCAGTAAGTACTATACTGTAGTTACTAACAAAGCATGTTCGTTTATTCCGTGTAAATTGAAAGCTCGTATCGTGATATAGACTGGAACAGGGTGGTTCAAACCCAGGCCCGCATCACATTTGCTGGTATAGGTAACAATTGGTGATAACCAAAAAATCTTCTGACACATTGTCGCGCCATTAACGTCGTTTAATTTACTTGTGACATGAAAAGAGGAGCCAGTCAGTCAGTTGAATGACTTTAAACTTGCACAAATAAATTTCTATCTTCTGCCTCGGGAAAATGAGGTAACAATATTCCAATAGCATACATAGAAAACTAAATATCAGCCTTCTAGCCTACTCCCTGTCGCATTGTGTCTCGAGTTAGATTGTTAACACTGCAGTTAGTTATTTTAAACGGCCAACATAGTTGTTGATTTTAAATTATGGATTAATGATTAGTTCGAACATTTGACTGATTACTTTTGGTGTGTTTACGTATGGTTCACTGCATAGCGATTATTTGCCGATTACTCAATTACTTCTTATGTTTAACTGTCTAGTACTTCAGTCTGTGTTTAGATCTGTTCACAAAAACTTGTTATTGGTGCTATTGTCATTGGGTATGAATAATCTGTTTCTTAAGTTTCTTACATTGAGGTTATCAGTTCTGACAAAGTCGCATTCAAATGTAAGTGAATTGGTATATTCTTGCTCTGAATTATGCCTGGTTGCGTGTGCTTATTTTAATAGTCATCTTTATTGTTTGTCAGGCCAGTTTGTCTTACTGATATCTGGATTAAATCAATTTGGGAGAAATCTATTCGTTTCATTTCGGGATATTAGTTAAAGAGACATAGTGGGCAAGGGTGATTGGTCAATGGGCAGAAATCCAAGTTAATGATAAATAATAATCAAATGTCTTGGGACTAATGTGGCCCGCGAACAACACAGAATTAATATTGTGGCCCCTGTCGTAGACAATTTTGGAACACCCTGGCTAGGATAGGAAAATTCCTTCACTAAAAATGTATTCATTATTCTGAACTGTAACACGTTGATGTATATGTCAATTTCAAAGTTTGGTTGAGATTCTTACTTAAGTGTTTAACATTATTATTTACCTTGGGAAGTTAATCAGACTATTATAAAAATAGTGGCAACCAATAACCGTATTTCGGCGCTCCAGAAGTATGTGTACCAAAATGGAGGTAACTAATTTTGTTCGCCTACTTCACATCAAGTTGTGTAACGGAAACCTATGGATATGGGGTATATTCATTTGACTAACACGAACAGTCCCCGTACTCGTAATATAACTAAAATAAGGAAAATCGGAATAAACTTATGCCCTAACCCAAACCTGGTACATATACTACGAGAGTACTCGTATTTCTATCCAAAATATAGAGATGAAAATGATAGATGATAAATTTTAAGATCAATTTGAACCGCAGCTTTACTGGTAGAAAAATCAGCATTAAGAAATTTTATCTTTTAATACTGGCCAAAGCTAGTAACATTAAATATGTCACCTGCACGTTGTCTCGTAATCATAGTTGTTTGGTTCACAAACAACGCTTCCACCAGGAAACGTCAGTGACTGACACATCCTGGCTGTAAATGAGAATTCACAATAGATTAACGTCAACGAAATTTAGATTTATATGTAGATTAAACCATACATCGGAATGAGCGATCGGAATAAATATTATACTTAATGTTAACCAGCGCATTACTTTTTATTTGTGCAATGGAAATTTTTTCGTTCATAAAATTTTTCATATACGTTACACAAATAAGTGCGGTTCATCTCATATACACAAAACTGATGTCCTCGTTAGTTTTATTGGCGGTAATGTAGCATCATTAAAGCAAAGCAATATGCCAACACGCAAATTGAATACGGTAATGTAGCATCATTAAAGCAAAGCAATATGCCAACACACAAATTGAATACGGTAATGTAGCATCATTAAAGCAAAGCAATATGCCAACACGCAAATTGAATACCTTCACACGTAGGTACAGATGCAGACCATTGCCCATCTTCTTGGCAAATAATAATACGTTCGCCTGACACTATTTCTTCTCCTTCAGGGCATTTGAAACTAAAGAATAGTTGATTATCATATATATATAAATATACTGAAATGATATTTGGATCTGGATTACAGTTTGTGCAGAAACAAATGTGAAGTTGGGTCAATGTATCAAAATATGTGCATTTCTCATATTCTTTTAAATAACGGTTGGTTCAAAGCAAAGTTCAAAACTATCACATGGGAGTGCAAATAAACACTATAATAAATAACTCACGTGCATGCATGAGGATGAGGGACTGGGGGGCCCGCCGTACAAGTTATTTCGCCTGCAAAGGTCAAATCCTCGCATAGGGCTGAAAATGAAGAGTTTTTTTAGTTGCTTTTCTGGAAATTCAACCAAAATGATATAAGAAATAAAATAGAGTAGTAAATAAACATTTTCAACAAAGTATTGTATACTTCACATCGTGTATGCATGGATATTTACTCAAACACACAAAATTAGAAGTGTGATACGATTTTTCCGAGTGTTGTTTACCCTTTTGTTTTTCTGTTTGTTTTTGTGATTTGATTATTGCTGGATAATAATGATTTCCGCCGAACGTGAAGGTAGGGAAGCATCGTCTGCCACTGTGGCAGAATCGTTTTTTTTTTGTCTGGGAAGGTTCTGTTCGAGTTATTATTGTCCACTTTGAGTTGTATTTCTGATATTTGACAATTAAAGCCGCAGTCGAACCTCGGAACCTCTAATTTTAGCGTAGTGGATGCTTTTAAAAGATAGAAGGAAAAAGCTGCGTCAGAAGCAGCAGCAATTTAATTGCAGTTTTCTTTCAAACAATTCGTATTTGGTAATGGAACTTTGAGATACTGAAACAAGGAAATGGTTTCAAAACCTCATTAGATTTATCTACAATAGACAAGGGCAACTTTTATTCTTCAATATCAGGATTAAAAAAAACAAATGGTAGAACCGAATACGATGTCTGATCATTTGAACATTTTCCCAACGTCTAAAGCAAAATCTTTACGTTCACAAGCTGTTGGTAGTACACTGTCCCATTTCTTATCTTGCTGACAAGTTACAGCTGTATCACCGTTTGCTTGATATCCTGCAGAGCACGTCGTTCTGTATAAAATTAAACGTTAGCTCTGATAAAAATTACAATTGGATATATATATCAAAATATAATAAATTTTCGAGCAAAACGAATAATTCGAATTTTTTTACCTCAAAATTAAAGTATTTCGAATGAACACGAATTAATTTAGTTCTCATAATATAGGCCGTTAATTTGCAGGTAGATTTCTGTTTGAAAAGTATTCGGATCTTACCCAATTGAGCAAAAAAATTTATAAGCAAATTGCAGATTGAAAAAAAAATGTAATGACTTCATGACAGAATAATAATTGATTGATAAAAAAGATTGTCGTTCAAATTATTTTGTGGAATATTTTTCTGATTATTAATAAAACTCACGTGCAAATGCTATTGTATTTGTTTTCATTGTCACAGGATCGTGTTCCGAATTCATCATCAAAATTCGGAAATGGAGTACACTCAATTGCTAAAACATATAAACCATGGAGTTAAAAGCTGAAATGTCAACATACATGATTTACTAACAAATCTTCACAAAAGTCAGTATTACCACATCATGTTTCGTACAGAGTGTAGAGAAACATTCAACTTTAAATCGTTCTCTGTTCGTGTTAGTTATATTTCACTTCAACTTATTATATAAGTTTATAGCAATTTAATTGCAGTTTTCTTTCAAACAATTCGTATTTGGGAATGGAACTTTGAGATACTGGAAACAAGGAAATGGTTTCGAATCCTCATTAGATTTATCTACAATAAACAAGGGCAACTTTTATTTCCCATTATCCAGTTTAAAAAAACAAATGATAGAACCGAATGCGATGTCTGATCATTTGAATATTTTCCCAACGTCTAAAGCAAAATCTTTACGTTTACAAGCTGTTGGTAGTATACCGTCCCATTTCTTATCTTGCTGACAAGTTACAGTTGTATCACCGTTTGCTTGATATCCTGCAGAGCACGTCGTTCTGTATAAAATTAAACGTTTGCTCTGATAAAAATTACAATTGGATATATATATCAAAATATAATAAATTTTCAAGCAAAACGAATAATTCGAATTTTTTTACCTCAAAATTAAAGTATTTCGAATGAACACGAATTAATTTAGTTCTCATAATATAGGCCGTTAATTTGCAGGTAGATTTCTGTTTGAAAAGTATTCGGATCTTACCCAATTGAGCAAAAAAATTTATAAGCAAATTGCAGATTGAAAAGAAAATGTAATGACTTCATGACAGAATAATAATTGATTGATAAAAAAGATTGTCATTCAAATTATTTTGTGGAATATTTTTCTGATTATTAATAAAACTCACGTGCAAATGCTAGTGTATTTGTTTTCATTGTCACAGGATCGTGTTCCGAATTCATCATCAAAACTTGGAAATGGAGTACACTCAATTGCTAAAAGATATAAACCATGGAGTTAAAAGCTGAAATGTCAACTCAACATACATGATTTACTAACAAATCTTCACAAAAGTCAGTATTACCACATCATGTTTGGTACAGAGTGTATTGAAACATTCAACTTTAAATCGTTCTATGTTTGTGTTAGTTATACTTTAATTCAACTCATTATATAAGTTCATTTCATTTTTATAAATGTGATTAATTTACACTTATTGTAGTAAAACTACATACGGTTGCATCCAGGGGGCTTTCCGTCCCAATATGCGGAGTAGTATGGGCCGATACACTCGATGCTTGTTAGTCCATCGAGCAAATAACCGCCTGAACAGGTGTATCTATAAAACGACAACACATACATTTTCGTAGTCTCTATATAATACTGAGTTTACCAATCTAAATAGTTGTTCATGGTGAAAAATACCTTCAAATATCACAGAACATCATTTTAAGACAAAGAGTATTTGTGGAGTTGGTTAGTTGGTTATTGCTGTTATTGGGTTAATAATGAAGATGTGGGTATGCATCTGCAATACCCTATTTATTATCTCTTTTTACCAGATTTCGGAGCCTGTTTGTCTGACATGTAAATTGATATGAATTTTGCAATATGTATAATAAAAATTTAAATGTTTGTATGGACGGTACATTTACAGTTTCATTCTGGAATCCTATATTGGAGTAAAAAATTAAAAAACGGATAAAGTAGTTTTCAAAAATAAAAATTCATCTAACGTGAAAATAATGAAAGCAGAAAAATCAACAATAAATGCTCTCAAAAGTAGACATGAGACAGACCAAAATGGTTTAGTAAAATGAGATCAGAAATTGCTGGTGAACAATGCCTGCAACAACATTGCGCGTCTAACCATACTTCATCGAACTAAAATATACTCACGAGCAGACACTCCCGTGAAAGTAAGATTTGGTACAATCTTCAATGAGTCCCGGTTTTGAATATCCAGTTGGTGAACAATGATGTCCTGGATAAATTGATAAATTTGCAAGTAAATTGAATATTAATATTTCATAATTTTTTTCGACTTTCTGTGACATCTGGTCAATTTTAAATATTAAAAAGTATAATGCATATGGCTTCTAGGGCAAAAGCAGCAGACAGATCAAGTGTAAAATAGTGGGTGCAGGCCTTGATCGAAGAAAACGAATCGAATACAGTATGGTTAAATGATAAATAGGAAACCACTAAATCTCAGCTGTTGCTAAATGTTAGATTATTGAACAAAAAATGTAGACCTATAGATCCTTTTATAAAATTGTTAGTGTGGTTTATCATGTCTTTGTTAGTTTTTAAACTGATAATGATAAAATCATTTTTATGTCAAACTGTCAGTTTGAAGTACTCAAATTGAACGTGTTTTGATTTATATGACAGATGCGTAACTCAAGTGTCGAGTATATTTCAGGACTACCAGTCACAATTATCCACCTAAATATGGATAACAAAATCATTATTTTCAATACCGCTCACCTTGGGGTATCGCGCTGAGATATTTAGATGTACTTTTCGAATATTATAGAAAAATAAATTATAATATGATTTGAAGATCGGATTTTGTATAATATGTCATCAATGTTTTAGTAATTTTGCTCAAACCCTAATATACTACCAGCTATAAATGAGAAAAAAAGAAGCGAATATATATGCCAGTTTTTATAAAAAGATTTTTCTTACAAATTTTTATAAATTCCACAAATACAGTTGTGAATTCTCGGTAACGATTTTAGCTATATTAATGGTTGTGGTAATGTTTTGTTGGAAAATCACATGAAAAAACGTAAAAATCAATCAGATGTAATCAGTTATTAACCCTCTACTATGGTAGTTTACTTTAGACACAACATCTCTCAAGATCGAGTTTTTTTTTCAAATTTTGGGGCATTAGGTCGCATAAGTAGACTATTATTGGAGAATTACTTTTTAAAGTTATATACCCAAATAGAACACTAGCACACGTTTTAAACAATCCATGAGTGAAGATTTAGGGACTAAAAAATTTGAAATGACTTATGCAAAATGACCTCAGGAAAGAAAGCGCCCGAGAGGAGTTTTACAATTAGAAACTGCTAATACGTGTTTTATGGTGGAAATGTTTGAGTTTAACTCGAGGCCATATCACCATCAGGTTATAAAGAATAAAGGTCAAAATTAGTTCAAGGCAATTTCCACTCATTTAGTGACGCAATACAATCAAATATTCACCATTCAAATACCCGATTTTATTTATTTCTAATATTTTCTTGAGGCAAGGTTTTTGTGTATATCTAACTTTTCGAAATGATACTACTACTTTAAAACTACACAATTCAAAAGTACTGCTGCATACTAAAAACAAATTAATTTCTGTAACGTTTTGTCTGACTAAAATTAGACTTCCTCAGACAAGCAGTTTACAACAATGACAAGAAAAGAATAATCATGCGGTTTAATTTGATTTAAACATTATGCATGATATGCATACAAATCCACTAGTGCAAAGGCATTGAGAAATAAATGGAAGTTATAGTCGCGCGCAACCTCTACTACTACTTTAAAAAACTGCAGTTTGAATCGGGTCAATTGAATTTTTTTTGCAAAAGCAGCCTACAACCCCATCGCTCAATGTCCGGACCAGACAAGGCTAAAAAATCAGTCAAATTAGTACTCATATCTCATTTAGTAACTTTCGCTTTATTTTACCTCAGTCTCAAAAATACTGTAATGAACATTAAACTAGGGGATTATACATTTTGTCATTCATCTGCAACATAATCTTATAACATGTAAACAAGTTGTAACTTGTCCACTGGAGCAATATAAATTAACTAGTGGAATATTAGACATTTATTTAGCATGAGCTGCTTCTACCATTTAACCCGCTGACCATTGGCTCTAATATATTACGCGATACCACACAAAAACACTGTCGTACACAGCTATAAAAATCCAGCACCACTCGGCATTTTAGCGCTATATGAATCATTTTCGAGCATTTCACGGGGAAGATGTTTTTCACGTGTGATTGGTGATAAATCAACCTTTTATATCAGGAAAAAGATTTTTTGCGCAAGGTGTCATATCACGTTATCCAGTTCTCCGAAAATAGCATATTCAAAACAAAACCAATAAAACTTGCCTTAAAACAATAGTTTTTGAACCTATTTGTGACGACCACTAAAATGCGCAAGAACTAAAGAAACCGAAGAGAATTATGATGGTGCACACCGTAATGGTAAATGCATGTATGGACGAGCAAAATCCGTCTAAATGCGGGCTTGTTCATCTATAGATGCCCAGGTAATTATCTATACCGAGAGGAGCTAATGGCTGTTAATCAATACCAGGTAATACAAGAATTACCCAAATAGCATTGCAATCAAGCAATTCATTGCTTCTAAAATCAATATCGAAATAAAAAAACAAATTTGTGTAGTAGCATATTCCAATCCATATATTATTAAATTTTTTAGAACGTATTTATTTTTTTTAAATGGATGAGATCATTTACGTATTTAAAAAAAAATGCATTGCCAAAATTGAACTAACTAAATACCAACCTTCTGTTAGATGCAAAACTAAAGCAATCAAAACGTAGGACACTTCCCAGAACTTCTTCTCCATGATATTAGGCTATATCATGCTCGTTATCAACTGAGACGTCGTTTATAAACTCCATTATAATGCCAAAAAAATTTCTTCCATGTGCAATTTTGCTTCAGGCAAATCCAAAAATACGTTGATTTCATTAGAATTTCTCATGGGAAACGTGAAAAATATAGGTAATTTTTGTACATGGAAGACATGGAAGAATTTTTTTTGTCATTAGAACATATATATCACTCATTTGGTTTTCTGTAGAAGCGCACTTCCGGCGGTCAGGACATGTCAATAGCAAAAATAGTGTTTAATGCGGCACAGCACATATAAAAGAAGTCTTACAGAAACTTTTACACTCAGTAAAGTGCACGGCATTTGTAGCCATTTCCAAACATGGCGTAATCGGTCTGTATTGATTTGAAGGCAAAAATGAAAAGCCCGAAGCCCCGAACAGTGAATATGGAACGCTGCGCGATGGTTCTGTGGAAGTTCTGGACAACACTTGGACGAAGGATTTATCAAAATGACCAGTTATTTCAAAAAGATGGTTCATATGATGTTGTATGTTATATAAAAAAAATACGGTGCACTTTGCGGTATTGAGTGGTATTATAACGATATTTACAGACGTTCTCAATTTTCATTCTTTAGAATAATGTAACAGTTTTGAATCAAAATTTAATTGATTAAAGGTAATTAAATCTCCCATAGGCTGCCCTTTTTTCATTCTAGTGGCATGATTTGAAAATATATTCATGTCATAAAAATATGTTATTAAAATCTATATTTAAAATTAAATTGAATTTTTTTAATGTGAAAAGTATTTAAATTTAATTATAACTGGCGAATAATAATATACAATGTTTCGAAACTTAAATAAGTGCTTTGAAATCACATACTGCTGTTTTTCGTATGTCTAATTTGTAAGAAATTTTATAGTCGTAGGCGCTGACAAGGTACATACATTACTTACACGGATCGTAGAAACTTGACAATGTAACACTATCAGACAAACCACATCCTTTAAATTCGTTTGTAATAGTATATGGCACAGGAAGTGTATACTATTATAATAGCAGTAGTGCATCCTGGCTCGAATTAATTAGATTTAAACGGGATTAATTAGAAACTTCGCCTACTATACCCGATAAACAACGATATTGTACAATTGTCATCTCAGTGTTTTTGTTTTAATTCCAACTATCAATTTTGCTTCGTAGAACCGCGGTATTGATGTTTCAAAAGTGTGTTAAACCCCTAATTAAACGTAACAAGTGCCTTAACAATCATTTTGTTCCAGTATAAGAGTCCGATGGTGCCTGTTCAATGATACTAACTTGTTACAGGTATTTTGCTGTCACTAATGAAAAAATGCGAGTGAGTCAAATGATAAATAATGAAATGAAATAAAATGAAAAGCCATGAAATTGTAGGACTTATCGTCGTAACTACCCATACTGGTACTTGCTGGCACTTATACATTCCAGTCATTTCGACGATAAACATTATAGCGTTGGTATAATTCCCCAGACAATTAACGGCAGTGTGCAAAAGAAAACGTAAGTTTACAGTAAACACTTCCGCACTATCGTCGTAACTACCATGCTGGTACTTAGTGGCACTTATATACACCGTTCATTCTGAAGATAAACATTATAGCGTGGGAATAGCTCCGCCAGGCAGTCGTCCCATATGCGTGAACGTCAACTTTGAATTGGCGACAAATGTTCACATAAACAGCCAACAATTTTAGCAGAGATTCACTTATGTGATAAAAAAAAAAAACTATTTACGACCACATCCGCATTTCGTCATACATTTCAACAAATCTTTTTTTTTCAAATTTTTGACCACAGCAAAAATCCACATTTCCAAAGACATGATGATGCAAATACCCACATTACTTTGATGACTCGGAACCTTCATTGGATAATATTTGACAGTGCATATCAACATCTGTTTCAAAATGCTCTGAGGAAACAACTGTTAAAAAATTGGTTGGTATTAATGTTTCCAACGCAATAGCCCAGTACTGATGGTGAACTTCTTCATATTTACGCTTATTCTTCTGTTAAACAGTCTTTTTTTCTTTGGACAAACGAGCGTTTTCAATTTTTCAAATCTGATTATATAAGTTTGTGTTAAATGAACGGGGTGGGTTGCACTGCAAAACTTGGATATCAAGAATTGGTTATATATTGAGCAACGGGAAACAACTATTTAAACCAGTAATTCCTAACCTTTATATCCCCGTGGATCGGTAACATCAAATAAAATGACCGGCGATTTGATATAAAATTAAGTGGAACATAAAATAATAAACATATGGTTCAGTATAACGCACTGTAATGTTTTTAACCCCAAAATACATTTAAAGCAACAAATGGTCAATTACACTCAAATATTCACGTAGACGGTGAACAAGAGTGCAAAATTATGAAATATTTGAATGCGTTCGATGATGACGTTTTATAAGAGCGATTCAATTAAGCGTAAGGTTTTGAATACATTTTATATGATTATGTTTACTTTATCTATCATCTGATAGAAGCTGGTAAGGAATGGAGAAAACTTTAGTGTTCAATGGCTAAGCATGATACGTCTGGAACGGGGCTATTAAAATTTATTCGGACGACCCAGCATATAGTAATTGCAAAAGTAAATTAATCTTTTGTACAAAGCAAAAAGTCACTAATGCAAAAAAGTGAGATCTGAAAAAAACAGCCCTGCCACGTTTTTAAATAACAAATTAGTAATTATGAAAATTTGAATATTCAGCGTATATTTGCCAAGAATAGCAATAGTACCAGCACATGCATATCGGGGTCTTATATGAACAATGTTTGAAAACAACTACTCGAATTAATTTTGTCTTATCTCATTCCATCTCCCTTCTTCTAAGCGGCGATTCGCCGACTTATATATTCGACAGCACAGATGGGCCGCCAAAACGTGTCACATCGTTAACACTCATTACTTATCGATTTTAATCGGTAAGTATGTTGATAGGTATATATATGTCTGTCTGTATGTATGTTTGTCTGTTAGTTGCACGCGATATCTCACGAAAGCAATATTGAAGCTGCTCCAGATTTTGCATGTGCATTCATCTTATCTCGGACCAGAAGCCTATTTATTTTGGGCTAATTAAGTCGTATAATTAGCGAGTTATTAACTAATTAGTGATGGAACACAAGGTGTCACTATGGAGTGAGAGCTCTGTTTTGAGGGATCCCCTAACTTTCGATCGATAAGTCTTCGGTCTCTGACCGATATTCTCGTTTTGTTGTCGCCCCATCTGTTTAGTCGATCTAATTAAGGTTGACACTACAGGCTCCACTGTCGCGGCATTCGCACGTTTAAGTGACGTTATATTAAACAACAATAGAGGGTGGCCCACTGATACCAGCAGTGACTCGTCCTTTTATGGTAGATTTTTATAACCGTAAGCTTGGGAAAACATCGACTCCACTTAAGCGAGGCAGGCCATTAGGCCTGATCAAAGTGACTATAAACCAAAGGAGGACATGCATTGGTAACGTTATAAGCGGTCGTGTGACGTCACACCAGCCATTTTGTGTCCAGGGTTCTATCGCTCTATGAACCTAACTAAGTGATTTAAACCTGCGATCGTTAATACAGCTGAATAAAAAAACGATGCTCAATAATTCGAACCAAACTTTGCAGCGGCAAAACGAATGAACATTCTTCTGAAAAATTAATTTTATCAACACCCAATAAGACCAAAATATTAAACAAAAAGATACACATTTTATTATAAAATTATTATGAAATTTCTGATGTAAGTATCGCTACTTGCACAGAACCTATTTTAACAAACCGACATAACTACAATACAAATTATACTACAGAAAATTGCACTATTATTGCGGTACATATCATGATATGCGTATCGCAAATTTTCAACAAGGTGTACATTGCCAAAATAATATTAAAAAAATATACTACATGCATGGAATGTAGAATAACTGCGTATATCAAGTTTACCAGAACATCTAATAATCTGGAGTGTATAAAATAATATATTATCTATTTGACTTGAGCTCTTGCCGCAGGTCTACTAGCATACCGTTTTTCAATAATTTTATTTGTCTCCTCTTTTGCGTGAATATTTAACCTTAAATTGAGGAAACGTTTCAAAATTTTAAAAGCGATATTGTGGCAAGATGAGAAATTATATTTTAAGCAAGTTAACTGTCAGAAAAGTAACAGGCGAACATATATTATGAAAGGCATTAATATTGGCGCGAAATATAGTTTATACTTCGCGCAAAATACGATAGCTTTTGTGGATGGGTGGCATAAATATTGGGTTAAACTATTAATTTTCAAATATTTAACATAGTGTAAGACCGAAAAAGAGTTAGTAACGATTGTGGAAATTCATCGGGATTGACACTTGCCATAGAAACAAACAAACAATTTGAACCCCGTGTCTTTATACTAGGGTTCCCCCGGAAACATCAAGGCTAATTTTCCACTGTTGGATATCGATAAAATTACAATTAAGTTTTATCAACGAAAACGTAGAAGACCTGATGGCGTCGCTAGATAACCTAGTGGGTATTTTACATTTTCCGACGCAAAATAATCGAAATATCCTGCCAATAATAAGTTGATAAGAGCTGCACCTTTGTACCTTATAATGTACATGCTTCGATGAAATTAATTAGGCCGCACAATGTGCTAGTCATGAGATCGTTTACATTCTAAGATTTTTGGAGCAACTGTTGCAACAGCTCGTTAAATTAGGAAAATTTTTTCCGAGAAAATTCATTTCATCAGCTTCTGGAATGATTAATGCAAAATGCAGGCTTCAAACTTTCGGCATGGTCTGAACAGGTATCATAATACCAGTTCAAATAGTACCTAATTTAAACATATGCATCAAGTTAATGACGTTTCACACTTGCGAAGGAAAGCGATATATATTATATGTGTTTTTCTTTTCATACGGAACGTTGCGAATTGCGTTACGTAATTGCGTAACGAAGTAATTAGGGAACGTTGTTGTTCAACTCAAGTTGGCGTAGTGGACATGTCAAGTATTGGAGAACATTGAATGAAATAACTTATACAATTTTACTGGTGCACGATAAATTCTATCTAATGTCGAAAGCTATCTTTAACCTCTGCAGATGTGTCGATGTCATATTAGGTTAAAACAGGAACAAATCGAAGATTTTGTTATTTAATTCAAAAGCTTTTCAGAAAAATTCCACGCTGTCCAATTTCGCCGATTTTTGCGACATTTTATCTCCATCTCATAATTATAATTAGTCTCCTAGATTGTCTCTCAAACAATATAAAACTTATCTGCATATAATATAAGGTTCGTGAGATATGAGGTTTCGAAGTTGCATAACTCACACGGGGTGATAAGATAACTATCGCAACTTTCACGTAACCGCATGATACCAGTATGATTCCACGAGGCAAATAGCAGAAGAAAAATAATGAAATAACCCGAATAAAATGCAAAACAGTAAGAAATCTTCAAACAAATTGACGAACGAGACCTTCTGACGAAGCTAAAACAAACCGACGCTGTTGCGTTCCCCCGATTCGCTGGACACAAAATGGCGTCCGATATGCATCGTTGAAACACATGTCTGCACTTGGTTTATAGTCACTTTGGGCCTGATTACATGTCCGCTGGAACCACCACTGTGAAGCTAGTAGCAAACCTTCTTCTAATTGTGCGCAGCGGTGCGTTAAGTCTCGTTTTTGTGCTCATTGAGGAGTGATATTACAGTTTTGTGCTTATTGAAGGGTGATGGAGTAAAACGTAGGCGATTTACCTGTCTACATTTTTTCAGTTGTAAATAATGACACGCCTATAATTCTGCCAAGAATTTTAACCTTTTCGCCTCGCCGCACACAAAGGTCAAATTCTACTAGCTTCACAGCGGTGCTGGAACCGGTCTAGCAGACCACATATTCACGCTTCAGTAGTTCGACTGCGATTCAAATACGTGCTATCGGTCCAGAACATCAGACCTCCTACAGAGGAGGTCTGGAAGTAAGCTGCACTGGTCTTGCTCAGTTGCTTCGCCGTGCTACTCGATAATCGTGAATCGCCGTGATCGAAGTGGTACCGGTACGGAAGTTGTTTGCTATTTCATCTCTGGTAAGTGAGTTGCTTTTTTCAGCAAATAAAAATTTAGCTAGATAGTGCAAGTTTAATTTAAACCCATTCCGCATCTTTTGTGTCGCTGTTGAACACAAATTTGGAATACCGGTCAGGGTTGCCATATTGGCTTTTTTAACGCCAAATTTGCCATTTTTAGCTTTTTTCAAACGCATTTGGCGTCAGAATTTCCGTTTGGCTTTTTGGCTTTTAGCTTTTTTCAAGTCTATTCTAGTGTCTATTATTAAAATCATATGAAATACAATATTCAGTGTGTAACAACTGAACAATAGCCTATTACCTGTACTTATTAGCTACTTATTATTAGGATTTCGTGGTGCATCGATTTCCTTGTTTGTTACATTAACTCTTAACCATACCCAATAAGAAATAATTGCAGTTTCCGCAGCTGCTCAGACATATGTTCAAGCAGGGTTGTGAACATTGCCTCGTTTTTACAGTTATGCGTGTTATTTGTCAGTTTTACGTTCTGTTCACAAAAAATAGTGGTATAACTTAACTTTCATAATGCCTGATATGGTTTATGTGATTAACTACGCTAAAATTACTGAATTAGATATCAGTGGTCCACCTGTGAGCGATAAGATAATTTTTTAATAAATTTGATGGTTTATAAATTTTAAGAGTAAAAAGATATTCAATAGTAAAGTAGGATATAGGGGGAATTTTTTAAGGTAGCCTATATCACAAGTTTAAGTAGAAACATGTAGGTATATTACATACTGACAGACTGAAGCGGCACCCTGTATTGTATATATTGAATGGTAAAATAATGCTGTCCGCTTGATATTTATTTTACTTTTTACAGTTCTATAGGAACTTTAATTTCTATTTGAGTGCCTCACTAAATGAACTGATGGCTCTACATCATCATCAGTACGTTGCCGAGGGCTTAAAATCTGACAAAACATGGGACTTTTGTACTTAGTAAAATTGTTGGCTTTCTCCTGGTTTTTGTTTTGTCTTGATTTGGCTTTTTTTGATCGCTGGGGTCTGGCAACCCTGATACCGGTACTGGTGGGATTCCGGTGTGGAGTATTGGCATGACAGGTTGTTTTTTCGAAACAGAGAATTAATGTTCAAAGATCCATTGATATAAACTGAGCGCAGTACGACTTCTGTTGATAAACTTCAGTTTGCATTGGGGATTTTTTTGGAATTTCATCATACAGCCATACCCTGGCACCGGTACCCTTACTGTACATAGGCCTACCGGCACAAATTCAAAGCTTCAGTGTCGGTAACGTTGCAGTAGTAGGGCGAGATTAAATAATGAAAGTGCTTCTGTTTACATATGATGAGCTCACTTCACACAAAGTGTTTGATTGATAAAATGCAACTGTTTTAATTTGGTTTCCAGAATTTCAGTAGACTACGGGTAACTGTAGGCCTACCGTAATTTTTTGAATGGGTCGTGTGGCGTAAGGTGCCAGTACTCTGCAACGTTGAACGCTGGGGTCTGGTATAGTTTAGCACCACATCCACTTCTAGCTGGCATGGCTCAATTTTTGCATATGTCAATTCTAACCCCCACCTGACCGCGTCACCGAAAAATTACGTCATTCCGACGTCACAGTGGCATAATAAGGCCCACCGAAGTATGCGAATGGTCGTCCAAAACGCGCAGACGATAACCCGAAATCGAGCAAGCTATTTCTCTCGTTTTCTCGTCGCAACGATCACGATAGGAGAGAGATAAAATCGCCGGCTTCAGCAAGTTCTTATCGGCGGGGCAAATGCAAAAATCGTTATGCTACGCCCACTGGAAGTACTTGTGGTACTAAACTATACTAGACCTGAACGCTGAATAGTCGGCCGAAATGATTTAAGTCGTCTATGTTTTATGCCCCCAAAAAGCTCTTGTACAAGACGACCAATCCTATCTTTTCAACTGTTGTAACGTCGCTCCTCAAGATCTGCCTTTCAAAATCGGTAACAGCAAAATGACTTGCAGCTGACCATGCAGTTTAGAGTGACTGTTCTGTACCATTGACCGACAAACAATTCCATTATGACAAGGTATTACAAGTCATCGTTGTATTAAAATCTCCAGTTCGCTGTATCAAATAGGCACGGTGGTAAACACCTGGCCACACATGATTTTTTTGCAAAAAAAAAAAATGTATATGAACGAAGTACACTAGCATGCAAAAAGTACATAGTAATCAAGAATAAATATAATATCACAACAACTGCTATATATCATGCACCAAACTAATATTCCGTTGTCAGTCATTCAATATCCAGAAACGTTATGGAGATATTTAGAAGAATTTTGAAAAAATAACCTATTTTGTTTTTGCCGATGGGTTTCAGAATCTAGTCCCATTTTTAGATAAGGGAAAAACCAATATATAGATTACGAATGTTGCTTGGTGCGAGCGTCTCCTGTCGAAATTTAAATGAATTTAAAAACAAATTATGCTTTTTTTGAGTTTATCCTAAGATTTGTACGTAACTGAACGATGCATTATTAGGAAATTAAAAAAGAGGGGCAATATTACATAGTAGAATATAACTTGTGTATCTTCAAGATTTGCCAGTATGTGAGAGTAAATTTCTTTCTTATTTACTTTCAGTTTCAGACCAATCGCTCATTCACTTCCTCATGAAGCATTAAAAAGATGTACATAAATTCTCAGTTCGAAAATCATATACAAATACAATCCTTGTCGATCACCAACGTATTTTACCATACTCGCACTGCTTTTGATTGTAGTTTTGTGGACGTAGGCCTACTTAGAATTGCCATATGTCGCTAGTTCACTTGAGTTCAAGAACTTCAACTAACTTGTTTGCTGAATTTTCGTTGGCATCATCATACTAATCAAATTGCTACTCATGATGACATTTGAAGGCAATGTGGGCAAAGATTAACACTCACTTAGAGACCATCTTAAAATGTTTTATATTCATGAATTGTAATAGAAAACCATTTCTAGTGCATAAGAGTTCTGGCTGATCAACAAATTTCTAGAGATGCAACCAATTTGTCATTTTTCCCATATTTACTGTGTCTACTTTTTTCCAGATTGACCTTATGCTTTTCTGGCAATATTTACTTGTCTTATCCTCATTGAACCTTTCATTCTTCAAATAACAGATTTCCTTCCACATGTTTTTGAACGACTCAAAATTATGTTATATACTATAAACTTTCCATTTTAATGTTCTCAAATTTGCTTGCAAAGTTTTCTATTTCTAGATTTTTGACAGACTTCCGTACACGTTCAATGATCTCCTGTCAGCATCGTATTTTCCCAAATCTGTGATTAGGAAAACAAGTATATCTTTCTAACAAAATATTCGACTAGGTTAAAAACACATAATGGGTCACGCATACTTTATTTGATCTAAAATGCATCTTGAGCAAAAAAGAATTTTGTTGAATTGGGTTAAGAAAAATACAATATTGCACCGTTTTGAATGTTTCATATTCATTTATCGATATAGATAGGACCTTGCTTATGGAATTACCTCATTTTTTTTTGTTAGCTTCCAAGCGAAATCTAAATAAGGTATTCAGTAATCAAGCATGTTGTTAAGAATATGGTACGTGTTGGTGAATCAAATGGTTTACATCAGATGCATATTTAGTTAATTTTCTAATTGAGCAATGATAGGATGTAGAGAATTGATTGGTTTGAATACCTTAATTTTTAATGCTCAAAACGAAACTCAATCAGGTATTCCTAAAACAAATGGATATTTGACATTAATATAGTTGTTCTATAAATTATATTCACCTTCAAGTAATGAATTGAACTTTGGCAACTTCATTCAAGAGCATACAGTGATTGTCCAATCGTTCAAATAAAACTATTGTTATACAATTTATAACCAAATATTCACTGGTACAACGAAACAACATAAAGAAATTTTTATATATGGGTTATGGTTAACGGGACAGATATATCAGCCCACCCTGAAAAAAAAACTCACTCCTAATAATATCACAGAATGAAGATAAAATTACCTTGGCTTTCAGTTGCGTTTGTCTTTCACTGTCCTCTCCAACTAAAGTTGGGATGAACAGGAATTGTCACCAGGTTATTTCCCACCAATCTGCCGATGAGAATTTATGAGCGCAACATGTTGGCTATTCCGAACAGTGTCGCTGTTTTACCGTAATATCGTTCCGCCGCTAACTTACCTTTACTGCAAAATCCTGTTCTGTCCCACTGTAGAGGACTATCACGAATGCTCCATATATTTTCATGTCTTTCAGAATTAGTATTGAGATACTTTGCATATAAGTGATAACATTATCCTAAAATATTTCTTTGTATACCATATCTCAGAGCCTTTCTACTACATAACAAGAGAGCAATTCTCAAATATATGGACACGCAGAACAATTCTCCAAGAAATCATATTCGGTGACTTACCAGTACCTGTATAAAAAACGCACCACATCACAGGAATCAAACAGACAAAAACACGGTGGTAGCAAATTGGTTGACAAAAATATTATCGACATATTGGAAATGCGCACCCCCCAATTCTTCCTCCTTTAAATGTAAAAACGCGAAACCTTTAAAGATGGTTAAAAGAAACACAACTCTACCCACCTGCCAAAGTTCATCTTCTTATTTCTTTTCAAGCTTTTGACAGCTACGAGTTAGTTCAGTGTCACCGCGCTACCAGAACTTCTCTATCTTTGAAAACATTGGGCTTATAATTGCATTTCTGACCGTCATATATTTTAAGAACACGATTATTTCGAACAGAACTCAAAATTATAAACAAAGCACCACATCACAGCAAATAAACGGACGAAAACACGGTGGTCGCAAATTAGTTGACAAATACTGACATAACACAGTATCAGCATTTGCAAAGTTATAACTGTATGATTTAAATATTTATTCAGTTCAAAATTTTGTTAGGCAAGGATACCTGTACCGGTATGTCAATTTTAGTTTTTGTCCGAAGTAGGCAAATCTGGTGAATGAAATTCATTTCACTACCGCTACTAGGCATTCTGACATTTGATATATTCCAGTATTCGGATACCGGTACAAATTTTGGTTTTCGTTCGAAGTAGCCAAATCTGGTAAAGGAAATCCATTTCACTACCGGTACCAGGCATTCTGACATTTAATATATTCCAGTGTTCGGCACTTACCGGTACCGGGTAACAGCGTATGGTACCGGTGTTAGAACTCAGACAACGCAGTTACCGGTACGGTATTAGGAATAAAATATTTAACATGTTTCCTGTTTATAATACAATAACTGAATAACCGTATTGGTCTAGTTACGGTCTACATACCGGTACATACTTGGTCTACATACCGGTACTGGTCTACAAGACATACCACAGTCTACAAATATACTGACACCAAGCAAGCAGTCCATGATTTCGAAAAACAAATACCGGTAGCGAAGAGCGAAGCAGTATTTCCCTTTGACGCCACCGGTACCCACAAAAATTCCGAGTTTCGCGTAGAAATAATTTACAGAATCAAACCGGACAGCCAGTGTTCCTATGGATAATTTTTTTTATTTTTATTTTAGACGAAATATCAGATTTCATGCGAAATTTAGAAATAAATAAAAGTAATAGCCTTCTGGCAAAAAAATCAATCTTTACTCACTGAAAATTTCAAAGCAATTGGTCCAGTATTCGAAGAGAAAAGCGATTTTTTAATGATAATGACGAATAAAAAAACAAGAGAGCAACGCTCAAATATACGGACACGTGGACTAGAGCGAAGCAGGGTTTACCTTTGACGTTACCGGTACCGTACCCTCAAAAAGTTCCGGGTTTTCAGTCGCAAGAATTTTCACAGTCAGCCGTCACGCTTGGCGGATTAAAACCCGTGTTCCCATAATTAAAAAATAATACAGCGCAATTTTGGATGAAATATTAGATCTCATAAGATTCATAGAAAATTCAGGAATAAATGAAAGTAATAGCCTTCTGGCAAAAAAATCAATCTTGAACCACTGAAAATTCCGAAGCAATTGGCCCAGTATTCGAAAAGAAAAGCGATTTTTTAATGATAATGACGAAAGAAAATAACAATAACAACAAAATTTTGAAACGATCGTTATGGCCACTAAACGTGTCCAATAACAATAACAACAAAATTTTGAAATGATCGTTATGGCCACTAAACGTGTCCAATAACACGTCCCGCCTCCTTATGTACGAACTGAATTTACCTTTGATTTGAATCGATAACTAAAACCAACTTCTCATCGCTCCTGGCCGAGCAAACATAAACTATATATGACGTCATATGTCTTATCTGCAAGTTTGCATATTTTATTAGGGTTAAATATACTATAACAGTGTCCCAAGTCCCAGAAAAGTTTCCGGTGAATTATTGGAATACAATATGATTGATATACAATAGCGAAATTTTTTTCCTGGTAATCCTCCAATCCTGATTAAAATATAACCTCGTTAGAAAAGAGAAATTCATGATATTTATTTGTAGCCACAACTTAGCAAAAATAACTACAGGAGAGATAGCTGGGACTTAAAACTGTCGTCAAAGACCAGAGTTTTTTTGCTAGAATTCCAAATCCAACATTCTGTGGTGATAGTTGAGGGTAATGTTGGAAATCACGAAAAGTTTCAGACTTTTTGCTCAAGAGATTCTTAAATAAAATAAAGCCCAAACAATTTGGGCGGCAGCAAAATGTGGCCCAAATATTTCCGTCGCCCGAATACAGCGAAAATAACATCGTGTTGTCGACCAAATCGATAAAATAGGAATATATATATATATATTGTGACATTCATCACATATATCAATGCATACATGATTTTCAAGTAAATCCCCAAAAATATGATTGGCCGATTACACCAGGTTTATTTGATTAAAGTAAGAAATTGTGCAACGATCGCCCTTTTGAAATAATCCGTGATTTTACACATTATCTAAATTGTGATAACATCTGCTAACTAAAAATTCAATTAATTTGCTATTGAAGAGACAAAAAATCAAATGATCGGAAAATTACCACTCAATTTATATACAAGAATTGTGATTAATTAAATGAGAAGATGCCTTAAAATTAACCCTTTCCCTGTCCTGTGCATTACATGTGATACACATGACATATTGCTCTGACGTCCGTGCATCACATGTGATGCACAAAAGCTAGTTTCTTGAATCGCACAGAAAACGTTCGAACTTATCGTAGAAAAGACTTTTATTGCTCAGAACGTGTGTAGCATGTGCATTTCACCATATCTACATGTACTGCACAAAACGAATGCTCTACATTGGCACATACAATCATGAGGGGGGAAAATATGCGAACGAAAGCTTTTAATTAAAAATATCAGCCCAACGTCAGGGGCCTGATCAATGGTTCTCATGTAAATCACTAAAATATTTCAAGCAGAAAGATTTTAGCACTCCACGAATTCTGTAGAGACTTGTTCTGCTTTTGCTGCTGCCTCTTGTTGTCGGTCAGAACTTATAGAAAAAATTTCATAACAGCGATGGCATCTCTTCCTGGAGTTTTTTCCATCTGTTCTTCTGGGGATTTAGCCTAGACCTAGAGCATGAGATTTGTTTTTGGCCTGTGTGTGAAACGTGCTGTCCTTGTTGTGAGATATTAAGAACTGAAGAAAGACTTCTATTGGTGCAACATCATTATTGTCGCCATGCACAATATTTTAACTTTAGTCACCCTCTACCTGAAAACACAATTTGTGCTTTTGCTGTAACGTCTTCTTTCCAATATGAACAATTCTGTATTTGCGTTTGTTGGGGGTAGGGGAACAGGATTGGAAAAATTCACTTTTGGATTTGAGAAATTTGGCAACATCCACTTTAGTCACTGTTCGACCCCACTATAATCAGCATCAGTTTCTCCCTTACGCTTTCCATAATATCTAGCAGTATTCATACAAGTAATTGCCACTACAAAATTAATAAGTTTCGCAAATAACCCGCACAAACAAAGAAGTTTATATAAAAAGTTAACAAAAAGCACGTGAAAAACGTGCATCATATGTGATGCACAGAAAATGTAATCAATTTTTTTTTACAAAAATGTAGCGTACATTACATATGATGTACACCTTCCTATGTGCAATACACATCTCATGGTCTCAATTATAAACTGTCAAATTTTCAGCATCCTACTTCAACTGAAAGTTTAAAAAGTACTCTGGACACATGAGTAATTAGTAGGAAAACCCCCTGGACAAAGAAAGGGTTAAAAGTGTTAATCATATGAAACGCAGAACAATATTTCAGAATGTGAATTTGTTCAATTCGCACACACTGGATTTCTAATGATATAATGCTATATATCATTTCTTGATTTTATTTTGGATGTCCGATTTTGTGTACAAACTATTATCCTACCCCGCGGCAACGTATTTTAGAATATTATCAAGAGAAATTTAAAACTCGAAGTTATAGTTGAGATATAGCAAGGTTCCGTACATGAAGATTTAGTAATATTTTTCTTAAAACAGTGGCATTGCCAGTGGATAAGAGGTGATAGAATTGTCTCATCTAGCATGGCATAATATAAATGGAACAGCAAAATTTTGGGTGCATATTAGATCCCTTGAAACACAGAGGGAATTTAGGAATGCAAGCAACAGCCTTCCAGCGACTTCAATCATCTTTAATTACTGAACATTTGAAATCGATTCGTCGATTAATTGTGTGAAAAAGGAAACAATAGAAATCAACCAAACAATAGGCCTGCGAGAATTGTCTGTGAAAGTTGATATCACATTGTTTCCTGCGAATTTATTTTGGTGCATTTGACATTTTATTGGCAAAATAACGGAAATAACAAACTCAATATGATTTGCGTTCAAGCAAAAAGTTTCATCTGTTCTACATTGCTATTGGATAACTTAGTAGCACGATTCAAACTCAGCTAGGCATAAATACACACCCATTGATAGGCGTCGCTGCTTGCGTAGAGAAGTCGAAGCCTTCATTTCTTTGTTTATGACTGGGTAAACAACATTGTATTCAGCAAATAAATACGGCGTTGCGACACTCTTTGCATGGTAATGAAATAGTATTGTTGCCAAACTGAACCGATGTGTATGGTAGAAAGTGGATAGGTATAAACAAGCGATTATATAGATGCGAAAATATGGTGGGTATCGTCTTTGAGAGTATATTCTTGTGTATTATACCTTAGTGTGGTTTCATAGATTACCAGTGGGCCTTACAAAATTTAACGACATTTTGCTGCTTGCCTACGACAACTTAGAATATTCTAACACTCCACCATGTTTATGCAGCCTATCAGTTAGCAGAGACGCTTAAATAAGTTAGCATTGAAAATAGCAAATACTCGCTAAAACACTATGGGGGATGAGAGAAATAATATCGAGCAATAAATATTTCTGTAAATGATTAAATATTTGGAAAATAATATATATATATGCAGAAAGCGTAGTTTTGGATAGTTCTCAACATGGCTTCAAGATACCAATGTTCGCTTCCAAGCGACGTACTAGAAAAAGCCATTAAAGATCTTAACGAGCCTGAAAATATTGATAAACGCCTCGAAAGCATTGATAATTTGAAAGCTAGGTTCAAGGAAAAGTGCGACAAATTTGAGCTTCTGGACGAAAGTGATGAATTCTTGTTACGGTAATCATAAATATAGAATTTGTATCGTCGTTGAGATAATTCATTCATTGCAAACTCATTAATGTATAAAACTATTCGTGAAACTATTCTGCAGATAGCTGCAAACGGTGAAATAACTTAGCAACAGTACGTTTGTCTTCGACAAGAAGTGTGAATTATTCCACTAAGCTGACGACCCATAAGTACTGTATATTTTGAACATATAAAACTGCTTTGAGTCTCGTGCGTCTAATGTATCATCTCCTAATACTGTATTTCTCAATTCATCTACTCTTATTTCAGATTTTTAAGATCTTGTGAATTCGACCTAGAATATTCGCTCAAAACTTTGGAATGTTATCATAAAATTAGAAGCGAATGGCGAGAAGTTTTTGATTTGGTAGGTTCATGGATGGCACTTTCATGCAATCATGCAAAAGACTGACTAATTTGTAATCGCCTATTAGTTTTTGCTAAATTTATGCAGGCGATAGCATGTATTAATTAAGAGTTAACCCATGGTAACCCCGATAAAACAGAATCAATAAATTTCTCATTTGAAGAAATTTAAATTTTATTCACATATGATCATCTGTTTGTGTAGGATCATTGATTATACACATATATATGTGTATATAAAAGTTTCGATAATCTGGGACGCCGTGCAAAAAAGTTTGGTTCATTCTAGAATATGTTGCAAATGGTCCCCTTGGAGTCGGAGACAGGCTTGCCGCCTTTGCGCAAAATTGTCAATCACTCTTACGCATTTTTTTTGCAATTTTCCCAATTTTTGCTACAGTTGCCGCATTGAGTTCACCAATTGTTATTATTAGTTAATGGAATAGCCGTGTTTGAAGATATAATTTTTTTTTGTTCAGGTTGAAAACAAGAAAAACATACGGAAGTCATTTGCTTCAGGACCACCGATATTCTGGGGTGGTAGAGCCAAAGATGGAAGCTTTATTTTATTACAAAGACCAGGTTATGATTGAGATTAATCCGATATTACTTCAATAGTTTTAGTTTTGCATTATTTTGTATTCTTGACGTTTACAACCTTAGGTGAACGTAATATGTTAAAACAATGGTGTAGCCTAATTAAGTGTTTTACCTAATTAGTTTCACAAACCGCATCCTCCCTCAAACGGGAACGCTTCGTTCCTCTGGTGGCAACAACAAAGGCCTTCTTTTGCTTTCAGCTGTATTTTTTATTTTAATAAACGTTGGGCATAAAATAATAACTTAAGTAAACCAGTAAAAGCAAAGATAAGGATTTAAAAAAAAAACGTGACCACAAGTGTTGAGAGGAGGCCACGGATCATTAACGTTTGAAAACCACTGGTTTATGCTATATCTTGTAGTTTTTCAAAACTTTGTTCGGATTGACTCTTTGTTTAACGCAGTCCATGAAAAAATTTGTTATATAATCTTTGTGAAACTTCGTTTCCCAAATTAATATCAGCACATGCTTTAATAGTATACAAATTATAATTGTATTAGATATAACTTCTATAGAATTCAAAAGATACAATGGGAGATATAGTAGATAAACCAAGTATAAAACTGACTTCCTGGGTGACCTCTGTTGTAGTCTAATTACTTATCGATCTTCAGATCGGTAAGTATGTTGATGGGTATTTGTCTGTTTGTCTGTCTGTCTGTTTGTCTGTTAGATGCACGTGATTTACATGTGCATTCATCTTATCTCGGACCAGAAGCCTATTGATTTTGGATGAATTATGTGGTATAATCAGCGATTTATTAATTAATCAGTGATGGGACACGCGGTGCCACTATAGAGTCATGAATCAAAACCGCAGTTTCGATCGATAAGTCTTCGGTCTCCGACCGATATTCTTGTTTATTTTTTATCGTTTTTCATATTTAAAAAAAAAACAATGTGTCTGATTACAGGACTTGGGAATTCGTTGGCCAAACTTATTGCTTCCGTTTTTCTCTCCTATGAAAAAATGATTGAAAACGAGGAGGCCCAGGTACTCAATGATTCTACTGATATTTATTAGATCAGAAAATTTACGTTTGCAATAAACGGCAAAAAATTAGCAATGTCAGTTTCGAAGAGATTATTTTCAACTTTAGTTAGTTTCAATGGGTTCAAATTGGTGTCGGATTTCGATTTGATCAGATGGCGAATTTATGTGTTTATTCTATAGTTGACAAAGTTAAAATATATCAGTATAATCTTCCTGAAAATATGTGGCAAGTTTTTGCAATATTGGATAAATATGAACACACCACCAATGCATGTCCTAACACCTATCGCAAAAATCATGATATGATCAACTCCAAACTCATTTTAAATCATCTCATATCAAAGTTCATCAAGGTACCTTTTTTTTACAGATATTTGGGATAACAGTAATTGTCGACCTATCGCACTTGGGTTTTAGAATGGGAATGCAAATGGCTTCCATAGGTAAACGATTTCTTCGAATGCTTCAGGTAAATTTTACATATATAAGTAGCTGTATCACGTAAAAACGTATCAGAATAAATACTGATATATTTTCTGTGTTCATTACCCAATAGGCCTCGATTAGAAATAGGTGATAGAACAAAATAAATCAACAATGTTTAACAAGGCTCATGACATATACTCCCTAAAGTTATCTCTGCTTTCAAATTATTAATAACCCATATGTTGCAGGAGGTTCTGCCAATCCGGATCAAATCCATTAATATTGTAAACGAAGCTTATGTGTTTGATGCGATGTTTGCTATTGTGAGCAATTTTATGAGCAGTCACATCAAGCAAAAGGTACGTTGTGTGTAATTCACGTTATGAAACCTTAAAATTAAAAAAAAATAGTTTTATTACTCCGTTACGAAGGTTATCTTATCTTAATTTACACAATTCCAAGTTTATATAAAACAGTTTTCCATTTTTGAATCTTCACAAGATGTATGAAATATTTCGATTATATAAATACGATCATTTGTGTTTTACTAGATAAAACTAACACTTTTTCAACAGTTCATCTGTTGTCAAAATTAATCTTTTCAGTGATCAAAAATGTTATGTCATTTTATCAGATGAGATTTCATCGCCATAATCTTCATGAACTTCACGAATCGATCGACGCAAATTCGTTGCCACCATTTTTAGGGGGAACCGGGCAGGAAATAGATATTGAAGAGTGGACTAGAGAGGTTATTGACACATAGTATGAGCAAAAAACTTCAAATTAAGCTTTTGATTTATATGATAGCTCGGCATGGCCAAAACACAAGGAAGATCGCGTTTTCAACAAGATATACAGCACGGCACAGTAATATATTAATCGAAGACATGCACTGTGAAAATTAAAGGGTTTTTGTATATTGAAGCATTGTGAAGTATTAGCATACAAATATAATGTTGCCGTTTCAAAATAAATTAACCTTAAATATAAATTCCATGTTTGAGCAACGGTATCATATTTTTGTACATATATATTTGATATGTCTCATTTAATCAATCTTCTGGGAGCATGCAAATCTAGAAGCTTCAATATAAAAGGTTAAATATACAGTTAATAATATTCACATAGATTTGAATTATTTCGCAAATTCTCCGTAATGCGTAGTAATGTTTTTTTTCATGTGATTGAGTCTAACATTATCAATGTGTATATTGTAAATGTTAAAAACGAATTTTCTGAGAGAGTTTCGATGATAAATATTTATATCATATTTAGCTTATATGGATTGCATCTTCGATATATATATTGGAGGAAGTAGTGTAGTGTTTTGGTTTAAGATTCATTTCAAATTTAGGCTACTCAACCATAATCACAGCACTGCGTGATAATATCCGTTATTTTCTCTGTAAAATTTGAGAATGGTACCACAGCTCAGTCAGCCAGAAATGGACCCAATAAGTGCTGGAATCTAAACCAAGTTTGTGTGTTTAAAAATTTGGAGATGTCATTGTTTCATTTTTTTCTCATTTTTTATTGACATTAATTTTTGTGCATACTAATTCAACTTGTATTCTGATAACAAAACTAACATATGCTAAGCGTGTATATTCACTTAAAGTAATTGTTAAGGTATTTTAGTTATCATGCGCCAACCTCTTAGCTACTATCATAGAAAGGCTTTTTATACATTACTCCCTACATAACTTTCTTCGCCACATGCAACTGGTGAATCAAGTTAATGCAACATGCTTATTATAGTATTACGTAGGCAACTAAGTTATTCCTACGATGCCAGCATTCACATAGGAATTAACCAGAAGAATGGAATAGGCGCCTGTGATTGCAGACGGGCTTGGATCATATCTTTGTAGACAATTGCTAAGTGGAATGAAACTGAATAAATCGATGTCAATTTATATGCAATATTATCGACTTAATACATCACCTTATTATTCAATATTAATGGTCCTAGGACAGGGGTCGGCAACCTACGGCCCGCGGGCCGTATTATTAGAATAAAATGTTACAAGTATATAATTTACAATTACTCGTTTAATGAGCCTATAATTTAATTATAATTCAGACAAATGGCAACCAAACGCAGAAAAGTTGTTGCTAAGTGCAAATGGTTTAATGGCGCAAAATGATATTCAAATGGTCAGTCTTCGTGCGCTGCTTGAAATTTAACTTCTGATATGTGTGAAATAATGTGATTCATCGGTCATCCTTCGGTTTTTTACTTTCTAAAAATATGTGCCGCCGCCAATGACTGGAGCGACAAAAGGTTGACGACCCCTGTCCTAGAATCTTCAAATATTTTTCCTTTCTTGCATCCATTCGCCTTGAGATTATTTGTCTGAAATTTAACTCCTTGGGCCAATGAGAATATTCTATCTATAGCATAACTGCCACATAAAAATGCTTATTACTCTCTTTTTTGTACATTGTTTTGTTTACATACCAAAATAAGACATATCTCCTAACACGTTAGATTTTCATGTGGTATATGCAATAGTTTTTTAGATCACCTGATCGAGTGGTGCATATTGCCAATCATTTTATGCCAATATTATTACTGGACAACATTTAAATATGGATTGTTTTGTTATTATGTTCTTAATAAAATTATTTTCTTATTATACATATACATATTAGAAGAATATAAGAATAGTTTCATTACCTGCAATATTCTTGAAAAGCATTAGGGCAATGCTCAAATGTATTTAAACGAAGCGTATACTATAGGTCAAATAAAATGTCACCTAATGAAATAAAATAGTGCTTCTACGAATTAAAAAAATAGCAAAAGTTTGACTGAAATATTGGTTCCTATTTGGCTTTATAGGTAGTTTTAGAATGACATCAAATCATATTGGAGACAAATTTTTGTGCATTGAATTAAAAACCTTTCTGGGGTCAAAGGAGGCACGGAAACATGGACATATGCAAAAAGGGTTTCAATAAATGAGACATAAGAACACATATTTTCACGAGTAAATTATTCGCAGTAACTCATTGTTGTCAGCAAGTTATAAAATAGTAGTGACCGTTGGCACAAATGATCACGAGAAAAAATATGAGGAGGTGTCTATGTAAATTTCCACGAGGGCAAATATTTTCGAGGGCACAAATATAAGCAGGTTCAAATTTTCCAGATGCTGGATTATGCAACGACGCTCTTGCCAAACCTTGAACTGAGATGAAAAACCACAGAGAGCATTTGAAAATGAAAGCAATAGTCTTTCAGTGACTTCAATCATCTTTAATTGCTGAACATTGCAATCGAATTGTTCATTAATTGCGTGGAAAAGGAAATTTCTCCCAACAATAACAATCAACCAAACAAAAGGCCTCCGGGATTGTTTGTGAAAGTTGATATCACGTGCAAAATAGCAAATTAACAAACTCTTACTAGATGATTTGCGTTCGTGCAAAAATTTTCATCTGTTTTTACATTGCTATTAGATGATTTAGTAGCACGATTTAAACTCAGCTAGGCAAAACCCACACCCAATGATTCGCGTCGCTGCTTGCGCAGGGAAATCGAAGCGTTCATTTCATTGTTGCTTGACTGTCTGGGTAAACAACATTGTATTTAGCAAATACATACGACGTTACGACACTTTTGACATGGTAATGAAATAGTATTGTAGCCAGACTGAACTGATGTAGATGGTAGGAAGTTGATGGTATATATAAATAAGCGATAGATGTGAAAATATGGTGGGTATCTTCTTTGAGAGGAATATTCTCGTGTATTAAACTTTAGTGTGATTTCATAACTTACCAGTGGGCCTTTAAAATTTAACGACAAATTGTTTCTTGTCTACGACAACTTAAAATATTTGGACACTCAACCATGTTAATGTATCAGTGCGTAAAGAGCAATAAATCGTTTTTCAACATTCAGATACCAATAAGCTGGCGGGGACGCTAAAAAAAGTTGAGCAAAAAAGGAAATAGCAATTACTCGCTAGAACGCTATGAGGCATGAGAGAAATAATATCGAGCAATAATTATTCTGCAAATGATTAGGTATTTGGAAAAAATATACCTGCAGTCCATGAAATAGAAAGCGTAATTTTGGATAGTTTTCGGCATGGCTTCAAGATACCAATGTTCGCTTCCAAGCGACATACTAGAAAAAGCCATTAAAGATCTTAACGAGCCTGAAAATCGTGATAAACGCCTCGAAAGCATTGATAATTTGAAAACTAAGGTCAAGGAAAAGTGCGACAAATTTGAGCTTCTGGACGAAAGTGACGAATTCTTGTTACGGTAAGCATAAATATATATGGAATATGTATTGTCGTTGAGTGGATTCATTGATTGCTAACTAACTCACTAAACTATGGGAAACTAGTCTGAAGATATCTGTAAACGATGAAAAGACTTAAGCAACATGAACATCGTTTATCTTTAACAAGATGTGTAAATTACCCACCAAGCTGATGACCCATAATATTTTAAACATATAATAATGCTTTGAGTCTTGTGTGTCTAATGTATTATCTTCTAATACTGGATTTCTCAATTCATCTACTTTTATTCCAGATTTTTGAGATCTTGTGAATTCGACCTAGAATATTCGCTCAAAACTTTGGAATGTTATCATAAAGTTAGAAGCGAATGGCGAGAAGTTTTTGATTTGGTAGGTTCATGGATGGCACTTTCATGCAATCATGCAAAAGACTGACTAATTTGTAATCGCCTATTAGTTTTCACTAGATCTATGCAGACGATAGCATATATTAATACATGGTGACCCCCATAAAACAGAATCAATAAATTTCTCAATTGCTTCTACGAAAATTAAAGAAGTTTATTTAATTTTGTTTACATATGATTATCTGTTTGTGTATGATTATTGATTATACACATATATATGTGTATATAAAAGTTTCGATAATCTGGGACGCCGTGCAAAAAAGTTTGGTTCATTCTATAATATGTTGCAAATGGTCTCCTTGGTGTCGGAGACAGGCTTGCCGCCTTTGCGCAAAATTGTCAATCACGCTCACGCATTTTTCGTTAGCCATTTTCCCCGATTTTTGCTACAGTTGCCTCTTTGAGTTCACCAATTGGTATTATTAATGGAATGGCCGAGTTTGAGAATATATAGGAAAAACATTTTTGCTCATTGTTCAGGTTGAAAACAAGAAAAACATACGAAAGTCCTTTGCTTCAGGACCATCGACATTCTGGGGTGGAAGAGCCAAAAATGGAAGCTTTATTTTATTAAAAAGACCAGGTGATGAATAAGATTAATATAGTTATTATTTTGTATTTTTGCCGTTTACAATTTTAGGTGGACGTAATGTGTTAAAAGAATGGTGTAGCCTAATTAAGTGTTTTACCTAATGAGTTTCACAAATTTCCTTCTCCCATAAACCACGTATCGTTCCTGTGTTGGCAACAGCAAAGGCCTTCTTTTGCTTTCGTCTGTTTTTATTTTTACTTTAGTAAACGTGGAGTATAAAATAATAACTGAAGTAAACCAGTAAAAAAAAGATAGGCTTTTTAAAAAAACACACGACCACAAGTGTTGAGAGGAGACCACGGATCATTAACGTTTGAAACCCACTGGTTTATGCTATATCTTGTAGTTTTTCAAAACTTTGTTTGGATTGACTCTTCGTTTGACGCAGTCCATAAACAAATTTGTTATATAATCTCTGTGAAACTTCGTTTTCCAAATCAATACCAGCCTTTTAATAGAATATATATAAGTTACAATTGTATTGGATATAACTACCATAGAATTCAAAAGATATAATGGGAGATATAATGGATAAACCAAGTCTAAAACTGACTTCCCGGGTGACCTCTGTTGTAGTCTTATTTATTTTTTATTGTGTTTCGTATTTGAAAAAAAAAATGTGTCTGATTACAGGGCTTGGAGATTCATTGACCAAACTTATTGCTTCCGTTTTCTTTCCTACGAAAAAATGATTGAAAACGAGGAGGCCCAGGTACTCAATGATTCTACTGATATTTGTTAGATCAGAAAATTTATTCGTTTGCAATAGACGAAGCAGAGTTAAAAATATCAGTTTCGAAAAGATCATTTCCAACTTTAATTAATTACTGTGGGTTCGTCAGAAATTATTGACGGTTTTTGATGTGATAAGATGGCAGACTTGAAAGTATATATGTCTGTTATTATATTGTTCAAAAAGTTGAAAGATTGGGATGATGGTCATAAAATATGCGACTTTTGCGATATTGGATGAATACGAATATAATCACAACACCAATACATGTCCTAAGATATATCGAATAATTTGGTGTATCATCAATTCGACATACATTTTTAAATCATCTCATATCAGAGATTCATCCAGATATATATATATTTTTTACAGATATTTGGGATAACAGTAATCGTCGACCTATCGCACTTGGGTTTTAGAATGGGGATGCAAATGGCTTCCATAGGTAAACGATTTCTCCGAATGCTCCAGGTATATTTTACTATAACTAAGCTTTATCTCGTAAAAACGTATCAGAATAAATTATGATATATTTTCTGTTTTGATTGACCAATAGGCCTACATTAGAAATAGGTGTCAAAACAAAATAAATCAACATTGTTTAGCAAGGCACACGAACTAGCAAGGCTTCAACTAATCCCTCCTTAATGTTATCTTTGTTTTAAAATTATCAATAATCCATATGCTGCAGGAGGTTCTGCCAATCCGGATAAAATCCATTAATATTGTAAACGAAGCTTTTGTGTTCGATGCGATGTTTGCTATTGTGAGCAATTTTATGAGCAGTCACATCAAGCAAAAGGTACGTTGCGGGTATTTCACGTTATTTAGGAAAACCTTAAAATTTCAAAAAAATAGTTTTAATAATTTGTTACGAAGATTATCTTATCTTAATTTGCACAATTCCTAGAACTAGATCATTTGAATCAAAATTTCTTTTTGAATCTTCCCAAGAGGAAAAAATATTTCGATTATATAAATACAATCATTTGTTGTTTTACTAGATAAAACTAACACTTTTTCAACAGATTATATTAGAATATTAAAAATTAGTCTTTTTCGGTGATCACAAATGCTATTTTATTTTACCAGATAAAATTTCATCGCCATAATCTCAATGGACTTCACGAAACTATCGACCCAAATGCGTTGCCACCATTTTTAGGAGGAACCGGGCAGGAATTAGATATTGAAGAGTGGACTAGAGAGGTTATTGACACATAGTATGAGCAAAAAACTTCAAATTAAGCTTTTGATTTATATGATAGCTCGGCATGGTCAGAACACAATGAAGATGGCGTTTTCAACAAGATATACAGCACGACATTGGAATATTAGTATAGAAGACATGCACTGTGAAAACGAAATAGGTATTTGTAAATTGAAATGGTGAAGTGTCATAATGTTCCCATTTCAACAAAAATGAACTTGAAATAAAAATTCCATTTTTTGAACAATGGCATCATATTTTTCTACATGTATATTTGACAATATATGTCTCTTTCAATCAATCTTCTGGAAGCATGCAACTATAGAAGCGCAACTATAGAAGTAGTGAAATATGCAGTTCATGATATTCACATAGATTTGAATTATTTCCCAAATTCTCCGTAATGTGTGGTAATGTTTTTTTCTTCAACTAATTGAGTCTAACATTATCAATGTGTTTATTGTAAATAATAAAATCGAAACTAATTTTTTGCTAAAGTTTTGCTGATAAATATATTTATCATAGTTAGCTTCGATGGATTGCATTTTCGATTTATATATTGATGGAAAGTAGTGTAGTGTTTTTGGTTTAAGATTCATTTTAAATTTAGACTACTCAGCCAGAATCGCAGCACTGCATGATAATATACGTTATTTTCTCTGCAAAATCCGAGAGTGGTACTACATCTCAGTCAGTCAGAAATGAACCAAATAAGTGCTGGAATCTAAACCAAGTTTGGGTGTTTAAAAATTTGGAGACGGCATTGTTTCATTTTTTCTCATTCTTTATTGATATTATTTTTTGTGCATACTAATTCAACTTGTATTCTAATAGCAAAACTGACATATGCTCAACATGTATATTTACTTAAAGTAATTGTTAAGGTATTTTAGTTATCATGCGCCAACCTCTATCATCGAAAGGTTTTTTATACATTCCTCCCTACATAACTTTCTTCGCCACAGGGAAATTGGTGAATCATGTTACTGCATCATGCCTATAGTATCACATAAGCAACTAAGTTATTCTTACGATACATGCATTCACATATGATTTAACTAGAAGAAAGGAATTGGCGCCCCTGCTTACAGACGGTCTTGGAGCACATCTTTGCAGACAATTGCTAAGTGGAATGAACCGATTAAATCGATGTTAATTTATATGCAATAATATCAACCTAATTAATACATTACCTTGTTAATCAATAATAATTGTCGTATAATCTTCAAAATTATTTTCTTTCTTGCATTCGCCGTCAGGTTATTGGTCTGAAAATTTAACTCCCTGGACAAATGAGAATACTCTATATAGCATAACAGCTACTCAAAAAAGCTTATAACTTTCTAAATCGAGCACATTTTCTTGTTTGCATACTAAAATAAGACATATCTCGTACATCGTTAGATTTCAATGCGGTAAATGCGACATATTGCCAATCATTTTATACCAATATTATTACTGGACAATATATAAATAGGAATTGTTTTGGTATTCTGTTCGTATTAGAATTATTTTTTTATTAGTATATATATATTATCCAAACAATCAAAACCTTTATGATGAAAACTATCCTGTATTTTCTACACGGTTACCATTATTGCCATCAGACTTTTTACTTGAATAGGAGATAAAATAGGAAGTGAAGGATTCTTGAGAGTAGTTTCAGTACCTTCAAAATATTTGAAAACTATTAGAAAGATGCTCTAATCTAATGTATATAAACAAAGGATATACAATGTTAGCATATGACATAAAATAGTGCTTCTACGAATTAAAAGAAAATAGCATAAGTTTGGTCGAAATATTGGCTCCCACTGGGCTCTTAGGTTGTTTTCACAATGACATATAATCATATAAATGCAAATTTTCGTGACAATGAATAAAAAATCGTTTTGAGGTCAAAGGAGGCACGGAAACATAGGAATACTAAAATAAAATTTTATTGAATGAAACATAACAGCCAATGGCGGCGCGTGGTCATTTTGACAACCGGGGCAAGCTACTGCGGGACCAAGTCACCCCATCCACGGGGACAGGATGAGCGCTGTAAGTTCTCCCATCATTTTATGAGTATAAAAACCATTCCATCGGTAACAACCAATCGGCAAAGGGCGACAATTTTTAACAATAAGAAAGTGTCTTTAAAACCGGTCCAATTCAAGGGATTAATAAATTTAGACATAGTTTATTTTGAAACCTCTTTCAAAAGGAAAGGCAATATTTACCCAGATAAATACAATGACATATTAACAGAAACTTCGGAAAAGCAGACAAAACCTAAAATAAGGTTTAAAACGTTACTATTAAGAAGGGAAAAATAATGTAAAGATAAGGACATGCGTCGCTCACTCATAGATATATATGCTGCTAGACTTCTACTGCTTGAACATATATGCAACACGCCGCGGTTTCTTGGAAGCAAAATGCTTAATAACGCGCTGATTAAAGTCATGCATCCCAGAAATAACGTCTCTGTGAATGGATAAAACAGCCAAGAAATTTAATCTATCTTGCTTCATTGTGTTTATGAGATACGTTTCAATACGCTTCAACGTGCTGAATGTTCGCTCTGCGTCGGCGGACGAAATAGGCGTCGTCAAAATGATGTCCAGAAATTTTGCAGACGCCGCAAAGGTAGTTACTAGAGTGTTATCTATGAGAAACCCATAGATCGCGCAAGTTGATGTGATGTTCAAAAAAGTTTGATTGGTGTATATACATCGCAATTCATTTTCCAATTTACCCACGTTTATCATGGGGTAAAATTTGGAGACAGTAGCCAACAAATGGATGGGAAATTGACGTGCAATTTTTGAAAAATTTTTGGGGTTCATCAAAGAGAACGCGGCAAGGTGTTCAGTGCGCAGACGATCGCCTATTTGATTCACCAGAATGTCACAGCATTCCTTTGCAGACAAAATCAAACGCTGCGTTGTTTGCCCGCGGCGTAAAGAAGCACTCCATGTGTCGTCGTATTTTATTGTTTCCCGGATACGAGATACAGCATCGCAGAAGTCTGAAATACACGACTGCACAGACGCTCCATCCATTAGCCTTGACTGCAATGCGCCGTATAATACATCCACGTGATAGAATATTGTGGAGAAAAAAGCGAGAAAAAATTAAAACTCACCATCTTCTAGCAGACGCTTTAGACCTGCCGCCTCCCTCACAGAGCGTTCGTCCCAAACCGGAGAGCTCTGAATGCCATTGAAACACTCAATGACTCAGACCTAATTTCGAACACGCCCTGCACCACGCGTGATTGGAAGTTCCAACGTGTTGGTGCACAAGCTGGAAGACGGCGGCTACATATCTGGCGAAGGAGGTCAGAGCGCTTCGGCGAAACGAAAAAAAATGAAGAAAACCCCGAAACATTTGCAAAAAATATACGGACGAGAGGGATATCAAGACACATATTTTCAATAACGAGGTTAAATTGGTGTGCATAACAATGTAAAAAATGCGCATGAGGAAAATCTTCTTTTATATAAACTTGAACACCATGTTTCGACCCACTCATGACTGCCGCGCCGTCATAAGTTTGAGCTATCAATTTTGACTTCGCGTTGTAAGGCTGTAACACTTCTTTCAGTACAGCCGATATCCCGCAAGCCGTGCGATCAACGATTGGTACAAAGCTGTGAAATCTCTCGGTAGGTTTACCATCTTTCACAAACCGAAAAATCACAGCCAGTTGGGAAACGCACGTGATGTCAGTTGTCACGTCAGACTGAATCGAAAGGAACTGGCAATTCTCAATTTCCAAAGCCAAATGTTGTAAATAAATTTTATACATTGAGTCGAGCAAATCATTTTGGATATCCTTAGATGTCCCTTTCGAAACAGTTGCGGCATCAAGATGATCTCTCAATACTGTATCTAGGGATGCGGTGTATTCCACCATATCCAAAAATACCCCTCTATTAGAAGAGCCAGCCAGTTCATAGTGCCCACGGAGGGACAGCTCGTGACAACCAATGAACTTCTAAACATCTATCAATCGACCGAGAACATGGCGGTTTTTCTCGACGTTTTGGTTGTGCCGACGAATAGAAACCGCGCGTCCTTCATCCAACTGTGCTGCAATATTAACATTTCTCAATGTTCGGTATTTTACTGCATTGTCCAGATGCTCCATAGAAGATTGATGATCCCTGGCACGCTCGGAAAGATGTTTAAGATATCTAAAACCAAATTTACACCAACGTGAGTCACGGGCGGTAGTCGTCCCGTCGACGTTCGGCGAAGGCTTTGCGAGCGAAAAATGAAACATATCGGGAGAATATGGCTAATGTAGACAGTCTGTGCAACCGATATTGAGGTATTTTTCGAATATTTTTTATTATACCGAAAAAACAACCGGGGCATTGCCCCGGTTGGCCCTATTGACGCGCCGCCACTGATAAAAGCACATATTTCCACAAGTAAATTATTCGCAGTAACTTAATGTTGTTAGCTAGTTAGAAAATTGTGGTGACCGTGGGCACAAATGATCATGAGAGAAAATATGTGGATGTGTCAATGTAAATTACCACAAGCACAAATATTTACGAGGGCACAAATATAAGCAGGTTCAAATTTTATAGATGCTGGTTTATGCGATGAGGCTCTTGCCAAACTTTGAACTGAGATGATTTCATGAAACCGATTTGCAGAAATCAGTGAAGAAATCAGTGTTAATGATTGAAATCTGAGAGATGACCATCGAGAGAAAAAGAGAAACTGAGGCAGATAAAAGAGCATGTGAAAAAAAATGAAAAAAGAATCGTCCTATTATGAATGGGAAATAAAAAATCAAGGGTGCGATAAGAGTGATATCGAGTTGACCAGTGGCGAGAGAGGAGCGATAGAGAAAGAGAGAAAGAGCAAGCGAAAACCAGGCACGGGGAATGAGTGGGTCTATTGAAAAGCCGGAAAGGGAGTATAATAATGAAATCAAAATCATTGTGCGAAAATTGAGTAGGCTAAGTCATGTAGGAGACAGGAAATAGCGGGGTTTTGTCCGCATCACCGAAACAAACAGCATAAAGCAATAATATTAATTGGTGGACGGGCCAAACCACAAAGATTTTCGGTCTAGAAACTACAAAGGTTTTTTCATGGGAGTGAATAACATTTTTATACGCAGTGAGATGATATCAGCAGATAATGGCTGATGTTTTTGAAATGGATAAGTAAGATATTATGTTGTCATAACACGTAAAATATCTCAGGTTCTGATGTATTAACAAACCATTATCTCTTTTGTTATCAGTCGCTTCTTATCTAGGGTTGTTCTTGCTATAGCAATAGCTCAAAATAAATCGTGATAATGCTGAGATATATATTGTCAATACACGAATAATCAGTAAACGGATTTTCAAATAACGTTGTTTTAGGGCAAGGTGGACTTTTTGTGTTTTCGTGTCAATATGACCCATATTTATCCACTTCGGGATTGTTGAGTACCGGTACTCTTCGCATTTAGGATAGGATTTACATATTTATCCTGGGGGAGGGGAAAACCGATAAGACGGCTTAATCAATAGAGATCCACGGTCTCTCGTCCGGTTACCAGTCCAGGTTGGGTACGGGATTAGTTAGCCAGGTATGTGTTTTCGGAAGCATGGACTTGATGGTCGAGGAAGCCGTAACCGACCAGCGGTTACGTAAATCACCCTACGGCGGCGAGGAGTCTAGTAATCCTCTCGTACATGATCATCCCCGCATGGGATTCGAACCTGCGAACCCACGAAGGATAATCAGAGATGCGGGGGCCAGCGTATTCCTAACGCTTAGCCCGATGCGCCACACCGCCGAGCCATTTTGTCAGACGATGTTTGGCTCTTTGCACAGACGAAACCCAGGATGGCAGAAAAATAGGACGAAAAAAAACAAGAACAACAACATAATAATTACATAACTATCCATGAGCCTAATTCGTGTCCAAAATTTGAAATCGAATGCTTCCCAAGGGAATAATGCATAATCGTTGTAGCGAAATTATTTTCCGCTCTCAGCAACTGTCAATCATTTAGTAAACAGCGGGAAAATTCAGTTTCGGATATTCATTGCTCGTCGATACGCGTTTGCAAGTTGAATGGCCTGCCTATGAGTTTGTTCGGTTGAATCATTGATAATTTTCTGCATTCTTCATATTTGATTCGTCCAATACAGTAATATGAGCCAGTGTGTTGGCGTGGAAGTTATATCTAAAGCTTCGGAGGTAGGATGGAGTGGTACGGTACCGGTACCGGTAACCGGTATGTAGCCTAGTTTACGTTAGAACTCTAAGGTACCTACCCTACTGACTTAAGGGTCAGAGGGTCTAACGAAGTAAACGCCGTAACACAGTATCGCCGTATCGGTACAGCAGTAACTGCTTAAATCACGCCAAACAAAAATTTGATGCCAAATTTTTATGTTTTTTTTAAAATTCATCTGGCGGCGAATGTCTGAATGTGTACGCGTTTAGTTAAAATCAAATCCACTTCTGTACCGTACCGTACCCGGTACTCAATTTAAAACTAAGCTGGTACCGGTATGTCCCATGCCAAATTGGGTACGGTACGGCTGTACGGTACCGTACAGGTACTGGTATAGAGTTACATGCAACAGCATCTGAGCATGGCTCAGTGGATGCGGTATCATTTCTCTCATCACCAAAATCTGAAAATTGTACTCTTCACATAATCAAATAATTACAGCATTTTCTTTTGTTCTTCTTTTTTTACATTTTCAATATTTTTAGAAATTTTCTCTTCCTTCCTCAAGTGATGAAGATGAACCCATTGTTATGAAAAGAAGAAAAAAAAAGACAAGTAAAGTTGAATTATTATCTGTTTAAGTTCATTGTTTACAAGCCAGTTCCAGGAATGTCTCAAGTGAACAAAATATAGGGTGGTGCAGCCAGCCTGTGGACGATTTCATTCAAATAGCTATAAAATAAAAGCCAATATTTCTAATTCGTTAATTCTTTCACCGTAGGTGCATTGGCATTTATTCTACACGCTACAACTCGAATTAATGTTCTACAACCAAGGGGTTAAAGCTATACAAACCACCAAAGTACGACACTCAGAAGATGTATTTGCGACTGAACGACCAGTGTGCGAGCACAGATTTCGAGCCTTGATCATCGTTTCTGCTGCGACGAGACTTCCACATACGCAGCCATGCGTAATAAAATTGGTCTTTTAATTGCATTTCTGACCGTCATATATTTCAAGAACACAGTTGTTTCGAACACAACCCGTCAAATTACAAACAAAGCATCGCATCGCAGCAATCAAACACACAAAAACATGGTGGTTGCAAATTTGTCAACGAATTTATTATTACCGACCTATTAGAAATGCGCACCCCCCACATTCCTCCTTCTGGAAATGTAGAAACGCGAAAATTTGAAGATGGTTAAAAGAAACACAACTCTACCCACATGCCAAGTTTCATCTTTTTATCTCCTATACTTCTATGGATTTTCAACCTTTCCTGCAGGGACAATAGGTTGTTGGCGACATGAGCAAACAGTTCGTTTTTTTTTTCCTCGGTCGTGTTTTCGGTCGTAAGTTCGTTGTTTGTGGCCGCATTTTAGCGTAATTTCACAGGGCTACGAGGGACGATAGTGGAAGGAAGTGGACGATACCACATGAGAAATATCGTCGCGGTTCGTTGATTTTTTCGGCAATAATTAAATTGACGAGTTTGATGGCCGCAAATAGGTCGTGGCCGCAAAGTGGCTGAGCCACCCTATGTTTTACTTTGAAATTAATTGCTTTCTATGATCAGTTTTGTTCCAAAATATTATTTTAAGCAATTGAAGTCAAATAGTATGACCAAGTATGATCAATTTCTGAAAACCTTTTTAACAACTTGATTCAACATTTTAAAAATATATCTTAATAATATTCTAGCTCGTTCCCCTTTTAACATCACAACTGAGAACATTATCTCATATATGTGTGACTTTGATTCGCATTTTTCAATTGAAAATTCTCATTAAAATATATTGTTTACTTTCTGTTCATTATAGTTTTACAAAAATATTAATACATGCTTACTTACTCATTGCACTGCTTCAATGTGTATATTAGTATTATTAAGATAAATTTAAATTTATCTTGTGATATTTGATCACTTTTTTCTCAGAATTTAAATCATCGCCTAATCCTGAACATTCATATGAGGATGAAAGGGTAGAAGAACAAAGTGAGTGCTAATACTATTTCATAATGCATATTTAATTTATAACTGTACTGGGCTGATCCTTCAACCGTTGTGGGCCCAAGGGCCTATGGATGTTTCGCTGAGCATCAACTTCTTTGTTTATTTCTGTGAGAATGACCAATCAGCAAAAAGTAAATGATGACTTAACAATGGCAATTTTTGCAGCCGCTTAAATACTTCGTTCGCCCAGACAGATATCCAAGCATGGTTGTAAACATTGCCTCGTTTCTGTGATTTTGCGTGTCAGATTTCAGTTGTGTTCCCAAAAATTAGTTGTGAATGAAGTAATTTAATTCTCATTATGTCTTCCGATGAAATTAGTTTAGTTGCAGCGAAAGACATGAATAGTAGTAAGTAACCCCTTTTGCTGGGTTATATCTTATTTCATACTATTTTGTTATCTATTGGGTTATGTCAAGTAAGCCTGCTCATGTGATTTTCTTGACGTAATTATCATATTTTGTATTGATTTACGAGGTTTAATAATTACAACTATTTCATATTACTTTTCAAGAATCTTCTGGAAAAAAGAAGAAATCGCGAAGAATTCAGATGGAAGATTCAGATTCTGATAATGATTCTGTAAATATGAACAAAGACATTGAGTCTAGTGAGCGAACAGTTGAAAATAATGAGAAAATTATAGACTGCAATAATGGAATTATTTCCAAAAAAGATCATAATGTCGATATTGAAACTCATCGTAATACACTAAATACAGATGATGACTCGGCAGAAAGTGATGTAGAGTCGACAAAAAGTGATGATTTGACCGAAAATGCCCTTGATGAACTAAAGATCGATAGCGAATCAATAAAAGATGAAGATGAAATTCCAATTTCCGAAATTGATGAAACTCACAATGAAGAGGCAAAAGTTGACAATGACTCACCAGAAAGTGATATTGAATCTGACAGTTCTAGCGATGATGACGCTCCACCATTACGATTATTTAGAAATAAAAATCCAACAAGTGTCACTGAAAGCCGAGGAATAAATTGTGAGGTATCATAAAATTATTGCATCTCTAACTTAAAGATCTATGAAATACTACCTGCCATCATTTTGGTTTGACTCAAAGACTTTTACGAATATTCTCATGGTTATGTTATCAAAATTGACTGGAAAAATCCATAATGTGGAATGCATCAAAATATCTAGTTGTTCCGCTTCCACAGTCAGTTTTGTGAGCTCAAGTCTTATGGTAGATACTCTCCTTTCATTAGTTTCAATTATTTGTATGAGTGAACATAGCTATATTTCTATTGAAACTAAGACACAACAACATTAATAAATTATCCCTAGTAAATGGTTGTTAATAATTTAAACCATTAATCAAAACAGTCTTTAAGGTTATATATATATATAGTTTGAAAAAATACAACATTAAAAATTTTGAAATAATCTGATTTTTATCAGCTCTTGTATATCTTATCAATTTTTTATCATAAAGGATAATGATGTGTATGATAATGAAGAAGATGATGATGATGATGATGTAATCAGACCAGATCCGAGTGAAATAGCTGAACCTCAAATGTCTAAACCAAGATCAAGTCGAAATACAATGATGCAATTACACAGTGAAACACAAAGACTTTTACGAGGTATAGGCACAGCTAATCAAGACAATTTTCAAAGAAAAAATATAGGGCGTGATTTGCGCGATATAGATCATATTTAAGATAAATATTAGCTACACTTAATGATTTAAGTATTACCGTACCGTAGGCTTTTGTCGAGGGCGGTGGTCGGTGGAAACAAAGAATGATCTACTGAAGTCAATTCTCTGTTCTTAGGAAGTTTGAATTTCAATTTTTCAATTGATATAGAAGTTATAATTTTCTACAAAATATTAAAGAGTACGTGATATTTAACAGTCTTAAAAAGGCTTGCTTACTCCAAAGTTTCTCTTATGAATTTTGATTTCGTCAATTAGTCGAAGTTCAAACTTTTCCACAATCTGGAATTTTTTTCAACTCTGGTCTGCGTCTGGAGAAGCGCTGCTTCCGTCATTGTTATTTTTCAATTCAAGCATCATTTTCTGTTGTGTTATTCTAAACCATAACCATAAGGAACCCTAAATATAATTGTATTACAGAATCATCTGTCAACTTGCCGTACCATCGACCAGAACCCAAGAAATTATCTGAGTTCATGAAAAGACCCGTTCTCGGAAAACCGACAACAGAAAGTGACAAAATGAAATCAGTGAGAAATTATTCATTGTAATAAATTATGAATTTGCTTACGTGTGCAATATCTGACCATTGAACAATGTGGTAATATTACTTTGGTATAAGTACAATATATCGTATTAAATTGAATTTCATCTTATCCACTCTTTTCTATATAATATATATTTTTTACAATAACATTGTATATTTTTCGTAATTTTGAGCAACGAATTCATTTTTGCTGACTTGAAGTAATGAAGAAATATTTCTTCATTCTTTATTACTGCTAAGTCTTCTATAGTGCTTGTGAGTCATTGACAAATCAGGCAAACTGCATTTGCATTGCACGAAAAGGAAATTTCAGACGCCACTCAGTGTCAAACTTCTGCTTCCATTATCAAACTTTTCACTGGTAGACATCTTAATAACCCAATCATAAGCACAACATTATACAGTAGGGATTATCATATCCTCATCAAACAATATTTTATTCCATTGTTATGCAACACAAAATCAAAAAAGTCGAATGTACCCTCACAGTCACAAATAAGACGAAGCATTTAACGATAGGGGATACAAAGTCTTTTGGGGACTACTTAAATAGATTCTACAGGTCATACGTTGCTCACCTCTGTTCTAAAACACAGCTTTCTAAGCGCAACAAATGCTATTCAATAACATTTTATTTTATGAGAAATATTTTTGATTATTTTCAGGCAAACTTTGTGGAAGATATCAGTGCCAATGTTGTGGATGACCTACCTGACATCGGTGAAAATGCTGATGACATCATAATGCCGATTAATCAGGACACTGAAACTATTGAAGAGGCTATGGAGCAATCAAATGATACTGAAAGCGTACCAGAATGCATAGGAATAAATAATGTCAATTCTATCAATGATACTGCCTCACAAAGCACCCAACCAATGCCTGCACCTAGCAGGCCACTCACTAGAAGAGAAAAATTGTTGCAACAAATTGGATCTAGATTACCTCAGCTTCAACCGAAGAAAAATGAAATAAGTAAGTAGTATTTTTATCTGTATATTTTCTATTCGGAGTTAGACTGCTGTACTACTTTTAGCAATCATCGCTGATAAGAATCATTTCAATTCTTGACATGTCTGTCATAATGACAGACCTAATTAGATCTATTAGTTAATCAATGGAAACTTGCAGCGCCTGGTATTAGTACTCAATTCAATTTTAGTTAAGGCCTTATCTAGATAACTATCAATCGAATTTGTATAAACATTACTGTTTACAATACCGAAATAGCAAATTAAATATTCTGAAGTTTTATAAAACATTACAACCAATATTGAAGCTTACTTTTGATAACAGAAATTTGGAAATATATATATATCCAAAACAAATTGGATATTAATAAATATTTAAGTTGTCCGCCCAACTACCTTGAATTTGAACACAATTGATAATTCATACTCTGATAGATAGGTTTTTGCAACGTATTCAAGATAATCGGTTATTTGTTACTCACAAGGCTATGTATTCTGAGGAAATTTGCACTCGACTGTCACCTCGGGGTTAAAAAATTTTGACTTTGACTCCAGAACGAGTCCAGGTTGTTAAAAATTTTTACTCTGACTGTAGCTCTGAACTATGAGATGATTAAATTTTGAAAACAAAGATTTTGGCGCATGCAAAACTATTTTAAAAGATTGTTATCAGGAACGCTTGGTAAAATCAACGCTTTTTGAGATTTTAGCTGGAACTTATTTTAATTTTATAACCATTGTAAGTCTGCTCCAGAAAATTCTGAATTTCAACTCCCACCTTATGAGGTGTTTGGAAATGCAACTTCGGCTTTATTGAAAACCTGCTGAACTCTGACCCTACATCCCTATTGTGTCAGACAGTTCTTTTAATTTTTCTTTTCAATCAGCGCAGGTCATACATATGAATTTCCTCATTTCACTTTTTCCAAATAACAGGCCCAAACAAGTTTATCGATCTGGACGATGAATCAACAAAGAAAACACAAAATGCCGGAGTGAATTCATTAATGGAAAGATTCATGAAACATTCAAAAGCTGGAAGACGCCGTGACACCGACAAGAAAAGACAAGTAGAGTTGAAGTAGGTCATAAATAACCGGTATATTTAGATTAATAAATGAAAGATTTGCTTTATCGGGAATCTTCATGTCTTTATTAATATATTTTTCATGTCAATTTATAATGTTAATTTTTAATTCTAACTCAAGTTAATTTGAATAAAATTCAAATATTCAAATAAAAAACCTAAAATAAACTTAACTATTTTAGTATTGTCAAAAAAGTTGAACGTTCCGATGGCTCAGGAGTGGATCTAGTAAGTGATGTTGTTACAGCAGTTGTTGGTACAGATGATGATCAAGACAAAGATGGCTTGAATGGTATGAATGAGTATTTTATACTTTATTTTGCACTGATATATCAGTCAAGAATGAGCAGAATGAAATCAAGAGGGAGGGGGGATGAAGCGCAGCAGTATATTCAAATTCCTTCAATCAAAGTAAATATTTTGAATTTTCCCAGAGTCTGAGTTTTAGGTCAAAATTTCAATCCAAGTGTTTAGTTGACTAAGTATTCACGACATACATTTGTAGAAGGCTTGCTTTCACAAACATTTTTGTCATCAAAATTTTGTTTTCTATGGTTTCTAAGCTGGGGTTGAAGTCAAAATTGCAACCTAAATTGGGAACGAAGTTGTAGTAAAATTATTCACAGCGGGGGATATGATGTCATAACTGAATGTAAATTTCCCAGTCTTCTCAACTCTGGTATCAATTACTATTTTACTCGACATGATTTTGTATCAGTTTGCACTCAAAAAGTTACATTTATGTTGTTATAGCCATATAAACTAGTTGTTTTGCTAATATTTTTGATGTTAAATTTTAGCAGAGTAGTGTAACATTATGAATAAAAAATTCAGAGAAATCTTTGAATTTGTAACTTACAACTTCATCCTTGGTTGTCAATGTGTCCCAAATATTATGTGATTGTCTTTAGTAAGACGCCGATTTTAAATAATATGCAGGGTATTTATTAGGTCATGTTACAATTTCAATTTTTTTTATGAAGCCAGTTGTTCATATATCTTAAACAGGTTGTTATTTTTAGTTTATCTACTTCATTTAATACACCTTCATATGCCCACCATCAGGGGCAAAAAGCAAATCAAAGTTCTTCAATCCTATGTAATACAGCCCTCAATGAACAACCTGTAATATTATATCTTTCACAATCACAAACATAAGCAAGCATATTTGATATTACACACAAAACGTTTATTCATGAGTTTTGTTTTGGAGAGTATAAAACCTAGTAACACTTAATTTTAACGTTCATTATATCATATTTGCAGCTGTGAAGAATGCCGAGACAGGTGGCACACCAGGTCAAAGGTTACAACTGTTGCGACAGCAACTTGCTGAAAAAATGAAAAAGAGAAGAGAGGTGGAAAGAAAAAAAAGAGAAGTCAGTGTTATTGTTTTATATTTATACAACACTATTTTTTTTGCCTTTAATAATGTAATAGTTATTTTCAATTTTATACCAAATTCTTTATCAACATTCCATATGTAGGAATTACATAAACTCGACAATGAAGATCTTGATCAATCAGAGGAGGAAGAAGAGGAAGACTGTGATTGGTCAGATGATGAAAGTGGTGAGGAAGGGGCGGAGTCTGATAATGATGAAGTTGAAAAACCAATTAAAGAAAAGCAAAGGCGGGGCAATGGGGTGATTGACAGCTCTGATGAGAGCGAGGACGAAGATACGCAACCAATGGAAGGTATTGACATTTATTTTTTGTTGAAATACAAATCAAGATGATAGTTGTAGTTTGACTCCATTTGCTGTATCATGGGAGGAGATTATGCTGTTCTTCTTTGTTGTATAAAACTTATGCATTCTCATTATTAATACACAAAACTTTTACATATTATTTGTTGTTGTTTTGGTGGCCTTCATTGTTTGAAATAAATCACTTCAAGCATCTCATGGAGCTAATGTTTTCAAATTTTTACTACTTGAAGATGATTGAAGTCACTAGGAGGCTATTCATTTTTTTTTTTAAATTTGATTATTTGGGGCTCGATATCCACCCAATTTATTGCTATTTATACAGACAGTGGCATAGCCAGATGGTGGGAAATTTTTTTTTACTTTGGAAACGCTTTTTAGACCCTCATGACCCCATTGTATATCCACATTGTCCGGCCCCCAGACAGATCCGCTGGCTGTTTCAGTCTAATTTGGCAATTAGAAATTTTTTATTAATATTTTTTTTTTTTTTACAGATAGTTGTTCTAAAGCCAGTAATAATACTTCACTACCTCGTACCATAAATGAAGGTTCTGTTATGTTGTTTGAAGATAGTACAAGATCAAGTGCTTCAACTTTTAAGTTCGTATTTTATTAGAAATTACAATGTTTACTGATTTTTGATAATGTTAGTTTCAGAAGAAAATCACAATGAAACATCTGATATTCAGATTTTTAATATCTTAAGATTTTTAGTCTGAATCCAACATCATGGTGTTTGAAAAAATACGACTTCAAGGAAAAAAATGCCAAATTCTGACTTCACATCTCTTTTAATAAGCTTACGATGAAATTCACGAATCAAGATTCCTGCATCCTTTCATTAAACACATACAGATCCACTAGTGCAAAGGCATTGAGGAAGGATTGGGAGTTAGTCTTGCATAACCTCTACTAATAGTCGTGTTAATAAGCACTGTATTTGGGTTTATGCATCTATTTCCATATTCAATATCTTTCTCTTATCTCATTTATTTTCATTTTTCAGTAAATCTGGCCGTATGACTCCAGCTCTTGATCGTACTTGTTCAGATGATAGTTTCTATGGTTCAATGATTCCTTTGCATCAACCAGAAGTTTCTAATATTTCAAATTCATCTCATTTTATCAGACCTCAACTTTCAAAGGTAGGTGGAAAATTACTTTGAAGAAAATTGTGAATCATTTTTCCTTTGTAAATTGGAGTAATTTTGTATTTGTTTTATAGCAAGGTGAATTTGACGACACATGCTTTGAATCAGATTCTCGATCTCTATCCCAACCTTTCAGACTTGATTTTGAAGCTTCACAAAGTCAGTTTCTTGATGCTGATGGATTTATAAAGGAGAGTAGCATCAGCAAACCTGCAGCAAAGGTGGTCTAAATGTATTTTTCACTGATCAGCATTGTCACTGACATAAATAAGTGACAAGAGATCTCTTATTTCTATAAAGCCGATTCTTATAAAAAAATTAAAAACATTGTCAAAATTTCTAAGAATTGTTAGGTTATTGAATAAATGTAGCAGGTGGAATGGACTTCTAGTCCACATTACATATATTCAATTTGTAATGATTTTGATTGAGCAATTTAACATTATCAGTCTTCAACAATACTAAGCTTGTTGGTGCATTTTTATAAATAATTTTTTTATCTGATCTGTTTAATAAATAAGTATTCTAGTTTAACTATCCTTCGCTCATCCTTATTATTATTAATGCGATGAAACAAAAATTTATATTCATGTTTTTTTTCTGCATTTTTTATTATCCTTAATTGCATTCTTCTATTTTATTACATCTTAATGGTTTTTTGTGTCCTTGTGAGGGTGTAGGAATTATTTTCACTTTTTAATGTTTGGTGAAACTTTTTTTGGCGAAATTTTTTTTTTTATATTTTGTACATTTTAAACCTCATTTAAGGTTTTGTTTGCTCAGCTCTGTAAACTTTGATTATTTGTTCTATTTTCATGTATTATTTCATTACCTGTTATGCTGATATGTAGTCCCAGTCAACTTTGTACTTACAATTAACGCTACGATGCTTGTTGTTTAGCGAACCTTACTGCCCCCTGGTGCTGAAGATGACAATGCAATGACGGACTGCAACATGTCGCAACTATTAGGTCTCTGCTCTGCTCCATTTGACAGTATGTATACCTAACTTATTATTCGTACCTAAGTTTTTTTCAATTTATTTGTGGAATTTAATAAAAATACTTCTTTTAACAGCTCCAAAATCTCAGAGGAAACCAGAAATCTCACGACTCATGAATTCAGGAAATGACTCGGCGATTAATGATACTCAAGATCTGATTGGTCTCTGTACAGGAAACTTCACAGGTATACTACATTTTAATTTAAGCCATATAGATTTAATGACATTCTTATAGTTACTTTATCTCTTATTTCATTGTAGGTGGGTGTAATGTAATGGCTTATTGGTTTAAGCGTTAGACTTAACTATGTTGGTATCGTAGGTTATACATCTTGAGTTCAAATCCAACGCCTACCACCTCACCCAGGGGGGAGATATATTAGGTGGACAATGCCGTATTGAAGTGATTCTGATTATCTTGATAAATAGTACCACCTTACATATCGTTCGATATTAGGTGGTCGGTCGCTTATTCAATGGAAACGACGTGAATAAGCGTCATGTATATATATAAACACTAGGGTTGTCAGAAATCAGACGAAACAATCCAGTTTTAACTCGTGGAAGGTCCATTGGCTGAGCTTCTGCAGTAAATGTAGTCATTGATGTGAAACACAAAATTATAATATTTATGACACCCTATGTTGTGAATGTGTATGGTTGTCAACACACCTAAAATATTGTAAAAAAAATTGTTATGACATCATCGATCAGTCGTATTTACCAAAAGTTCCCACTTTTATTCATATTTTATTATCCATTAGTAAGTACTACAATTTATGACAGATGACAATTTATGACAAAATATCATGAATATTTATTTGCAGACTCAATTGCACCATTGGATACGAAAGACGCAACAAATGATGCCACACAAGATGACAAAGACAAAACTGATTGCGATGTCACAAATCATGATGATAACTCTGCAGATTTGTTCAGAACAAATAATGTTGATGTTGATGAAAGCTTCGGTTTCAATATATTGTCAGGTAAGTGAATCGAAGGATCGAGTAATTATGGCCAACCAGTTGAAGCGTTACACTGAACTGTGGTGGCATGATGGCATCGTAGGTTACACACCTCAGGTTCATGAACCCCCAAACGCAATCGTGTGGTAATGGTAATAAATTGGGTAGGTAATACCGAACCGAAAAGACTTTAATTCATTGCCAAATTTGTACTAGCTAGATTTCTACTTAAGTTGTTGGTGAAATTGCATTGTGATGTAACAAAGCGGTAATATTCACAGCAACTCTAAATTGTAAGACTCGTCCTTGTGACAGCAAAAGCTCAAATATTTGATGTTTTTGTGTGATTTTTATTTAGAACGCTTATTGACGCTTTTTTCCGAACATGGTAGTCTATACAAGTAATACTATTATCTGATATGCGAAAAGGTACTATTTTTTGGATGGGACGGAATAATTTTTGGTTCCGCATTGTCTACAAAATTCATTACACCCTAGTTGAGGTTGGGGCACGGGATTTAAATCTGAGATATGTAGTCTTCGATACCAACACATTTAGGTCTAATTTTTCAACCACCATGCCATTATACCACTCTAAATAAAAATAAATGTTTTCCTAAATCTGATACTTATACGATAAATTTTTCTAGATTGTAATTTGAAGTTTTTTTTTATTTATCTTTGCACATCTATTAAATTCAAAACTGTAACAAAGTTATTGATTTTTTTAGGAAATCCTAAGAAAAGTCAACCAGACCCAGAAAGTCAATTCTCAGACCATGAGAATTCTGATGTGAGTTTAGTTTTTCATTTATATAAAAGCACAATGCCTAAATATTTAGACATAAATTAGGCTTTGAGTTAAGGTTACTTTAAAGTTTGGTGGCAAAATATTTGTGTGGTGTCTCACTATTTTTATAAGTGCTAAAATTTATTCAAAACTGCATTGATAAAATATTAAATTAATAGCCTTTTGGGAGATACTCCTCTTTTTAAATCTTCTAACTGCACATAAATTGGAAGCAATTTGTCTCAAATTTAACCTAGACAGAGTGATTATTCTGTCTTATTAGCACTAGTAAGACGGTTACAATAATGAGTCTCTGAGAGCGAAGTTCAAATATAATGGCCAGGTAGTCTCATATCTAACTGCAGTACCTACCAGTTGCCTACTTCCAACTGTAGGTAGTGACAATTTTAAATCAATTGGCGTGGTCGTCAAAGAGATCGCACTATAAAAAAACGCTCCAACAACAGCAACAAGAACAACAACAACAATTATGCTAAACGATCCACAAGGTCTACTTGATTTAACTGTGGATTTCAATTTTTAGGTTGACAAGGATGACAACGAAGATGATGATGATGAGCCGATGCTAATTGTTCGAAAAAAGAAATACACTCGTCAAAGAATCGCTCGAGAATTCCTTGAAAATGAAGCTGAATTGTCTGGAAGTGATGAAGGAAGTGGAGACGAAGATGAGGACGGTTAGTGGTTTATACATGAATCGATCTAATGAGGGCTTTAACCTTTGACCCCAGAAGGCAAAACCTGGAAATGTGTTTTTTAACTAAGAAGGGTAGTCTTTTTTCGATGTTTTTTTCTCATGTAATTTCCTATTTAAATACTTTTGTGAATATTCCTGCAAACTATGAACAGATACTAGGGAGGCATTTTTATGTTTTATTCAACCCTTAACCACATAACAGATTGAACTAGATAGCGATCGGAGACCACTGACTTATCGATCTTTCGCTTGTTCCAGCCCCACAAAGTCCAAGCGGCATGTAGCCAAAATACCTAAACGCTGCACATCGCAGACAGGGCATTGTTACGCACACAATCGTTCGCAGCGAGGAAAGTTAGGGGATCCCCCCAAACAGAAACTACGGTTTCGAATCCTTCGTTCTGACACAATAGCAGCACTGCGTGTCCCATCACTAATTAATTAATACCTCGCTAAATATACGACATAATCAATAGGCTTCTGGTCCGAGTTATGATGAATGCACATGCAAAATTTGGAGCAGATTCAACCTCGCTTTCGTGAGATATCGCGTAACATTCGAAAATGTCTAACAGACAAACAAACAGGCAAATACCTATCAACATACGAACCGATCGAGATCGATAAGTAATAAATATCATTAAAATATTCTGCAAAATAATTTCAGCTGGTCCTGATGAGTATGAAGTAGATGAACCGGTAGAGGAATTACCAGAAGAAGAAGAAATTGCTCGACAACTTAATCGTGTCCAACGTCGACAGCAACAAGAAGATGATCAAAGAGATATTGAATTGTTACAAGAAGCTTTGCTCGGCGGAGAAGAAATTGCACAGAGAGAAAGAAAATTTAGATGGAAAAATATTGGTAAGTCAAAATTTCTTCTCGTAAAATTTTTTCCATTTTCATTTTTCTTTAACAAGTGTACTTATACTTTCACTCTTCATGAGACCTTATACCTCGCATGCGACCTTTTTTTTAATGTGTGAGTCAGAAGTTTATTTTCATTTTTTAAAAAAAATAGAGAATGTGGGTCATTAGATATTTAATCAATGTCTGAATCAATAATAAACTTGTTGTTGCATTTTTAGTGCAAGTTTCGCAGTTCTGGATTCGCATTGTGTAGTTTTGAGCTTATGCATGCATCACGTATATCAGAATTTCTAATTCTAACACTTGATTTTGACTTGTATCTCCTTTTAATTTTAATATTTCTACCTCGTCCGTTTTTCATGTACAAAGTCTTGTTTAAAACCAAAATCTTAAAGTTGATTCTTACTGGAATATTTACTTTGCTATTTATTATATTTAGATTCTTCCATGACCGAAGATATTTTAAAATCTGACGATGAAGAAGGTGACAACAAAGAAAATCCTCTACCCGAAGGACCGGAAGATACTCAGTGGATGAGAGAACGATTGGAAAGAGAGGAATTTTTACAGAAGAATGAAGTTCCCAGGTATTGATCATTGAAGATTGGATTCAGTAGTACAGAATAGCGTTGTTTTTGCCTTTTTTAGTTCTGAATTCCATGAATGCTAAAATTGGTTATATGTGGTAATTAGTCTTTCGTCAATGTAAAAGTGACAAGCAATAGAAAAATTTCACATCTTGTCTGTTGTACAAATTTTGTCTAATTTTTCCACTTTTGTAGCTTACAATCCGAAGACTCACAGCTTATCAACTTAGGTCGTCAAGTTATATTAAGTCGACAGAATTCTATTGCCGGACCTATCACTGATGGTAATTCAGAGAATTCAAACAAAGCAACGAAAAAAATTAGGAATGGTTTGTAAATTCTGTTTTACTATGATCGATGTCAATTTTGACCTTAATGTACTGTGGATATATTTCAATATCTTATTGAAGAAACGTACATCGAAATACTACAAGTATGTGGCTTGTTCAGCTTTTTAATATAAATGCAGTAGAGGGGAGAGGAAAGTTAATAAGATGGTTCAATCAAAACCACAGCTCTTTGTCCGGTTTCCTAAGTCCTTGACAGGTATAGGAATATTTACGAGTTACAAATGCATGGATTTAATGGTGGTGAATATGTAATTATTCTGCAGTTCATATGAACCATCCTATGGCTGAGAGAAGTCCAGTGATCTTCTCACTCATAAATACTCCTATGGGGGTTGGTACCTGTGAATCTGTGTGATGTAGCAAGCTTGTTCTTAACTCTAACGATGTATCCAGACAAGATTACAAGATAACCAGCTCAGTGTATCTCTCGATAGTTTTCTTTCTATCTACCGCTATGTAATCATTTTTAGGTCACAATTACATTTCTTCAACAACTTTTTAAACAATTTATTCTGTTTTAGTTTGTTTGTCTGTTGATGAGTCATCTTGCAGCAGAGACAGTTTTAAAAATAAGGTAAGTAACATTTTGGCTCAGGTTTTTTGTCGTCTTCTTATAAGACCATTATAGTTGAGTATGCATGGTCTATGAAGTATATAGATTTCAATAATAGGTATTTACCGTATTGATATATCGAATTCATATTAGCTATATTAATATTGATCTGTCTTTGATTTGTTATTACTATTTTGTGTGATTGCTCTCAACAAAACCCAGGACAAGCAGAAGGTTGTGTGTGAGATTCGCTCCCGTAGCTTGAGTTTACTTGCAACTCTTCTATTAAAACTCTTCACTTTCACTTGTAGTCTTGGCAACCAGCTACTTATTGAAGAATACTATTCTTGACAATTTGTAATAATGTACCCCTAAATATTTTCATGTTTAGGGCCACCGAGGTTCATTCTTATCTCGTTCACAAGTTGTATTGACCAAACTTGCTTCCTTGCCAGGAATTAAGAACGTGAATGGACCGAAACATTCGGATAAAATGTTATTTAAGGTAACTTTCATTTGTTTTTGTCATAAAGTTATGAAATAACAATTTTGCGTTTTTGCTTTACATAACTATGTAAAGCATGGGTGATCAGTCGATCGCCACTTCTTGAGTTGAAGATCACATCTTACCGATATGCCTGCGCTGCAAGGAATGTGTGTTCAACCAATATTCAAGCATCGCTTGTTCAAACATGATCCTTAAACAGCAGGCTCTTGTGTGTGGTATCTGTGAAAAGGGAACTCACTGTACCAAATGGGAAGTAGTTTTATCCTGTATGAGCAATCCCCCAAGGGCTTTTCAAGTTTAAGGCACTTTATTTGTAAGGTTTATCAAGCCTCTTGTATATGGTCCTAATTGATAATTTATTTGATCTGTAACTCCTCTTTTTTGATGCAGGTTGTTTCACCAGAATCAAATAAACGAATGAAACGTAAAAAACTGTCGGAAATTAACCACAGCACTGTCAAAGAACCTCCAAGAAAACGTACAAAAGTTATCAATATTAATGAAGATTCTAATAGTGTTTTTGATTTGATGTAAAACTCTCCAACTATGTGATATTTAATATTTGACTATGATTGTGTTTGCAATTGTTGAAAAGTGTGAAGTACACACTCAATATCGTCGACAGAAGTCCCAAACTTTTATGACCGATTCCTGAATACCACTTGGAACCAGACCTCAATACCGTAAAATACACCATACTCCAATTTTGCAGCCTTGCTTAGGTCTTCATTCAATTTTTTAAATGAGAATTTAGGTATGCTGTTATTCTCCATATTGTAGACAATATTCGTAGGCACAGCGGAAATTTTAATTCAATATATATAATTAATTATTCTGGTAAGTTTGATTATGAAATATCACAACTTACTTTTCCCAATTCATGGTTTTCCTGCATTTTAAATATTTAATTTACTTTTTGTGAACAAAAGTGCACTGTTGCTTGATCTGAGGCGGGGGTGTGCAATCGTCAATACAGGCGGGCCAGATAGGGCGGAATTTTTTCTTGTGGGCGGCATTTGGCCCATAGGCCGCGGGTTGCACACACCTGATCTAAGACACTGCCTCAATTAAATAATGTTTCCGAATATTACTGCCTTTGATATTCGCTTAAAGTGCTTCTCCTTATTTTTATACCATATCAATTAGTATAAACAACACTTCAAAGCTAATAAAACAATCATATCCATTGGCCATATTTACACTAGATTTAATTTTTTATCATATTACCTTATCGATTGATAGGTGTATTTCACTTATTTTGTGAGTTTTTTGAATAGCAATCCTATACAATTTTGGATTACTTGCCAATGTAAAATCTGATTAATTTTCAGTTCCAGAATTCTGTATGTGTTTTCTATCTAGTTTAAATGATGGTATGTGTTTTTAAAAACTTTTTTTTTTTTCTGAAGAAGTCATTGGTGTGATAGTCTGTAACTGGCGGATTCCAAAATCCTCAAGTCTAAATCAAAAATCTTCATCCTTGGCAAAAAGGGATTATTGTTTATGAAGACAGCAACAAAGCATATATTGTGTATGCAGTACAATGTATTTTATGTTGTTTCCGTATAAGATCAAGGGATCGCAAATCCTATCGATTATTCTCTGGTTTACCCTATTGCAAATTCTAAAAACTATAATTTTGTTTGCTGTCTCTTTCGTGTGGGTAATAAGTAAAATATGAAAAGTTACTTAAGATAGAATTCTGATCGCAGTGTAAGTGTAACAATCTAAAACGCAACACAGCCAAGAGCGTTTAAATTTCTATTCTATCTGTTAGGGGTGAAATGGCCACATTTTGTCATGTACTTTCGTGTATGCAAAATTTATCCCAATACAGGTCAGCTTCATGCCGGAAGGGTGAATTAACCCCCGGTGAGTACCGCTGGATTAAAGTATCAATAAATAATCATATTGTGTTGAATGGTCGTTGCATTTGGTATCTTGGCCAATCTCCGTTACTTATAAAATATATGAATGTTTGCAATGTGCTTGTTTTTGTCCTATTTCGGAATTTACATGATTAAGTCTAATCTGTTTCAAAAGAAGATATTGGTGCGGTGATATGTCATCTTTATCTTTTTATCCTTGTCGCTCTGTCTTACCTGTGAAGGTTTTAAAGATATGATTTACATATTTATCTTGTCGAGAGGAAAGCCGATAAGTTGGTTTAATCATATGGTGAACCACTGTCCCTCCACGTCTGTTATGAGACTAGTTAGCCATTTTCACGTCCGTGGACCTAATGGTGCAGGAAGGATCAACAGACCAGCGTTTACGAGAACCAATCTCCGGTAGCGCTGGTCCATCCTCGCATATAATTAACCCCCACGGCGTTCTGAAGATCCACACGGAGTAATCGAAGGTGACGTGGCAAGCGTATTTCTTTCGGTACCGAAAATGGTGCTTACCAGTATATGAAACCATCGTAAGATTTAATACTTTCAAGTTAAAGTAAAATATTACTGCTGTCAAAGTTAATAATTTATTTATCGGTTGATGAAATCTTCGCACCTAGTATTCTGTTGCTTAAATATTCGGCCATTGGTAATTTATTCGTGTCGAGCATGGACTGATAAATAGGCTACCTTAGACACCAACGACTAGTGATTTGTCAGAAAATAATCGCTTTAAATCAAGTTTTTTTTTACCTGTTTTGTTTAAAATGGCTTTACTATTTGATTTTTTTTTGTATTAAATAGGTTGAAAAAAAATGGATTTAAGAACTTTCCAAGCGCTTCTTATTCGAAAAAAATCCTTCGAAACGCCACAAATATCGATGACTTGCCCATGCACGCCTTCTCAAGATGTAGTTCGACGAGTCCACAAACGTGGTTGCCGCAGAAAGACGAAGCCACTATGCGAAAATTGAAATACATCAAATAAATAAGTTTGAATAAATTTTCAACTTTAACATTAAAAAACAAAGTATACTAAGCCTAAATTAACCAAACAGTTACTTTTGGGCGTAATATTTCATTTATTTTATGAGAAAAATATCAATACATAAACTCGAAATCATTATTATGCCGTCATAGCAGATTAGTTGTGGCGTCATTGCTTCTGAGGTCTCTTACAATTAGCATAGGCTAGGTTGTCTCATTGTTTAAATCAGTAGGTTGTCGCCGATGTAAGTATATTCTTCATTATCGTAACGCAATCGTTTTGCCGAAGGCTGACTGGATCCAATTGCTTTTGGATTACAGTTGGCTCGGGAGTTTCATGATTTTTCTTGCTGAAAACGTCTCTCTGATATCTCGGTTAAACATATCCGTCAAAATCTTATGACTTTGGTGTAGATACAAACTTGGTGATAAATATACGCAATTGAAGTCAAAGTCAGAGCAAGAATTTTTACTTACATTCTTGAAATTATTTTTCCGGCAGCATAAGAGAACGGAAGCTGCAGCTGCCAGAACGTTGTGGCGTAGTTTCACGACGATGCAAAGGGTATTTCAATAATAAAAACAAAAAATACAGAAAATTTTTTTTTAAAACTAGCCCTCGTTTTAAAACATGATGTTTTTTGATAAAAAACGAAACCCTACCAACGACTTCCTGTATCAAACTATTACAGAGATATAATTGTCAAATAGTTTACAACCTTAGGTTGCTATGTCACTGGTGCAAAATTTTTTATACATGTATCTTTATATTTTATAGTTCCTTTTTATCTAACAGTGTCATAATTATATATATATATATATTTGCCATGTCATTTAGGACGTAAAAGATGACACGAAATCAGTTTTAAAGCCAATTCTGAGACGGCTAATTGTTACTGACAATGACGGTGCTTAAATGTTTGCTGGCTTGTTATATTTCCCCCATCTGCTTTGTATCTAGGAAAATAACACGTAGCCTACTTTATTTTCTTTGCGCGATCAAGCATTTCCGATCTGTAAGGTTTAGTACTCGTCGGGGACGATTGTTACGTAACATAGCGGCTTAAGGTAAAGTCGAATGGAATGTGGCGCAACGAATTTACTATTGTATTTCGACGAGCGATTACTATTGCTTTTTTTACTGATGTTTGCGTTTTACCGATTTTTTTTAATCTACTATTGCTTTACAGAAGCTCATTATTTCGCGCCTTTTTTAAAGGCAGAAATCAACTGTTTTACTGTCAAGCTAAGTAAGCCAGGTGGTAAGGCATGTATTGTAGTGAAGTGAACTAGAACACTGGAAGAGTAGCGGCATTCACAATCCTTCATATTTTGTGTTGTTAGTTGGTGAGGAACAATGCTGACATACCTTTTAATGTAGGAGCGTATCAGCGAGCATAAGGAGAAGTAGGCTAAATCAAGCCTTGTCCAGATCTTATGCTAACATGTATGTGTCAAGGGTGCCCAACTCGCGGCCCGCCCAATTTTGCAAGCGGACTTTTCTTCAAATTTTCACTATGTTATATATAGGCTTGAATATGTTCCGTGAATTTAGTGTGATTATTCCCGCCATCTATCTACATCCGGATGCCGATTCTTATTTCTACGTATGCATCAAGTCTTGCTCCCTGATGGACATCGACGTTAAGTTTTTTTTTTCGCAGAACTGTGCGTTATGGTCGACGAACTACAAAGATATTGTGCAATCATTGGCGACGAACGTTGAGCGCAATTATAGGAAGGAATTTGGAACCTAAATTTCCAAATTAGTTTCATTCTGAAAGCTTTATTACGTGTAGGCTTTGATCGTCTTTGTTGCCAAAGTAAAATAAATAGTGAACAATATCTTTGCTGCTGACTCCGGGACTCGTTTTGTTTATGTTTGTATTTTTGTTTATGTTATGTTTGCGTTGAATAAAATGTCGGGAATATCGTCACTGCGTATCTGTCAATAATTCTGATAAAATAGACCTAGTGGTAATTCTACATATGCGAATTAGTATATTATATATATATATTCGTCCAGAAGTTATTGTAATGTTTTTTTCACTAAATACTTGTATATTAATGTTTCAAATTTTACGAAACGGCCCAATAAAACTTGATGTTTCCGCGACATTGGTGCACATTACGCTCATTGAGACAATGTCATAGCCACTGAAAATACGTCTTTGTTTGTTAGTGAAAACTTTGTGCAGATTCTCGTGTGGTCGTCAGAAATACACAAGCGCGTTGGGTAATGATCGATTTTTTTAAATCAGCGACCCGCGAGTTTCATGTCCACGCCCTATGTTACCAGATATTTGAATAGTAAACTGCTATTCTAATATTCGACTTCATATTCGAATATTCCGCCAGCACTAATCAGTAACCAGTAAATAATTATTAACTTGATTGATTTTATGTTAATAATCTTGCCTATTATATATTATGTGAATTCGAACAAAATCATGACTTGGCTGGTATTAAAGTTTGGTACAAACGTTTGCGGACCGCAACAAATTTCGTCATGTGAAAGTGGCCCGCGAGATGAAAAAGGTTGGACAGGCCTGGTCTATGTTATTGGTTGGTATTTGGCGGCCTCACCTTGCAACCATGCATTGTAATCGACGGACGTTGAAATAGGCGCGGGAATGAAAAGCTTAATCAATGCGCTATTCCAATCATATGCTTTTACAGATATATTATATAGTGTATATTTTATAGGGAAGACATTCAAATTGTTTCAAATACTAGACGGTATGTAATGCTTTTGCCCTATATTAGGGGTCAGCAACCTTTTGTCGCTCGCGGGCCGCACGCATTTTTAGAAAGTTGAAAACCGAACGGATGATACTTTTTATAGGTAAAAATCAAGCAGTGACACACCTTTCAAATATAGTATATTATTTCCTCATTTACTGCATTTCAAAAAATTCCATTTGGATATTTTCGGCGCCATTGAACCCTTTGTACTTAGCACAAACTTTTCTGCGTTTTGTTACCATTTGTCTAATTATAATTAAACTTTGGGCTCAGTAATTGTGAATTATATACTTGTTAGGTTATAATATAATTTAGTCTACACGTGACTCACAATAATAACACACAATAAACTCACAATAAATTCTGTTACTTAAAGAATATAATAGTCAAAACAGCTGTTTTGTTACTATAATTCAGTGAGGCGCGCGGGCCAGATTGCATTTCTCCGCGGGCCGGATCCGGCCCGCGGCCGTAGGTTAGGTCGTAGGTTGCCGACCCCTGCCCTGTATGGTCACAAAATTACCCATTTTTACATACAATTTATTTTCTCAAAAATTAACTCAAAGTGAAAAAACTGCGCCTATTTCCATAGCGAGGATTTGAAACAGTGGCGTACTGGTATTAATTAAAGCAAAACAAGTTTTTTGGCTGTGATATTATTATTGAGCAAAACTTCATTACAAATATCAAACAAACTAGAAAATGAAAACAGTAAATTTTGGGTTTTTGTTAAAAAACAATCGACTCTAAATCGTTTCATGTGATTGAATAGATTTAGGTTGGAAGCCCTGGTATATACTCACAATTTTCGAGTTTTCGATCAACTAAGTCACGTTTTCATTAAATATTTTTCTAGTGTATTTTGCTCGTAAATAATGGAGATCACAGATAGTCCATCAGTATTATTTACAGACGAAAAAGAGTTTTTGTGGAATCCACCAAATGAATTTACAAAAGGAATAGATGGGAAGTTAAGGCATAATCCTGATGATGCCATTTTGGTGTGCAAAGGAGGAGATACATTTGCAAAGTCTTCGAGAATACTGAAGGTGACAAGTATGGAAGAGTTTGAACGCGTGAAAGACAAGATGCTTAGTAAACCGATCTATATGAGAATACGAGTCAAATCAAAACGAGCACTTCGCAAGCGGGCACGATACAACCGCTTCATTGTTCGAATCAACTTAGGACATCCCGACATGTATGAACAAATAAAGGAAACATTATCAAAAGCTGAAAAGTTAATTCAACGAAGAAAGCGCTTTTCAATTGATTTCAGTTTATCTTCCGCACTGGCGAATTGGTACGCAAATCAACCGGGACAAGAAGATTGTATTTGTCTCGCGACTAAAGGCAGTTTCTGGTTGACAAACTTCAGACCTCGTATTGAAGCTTGCTACACTGACAATATTTATACAACGATATTCATTGCGCCGATCAGTATCTTTGGAATAGCTGGATATTGGCTGTATCGACGCATCGCTGCTGAAGATTTTAAACTCAGTCTCAACTGCATATGTGATTGGTCAAGTACTGACATATCATAGCCCCTTTACAAAATCCAAGAACTTTGTGTTGGTTTGAAGATGGTGTTGGCATGTTATTGATGTCCATCACGACCATCAGTTTTCACGACTTTATAAGTGGTTAAACTAAACATGGGGTGATTCATGTTTGAGATATTACGCTCAAGCTATTATTTTCCTTTCGCTTCTCAATTGGTCCATAATTACAATTCTTGCACAAATCAAAATGTAGAAAATTTACGAAATATGACCTATCAACATTAACATTAATTGACGTTACAACTATAGACAAATTCTACCTATTCGTTTCTGATTTTGACTTTCGCATCTCACGAATAAGAGTGATCTCTGTATTATAATGTGTTGCATAATCTTCTATTTTTTCGGTACTCCTGTAGTATGTGTACCAGGTTAGGGTTAGGCCATAATTTGTTCTTCTATTTTCCCTATTTTAGTTCTATTACGAGTTCGGGGACTGTCTGTGTTAGCCAAGTGAATATATTCCCATAGATTTCAGTCTCTTTACACAACTTGATGTAAAATAGGCGAAGAAAATGAGTTACCTCCGTATTGGTACACATACTTCTGGAGCGCCATATTTCAACGTATTTTATAATAAAATAGACTTGAGACCTGTTGAATGCTTTTTGCATGGAACGTCCGTTTTTGTAATCGGGGGGGGGCCAACCTGCTTCCGACCGCAATCTCTGTGGGCACATTCCTAATGAAATAGCCACGAAAATTTGTATTTTTTTATGTCCCATTTAATTTGTTAATTTGATCATGTAATTGTGCTTGGAGTAAATGTTTCATCATTTATTCAAGATTTATTCGAATAACACAATTGATGTGTTGGCCACGCCAGCCGTAATATTAATATTAAATTTTAAACTTTACGTTCTTCGTTGGTTAAAAAGGTAATGTTTATGCATGACTACACGTTCTGCAACGCTTACTTCGCTGTTTAGTCTGATGTATATATTTGTTTGTTAAAAATGTTTTAATAGATCGTGAATTTTGATTATAATAATAACAACAACGCACTTTTGCGTTTGCAAAAGTTTTCATTTTGAAGTCAGAAAATTCCCTTTCGACAGACTCCGCAGTCAACCGTACATACAAAGTTGTTGTAAAGAATCTGAATGCAACAAGACCCCAACGAAAATATCGGTCAGAGACCGAAGACGTATCGATCGAAAGTTGAGGGATCCCTCAAAACAGAAACTGCGGTTCGATTCATCCGCTATGACTCCATAGCGACACAGTGTGTCCCATTACTAATTGATTAATACCTCGCTAATTATACGACATAATTCATCCAATAGGCTTCTGGTTTGAGATATGATGAATGCACATGCAGATTGCAGATGAATGCAGATTCAACACTGCTTTCGTGAGATATCGCGTAACATACGAAAGTGTCTGAAAGACAGACAAACAGACAGACAGACAGACAGACAGACAGACAGACAGACAGACAGACAGACAGACAGACAAACAAACAAACAAACAAACAAACAAACAAACAAACAAACAAACAAACAAACAAACAAACAAATACCTATCAACATACTAACCCATCAAGATCGATAAGTAATGATACCTACAAGTACACAGTACTCCAATTTCGCGTCCCTGCTTAGAATCCCATTCAATTTCGTATATTATGGGAATCTAGGTGCGCCATTATTCCTCCTATTGTGGCCATTATTCTTACGAGCAAAGATATTTTTTATTCTTTATATATAATGAATTCATAAATTCTTCCGTGAATCTGCATCGAGCGTGAAATGTCATAACTAAGTTTTCCCATACCATGGCTTTTTTTGCATTTTGTTTACTTTTTGTGGATAAAAGTGCACTGGTACCCCACTAAGACATTGCATTGAGTAAGCAAGTGTTAAAATACTTTTTTGTTTCCCCTTAATTCCTGGTCCTAAGATTTTCTTGATTCCAAAATTTACTGCATATTACTGACTTCGATTTTCATGAGATATGCTTCTTTCTATATTAATACCATATTGATTAGTATAAAACGAGACTTTATTGCTTAATTAATAAAACAATCATATTCATCAGTTGTCGTCAATGTAAAAAGCAATCAATTTTCCGTTTGATTTTTTCTAAACATTCTGTATGTGTTTTCTATTTATTTTAAATGATGGTATGTGCTATCACACATGCAATTATGTGTTTTCATTACCTTGCTTTTATTTGATAGAACGGCTTTTGTGATAGTCTGTTACTATAGCGATTCCAAAATCCCTAAATCAAAGGGGTTGCTATTGATCAGCACAGCACCGAGACGTATCGTATGATGTATTTTTATTTTGACTGTTGTGATGTCGTTGCTGTGGGAGGCAGGGATTCGCAATCCTTATTCTCACGTTTACCACATTGCACATTTCAAAACAGAATTACCTTGTTTAATTCTGTTTACTGTCTATTTTATATGCAATAAGTAAAATATAAAAATTGCACTCGCAAGGTGAAGTTAAAGTATCGAAAATTATCATATTACGTGTAGAGAATCCTTATAAAAAAAATTTAGTCAATGTCAATGTCATCTTTTAGGATTTCTTTACATGCCAAGGAAAAATTCTTTATTGTTGTTAAAACTAATAATGTGTTCACCGGTAAATACGGCGCACCTATTATTTTGGTATTTGCATTTTCAACTGTGGTTATTTCGCTATATCCTGTAATGAGACATGACCCGTGCCTATATGTATTGGGTGAAGAACGATTTTCGTATGAATTTACCGTAAATAAATATTCTATATGTCGGAAAGTATCTTGAATTGGTGTCAATGCAACCAAGTTATTATATAAAGAGGGATAGTGCTTCTGCTCGTATGGCTCTGGTGTGAAATTCTTCCTGCATGTACTTTCAGAAATATTCCACTATATGTAGTACGCTATTCACTGTAGTAGTTCTCATGCACTTCTGAATAAGTATTTGCGGGGTCATTTGAATAGAAGGTAAAAAAAGAACCGATTTTTTACCACCGATTCCAAGACGCTCAATTCTTACCGACCATAACTATGCTTAATGTAGGCTAATGGTTTGATATGTTCCCCCAGTTCGTTTCGTCTCTGCGAATAACACGTCCCTTATTTGTGTACGATCAAGAATTTCCGTCACTAACAATTGTTTCGTAACATAAAGACGCGATTGGCGATAGGCTGAATGAAATGTGACAGCAAAAACCATTGTTTTTCGACGACCGATGACTATTGCTTCACTAAACTTCCTTATTTTGCGACGTTTTGAATGCATAAATTTACTGTTTCGCTGATCGTGTATAAAGTCAGCAGCGTGAAAAATGTGTGGCACTATTTTGGTTTTTATTTGCTTCATCTCCCAAGTTAAATACACCAGGTAGCGAAGTATATATTGCGGCGAAGTAAGCTAGATTAGAACCTAGACGAAAACACTGGAAGAGGAGCAACATTAGGAAGGCTTTGTAAAGTGTGTTGTTACTTAATCCGGAAAGGGTGACGTTTGATTGGCGTTTTGAGGTACAAGCGTCTCAACGAACACGACAAGTAGATCAAATCATAAACTAATATGCGAAAACTCTTCAGTCAAAGCTGAAACTATAAGGTTGTTAGATTGTAGCCATCAATCGATGACCCCGCACCAAATATAAACAACCGAATAGGGTGTTATAGGTGTTATGTCATGTTGTCAATGGTCGGTCAGTAACCATATTGAATGCCTGATTTAAAGTCAGTTTTGACCATGGCTGTTCCTCAATGTTATTGTTTGTATTTCATGGTGTCGATTAAGATATGGGATGTATGAATTCCTAACTAGCTCTTTCGTATGCTTGTCAGTAATAAAACGACTCCAATTCGACTAAAGCTGAACCATTTTAGGTCTACTTCGGATTTTAACATTTGGCTCACTTGGAAATGTTGGTTACTTCTGCCCCTTTTGCATAAAAATTGTTTCTTTGTTATCCAAACATTTTGCAAAATAGGACTAGATTACTGTTGAAACTGTGGCTAATGTCTTCCAGGACCTATTGTTTGAAAAGTACTCAAAAGGTGTTCTTAGAACTAAAACCATCTATATACTACTATTTGAAATAAACAATGACACGACGACCAAGTATATTATTATTTAGTAACTATAGCAATAGTAGAAATAGTTTACATCACGCAGAAAAATATCGATTGGGTGGATTCAACACTTATTTAAGGTAATAGCAAACTCTAGACATAGCTTACAATTTTACAAGTTTTCACTACTAAAACGTTTTTTAGAAAAATACTTTTCTAGTATATATTACGTTTTAAATAATGGAGAATACAGATAGTCCATCGGTGTTATTTACAGACGAAAAAGAGTTTTTGAGGAATCCACCAACTGAATTTACAAAAGGAATAGATGGGAAGTTGAGGCATAATACCGCTGATGCCCTTGTTGTGTGCAAAGGAGGGGAGATATTTGCGAAGTCTTCCAGAATACTAAAGGTGGAAAGTATGGACGAGTTCAATCGGATGAAAGACAGAATGCTTACTAAACCGATCTATATGAGAATACGAGTTAGATCAAAACGAGCACTTTGCGAGGGAGCACGATACAACCGCTTCATTGTTCGAATCAACTTAGGACATCCCAACATGTATGATCAAATAAAAGAAACATTATCAAAAGCTGAAAACTTAATTCAAAGAGGAAAGCGCTTTTCAATTGAGATTGGCTTTGCCACTGCTCTCGTGAATTGGTACGCGAATCAGCCGGGACAAGAAGGCAGTTTATGCTTTTTGACAAAAGGCAGCTTCTGGTTGACAAACTTCCGACCTCGTATTGAAGCTTGCTACCATGACAGTATTTATACAACGATTTTCATGGTGCCGATCACCATAGTTGGAATAGCTGGATATTGGCTGTATCGATACATCGCTGCTGAAGATGTACAACTTCGTCTTAACTGCGCGTGTGCTTGGACAAGTACTGACTTATCGTAGCTCATTTACAGAATCTCGTGGCCTTTGTTGATATTTGAAGATGGTGAAAGTATTTTATTAATCTCTAACATTGTTCAGTTTACAAGTCATTACACGTTGGGAATTGTAAATATTTGAGATAATACACTTACGTTAGTTTTAGTTTTTCATAATTTTTGAATGACTGTTAACCATGTACAGAAAATAAAAAAAAATACAAACTAAAATAAATGAGCGAAAATTTATTTTTCCGGGGAGCAATTTTGTCGTTTCTGGAGAAGAATTTTGTTTTGTATTTCCTGTAGTATTACTAATATTCTTTATTAATATTATAATACTTACTCACATCATCAATTAACGTTTACTGATCAATTCATCTCCATGTTTGTCTCAATGGATTTAATTACTTTTCAAAATGTTTTGATAGATCGCGAATTTTGATTATAATAATAACAGTACCAACAACGCAACTGATTATTCACTAATGCCATATCTGATTTGAAAACGGAAGACACGCAATGAAGGTTGCAGATATTAATGCAGATACTTAGAAACATAACGCAATAGATTTTAACCCTATGTCTTCACATTTATATATACTAATATCACCTTTATACCATTCTAACTTTGCAAGATATTGACACTATTGTAAGTATCTTATTTGATGATCGATGCCAGTTTTAGGGCAAGAATAGTAAGTATGGGTCAAAAGTGTGACAAAGTTTTTCGTTTGAACAACTATTTTGAGTCCTAAATATTATTTAGTTTGACAAATTTATAAAGATACGTATAAAAATATATTTGCTAGACAAATAACGAATATATGCGAATAAATTTCATTTTTATCTACCTCGGATGCCATTAGTTATCCCAAATACTTACGCATACTAAACACAAAAAAATATTTGAAAATTATAGTTTTAATGCGCTACAGCATAAATTATTTCAAACAAATCTAAAATGTAATTGTTATCATTGTTAAGCTTTTTATTTCGAAAAATTAAATAGGACGTTTGTGTTGAGTGTTATAGATTCCTTTGCTGACTCTACATATTCAGTACGGAAACGTAGAAGAATCTATTCCATTTGAAAACCTTCGCAAACACAAAAAGCAATTATTTTTCTTAGTTGGATATTTAATATTCAAATATTTCCCACTTTATTCAAATAACCGCTTCATTTGCCTTAGTGTATTTGCCACTATGACCAACATCATGTGTTGTTTTTAATGTGGGAATTAGGTTAAACTAACAGTGTTTTTATTTATTCGGTGGTTCAGCAAACTCATCTAGATTCATGAGTCATTAGGAGCAACAGAAGAGAATAAAATGCATTACATGTGGAATAATAAGATGTTATCTTGAATTGCGAGGACCTGATAATTATTTGATACTGGGAATGCTATCGGTTTGCATTGCATTGGTAATTAAGCCTTTTGCGAACAGTCTGAAATTCTGATATTTATAAAATAATTTGAAACAATGTTGATATTTTAGAATTGGAGAAGTCAAGGTTGCGAGTTAATGGGATGTTTCCTGCAATTTTTTCGCGCGGACTTGCGTTTTTCTTGCTACTGCCACTTGCCTTTTTGGGATAACTCCCGTGAGATTACCTCCAGACCTTCAAACCCGTAATATTTGAAACGACAATATTTTAACGGTGACGGGCTTTAGTTACAGCATAAATGTTTAATTTCAAAACTGACATCTTGTTATATATATTCAAAAACTTCTTCAAATCGACTAATCGGTATTTCTTCTGTCAGAAAATGTGCGGCATTTCACGCATTTAATTCATTGATCAATGTACATATATATAGATATATATATATATATATCGACAGAGTAAAGTATTTTTTTTCACTGCTCATTTCCATTGTATATATATGAACTATAGCGAGAATGTTAGCAGATACATTAACGATTGTCTTAATTCATTGATTTATCAATATTCATAAACGAGTTCCCGGAAGATCCGAAAGCTTGCTTCTAATTAATTACCGACCCTCCATTAGCGTTGCTCTGAACGTCATCATATGGTATGACGCAAGAATGTCCTCCTAACAAATTCATTCCAATTTCTGTTGATATTTTAGTGCGTGTGCTGGTTTTCTCAAAGATCATTCCAAGTGATTTTCCTTCCAGCTTGCGGAATCTATTCGAATGCAGTAGGATAAAACAAACAATTGATCTTAACCTAAAATGATCATTAACATCAACTTATCGGGGCAATGATCATTAGAAGGATATTTAAATTTGATGGTACGTCTCCATCATTACACCATAGCTTACAAACTGATTTAAAACAATTTCCTCAACTATTTTGAAGCGTAACTTATGAATTAACAGACAAATTGTATTATTAATGGCGATTTATTGCACTTTGAATAAATTTAGCGTATACCAAATTGAATAGATTTATAAAAACCATGCATAAATTGTGGCCCCGCTATTTATAACATTTATAAAGGCGATGTCGATGCTTAAGTGTACTTATGAAAGTTTTCCTGGATCACGTAACAGCTGGTCGGTTATTGCTTCCTTCATCATCTAGATTCTAGAACTATATGCTACAATGAAATCGACCTAGAGTATGATCGAGAGGGATTCAAAAAAGCTTCATTCAAAGAGTTCATCATATATATATGACTGAGCTGTCTTATCATCTTTTCGATTCCCAGGATAAACACAGAAACCCTACCCTATTCCTACCCTTCTCAATCTTCCACGACAAAGGAAGACATTGGGAAAGATTTGTAATACCTTTCGTTCAGTTGCTTCATCCTTAACTTTAGGTCAGCAGCACTGCTCAATAAATGAAGAAGATCTTCTCTAGTATAGTCTGCTAGTGAAAGCAAACTTCTTCCTTTCATCGAGATGTCCTGCTGTCGACATATATGAGCATGATTTGTAGATGCAACACTGTGGGCATGAAAAGGTAAACAATAAACTAACTCTGTTTTTTATTTGTAAAAAAAAGTAGTTTGGGTTGATTTAAATATGTATTTCCTACCTTTTTGGTGATGTGGATTGTTTTCGAATATGAGTAACAAATCTGAGTGTACTACATCGAGGCAGTGTTCGATGAATCCACATTCTATGTAGTATGTTTTTACCAAGTTTCTCATATATATGAATATTATTTCTGTACTTTATCCAATTGCGTAAGGAATGAGGAAGTTATATTTGTATATATATATATATATATATATAAATACTAATATAGACAGTATTTCTACATTTTATAAGCCGATAATAAAGGACGTAACCATTCAACGGTAGGTGCATCGTGTGCACTCACTTTTCTCACACCTTTCTCTTCAAACTAGTCGTTTACTTCTTCCGATAACACTCACATATTTTGCTATCTCATATCCGGGCCTACGTTGCCAAAGCTACAAGATTGTTTAGCGTATTTTAAGTATGGTGAAGAAATAATGAACTACTGGGCAGTTCACCTCATTGACGTAAATTACTTAAAATGTAGGTATCAATTACAAATGAATTAAAAGTTAGTCATTCGTGGTAAATGCCTAAAATTGTAGCTTTCAACAGAAATGACAATTCATATTCAAACAATGTTTACTCATTCTAATATTGAGATTCTCAAAGGATAGGCTTATATAAATTTCGTTACAAATTTAAATGACAATTTCTGCCATATCTTTCCGGTTTCGGCATTAATGGATAACTATACCATACTCCAAGTTTGAAGCAAAATCGATAGCAAACCTGAGGGAAAACAGGTGCGACAACCAAACTAATTGCGACTTCCTGGCATACTGCTTTTAGGAAGCAATGTCTTTAAAAACATGTGCGGAGGCACTTTCTCAGTTATGAAGAGTTTTGAATCTAAATGTAGATATAGAGAAAGACTTTGGCACGTTTTAGTGAGTTTTTTTTTGTGATTTTCGCATGTTTTAGCTTGATAAATGAATCAAATGACAAATATTGATCACTGTGTTTGCACACTAGAAGTGTTTGTTCTGTATTGCGCTGTTTATCTATTCTTGGCACTATTGTGGTCCCCGAAGAATGCAAAAATAATTTTGTGGCCCCGGAAGCGGACAACTTTGGACCACCCTGCTCTAGAAAATCTAATTAAAAGCTTGCTTCTAATTAATTACCGACCCTGCTTTATTGCTGCCCTGAACGTCTTCATAACGTTATAACGCAAGAATGTCCTCCTAACAAGTGCGTTCCAATTTCTGTTGATACTTTAGTGCGTGTGCTGTTTTTCTCAAAGATCATTCCAAGTGATTTTCTTTCCAGCTTGCGGAATCTATTCAAATGCAGTAGAATAAAACTAACAATTAATCATTTAAAAATCTTCACATAAGAAAGAATAGAATAACAGTCTTCCTAGCACCGTTGCAATAATTTAGTACAAAAAACCTTGGTGAAGACATAAAACATAAATTTTGCAATAAAAGGCAGACCTTTATCACGCTTCAGTGATATATATATATATACCATAAAAGTAGTGAGAGACGTAATTCACAGCGGACACTATGCCTTCAGAGAACCGCGACGTATTATGGATATATACACATGTTTCACGCACTGTCCAGTTCGTCATTTTAAGAGCTGGAAATATCTTGTGATAATATACTTATCGTGGCGTAGGCTACTTTGTGTGCTTTTGGAGGATTTCATTCAGGTGGGCAACTGGTTAACTATTGACCAGACTTCACAAATATATATAATTCACAAATATAATTGATGACGCCCTGTTATGTAGTATATATATATATATATATATATACATCTATTTGCTGCATTTCGGTCACATGTTATTTTTTGCTGCAGTTGGGCTACTCGTTTTCTGTGGCATATGGTGAGCCACTCACAGCGTTATTTTTAGCGGTTTTCAATAAAAAATGGTATGACAAAATTTCACGCAAGTAATACAGTTCGTTTTAAATATAGTGGAGTTGGTGCCCAATCGTCGTCGCCCAATTCCGAGGAACTACGTTATTTAGCCTATTTGCGGGAATGAGGAAGATCATTGGATATGGTCGACACCGCGAGCTGGCTATTTAATCATAGTCCATCATTAAAAACGTTCACGCTTCCCCTAAATGCTTTGCTTGTAAGCCACTGCCCACCCCGTTGAATATATTTGTGAAAATATAGTCTGCAAAACGCTCTGCCCGGAAACAGAGCTCAATGACCTGTAAACATTGAAATCACTCGAGTGTGACTAGATTGACGGGTACTCGCATCCGAGACCCAAAAACCCGATTTTGCAAAAAATAAACCTCTTCCTTTGGCCTGATCACTTTTGTGGGTTTTGTAGACAGACCTTCTTGCCAAGTTTGGCACGGATTAGTTCCCTGTAAAATGTTCGTTTGTTCCCGAAACCCCGAATATACTTTCGTATCAAGTTTCGTCGTGTGTAACGACATCTGACTCCGACTGCGCTTTCGAACTGAAGTGCTCTCGGTTGCCTAATCACAAATGAGTTTCTCGTGTAACAGACGATATTAGACCATGCACATGAAAATATGAGACTACTCATTTAATTATTCTTATACTCGTAATAGAGGACACACATGGAAAAATAATAAATTGACAGTATACATACTAAAAAGTATTGTTCAGGAATTGTTCAGAACTAAAATCTCATCGTCTACAAAATTATATTTTGCGAAGTAATTGCAATTTCAAAAATAGAATAGACTATTTTATTGAGGTCAAAGTGTAACCTGAAAAGAGATCTAATAGCGATATTTTGAAAGTTGTTCATAGTGGAGTTTTGAATACCACATGACAAAATTTCCATAATTTCATAAATTGGATTATCTGTTAAATGACTTATTGCTGAAAGTTACGAAGTCGTGAGTTAAACTTCAAACACATATAAATGAGCGAATTTTCAATCAAACTTAATTTTTTTTTGCATTAGTCGATGTGAGAATTTTATAATTATATCTTAAGGGAGTGGTTTCAATTACCTATATGACCTCGGACCCCAAAATGGAAAATTTGTTCTAGTGCATTTGGATTAAAATTTTCAGTATATTCGGATATATTTCAACATAAGAAAGCTAAAAATGTTATCATCAATAAAATTCGAAAAAATTGGATTTTAAATTTATTTTTTTATCGGTTTTTTCGGCCATCACTTTTGATATATTTGATGAAAACCAATGATGTCAATACCAATCACTTGGTATTTCAGAGACGCATTAAATTCGCAAATAAATGCGGTTAGAAAACGCATTATCGCATATCAAAGTTACTATAGGGCTTCATCGATTATCTCAATTTTGTGCGTTCGATGTCGTTTTTTGTTGTATTCAAATGTATTTGTCTATAATAAGTGCATTACACGTGCTTTACATCACTTTTAGGCAAAAGAACTAGAAAATATCGATTCATGATGTTGAGGGTCTTGAAATCGCCATAATTATTAGGTTGTTTTGCGATAATTTATTGTATTAACAATTGAAAGTATTTATATGAGCAAGTTAAAACTACACGTTGTATTTTGGTACCTCCCACCATTAAATCGAACCATCACCTGAATAATTACCCGTTCTTTGAAATAAAATATACTCTTTCAAATATAGTTACCATTTCCAGAAAACTTTTACCATTACCAGAAACTTTTCCTAATAAATGCAATATTTCGTGTTCTGATGACCGTAAGTTGCATAATTATATATTTAAAACGGGAGAACAGAGGGAATGGGGGTGGAAAACGAAATAACTCGGCATCGTCAGGAGCAATTCAGACTTTCCGTACATAGACGTGTCCTAATTCCTGCGTTGCCACAAGTCTCAGCAACAAATTGTACCCCATTTGTTTAATTAGGAATGCTGTCGCTAAAAGAATAACATGAGCTTTTAAATATGCCAGAGTTCCAGTTCGTTAGAAGAATTTCAAGAGCTAAGTAGATCTTTTTAATCTGAATTTCAATTTCAGGCAATATATATATCTGAGTGGGATGCGTCCAAATTAGTCCACAGTGTATAGGCCATTAACTGATTTGCTTATTTAATAGTCGGAAAATAGTTACGCCAGTTAATGTAATTAATATTATGAGTTTACAACAATGCGGAAAAATCCTGGTAAAAGTACACAGTAATCAAGAATAAATATCACGATGACCGCTATATATCACGCACCACACTTTTTCTAGTATTTCGTTGTCAGCGATTCAAAGTCCAGAAACGTTATGAAGGTATTTCGAACAATTTTTACAAAATGAATAAAAATAACCTATATTCATTTGCCAAAATGGGCATGGTTACAGAATCCAGTTTCATTTTTAAGATAAGGGAAAATCAATATGTAGATCAAAAATTGGTGCGCGTGTTTCGTGCTGAAATTTTAAAGAATTTAAAAACCAATTGAAAGATGCATTATCAGAAACTTAGAAAAGAGGGGCGATATTACATATTAGAAAATAACCTGAGTATCTTTAAGAGAGAATGTAAGAGTAAATTTATTTCTCATTTACTTTTAGTTTCACACCAATCGCTTATTCACTTGCTCATAAAGCATAAGGTACATGTATAGGTACATAAATTTTGAGTTTGAGAATTAGATACAGATGTTAAAAAAAGACATTCCTTGTCGATCACCAACATATTTTACCAGGCTCGCACCGATTTCGATTGTAGTTTTGTTGGCATACTCAGAATCAACACTCACTTAGAGGCCAGCTTACAATGCTATATCACTTATATTCGTGAATGGTAATAGATAAACTTTTATAGTGCACAAGAGGGGTTTGGCTGATAAATAACTTTCCAATCATACCAACGGTTTGTGGATATTTGGCCAATATGTCTTTTTTCCGATATTTGCTGAACAACTTCTTTTTTCAGATCAACCATATGATTTTTCTTGCGATATTCACTAGTTTTATCCTCACCGAATTCTTCATTCTTTAAATACCATCTTTCCTTCCACATGTTTTTGAATGACTCCGAATTATCTTATATACTGTACAATGAAGCACATATTTCTTCAATCATTTATTGAACCGCTTTAACGTCTTTCATTTATTATTCAAAATGGAAGCAAAGCGCTTTGTCTGTTTTCTTGTTAGCATCGTAATTCACCACATCTGCGATTAGGAAAACCACGCTAACGTTATTTGATCTAAAATGCATCTTCAGCAAAAAAATGATTTTGTTGATTTTGTTTGGGAAAATATAATAATGTACCGGTATGAATGTTTGGCGCTCCAGAAATATGTGAACCAAGATGGCGGACACCGGTACGTAGTATGTGTACCAGGTTAGGATTAGGCCATAATTGTATTCTAATTTTCCTTAGTTCTATTACAAGGTCGGGGAATACCCAAGTGAGTCCCGTAGTATTTGTTCCTGAAATTATGGCCTAACCCTAACGTTGTACACATACAATGTTCCGGTGTCCGCCATCTTGGTTCACATACTTCTGGTGTACTGAATGTTTCATATTCATTTATCGATATAGATAGGTACCAGTTTATGGGACGACGTCGCCGCTTCTTTGTTAGCTTTCAAGCAAAATATAAATAAAGTCGGCAATAGTCAAGCATGTTGTTAAGAATATGGAATATGTTGCCAAATCAAAAATTGTTATCATATGTAATATGTATTATTAGTTAATTTTCTGATTGAGCAATGCTAGAATGTACAGAATTGATTGGTTTGAAAAACTTAATCTTTAATGCTCAAAACAAAAACTAATCGGGTGTCTATGAAACTAATGAATATTTGACATTATGATAGTTGTTCAATAAGTTGTGGCAAACAGTGATTCATATCCAGGAGTTCAAATGAAACTATTAATATGCAACTTACTAAATATTAGCTGGCAGAACAAAACAACATAATAAAGTTTTTATATATGGTCCATTGAATTGATATATCAGCAAAACCCTGAAAAGAAACTCTATAAACACTCCTAATAATATCACGAAAAGACTCTATTCTGTCACTCTGGAGGGGATTATTATGTTTGCTCCATATATTCTCATGGCTGCCATAATTAGATAGTGAGATACTTTGCACACTTGAAGTGATATCCCCACCAATTCGATTAATTATGGGAAATCCTTACCAAGTACGGCAAGGCGAGCAAGATCCGACTGAATTTATCCTTTATTTGAATCGATAACTAAAACCGACTTCTCATCGCTCCTGATTAAGCAGATACATACTATATATGACGTAATAGGTCCAGTCTGCAAGTTTGCACATTTAGGGTGAAATTTACCATAACAGTACTCCAAGTTCCAAATATGTTTCCAGCGAATTATTGGAATACAATACGATAGCGAAAAAAATTTCCTGTAAATCCTCAAAATCTTGTCAAAAGATAACCGGGTCTAAAAAGAGAAATCATGATATATATTTGTAGCCCCAACTTAGCAAAAACAACTACAAGATAGATAGTTGGGCCTAGAAACTGTCGACGAGAACCAGAATCACAAAAAGTTTCACACTTTTTGCTCCTAAAGAAAATAAAGTCCAAACTATTTGTGCGACAGCAAAATGTGGCCCAAATATTACCGTCGCCCAAGTACAGCGAAAATAACCCCGTGTTGTCGATCAAATCGATAAAATAGGAATACTTAAATATATAAATTGCATATTTGCTATTTTACAACCGACCGTTATGAATACTTTCTATGGGTGCATTGGTTTCAACATAATTTTGGTAATTTAGAATACTGAGTCACCACGTGCTATTTTTGTCAGGTTTTGGCGTGCTCGTTTCAAACTAATTCCATAAGAGGAGAAGGCTGAAGTATTAATCGCAGTGCATGTTATGGATTTTCCTCAAAATCGCAATAATATATGTAAAGTTCGACTGGTTTCTATTATAGTAGCACAAGATACTATTTACCTCTGGAAATAGGAAATCTGATAACAATGATTAGCGTATTGCAAACCATGTCGAGTCCATCAGTACATTTGTGATTACGACCATTCCAATAAATTGTATTCGAAATTCAAGTAATGTGAAAATTGTGGTAAAGTGTACGAATTATATCAAAAAAGGCTAAAACATCATCAATTTACAACTTTACTCGAAGAATATAGATCAGTACATAGCCACATTTTTTTTTATTCAGTTGTTTATCTTGGGGATAATACAGGGCTTGGCATTCAGTTCCCGAGATAAATATAGCGAAGAGTTAATTTACGTCTGCTACTCGTGTATGATAATTAGGGTGCTCGCCGCACATGAAGTTTGTGCATTCCTTCTATATGCAATCAGAGCAAAGTGTGTGTGTTTGTATAAGCAAATTTACTGAAAGCAAAGTTACGCGCATCACTCAAAAATATAGAACAATGATCTCTGAGCAAAGTTACAAAAGACAAATGAAGTTGAGCAAACTTCTGATACATTTTTGAACTTTTTAGCAAGGTTTCTAGTGCTTTTTGACGGTTTTTTATTGTTTTTACACGTTTTAACAAGATAATCACGGCGTAGAAATAAGAATTGTAATTGGTTAGGACTGCAACACGAAATAAAAACTTCGTCACAAAACTTAGATTTTGAAATGTTTGTTTGTCGAATTCAAAATTTACCGCAATTGTAAAATTTGAATTATTCGTTTGCTGAATATGAAAATCTTATAATACTTCGAATTCTAAACCTTTGTTTACCGAATATGAGATATAATCTTCACCGCTGTTTGCAAGTTAACTAAATGTTTCGTTTCTGCACCTGTTTCAGTCCTATACATCATTCAAAAGAATATGAGACAAAATAAGCATATGGCTTGCCTTGAAGTGGTGGGAGTGACGGTGTCGTAGCAATTGTGTTCATTAGACAGTGGGTAAAAATTTATAATTGAGTACGCTGTGAACAATAAAATGGCGATAAACAAGAGAGTTATGCTCAAATTTATGAGCACATAGCGCAACATAGTGGCAAAATTGTGATGACGTCATATCACACGAAGAAACGAATCCCATACAGCACACCGGGATACTTGAAATAAATAAAAGTAATAGGGTTCTAGCGAAAAGTTTAGTTTTAAATTGATTAGTCCAGTAATCAAAGAGTTTTTTTCTGCTACAAAGAACAAGTATAACAACAACATAATAACAAAACGATCGTTATGTCCACTAACGTGTCCAATAACGCAGAATGCAGCCAGCCTTGCACAATGGATATGACGGCAAAATAAATGACATGAAAGAGGAAACACTTGAAAGTTAGATATCAACCCTAGCGGTTTAGATTCACGTTGGGTGGATCGTTTACAACGTAACGATTTGTATACGTGACGAATGATCATGTAGTTATGATAAGTCTCCGCGGTCATTTTCTCACGGTGTTTCGTATTTCCACTCATAACGAGGCTTCACGGAAACTGTAACTCTTACGTAAAAATCTGAAACTTGCGGCTTGGTAGGAATATACGGCTAGACCAAGCAGGTTTCGAACCTAAAATACTTAATTCACAACCGCCGTGTATAGAGGCAGGGTGTGTGGTAACTACATATGCGTGTTATTTGGGTTTTTAAAAAACTTCGAAGTCTTCTCAAGATCCACTGCATATTTTAATCCGTCTCCTGTTCATTTTAATCGGTTCATATATTACTCGATTCCACACTTTTACGCTTTAAATTGAGCAACTTGACATTTGAAATGTCTATCTTCATTATCTCCACGTTTTAGCAACGGATAAAATTACTTATCTAGAATTAAAAAAAAAGTCGGTGATTTGACAACTATTTTCATTTATAAGTTTACCGCAATACTTCCCACTGAAGTTAAACTTTAATTACTTATTGTATTTGAGATGTTTTTAACAACTGATTAATTTCAGCACTTCAACCCATTTTTCTTAAATGTGTGATAATTATGATAAAAATACATTTGGTTATTATCGATTGTTCGAGCAAATATTCATTTCATCTTAAAAGTATTTCGAGATATTAGGAGGAAGTAAAAATCTACCACGAAGGGTTAATTTATACTTTAAAAAGGATACCTAAGTTCATAATATGCACTATTTCTTACGGCGATGAACGAGATCCGTCAAAGATTTTAGGCTAGAGCGAAATGTTAACAGGAAAACATGTTTCTCACTTTGGAAGGATCGTTTGCAAACGCGATGACCACTACACTACGGAAAGACATCAGGGTCGGTTTCAAGCCGATTTCACGAACCACGGGTGTATATGTTTCCCTATATAGGAGTCTCCCAAGAGTATTGTTCATTTTAATATGACCCACCGGCGTATGCGTTTCGCTTTACGTTCGCTTTACACGCAAACGGTCCGCATCGTTTAAAAATTGGTATTTATCTAGTTAGTGTTAGGAATGATTTGAAAATTGGAATTTCTTGCGCAATCTTTTTTTTTTTCAATTTTGAGTGGTAGCGAGTGTGTTTATTTTTTGCCCTAAGATCCGAAATTTTGAAACAAACGATTTCATGGCATTTGAAGTTAGACACAAAGTGGTAAGAACGTCTTTTTCAATACTATTTTGCTCTATTCTAGAGCTATTCACTGATATTTGGCCGTTTTTGGGCTTACTATCAATTCATCCTCCAAAGACTTAGGCTCAGCGGCACCTAGTCGCTACCCCTGCGCTACGGTGACTGACGAGGACACCGCCGTCAAAATATTACTTATAGGCAGATTTTCCTCGAGGCAAATTCGGAAATTAACATGCTGCGTTTGTTCGTGCGGTTATATATGTTTATTGTATATTATTACTAAAAGTTTGTAAGAAAGGGATAGGATTTACATATTGGTCCGGTGTATGTATGTATGTTTATTCGTCTCGTAAAAGCAATATAAAAGAATTAGTAATTATAAATACTGAATACGGTATGTATGCACAAGATCATACTGGCCTAAAACACGAATATGCGTCATACATCCCTTCTGATATGTATAAATTATATTACGGTACATCAAATACGTATAATATGGTCCTTTATACAGACAGTTGTGCAAAGAGGGTGGCTGGGTTTGGTAAAAGAGGTAAGGGTGGAGTATCCAAAACTGTGTGTACAAAGGAGTTTGTATAACAAAACAACATCTATATATATAAATACAGACACAACACAACATGAAACACACTGCATGTAAATATAGTAATAAGATTAAGAATTTGGATGTAAGTACAATACCATTGAGTGATGATACCACATATATACTATGAAACGGGGAAATGGTCAAGTTTAAAGGGTGTGTACATACATGGTATGCACCACACAAGGGTGATAGTGTTGTGAGTGGTCTATGGCTGTTTTGGCAAAAATGTGACCCTACAAGTTTTGGTGCAATGTGATAATGTTATGTATCAAATTACTCACTCTTCTAAGGTCTTTTCGATTTTTGGATTCTGCCAAAAGCGATGAAGTGTCAAAAAAAAAAATATGAAATTTAATAAGAAGCATTTCCACACACAATCCGGTGGGGGTGATGAAAGCCGAAATGACTGCGTAATCAAACCTGAGTACCACGCCATTTTGCCAGGTTACCAGTCCGTGTGGGTTATGCGATTTAAAATCGGTTATGCTGTCCAGTCAGTCAAGTTATCAAACATGGAATCATTTATTGATGCAACCCAGTGGTTTTGAATTTTTTTTTTTTTGGTGAAGCATAATTCCAGTGGAACATTTAGGGGCCCGAGGAATCCAATAGTGCGATAGTTCAGTTGTTTGAATAGTAGGCTACATATAGAAAATCTAATACTGGAGACACAAAATTATATTTATGCAAGTGTCGTAAGTTTTATAATATTGGCGAATCTAAATGGATTACGAGTTGGATTGCGCGAGACCAACTTACTGTACTTCCAACATGTGGTCGACTATGTCGAGTATATCATGTCTTTTTATAGTCTTTCTTGGCAGTTTAGTGTGTTGGCCTGTAACTTTGCTCAGATATCGGTCTCCTGTATTTCTGAGTGAGTGCGCGTGATGTTACCAAGTTAAGCTTTTTCAGCTCATCCTCTCATTGGACACTGAGTGTACAAATGGATCTTTACAAGTCATTGTATTAAATATACATTATCCAACTGGAGATCCAGAGTTCAGACCTCAGTCCAGTCGCGCTTATATGAAGATCCTACCCAAAGCGAAACCCATAAAGGCACAAGTAAGCTTTCCTCACTGCTTCAACTTGTAATGGGCCGGAATCGATTCTCTTGCGTTCTTCCTTAGCTTGGAAAGTTAGGAGAGAGCCTTCAAATGATCAATGAAATTGTGCAAGAGGATAAATGAAATCCATCAGTCGATGTTATGGTTGACACGAATCATCCAACTGAGCGAAGTCGGGCCAATTTTGCCAACCAGTAAAATTTAGGCTAGCCCTACTCGCGGCCAAAGTTAAGAAGTTGAGACGTTGAGCCCTAGTTTCGTGGAGCTGATGACTTTATGTAAATGTTTAATCTATGGCTGCAAAAATTATACATAATGAGATTTTTTCCTCCGGTAGTGGGAAAGCCTACAAGAAAACATCTTTTTTATATGGCGTTCGCGTAGGGCTAAATTGGTCGCCATGTCAATCACGTCATCGTAAAGTTGTCGCTCAACTAACGACTGTTGAATATCGCGTCACCGTCGGCTCAAAGCTGACAAACTTTTTGCGGGTGGTGGCATTTTCGTTAACCGTCGGCCTAGCTTTTTGATTGTCAAGTTCAATATCAAGTTTACAGCTTTTGGTTTTGCTGTAGGTAAACATGTATAAAGGATAATGGCAAAAGGTCAACTTTTTCTCCTCCACCTCTGCCTGGTTACACTTTAAAATGCGGAAAAAATTCCTTATGTTTGCTAATCTCGATTCAGTGGATAAATAATAATAGATTGAGCAGATAAATAAAAGTACTTCATTGTTACGTAACATTAAAGGCACACACTACGTAATGAAAAGTAATCGACATAAAAAGGTGAAAATAATTTATTAATTCATATACCCAGCATTTAAATTGAAAAACAAAACAAAAATATCCAATCATATTTTAGGTATTCGCGGCGCATTTAGCAACTCGCTGCATTGCATCATTTTTCTTTATCAATTTCATTTTTGGTGTTCCGCGAAGCGACCTAAAAAGTGCAAGTGTTCTGTGGCTTGGGGTAGGGGTGGCGGGAGGAAGCCGCCAGCAATCCTCTGGTACTAAATTATCCCCTACGGGATTTGAACCTGCGAATCTAAGCGGGGTAGTCTTAGGTTAGAAATCAAGCGCATTCCCAGGGCTTAGCACGATGCGCCACTCAACGCAAACGTAGTCAGCTGCATTGCACTGGCTGACATAGATACTAAATACATTAAAATACGTGTATACCCTTCCCCTGGGTGTTGACATCTCAGGAATGTTCTTTACGGCCTTACATACCTGTATCATGATCGTTCTTTACCAAGAGGTCTAATCTAGAGACAGACTCAAAGTGCTTCAAACGGACCTAAGGTCTCCGCGATCTATTCGTCTACTCAAAATGGCATTAATAAAATTTAAGCAGCAGCAAATACATCTGAGGTATTAAATAGAGTAATTTCAATTCACCCATCAATATTGATCGCTAAGTAACAATTTGTTTTTGTTACGTCATTATTGTGGGGCTACGTCAATAACAGTCCACCTCTTCACGAGCTCCATAACACCAAATATTTGAAGGGTCTTGAATAGTTGATCTATATATCATCAGTTGTTGCCGTCGGTATGCTCTTGTCTTGAGCAGTCAATTATTTACTTCACATAGAACCGTGATTAATCTCGTTGCTGATGTTATGTCTCCGCCGTTTGGTTTGGGCGAAGAAATTACTATATAGTAGGCATCGAAACAACGTCACAATATGACCTCTCTTTTAACGACATCGCCCGCACGTTATAGTAAGAAAACTTAAAAGTATTCTTAGCTATGCGCCAGTTAATGAGCTAAGATTTGTACGCCAATGCAGAGAATGCATTGATATAACGCTGAACCTGTACACGCCGTTATTCTTTCATTGAGTTGTAGGACGGTTACATTTTTGATGGCATTCACGTGCGCGTTTACTCGACAAATGTAAACAGACAAATGTAATGGAATTGCTGGATTCTTTGTACTAAGCTCCCGTCACTGATGCAAAAATGTGTGATCTGAGCTAAAGTAATCAAGTAATCAAAGTAATCAGGTAAAAACATTTGATTACCAACAATCAGATAGCTTTTTTCGTCAGATATTTTTGCGCGGGAAGCCACAAGCGACATGGCTTTCAGTCAGTCACAAATGTTCGTGATAGGATAAGATTTGTTTTTGTGTAGGATGTATGGATAGGCTGCCTGTTGGGTTAGGACAGCGAGTTCGAAACAATATTCAGGTGAGTTAAATGTTCTTTATACCCATTGTTTTCATTGCTATTATATTGCTTTCATTTTACTATTGTATAAGTGGTAAATTAGAGGTTTTCGGGCCTATACGACTTGGACTTATTAACTAATACAGAAGTCTAGATTGATGGATGATTCTCTTTTGCACCCAACTCACTAACAGCGGTTTCTATCGTTTTCTCACAAATAGGCCAAACTTAAAACCTATATGACAATACATAAGCTTATCATGAAGAAACTTAAACGTAATACACTACTTTCAAAACTTTCGCAAATGTAGCGCAAAATCCATGGTTTAATAGAGATTCGCCATAGCCTTTTTACTTTAATATATTATTGTGTATGGATTGGATCTTTGTACAAAGACCCTACCAACGTTCAAAATAAGAGAATTAGTAATTATCCAGTTTTAAGTTAGGAATGCAGATTGCACTGGAAATTCAAATTTTTAAATCATTCCTAACCCCAAATGGATAATTACTGATATGTGATTTTAAAACGTGGCGGGAGCTTTGTGCAAAAGATCCGATAAATTCAGTCCCACTGTCCATTGATTATGCTAGCTACAGTTCTGCGACAATTTATTTATCAATATCTTAACTTTTTTCAGATGAAGAAATATTGAAGGTTAAAGATTCAAAGACACGAACTAACGAACGAGGAATATTACAAGTAAATATTATTTGAACATTTTATTTGACGCCTATTGATTCCTGTATACCACTGTTTTTGTTTAAAATGCTAAAAAATTCGGTGCGAGCGCACCGCGTCTCTGGTCTTGCGATCAGAGTCAGCATTGTTATGCCACTTATCTGATCATGTGTTTTCTCTCGAAATTGTATGATTTATATAAAAAAGTCAGACCCACGTTCACGTTTAAAATGCTAAATAGTTCGATGCAAGCCAACATTGGGTGCTCCTGATGTATGCGCACCAAAATATCGCATAACCTGAATCCTGACCAGGTACACAACCCGAGTTCAGGTTGTGCGCCATCTTGGTGCGCATACTTCAGGAGGTCCGAACATTGTTATGCCGCTTTTTTGATCCTGTGCATTCTATCGAAATTGTAAGATTTGGATTTTGCACAAGCTTTAATAATTGTGTTTCAAAGCAGAAGTCCAAAAAAGTACTATAAATATAGTATCTTGTATCAAATTGGTGTACTCTTTGCGACCCCTAAAATTCGTTGCGCGCTATTCGTCTATTCGTCTAAACTTTCTAAATTTTGAATTTTATGAAATTAAATATCGAAATTTACCCGTTACGTATTTTATTAAAACTTACGTATATTTTTAGAAGAAAATATTCAGAAAAGAGTCTCACTTTAACAATACAAAATGAGGTACAATATGATACACTAACATATCATTTTAACTAAAGGATGTAAATTTGGGGAAATCAGCGACATAGTTGAAAATGACCTCAATTGAATTACATAGTTGGTTATTTGTATCTTTAGCATAAGCATAGCTTTGTAGTGTCTCTGTCAAATAACATTTGTGTGAATTAACTACCTGAAAATGGCATAGTTGGCTCCATGAAATTTAGTTTAACTCAAATTTAGAATTGACTTACACAAAATCACGATCTATATATTGATTTTCAGCGTTTTAAAACACTGCTTGAAAGTCGACAGAACAATTTATCATTGCACCAAAAGAAATTCGTCAAGTATCAGATTTTCATCACTGAGTGAGATGGAGGCCTATCAAGTCTGAAGAGCAAGTATGTAATCATATCATTTGAAATCTTTCAATTTACATGTCTATAAATAAATAATATGTTGTATTTTTTTCGATTATTCGACAGACAAATTATTACTTTTAATATTTTGAGTATAATCGCGAAATTAACTATTCTGTACTACAAATTAACTGTAGCAATATCCGGTGATTAATAGCGTAGTCAGTATAGCGCTGCACGTTCAGGGGCTAACTGCCGTGTTGTCCCATCTGCTGTTGTTTCGTTTAATCGTCCAAACCGAAAGACCAATTACTATCTTGTAATGTCAGTTTAGGTAAAGTTCATTGGGTCAGCATAAATAAAAGGCGTTTCATCGCAATAGGGCGTCACGTTGTGATTACTACAAACAGTGAATTTTTTTAAAGTGATACTATAAGTTAATCCAGCAGTGTATATCTGCAGAGATACTGAAAGGATTTGAACTATTCCTCGTTAAGTGCAATTCGGTTAAAACACAACCCCAACTTAATAACCATGCAAATATTAAAACTTATTGTTTACCTTGTTGTTCACCATGGGGTATATACACACTAATATGCCTAATTTCCCTGAAATCGTAGTCCTGGCCTTTTTTATGAATCTGATGAGCGTTTTTGCCACAAATGATAATGGTAATCAGACTAATGTCTTAAATTTAACTGTAGCTCATCGTGGTAGTAAACGCTCTGGTAGCAAACAGTTGATAACCATGTCATTGATGTTCCCAACTATACTTCAAACTGAAATCGCCCCAAATTTCCAATAATGATATTATAAGAGTGAGTCATACTAAGTGTATTAAGATAGCCGTTAATCTTACACCTTAAAGAACTCGTGTCCCAACTAAAATTTTCAAAAACAATACTGTGTAAATTATATTCAACCAAGTGTAAACTTTTTTTGGTCCATATCCCCTTGGTAAAAGTGCTAAGTATTCATATGTTCATGACTGTTTAAATTTAGAGACATGGAAATATATGTCATATTTTCCCTATTGTTGGTGCAGGTCACGTCGTGTTATGCCTAATCACGTGTGAAGAGCTTAATTCATATAAACTCTCGTTTATATTCTCTACTGAATGGTGTTAGTTGAATCGTTTATACGGCACACACCGTCAATATAAGATATAGTAGTTTCAAATCTCTGGAATTCTTACTTTTTTAATTAGATATTAGAAACTTGGGTGTCGCTGCTCGATAACCAGTTTAAAGATCACTATATAGATGAGATCCCACCAAATTGTAAATCTACTATAGTCAGCCTATGTATCCGTTGCTAGTAGTCTCAGTAATCATACCGTCCCATGTTCATAAGTTTTCGAATCTGGAAATATAATTTTTATTTCCTTATCGTTTATTCCGTAGTAATAATCTGTCCTGTTCTTATTTATATATATATATAAATATATGTCTACAATGTCTGTGGCTGAAGTTATTTATTGACCTATATTTTCAGGAAGTTGCTGGGAGGGAAAGACTATAGAGAACTTGAAGGTGAAATATAACACACTGATAAACTATTAACTATTTAAGATTTAGATAATGAGATACAACATAGCACACTGACAGATCATTCAAAATAAGTAATATTTATAATATTGAAAATCTGCAAATAATATAGAATGAATGTAAATGGATATCAATATGCTACAAGTTGTCGTCTTTGTATCTTTAGAATAAGCATAGCTTATCACAAGGGCGTGGACAATTTATTGAGGGGCGTAAAGGAAAAATTTGTTAGATTTTATCTTTCCCGCCGTATTTTCGATATTTTCTTTTCTTGAATATGTAGCCGTATTTTCAACGTGCTCTTCATGAATATAAATATATTTTATATGATGTGTTGCAATATTATACGCTGACAAATCATTCCAAAGTAATATTTGTAATTTAGGGGGAAATCTGTGAATAATTTGTCAATGAACTGACAATTAATACTTTCATTTTTATGTATCTAAACTCTAAAGTATAAGCATAGTTTCTCTGTGCTCCTGTCAAATTACATTTTCTGTAACTTATAAACCTCAAACTTAATAATGACGTAGTTCTAACATCTATATATAATTCAAATCAATATCATACAAAATTTACCTACATTTCATTATCTCATACAAATTTCAGCTTTCTGAAACACTTCTTGAAAGACAATTCATCATTATATCTAAAGACATGCGGGGTTATTCGTCCGATTATGCATCACTGAGAGAGGTGGCTGCTTCGAGTCTAAAGAGCAAGTATGTTATTAAAATCTTTTGAATCTTTCTAATTTACATTCATCACCACTATTCACGGATCCCCACAATCAATTTTAAAATTGGTATCTATTACTATTCCTAAATAAGTTAAAATTACTTTACTTAATTTAAATGCTAAACATTTTAATAGGCTTAATACCAGCTGAATTCGCAACCCAATTTCTTAATTGAAAACCGGCATTATAAAATATTAAAACTAAAATCTAAAACGGAAGATATCACCATAAGTTTTGTTCTAGCAGTCTCACAGCAGATTGAAAACGCTTTTCATACATTGTAAATTTGTGTTATGTTAGGATTTCTTTAAAATGTATACCATATAGGAACTGAAATGGAAACACAGTAAATTGTTCGCGCGATGTACCTTTTGTCTATATTGAAACTACCGATGGAGCCCAATACGACTTTTTCTCTGTATGTGACGATATATAAGATAATTAATGCAAAATATATCGAACATTTTTTTTTGCAATATTTTAAATTACTATCGTTCGTATTTTGTCGATATCTTTAAAATAATTTTGAGTGCCGAAAAAACAAATCAAATTTGATTAACTTTAAAATACGATTCCGGTCTACTTATAGTTGGCAGTTTGGGACGTATTTCGTGCAATTTTCAAATAGTGATTTTTCATTTATTAAATAATCGTAAAAGTTTTCCAGACTAAAATTCGAGTAACGAAGAAAACAAATAAATTACTATGACAAGATATTTTGAATGCTCGCACCGGCTATGAATTGAATATTTTACTCGAGAGACAACTTTTTATCCTCTGCGATCTTACTTATATATAATGTCACATTTGAATTTGCGCTCGTTGTCATATTTCGACACTACTGATGTCAAATTTTATTAGTGTTATTACTTCTTTGGACAGTCACAAAATTGGACAAGTCAGTATTTTATTAAGTAATCGGAGCGCCTAAGTTTTTCTCACGGAGCACTTTGAGAACATATGCTTTAATAGACCAGGGAAGAAATTTTCGTAAAAGTGTTTGAAGTATCGTTGTACATGTTTAATAGCTGAGTTTTAGGCGGAATATTGTACAATTTTAGCATCTCTTTGAAAATTAGCTGTTTGCATCTAATAATTAAATATTCACTCCAGCTCACCATATTAAGATTTTGTGTCAACGCTTCCGAGCGGCCAAAAACTTAATATGGATACGCATTATCGCAAAGTTACCTGATGTCCAGGCTTGTCCATGGGAAACGTGCCATGAGATGGGATGAGATAACACACCTTTGTATTTCCCATGGGACGCGTGGGACACGAAAACCATATGATTTTCAGGGAAATGATGGTAAAAATTTTCGTTATGGATTTCGTGTCCATATATTTGAGCATAGCTCTCTTGTTAGTTATAAAGAGCAAAACATATTCAGCATTAATAATATACTTCGTGAAAGGGCTGATGGACACATATATAATGGTTATGAATAAAAAGTTAACTAAGTCCGTTTTTTCGGGAAACCTGCTGACAAAGTATTATTTTTATTATATTGAGTATAAGCTCAGCTTCGGTTTGTCTGTCAAATGGAATTTTTTTTGGTAAACCCCCCAAATCCTTTATAATATCATGATTCGGACAACTATCGTTTTTTTGAGGCTAATGAGCGAATAAAACAAGAATGAATTTTAGCAATAAAAAACCGTGTTTTTGTTATATTACCGCCCAATATTCCGAATAAAACTTGCATTACTTTGTTCCAAATTTTGTCAAATTTTCGTCATTGTTGAGAAGGAACTTTTCCCCTTGTGTTTGCAGTAATACTGTTAGTTTAGGCACCAATGCGCGCTAATAATTTTATATGGCAAAGTCTTTAGAACCGGACCAGTGTTCACTTCTCAGTATCGTTGGCATGAAATTTAATAGTATCAGCAATCATTCACTGGGGCAATGGTTTTCAAAGGGTGGGGCGCGGTTTGCAAAAGGGGCGTAGACAATTTTTGAGGGGGCATGTAGCTAATTAAATCTATTTTTTGTTTGTTGGACTTAATCGTGCATTTTTTGGATATTTACATTCCATCCCCGTCCATCCCCGTATTTTCAAGGTATTTTTGAATAAAACATAATATTTGTTATATGTAGCTTATTGCTAGCTAGTTATTTTTGAGTTGTTGCGAGCATTTTCATAACAAGAGTTACATTGTAATCACCACAATTCGTAAAAATATTTTCATAGCTATACTATACTTATGAAAAAAAATTATACTCAAGATATAAGTACCAGTACTTCTTTATCGATTTCTCCTTGAATCCTCCCTTGAAAACGTCTACCTAACTGCTAGAACAGCATTGTATCAATAATAATATAGAGAGGAAATCATTAATTCTAAAACATTGAAACTCATTTCTATGTATAATGAATTAAATTGAGTACACACTGAGTTTTGCGGATACAAGAATGTCTATATATCCTGTGTCATATTTATATGTATATTGACTTCTTTTATTGATAGCATAGTCATTATTTTCTTGCATAGAATTTATTGGTTTAATTTTCTGGGCCAATCTGGCTAATCTTATATATGTAATTTGAAGGTATCATGGTCTATGACCATGGTAGTAACCAGTTAACCGTGTCATTCGTGTTCCAAGCTAGAATTACATTAGCTTTCCAATAACGATGTGATATAAGTAATTCCAACCGAGTGTATCAATGTGAATTCTATACCATTTGGCACTGGTTAACTACGCCATGCAAGCCCCCAACTAAAATATCGTTTCAAGTGGCGATACTGTAACGCAGTGGTTCTCAAACTTCTTCGTATTGTGACACCCTCCAAAAAATATGCTCAAGTTGCGACTTTTCGTGGAAACCGTATTAAACCGTACCTTCCAATAAAGGACCTTTTTTGCAATGAGTTTTATTTAAACGATCAAAGAAAACTAAACCAAAGTCAGTGAAATTGCATTTAATGGGACGGGAATACTTGCGTCTTTTTACAACTGTTACTGAACCTTGGTAAGATTTGTGAGCGCCGCACGCATTTCTCTCTCAACATTTACTCGAGATCGATATTTTGTTCGTATTACGACCATGGTCGCAAATCTTGCTTCGCATGAATACGAAATCGCAAAAGGGATCAGAGTGCGCAACACTTTTTTTTCACCAATGAAGGATGATCCTTATTGAAGAAAATCCAAATTTCTTTTTACATCGATTTCGTTTAAAAACGACGAAGAGAAGCAGCAATGTTTTGTTGAAGCAAGATTTTGGCCAGTGAAACATGTTATCTAATAAGCCCAAACGGCATTTAGTATCATCGCATCCCCAGTTGCAACAAAAATCACGGAATTTTACTACTTGAACGATCCAAAGTCAATGTAGCCTACGTCGTACTTGCGTTTTTAGCCTTTTCTTGTTTAGTATCATTTTCACGCTTGTATTATTACTTTTTCTATGTGCCGCAAAAGAGATTCCGCAAAAAAAAAAAATTTACGACGCCCACTTTGAAAACCACTGCTGTAACGTATCAATATAGCCGTAAATCCTATTGGTAATAGTTTGTTCATGTTCATAACTGTCTGAATCTAGAAATATATTTTCTATTGGTAATAGTTCGTTCATGTTCATAACTTTTTGAATCTAGAAATATATTTCCTATTGGTAATAGTTCGTTCATGTTCATAACTGTCTGAATCTAGAAATATATTTTCTATTGGTAATAGTTCGTTCATGTTCATAACTTTTTGAATCTAGAAATATATTTCCTATTGCTATATCGTTGATTGCAGGTACTAATATGTTAAGGTTATTATGTGTATACATCTATATAAATGCTCCAATAGAATAAATACACGGATTTGTTTATATTTCTTATGTTTTATTTATATGGGTATTTCTTTATTGATAACATGGTTCTTAATATTCTGTGTAGAATGCACTTGTTTTTTTCCACAAAATAGTATCATACTATAAAAAAGAATCCGACTAAGCGCAGAAATGTATCTGTAAATTATCATGGTTTATATCAGTGGTTCCTAACCTTCTTATTCGCAGTAATATATACCCACCCAGTTTACAAAAACATTTGAGGTCAGAAACGAATATATTACAGAACAAATAAACAAGGTAAATCATAGTTTATAGTGTTTTTTTCAATGAGATATATAAGCTTATTGGTCTTCCAGAGAGTATTTTTTTTTAAATTTTTGGTGACATTTTCGTCAGCCACAATCTCAACTCACCCCGTTTACTAATTGAATGGCGATGTTTTTTTTGATAGCACTTGTTTCATTGTTACAAACCCCTTCTCTACCACAAACGAGGTCGTAAATGAAAGAATCCAGGTTTCTGACTTCTGTCTTTTTTGCATGGTTTGTCAAATTATGAGAGATATTCATTAAAAAGATACATCTTTATAAAAATCACGTATCGATGCATTTCTCAAATATAACATATGGATTTTATTTCCTCATTTCCTTGCATTCCAAGGAGCTCCATTTAAATTAAATATTTTCTGCGCTATTGAACCCCTGTCCATTGCAGCGTGTTCTCATTCGTCGTATTATATTTAAATTGTAGGCTCGTTAAACGATAAACTCAATTATCAGGTTATAATATAATTATAACCGCCCACTTTGGGAATTCCTGGTTTATACCACCTGGTAGTAAACAGTTAATAACTATGCCATTCATGTTCCAATCCAGAATCGCAATAAATTTTCAATACTGGTAATATTGGAGTGAGTCTAATCAAGTACATTAATATAACCGTGAATCTTACTACCTTCGATACTGGTTAACCATGTAATTTGTGTCCCAAACTGAAATTTTCAATAAGGATAATATATAAATTAGGCCAATTGTACACCCGACTTATACTTCCCTTGGTAGTCCTAGTAACCAATAACCATACAATTCATATTGATAAGTGTTCGAAGCTGGCATTCCTTGGTAGTTCAAGTAACCATACGGTTCATATTGATAAGTGTTCGAAGCTGGCATTCCTTGGTAGTTCAAGTAACCATACGGTTCATATTGATAAGTGTTCGAAGCCGGCAATCCTTGGTAGTTCAAGTAACCATACGGTTCATATTGATAAGTGTTCGAAGCTGGCATTCCTTGGTAGTTCAAGTAACCATACGGTTCATATTGATAAGTGTTCGAAGCTGGCATTCCTTGGTAGTTCAAGTAACCATACGGTTCATATTGATAAGTGTTCGAATCCGGCAATCCTTGGTAGTTCAAGTAACCATACGGTTCATATTGATAAGTGTTCAAAGCTGGCAATCGATGGTAGTCCAAGTAACCATACGATTCATATTGATAAGTGTTCGAAGCTGGCATTCCTTGGTAGTTCAAGTAACCATACGGTTCATATTGATAAGTGTTTGAAGCCGGCAATCCTTGGTAGTCCAAGTAACCATACGATTCATATTTATGAATGTTCGAAGTAGGTTGATAAGTGTTCGAAGCTGGCAATATTCCTAATGCGCTGTTTTTAAGTGCGAGTATTCATATCTTATATTCATGCGTGTATGTAATATGTATGACGCTTTATTATTGCAAATATTACGACTCTAAAATCGTTTATCATGAGGTACCAAAGGTAACATGTCCTTATCATTCTGCATACCATATACCATTTTTTTATTATCTTGAAACCCGTTTTCACCAGAGGGTATTAATGTAGTTGTTAATCCCCTCTCCCAAAATTCGTGTCCTAAAAATTAAATTTCCTATGATATACTATAGCCGCAAATACCTTATAACTAGTATAGACCTTCATTGGTAGTGTTCCTAGAACCCATGCCCCTCATGTCCATAAGTTTTCAAATCTAGAAATATATTCCCTATTTCTTCATAGTTTATTTTGAGTATTAATATGTTATGTTCTTATAATGAATGTAGAATGTCTACAATCCCTGTGGCTAATTTAGAGGACCTCAATATTAGGTAAATATAACGCACAATGCCTGTGGTACACAAACATTTTAAGCCGTTCAAGTTTGGAATATCTCGCGTCTCGTGTAAATTACTTGTATATCTATCAATAAATAATATCTGCAATTTTTTCGGGAAACCTGCTGACAAAGTATTATTTTTATTATATTGAGTATAAGCTCAGCTTTGGTTTGTATGTCAAATGGAATTTATTTTGGAAAATCCTCTAGTCTAAATACTGTATAATATCATGATTCGGACAACTATCGTTTTTTTCTGGCTAATAAGTAATTCCAACCGAGTGTATCAATGTGAATTCTATACGATTTGGCATTGGTTAACTACGCCATGCAAGCCCCAAAATAAAATATCGTTTCCAGTGGCGATACTGTAACGCAGCAAATCAGCAAATAATTTTATTTAAACGAAAAATTAATATTTTTTTTTAACTTCTAGGATAAGCTTAGCTACTCTGTGTCCATGTTAATTACAGCTCCAAAGATTGATAAGGAAATAGTTTAAAAGACTATGTCTTTAACCAAATCTCTTTTCTGTATTTCTGTTAAATAGCATTTTTTTTGATTTAAATAACTTGATAGTGTCTTGGGTCAACGAAATTTAGTTTCACCTAAAGTTAGATGGACTCGGTATACACATGAACATAACATTGGATTGATTTTTTTTTATGTATTTTTAATATAAGTTTACCTTCGCTTTACCTCTGCCAAACAGCACTTTATAAATCCCAAACTTGATAATGAAACTATATATTTATTTTCAGTTTTCTAAAACACTGCTTGAAAGAGTCATTGCATCAAACAGAATCGACATTGTTAATAGTCTGGTGCATCACGGAGTGAGATTAACGCCTATATAGTCTGAAGAGTAAAGAGCAAGTATATATGTAATCTTATACTCTTTTAATTCATATTTTGTCACGTATAAACTGATATATATATCATGTTCAATCCCGCTAGTCTGGAAGAGCTGCAAATATTTTAATTATCGCACAAGATGTCCAAAATATTATCCATTGAGAACCACTACATTAGACCGTTTTCCTTTATCAATTTTACCCTTTCATTTTTGTTTCGCGAGGCGAGATAAAAAGTGTAAAAGTTCCGTGGCCGAAAAAGTTTGGGAAACGTGGTCTAGAACAGTAGTTTTTTTTTTACCTGGGTTCAATCGAATTTTTGGTACTGATAAACTATCAACTATTTAAGATTTAGATAATGAGATACAACATAGCACACTGACAGATCATTCAAAATATGTAATATTTATAATATTGAAAATCTGCAAATAATATAGAATGAATGTAAATGGATATCAATATGCTACAAGTTGTCGTCTTTGTATCTTTAGAATAAGCATAGCTTATCACAAGGGCGTGGACAATTTATTGAGGGGCGTAAAGGAAAAATTTGTTAGATTTTATCTTTCCCGCCTTATTTTCGATATTTTCCTTTCTTGAATATGTAGCCGTATTTTCAACGTGCTCTTCATGGATATAAATATATTTTATATGATGTGTTGCAATATTATACGCTGACAAATCATTCCAAAGTAATATTTGTATTTTAGGGGGAAATCTGTGAATAATTTGTCAATGAACTGACAATTAATATTTTCATTTTTATGTATCTAAACTCTAAAGTATAAGCATAGTTTCTCTGTGCTCCTGTCAAATTACATTTTCTGTAACTTATAAACCTCAAACTTAATAATGACGTAGTTCGAACATCTATATATAATTCAAATCAATATCATACAAAATTTACCTACATTTCATTATCTCATATAAATTTCAGCTTTCAGAAACACTTCTTGAAAGAGGGAAAGACAATTCATCATTATATCTAAAGATATGCGGGGTTATTCGTCCGATTATGCATCACTGAGAGAGGTGGCTGCCTCGAGTCTAAAGAGCAAGTATGTTATTAAAATCTTTTTAATCTTTCTAATTTACATTCATCACCACTATTCACGGAGCCCCACAATCAATTTTAAAATTGGTATCTATTACTATTCCTAAATAAGTTAAAATTACTTTACTTAATTTAAATGCTAAACATTTTAATAGGCTTAATACCAGGTGAATTTGCAACCCAATTTCTTAATTGAAAACCGGCATTATAAAATATTAAAACTAAAAATCTAAATCTAAAACGGAAGATATCACCATAAGTTTTGTTCTAGCAGTCTCACAGCAGATTGAAAACGCTTTTCAGACATTGTAAATTTGTGTTATGTTAGGATTTCTTTAAAATGTATACCATATAGGAACTGAAATGGAAACACAGTAAATTGTTCGCGCGATGTACCTTTTGTCTATATTGAAACTACCGATGGAGCCCAATACGACTTTTTCTCTGTATGTGACGATATATAAGATAATTAATGCAAAATATATCGAACATTTTTTTTTGCAATATTTTAAATTACAATCGTTCGTATTTTGTCGATATCTTTAAAATAATTTTGAGTGCCGAAAAAACAAATCAAATTTGATTAACTTTAAAATACGATTCCGGTCTACTTATAGTTGGCAGTTTGGGACGTATTTCGTGCAATTTTCAAATAGTGATTTTTCATTTATTAAATAATCGTAAAAGTTTTCCAGACTAAAATTCGAGTAACGAAGAAAACAAATAAATTACTATGACAAGATATTTTGAATGCTCGCACCGGCTATGAATTGAATATTTTACTCGAGAGACAACTTTTTATCCTCTGCGATCTTACTTATATATAATGTCACATTTGAATTTGCGCTCGTTTTCATATTTCGACACTACTGATGTCAAATTTTATTAGTGTTATTACTTCTTTGGAAGAAATTTTTGTAAAAGTGTTTGAAGTATCGTTGTACATGTTTAATAGCTGAGTTTTAGGCGGAATATCGTACAATTTTAGCATCTCTTTGAAAATTAGCCGTTTGCATCTAATAATTAAATATTCACTCCAGCTCACCATATTAAGATTTTGTGTCAACGCTTCCGAGTGGCCAAAAACTTAATATGGATACGCATTATCGCAAAGTTACCTTATGCCCAGGCTTTTCCTTGGGAAACGTGCCATGAGATGGGATGAGATAACACACCTTTGTATTTCCCATGGGACGCGTGGGACACGAAAACCATATGATTTTCAGGGAAATGATGGTAAAAATTTTCGTTATGGATTTCGTGTCCATATATTTGAGCATAACATATTCAGCATTAACAATATACTTCGTGAAAGGGCTGATGGACACATATATAATAGTTATGAATAAACAGTTAACTAAGTCCGTTTTTTCGGGAAACCTGCTGACAAAGTATTATTTTTATTATATTGAGTATAAGCTCAGCTTCGGTTTGTCTGTCAAATGGAATTTTTTTTGGTAAACCCCCCAAATCCTTTATAATATCATGATTCGGACAACTATCGTTTTTTTAGGCTAATGAGCGAATAAAACAAGAATGAATTTTAGCAATAAAAAACCGTGTTTTTGTTATATTACCGCCCAATATTCCGAATAAAACTTGCATTACTTTGTTCCAAATTTTGTCAAATTTTCGTCATTGTTGAGAAGGAACTTTTCCCCTTGTGTTTGCAGTAATACTGTTAGTTTAGGCACCAATGCGCGCTAATAATTTTATATGGCAAAGTCTTTAGAACCGGACCAGTGTTCACTTCTCAGTATCGTTGGCATGAAAATTAATAGTATCAGCAATCATTCACTGGGGCAATGGTTTTCAAAGGGTGGGGCGCGGTTTGCAAAAGGGGCGTAGACAATTTTTGAGGGGGCATGTAGCTAATTAAATCTATTTTTTGTTTGTTGGACTTAATCGTGCAATTTTTGGATATTTACATTCCATCCCCGTCCATCCCCGTATTTTCAAGGTATTTTTGAATGAAACATAATATTTGTTATATGTAGCTTATTGCTAGCTAGTTATTTTTGAGTTGTTGCGAGCATTTTCATAACAAGAGTTACATTGTAATCACCACAATTCGTAAAAATATTTTCATAGCTATACTATACTTATGAATAAAAATTATACTCGAGATATAAGTACCAGTACTTCTTTATCGATTTCTCCTTGAATCCTCCCTTGAAAACGTCTACCTAACTGCTAGAACAGCATTGTATCAATAATAATATAGAGAGGAAATCATTAATTCTAAAACATTGAAACTCATTTCTATGTATAATGAATTGAATTGAGTACACACTGAGTTTTGCGGATACAAGGGCGTCTATATATCCTGTGTCATATTTATATGTATATTGACTTCTTTTATTGATAGCATAGTCATTATTTTCTTGCATAGAATTTATTGATTTAATTTTCTGGGCCAATCTGGCTAATCTTATATATGTAATTTGAAAGTATCATGGTCTATGACCATGGTAGTAACCAGTTAACCGTGTCATTCGTGTTCCAAGCTAGAATTACATTAGCTTTCCAATAACGATGTGATATAAGTAATTCCAACCTAGTGTATCAATGTGAATTCTATACCATTTGGCACTGGTTAACTACGCCATGCAAGCCCCGAACTAAAATATCGTTTCAAGTGGCGATACTGTAACGCAGTGGTTCTCAAACTTCTTCGTATTGTGACACCCTCCAAAAAATATGCTCAAGTTGCGACTTTTCGTGGAAACCGTATTAAACCGTACCTTCCAATAAAGGACCTTTTTTGCAATGAGTTTCATTTAAACGATCAAAGAAAACTAAACCAAAGTCAGTGAAAATGCATTTAATGGGATGGGAATACTTGCGTCTTTTTACAACTGTTACTGAACCTTGGTAAGATTTGTGAGCGCCGCACGCATTTCTCTCTCAACATTTACTCGAGATCGATATTTTGTTCGTATTACGACCATGGTCGCAAATCTTGCTTCGCATGAATACGAAATCGCAAAAGGGATCAGAGTGCGCAACGCTTTTTTTTCACCAATGAAGGATGATCCTTATTGAAGAAAATCCAAATTTCTTTTTACATCGATTTCGTTTAAAAACGACGAAGAGAAGCAGCAATGTTTTGTTGAAGCAAGATTTTGGCCAGTGAAACATGTTATCTAATAAGCCCAAACGTCATTTAGTATCATCGCATCCCCAGTTGCAACAAAAATCACGGAATTTTACTACTTGAACGATCCAAAGTCAATGTAGCCTACGTCGTACTTGCGTTTTTAGCCTTTTCTTGTTTAGTATCATTTTCACGCTTGTATTATTACTTTTTCTAAGTGCCGCAAAAGAGATTCCGCAAAAATTTTTACGACGCCCATTTTGAAAACCACTGCTGTAACGTATCAATATAGCCGTAAATCCTATTGGTAATACTTCGTTCATGTTCATAACTGACTGAAAATCTAGAAATATATTTCCTATTGGTAATAGTTCGTTCATGTTCATAACTTTTTGAATCTAGAAATATATTTCCTATTGCTATATCGTTGATTGCAGGTACTAATATGTTAGGTTATTATGTGTATACATCTATATAAATGATCCAATAGAATAAATACACGGATTTGTCTATATTTCTTGTGTTTTATTTATATGGGTATTTCTTTATTGATAACATGATTGTTAATGTTCTGTGTAGAATGCACTTGTTTTTTTCCACAAAATAGTATCATACTATAAAAAAGAATCCGACTAAGCGCAGAAATGTATCTGTAAATTATCATGGTTTATATCAGTGGTTCCTAACCTTCTTATTCGCAGTAATATATACCCACCCAGTTTACAAAAACATTTGAGGTCAGAAACGAATATATTACAGAACAAATAAACAAGGTAAATCATAGTTTATAGTGTTTTTTTCAATGAGATATATAAGCTTATTGGTCTTCCAGAGAGTATTTTTTTTTAAATATTTGGTGACATTTTCGTCAGCCACAATCTCAACTCACCCCGTTTACTAATTGAATGGCGATGTTTTTTTTGATAGCACTTGTTTCATTGTTACAAACCCCTTCTCTACCACAAACGAGGTCGTAAATGAAAGAATCCAGGTTTCTGCCTTCTGTCTTTTTTGCATGGTTTTTAAATTATGAGAGATTTTCATTAAAAAGATACATCTTTATAAAAATCACGTATCGATGCATTTCTCAAATATAACATATGGATTTTATTTCCTCATTTCATTGCATTTCAAGGAGTTCCATTTAAATTAAATATTTTCTGCGCTATTGAACCCCTGTCCATTGCAGCGTGTTCTCATTCGTCGTATTATATTTAAATTGTAGGCTCGTTAAACGATTAACTTTTCACTAAATTATCAGGTTATAATATAATTATAACCGCCCACTTTGAGAATCCCTGGTTTATACCACCTGGTAGTAAACAGATAATAACTATGCCATCCATGTTCCAATCCAGAATCGCAATAAATTTTCAATACTGGTAATATTGAAGTGAGTCTAATCAAGTACATTAATATAACCGTGAATCTTACTACCTTCGATACTGGTTAACCATGTAATTTGTGTCCCAAACTGAAATTTTCAATAAGGATAATATATAAATTAGGCCAATTGTACACCCGACTTATAGTTCCCTTGGTAGTCCTAGTAACCAATAACCATACAATTCATATTGATAAGTGTTCGAAGCTGGCAATCGATGGTAGTCCAAGTAACCATACGATTCATATTGATAAGTGTTCGAAGCTGGCATTCCTTGGTAGTTCAAGTAACCATACGGTTCATATTGATAAGTGTTTGAAGCCGGCAAACCTTGGTAGTCCAAGTAACCATACGATTCATATTTATGAATGTTCGAAGTAGATTGATAAGTGTTCGAAGCTGGCAATATTCCTAAAGCGCTGTTTTTAAGTGCGAGTATTCACATCTTATATTTATGCGTGTATGTAATATGTATGACGCTTTATTATTGCAAATATTACGACTCTAAACTCGTTTATCATGAGGTACCAAAGCTAACATGTCCTTATCATTCTGCATACCATATACCATTTTTTATTATCTTGAAACCCGTTTTCACCAGAGGGTATTAATGTAGTTGTTAATCCCCTCTCCCAAAATTCGTGTCCTAAAATTAAATTTCCTATGATATACTATAGCCGCAAATACCTTATAACCAGTATAGACCTTCATTGGTAGTGTTCCTAGAACCCATGCCCCTCATGTCCATAAGTTTTCAAATCTAGAAATATATTCCCTATTTCTTCATAGTTTATTTTGAGTATTAATATGTTATGTTCTTATAATGAATGTAGAATGTCTACAATCCCTGTGGCTAATTCAGAGGACCTCAATATTAGGTAAATATAACGCACAATGCCTGTGGTACACAAACATTTTAAGCCGTTCAAGTTTGGAATATCTCGCGTCTCGTGTAAATTACTTGTATATCTATCAATAAATAATATCTGCAATTTTTTCGGGAAACCTGCTGACAAAGTATTATTTTTATTATATTGAGTATAAGCTCAGCTTTGGTTTGTATGTCAAATGGAATTTATTTTGGAAAATCCTCTAGTCTAAATACTGTATAATATCATGATTCGGACAACTATCGTTTTTTTCTGGCTAATAAGTAATTCCAACCGAGTGTATCAATGTGAATTCTATACGATTTGGCATTGGTTAACTACGCCATGCAAGCCCCAAAATAAAATATCGTTTCCAGTGGCGATACTGTAACGCAGCAAATCAGCAAATAATTTTATTTAAACGAAAAATTAATATTTTTTTTTAACTTCTAGGATAAGCTTAGCTACTCTGTGTCCATGTTAATTACAGCTCCAAAGATTGATAAGGACATAGTTTAAAAGACTATGTCTTTAACCAAATCTCTTTTCTGTATTTCTGTTAAATAGCATTTTTTTTGATTTAAATAACTTGATAGTGTCTTGGGTCAACGAAATTTAGTTTCACCTAAAGTTAGATGGACTCGGTATACACATGAACATAACATTGGATTGATTTTTTTTTATGTATTTTTAATATAAGTTTACCTTCGCTTTACCTCTGCCAAACAGCACTTTATAAATCCCAAACTTGATAATGAAACTATATATTTATTTTCAGTTTTCTAAAACACTGCTTGAAAGAGTCATTGCATCAAACAGAATCGACATTGTTAATAGTCTGGTGCATCACGGAGTGAGATTAACGCCTATATAGTCTGAAGAGTAAAGAGCAAGTATATATGTAATCTTATACTCTTTTAATTCATATTTTGTCACGTATAAACTGATATATATATCATGTTCAATCCCGCTAGTCTGGAAGAGCTGCAAATATTTTAATTATCGCACAAGATGTCCAAAATATTATCCATTGAGAACCACTACATTAGACCGTTTTCCTTTATCAATTTTACCCTTTCATTTTTGTTTCGCGAGGCGAGATAAAAAGTGTAAAAGTTCCGTGGCCGAAAAAGTTTGGGAAACGTGGTCTAGAACAGTAGTTTTTTTTTTACCTGGGTTCAATCGAATTTTTGGTACTGATAAACTATTAACTATTTAAGATTTAGATAATGAGATACAACATAGCACACTGACAGATCATTCAAAATATGTAATATTTATAATATTGAAAATCTGCAAATAATATAGGATGAATGTAAATGGATATCAATATGCTACAAGTTGTCGTCTTTGTATCTTTAGAATAAGCATAGCTTATCACAAGGGCGTGGACAATTTATTGAGGGGCGTAAAGGAAAAATTTGTTAGGTTTTATCTTTCCCGCCTTATTTTCGATATTTTCCTTTCTTGAATATGTAGCCGTATTTTCAACGTGCTCTTCATGGATATAAATATATTTTATATGATGTGTTGCAATATTATACGCTGACAAATCATTCCAAAGTAATATTTGTATTTTAGGGGGAAATCTGTGAATAATTTGTCAATGAACTGACAATTAATATTTTCATTTTTATGTATCTAAACTCTAAAGTATAAGCATAGTTTCTCTGTGCTCCTGTCAAATTACATTTTCTGTAACTTATAAACCTCAAACTTAATAATGACGTAGTTCGAACATCTATATATAATTCAAATCAATATCATACAAAATTTACCTACATTTCATTATCTCATATAAATTTCAGCTTTCAGAAATACTTCTTGAAAGAGGGAAAGACAATTCATCATTATATCTAAAGATATGCGGGGTTATTCGTCCGATTATGCATCACTGAGAGAGGTGGCTGCCTCGAGTCTAAAGAGCAAGTATGTTATTAAAATCTTTTTAATCTTTCTAATTTACATTCATCACCACTATTCACGGAGCCCCACAATCAATTTTAAAATTGGTATCTATTACTATTCCTAAATAAGTTAAAATTACTTTACTTAATTTAAATGCTAAACATTTTAATAGGCTTAATACCAGGTGAATTTGCAACCCAATTTCTTAATTGAAAACCGGCATTATAAAATATTAAAACTAAAAATCTAAATCTAAAACGGAAGATATCACCATAAGTTTTGTTCTAGCAGTCTCACAGCAGATTGAAAACGCTTTTCAGACATTGTAAATTTGTGTTATGTTAGGATTTCTTTAAAATGTATACCATATAGGAACTGAAATGGAAACACAGTAAATTGTTCGCGCGATGTACCTTTTGTCTATTTTGAAACTACCGATGGAGCCCAATACGACTTTTTCTCTGTATGTGACGATATATAAGATAATTAATGCAAAATATATCGAACATTTTTTTTTGCAATATTTTAAATTACAATCGTTCGTATTTTGTCGATATCTTTAAAATAATTTTGAGTGCCGAAAAAACAAATCAAATTTGATCAACTTCAAAATACGATTCCGGTCTACTTATAGTTGGCAGTTTGGGACGTATTTCGTGCAATTTTCAAATAGTGATTTTTCATTTATTAAATAATCGTAAAAGTTTTCCCGACTAAAATTCGAGTAACGAAGAACACAAATAAATTACTATGACAAGATATTTTGAATGCTCGCACCGGCTATGAATTGAATATTTTACTCGAGAGACAACTTTTTATCCTCTGCGATCTTACTTATATATAATGTCACATTTGAATTTGCGCTCGTTTTCATATTTCGACACTACTGATGTCAAATTTTATTAGTGTTATTACTTCTTTGGACAGTCACAAAATTGGACAAGTCAGTATTTTATTAAGTAATCGGAGCGCCTAAGTTTCTCCCACGGAGGACTTTGAGAACATATGCTTTAATAGACCAGGGAAGAAATTTTCGTAAAAGTGTTTGAAGTATCGTTGTACATGTTTAATAGCTGAGTTTTAGGCGGAATATCGTACAATTTTAGCATCTCTTTGAAAATTAGCTGTTTGCATCTAATAATTAAATATTCACTCCAGCTCACCATATTAAGATTTTGTGTCAACGCTTCCGAGTGGCCAAAAACTTAATATGGATACGCATTATCGCAAAGTTACCTTATGTCCAGGCTTTTCCTTGGGAAACGTGCCATGAGATGGGATGAGATAACACACCTTTGTATTTCCCATGGGACGTGTGGGACACGAAAACCATATGATTTTCAGGGAAATGATGGTAAAAATTTTCGTTATGGATTTCGTGTCCATATATTTGAGCATAACATATTCAGCATTAACAATATACTTCGTGAAAGGGCTGATGGACACATATATAATAGTTATGAATAAACAGTTAACTAAGTCCGTTTTTTCGGGAAACCTGCTGACAAAGTATTATTTTTATTATATTGAGTATAAGCTCAGCTTCGGTTTGTCTGTCAAATGGAATTTTTTTTGGTAAACCCCCCAAATCCTTTATAATATCATGATTCGGACAACTATCGTTTTTTTAGGCTAATGAGCGAATAAAACAAGAATGAATTTTAGCAATAAAAAACCGTGTTTTTGTTATATTACCGCCCAATATTCCGAATAAAACTTGCATTACTTTGTTCCAAATTTTGTCAAATTTTCGTCATTGTTGAGAAGGAACTTTTCCCCTTGTGTTTGCAGTAATACTGTTAGTTTAGGCACCAATGCGCGCTAATAATTTTATATGGCAAAGTCTTTAGAACCGGACCAGTGTTCACTTCTCAGTATCGTTGGCATGAAAATTAATAGTATCAGCAATCATTCACTGGGGCAATGGTTTTCAAAGGGTGGGGCGCGGTTTGCAAAAGGGGCGTAGACAATTTTTGAGGGGGCATGTAGCTAATTAAATCTATTTTTTGTTTGTTGGACTTAATCGTGCAATTTTTGGATATTTACATTCCATCCCCGTCCATCCCCGTATTTTCAAGGTATTTTTGAATGAAACATAATATTTGTTATATGTAGCTTATTGCTAGCTAGTTATTTTTGAGTTGTTGCGAGCATTTTCATAACAAGAGTTACATTGTAATCACCACAATTCGTAAAAATATTTTCATAGCTATACTATACTTATGAATAAAAATTATACTCGAGATATAAGTACCAGTACTTCTTTATCGATTTCTCCTTGAATCCTCCCTTGAAAACGTCTACCTAACTGCTAGAACAGCATTGTATCAATAATAATATAGAGAGGAAATCATTAATTCTAAAACATTGAAACTCATTTCTATGTATAATGAATTGAATTGAGTACACACTGAGTTTTGCGGATACAAGGGCGTCTATATATCCTGTGTCATATTTATATGTATATTGACTTCTTTTATTGATAGCATAGTCATTATTTTCTTGCATAGAATTTATTGATTTAATTTTCTGGGCCAATCTGGCTAATCTTATATATGTAATTTGAAAGTATCATGGTCTATGACCATGGTAGTAACCAGTTAACCGTGTCATTCGTGTTCCAAGCTAGAATTACATTAGCTTTCCAATAACGATGTGATATAAGTAATTCCAACCTAGTGTATCAATGTGAATTCTATACCATTTGACACTGGTTAACTACGCCATGCAAGCCCCGAACTAAAATATCGTTTCAAGTGGCGATACTGTAACGCAGTGGTTCTCAAACTTCTTCGTATTGTGACACCCTCCAAAAAATATGCTCAAGTTGCGACTTTTCGTGGAAACCGTATTAAACCGTACCTTCCAATAAAAGACCTTTTTTGCAATGAGTTTCATTTAAACGATCAAAGAAAACTAAACCAAAGTCAGTGAAAATGCATTTAATGGGATGGGAATACTTGCGTCTTTTTACAACTGTTACTGAACCTTGGTAAGATTTGTGAGCGCCGCACGCATTTCTCTCTCAACATTTACTCGAGATCGATATTTTGTTCGTATTACGACCATGGTCGCAAATCTTGCTTCGCATGAATACGAAATCGCAAAAGGGATCAGAGTGCGCAACGCTTTTTTTTCACCAATGAAGGATGATCCTTATTGAAGAAAATCCAAATTTCTTTTTACATCGATTTCGTTTAAAAACGACGAAGAGAAGCAGCAATGTTTTGTTGAAGCAAGATTTTGGCCAGTGAAACATGTTATCTAATAAGCCCAAACGTCATTTAGTATCATCGCATCCCCAGTTGCAACAAAAATCACGGAATTTTACTACTTGAACGATCCAAAGTCAATGTAGCCTACGTCGTACTTGCGTTTTTAGCCTTTTCTTGTTTAGTATCATTTTCACGCTTGTATTATTACTTTTTCTAAGTGCCGCAAAAGAGATTCCGCAAAAATTTTTACGACGCCCATTTTGAAAACCACTGCTGTAACGTATCAATATAGCCGTAAATCCTATTGGTAATACTTCGTTCATGTTCATAACTGACTGAAAATCTAGAAATATATTTCCTATTGGTAATAGTTCGTTCATGTTCATAACTTTTTGAATCTAGAAATATATTTCCTATTGCTATATCGTTGATTGCAGGTACTAATATGTTAGGTTATTATGTGTATACATCTATATAAATGATCCAATAGAATAAATACACGGATTTGTCTATATTTCTTGTGTTTTATTTATATGGGTATTTCTTTATTGATAACATGATTTTTAATGTTCTGTGTAGAATGCACTTGTTTTTTTCCACAAAATAGTATCATACTATAAAAAAGAATCCGACTAAGCGCAGAAATGTATCTGTAAATTATCATGGTTTATATCAGTGGTTCCTAACCTTCTTATTCACAGTAATATATACCCACCCAGTTTACAAAAACATTTGAGGTCAGGAACGAATATATTACAGAACAAATAAACAAGGTAAATCATAGTTTATAGTGTTTTTTTCAATGAGATATATAAGCTTATTGGTCTTCCAGAGAGTATTTTTTTTTAAATATTTGGTGACATATTCGTCAGCCACAATCTCAACTCACCCCGTTTACTAATTGAATGGCGATGTTTTTTTTTGATAGCACTTGTTTCATTGTTACAAACCCCTTCTCTACCACAAACGAGGTCGTAAATGAAAGAATCCAGGTTTCTGACTTCTGTCTTTTTTGCATGGTTTGTCAAATTATGAGAGATATTCATTAAAAAGATACATCTTTATAAAAATCACGTATCGATGCATTTCTCAAATATAACATATGGATTTTATTTCCTCATTTCCTTGCATTCCAAGGAGCTCCATTTAAATTAAATATTTTCTGCGCTATTGAACCCCTGTCCATTGCAGCGTGTTCTCATTCGTCGTATTATATTTAAATTGTAGGCTCGTTAAACGATAAACTCAATTATCAGGTTATAATATAATTATAACCGCCCACTTTGGGAATTCCTGGTTTATACCACCTGGTAGTAAACAGTTAATAACTATGCCATTCATGTTCCAATCCAGAATCGCAATAAATTTTCAATACTGGTAATATTGGAGTGAGTCTAATCAAGTACATTAATATAACCGTGAATCTTACTACCTTCGATACTGGTTAACCATGTAATTTGTGTCCCAAACTGAAATTTTCAATAAGGATAATATATAAATTAGGCCAATTGTACACCCGACTTATACTTCCCTTGGTAGTCCTAGTAACCAATAACCATACAATTCATATTGATAAGTGTTCGAAGCTGGCATTCCTTGGTAGTTCAAGTAACCATACGGTTCATATTGATAAGTGTTCGAAGCTGGCATTCCTTGGTAGTTCAAGTAACCATACGGTTCATATTGATAAGTGTTCGAAGCCGGCAATCCTTGGTAGTTCAAGTAACCATACGGTTCATATTGATAAGTGTTCGAAGCTGGCATTCCTTGGTAGTTCAAGTAACCATACGGTTCATATTGATAAGTGTTCGAAGCTGGCATTCCTTGGTAGTTCAAGTAACCATACGGTTCATATTGATAAGTGTTCGAATCCGGCAATCCTTGGTAGTTCAAGTAACCATACGGTTCATATTGATAAGTGTTCAAAGCTGGCAATCGATGGTAGTCCAAGTAACCATACGATTCATATTGATAAGTGTTCGAAGCTGGCATTCCTTGGTAGTTCAAGTAACCATACGGTTCATATTGATAAGTGTTTAAAGCCGGCAATCCTTGGTAGTCCAAGTAACCATACGATTCATATTTATGAATGTTCGAAGTAGGTTGATAAGTGTTCGAAGCTGGCAATATTCCTAATGCGCTGTTTTTAAGTGCGAGTATTCATATCTTATATTCATGCGTGTATGTAATATGTATGACGCTTTATTATTGCAAATATTACGACTCTAAAATCGTTTATCATGAGGTACCAAAGCTAACATGTCCTTATCATTCTGCATACCATATACCATTTTTTTATTATCTTGAAACCCGTTTTCACCAGAGGGTATTAATGTAGTTGTTAATCCCCTCTCCCAAAATTCGTGTCCTAAAAATTAAATTTCCTATGATATACTATAGCCGCAAATACCTTATAACCAGTATAGACCTTCATTGGTAGTGTTCCTAGAACCCATGCCCCTCATGTCCATAAGTTTTCAAATCTAGAAATATATTCCCTATTTCTTCATAGTTTATTTTGAGTATTAATATGTTATGTTCTTATAATGAATGTAGAATGTCTACAATCCCTGTGGCTAATTTAGAGGACCTCAATATTAGGTAAATATAACGCACAATGCCTGTGGTACACAAACATTTTAAGCCGTTCAAGTTTGGAATATCTCGCGTCTCGTGTAAATTACTTGTATATCTATCAATAAATAATATCTGCAATTTTTTCGGGAAACCTGCTGACAAAGTATTATTTTTATTATATTGAGTATAAGCTCAGCTTTGGTTTGTATGTCAAATGGAATTTATTTTGGAAAATCCTCTAGTCTAAATACTGTATAATATCATGATTCGGACAACTATCGTTTTTTTCTGGCTAATAAGTAATTCCAACCGAGTGTATCAATGTGAATTCTATACGATTTGGCATTGGTTAACTACGCCATGCAAGCCCCAAAATAAAATATCGTTTCCAGTGGCGATACTGTAACGCAGCAAATCAGCAAATAATTTTATTTAAACGAAAAATTAATATTTTTTTTTAACTTCTAGGATAAGCTTAGCTACTCTGTGTCCATGTTAATTACAGCTCCAAAGATTGATAAGGACATAGTTTAAAAGACTATGTCTTTAACCAAATCTCTTTTCTGTATTTCTGTTAAATAGCATTTTTTTTGATTTAAATAACTTGATAGTGTCTTGGGTCAACGAAATTTAGTTTCACCTAAAGTTAGATGGACTCGGTATACACATGAACATAACATTGGATTGATTTTTTTTTATGTATTTTTAATATAAGTTTACCTTCGCTTTACCTCTGCCAAACAGCACTTTATAAATCCCAAACTTGATAATGAAACTATATATTTATTTTCAGTTTTCTAAAACACTGCTTGAAAGAGTCATTGCATCAAACAGAATCGACATTGTTAATAGTCTGGTGCATCACGGAGTGAGATTAACGCCTATATAGTCTGAAGAGTAAAGAGCAAGTATATATGTAATCTTATACTCTTTTAATTCATATTTTGTCACGTATAAACTGATATATATATCATGTTCAATCCCGCTAGTCTGGAAGAGCTGCAAATATTTTAATTATCGCACAAGATGTCCAAAATATTATCCATTGAGAACCACTACATTAGACCGTTTTCCTTTATCAATTTTACCCTTTCATTTTTGTTTCGCGAGGCGAGATAAAAAGTGTAAAAGTTCCGTGGCCGAAAAAGTTTGGGAAACGTGGTCTAGAACAGTAGTTTTTTTTTTACCTGGGTTCAATCGAATTTTTGGTACTGATAAACTATTAACTATTTAAGATTTAGATAATGAGATACAACATAGCACACTGACAGATCATTCAAAATATGTAATATTTATAATATTGAAAATCTGCAAATAATATAGAATGAATGTAAATGGATATCAATATGCTACAAGTTGTCGTCTTTGTATCTTTAGAATAAGCATAGCTTATCACAAGGGCGTGGACAATTTATTGAGGGGCGTAAAGGAAAAATTTGTTAGATTTTATCTTTCCCGCCTTATTTTCGATATTTTCCTTTCTTGAATATGTAGCCGTATTTTCAACGTGCTCTTCATGGATATAAATATATTTTATATGATGTGTTGCAATATTATACGCTGACAAATCATTCCAAAGTAATATTTGTATTTTAGGGGGAAATCTGTGAATAATTTGTCAATGAACTGACAATTAATATTTTCATTTTTATGTATCTAAACTCTAAAGTATAAGCATAGTTTCTCTGTGCTCCTGTCAAATTACATTTTCTGTAACTTATAAACCTCAAACTTAATAATGACGTAGTTCGAACATCTATATATAATTCAAATCAATATCATACAAAATTTACCTACATTTCATTATCTCATATAAATTTCAGCTTTCAGAAACACTTCTTGAAAGAGGGAAAGACAATTCATCATTATATCTAAAGATATGCGGGGTTATTCGTCCGATTATGCATCACTGAGAGAGGTGGCTGCCTCGAGTCTAAAGAGCAAGTATGTTATTAAAATCTTTTTAATCTTTCTAATTTACATTCATCACCACTATTCACGGAGCCCCACAATCAATTTTAAAATTGGTATCTATTACTATTCCTAAATAAGTTAAAATTACTTTACTTAATTTAAATGCTAAACATTTTAATAGGCTTAATACCAGGTGAATTTGCAACCCAATTTCTTAATTGAAAACCGGCATTATAAAATATTAAAACTAAAAATCTAAATCTAAAACGGAAGATATCACCATAAGTTTTGTTCTAGCAGTCTCACAGCAGATTGAAAACGCTTTTCAGACATTGTAAATTTGTGTTATGTTAGGATTTCTTTAAAATGTATACCATATAGGAACTGAAATGGAAACACAGTAAATTGTTCGCGCGATGTACCTTTTGTCTATATTGAAACTACCGATGGAGCCCAATACGACTTTTTCTCTGTATGTGACGATATATAAGATAATTAATGCAAAATATATCGAACATTTTTTTTGCAATATTTTAAATTACAATCGTTCGTATTTTGTCGATATCTTTAAAATAATTTTGAGTGCCGAAAAAACAAATCAAATTTGATTAACTTTAAAATACGATTCCGGTCTACTTATAGTTGGCAGTTTGGGACGTATTTCGTGCAATTTTCAAATAGTGATTTTTCATTTATTAAATAATCGTAAAAGTTTTCCAGACTAAAATTCGAGTAACGAAGAAAACAAATAAATTACTATGACAAGATATTTTGAATGCTCGCACCGGCTATGAATTGAATATTTTACTCGAGAGACAACTTTTTATCCTCTGCGATCTTACTTATATATAATGTCACATTTGAATTTGCGCTCGTTTTCATATTTCGACACTACTGATGTCAAATTTTATTAGTGTTATTACTTCTTTGGAAGAAATTTTTGTAAAAGTGTTTGAAGTATCGTTGTACATGTTTAATAGCTGAGTTTTAGGCGGAATATCGTACAATTTTAGCATCTCTTTGAAAATTAGCTGTTTGCATCTAATAATTAAATATTCACTCCAGCTCACCATATTAAGATTTTGTGTCAACGCTTCCGAGTGGCCAAAAACTTAATATGGATACGCATTATCGCAAAGTTACCTTATGTCCAGGCTTTTCCTTGGGAAACGTGCCATGAGATGGGATGAGATAACACACCTTTGTATTTCCCATGGGACGCGTGGGACACGAAAACCATATGATTTTCAGGGAAATGATGGTAAAAATTTTCGTTATGGATTTCGTGTCCATATATTTGAGCATAACATTTTCAGCATTAACAATATACTTCGTGAAAGGGCTGATGGACACATATATAATAGTTATGAATAAACAGTTAACTAAGTCCGTTTTTTCGGGAAACCTGCTGACAAAGTATTATTTTTATTATATTGAGTATAAGCTCAGCTTCGGTTTGTCTGTCAAATGGAATTTTTTTTGGTAAACCCCCCAAATCCTTTATAATATCATGATTCGGACAACTATCGTTTTTTTAGGCTAATGAGCGAATAAAACAAGAATGAATTTTAGCAATAAAAAACCGTGTTTTTGTTATATTACCGCCCAATATTCCGAATAAAACTTGCATTACTTTGTTCCAAATTTTGTCAAATTTTCGTCATTGTTGAGAAGGAACTTTTCCCCTTGTGTTTGCAGTAATACTGTTAGTTTAGGCACCAATGCGCGCTAATAATTTTATATGGCAAAGTCTTTAGAACCGGACCAGTGTTCACTTCTCAGTATCGTTGGCATGAAAATTAATAGTATCAGCAATCATTCACTGGGGCAATGGTTTTCAAAGGGTGGGGCGCGGTTTGCAAAAGGGGCGTAGACAATTTTTGAGGGGGCATGTAGCTAATTAAATCTATTTTTTGTTTGTTGGACTTAATCGTGCAATTTTTGGATATTTACATTCCATCCCCGTCCATCCCCGTATTTTCAAGGTATTTTTGAATGAAACATAATATTTGTTATATGTAGCTTATTGCTAGCTAGTTATTTTTGAGTTGTTGCGAGCATTTTCATAACAAGAGTTACATTGTAATCACCACAATTCGTAAAAATATTTTCATAGCTATACTATACTTATGAATAAAAATTATACTCGAGATATAAGTACCAGTACTTCTTTATCGATTTCTCCTTGAATCCTCCTTTGAAAACGTCTACCTAACTGCTAGAACAGCATTGTATCAATAATAATATAGAGAGGAAATCATTAATTCTAAAACATTGAAACTCATTTCTATGTATAATGAATTGAATTGAGTACACACTGAGTTTTGCGGATACAAGGGCGTCTATATATCCTGTGTCATATTTATATGTATATTGACTTCTTTTATTGATAGCATAGTCATTATTTTCTTGCATAGAATTTATTGATTTAATTTTCTGGGCCAATCTGGCTAATCTTATATATGTAATTTGAAAGTATCATGGTCTATGACCATGGTAGTAACCAGTTAACCGTGTCATTCGTGTTCCAAGCTAGAATTACATTAGCTTTCCAATAACGATGTGATATAAGTAATTCCAACCTAGTGTATCAATGTGAATTCTATACCATTTGGCACTGGTTAACTACGCCATGCAAGCCCCGAACTAAAATATCGTTTCAAGTGGCGATACTGTAACGCAGTGGTTCTCAAACTTCTTCGTATTGTGACACCCTCCAAAAAATATGCTCAAGTTGCGACTTTTCGTGGAAACCGTATTAAACCGTACCTTCCAATAAAGGACCTTTTTTGCAATGAGTTTCATTTAAACGATCAAAGAAAACTAGACCAAAGTCAGTGAAAATGCATTTAATGGGATGGGAATACTTGCGTCTTTTTACAACTGTTACTGAACCTTGGTAAGATTTGTGAGCGCCGCACGCATTTCTCTCTCAACATTTACTCGAGATCGATATTTTGTTCGTATTACGACCATGGTCGCAAATCTTGCTTCGCATGAATACGAAATCGCAAAAGGGATCAGAGTGCGCAACGCTTTTTTTTCACCAATGAAGGATGATCCTTATTGAAGAAAATCCAAATTTCTTTTTACATCGATTTCGTTTAAAAACGACGAAGAGAAGCAGCAATGTTTTGTTGAAGCAAGATTTTGGCCAGTGAAACATGTTATCTAATAAGCCCAAACGTCATTTAGTATCATCGCATCCCCAGTTGCAACAAAAATCACGGAATTTTACTACTTGAACGATCCAAAGTCAATGTAGCCTACGTCGTACTTGCGTTTTTAGCCTTTTCTTGTTTAGTATCATTTTCACGCTTGTATTATTACTTTTTCTAAGTGCCGCAAAAGAGATTCCGCAAAAATTTTTACGACGCCCATTTTGAAAACCACTGCTGTAACGTATCAATATAGCCGTAAATCCTATTGGTAATACTTCGTTCATGTTCATAACTGACTGAAAATCTAGAAATATATTTCATATTGGTAATAGTTCGTTCATGTTCATAACTTTTTGAATCTAGAAATATATTTCCTATTGCTATATCGTTGATTGCAGGTACTAATATGTTAGGTTATTATGTGTATACATCTATATAAATGATCCAATAGAATAAATACACGGATTTGTCTATATTTCTTATGTTTTATTTATATGGGTATTTCTTTATTGATAACATGATTTTTAATGTTCTGTGTAGAATGCACTTGTTTTTTTCCACAAAATAGTATCATACTATAAAAAAGAATCCGACTAAGCGCAGAAATGTATCTGTAAATTATCATGGTTTATATCAGTGGTTCCTAACCTTCTTATTCACAGTAATATATACCCACCCAGTTTACAAAAACATTTGAGGTCAGAAACGAATATATTACAGAACAAATAAACAAGGTAAATCATAGTTTATAGTGTTTTTTTCAATGAGATATATAAGCTTATTGGTCTTCCAGAGAGTATTTTTTTTTAAATATTTGGTGACATTTTCGTCAGCCACAATCTCAACTCACCCCGTTTACTAATTGAATGGCGATGTTTTTTTTGATAGCACTTGTTTCATTATTACAAACCCCTTCTCTACCACAAACGAGGTCGTAAATGAAAGAATCCAGGTTTCTGACTTCTGTCTTTTTTGCATGGTTTGTCAAATTATAAGAGATTTTCATTAAAAAGATACATCTTTATAAAAATCACGTATCGATGCATTTCTCAAATATAACATATGGATTTTATTTCCTCATTTCATTGCATTTCAAGGAGTTCCATTTAAATTAAATATTTTCTGCGCTATTGAACCCCTGTCCATTGCAGCGTGTTCTCATTCGTCGTATTATATTTAAATTGTAGGCTCGTTAAACGATTAACTTTTCACTAAATTATCAGGTTATAATATAATTATAACCGCCCACTTTGAGAATCCCTGGTTTATACCACCTGGTAGTAAACAGATAATAACTATGCCATCCATGTTCCAATCCAGAATCGCAATAAATTTTCAATACTGGTAATATTGGAGTGAGTCTAATCAAGTACATTAATATAACCGTGAATCTTACTACCTTCGATACTGGTTAACCATGTAATTTGTGTCCCAAACTGAAATTTTCAATAAGGATAATATATAAATCAGGCCAATTGTACACCCGACTTATAGTTCCCTTGGTAGTCCTAGTAACCAATAACCATACAATTCATATTGATAAGTGTTCGAAGCTGGCAATCGATGGTAGTCCAAGTAACCATACGATTCATATTGATAAGTGTTCGAAGCTGGCATTCCTTGGTAGTTCAAGTAACCATACGGTTCATATTGATAAGTGTTTGAAGCCGGCAAACCTTGGTAGTCCAAGTAACCATACGATTCATATTTATGAATGTTCGAAGTAGATTGATAAGTGTTCGAAGCTGGCAATATTCCTAATGCGCTGTTTTTAAGTGCGAGTATTCATATCTTATATTTATGCGTGTATGTAATATGTATGACGCTTTATTATTGCAAATATTACGACTCTAAAATCGTTTATCATGAGGTACCAAAGCTAACATGTCCTTATCATTCTGCATACCATATACCATTTTTTTATTATCTTGAAACCCGTTTTCACCAGAGGGTATTAATGTAGTTGTTAATCCCCTCTCCCAAAATTCGTGTCCTAAAATTAAATTTCCTATGATATACTATAGCCGCAAATACCTTATAACCAGTATAGACCTTCATTGGTAGTGTTCCTAGAACCCATGCCCCTCATGTCCATAAGTTTTCAAATCTAGAAATATATTCCCTATTTCTTCATAGTTTATTTTGAGTATTAATATGTTATGTTCTTATAATGAATGTAGAATGTCTACAATCCCTGTGGCTAATTTAGAGGACCTCAATATTAGGTAAATATAACGCACAATGCCTGTGGTACACAAACATTTTAAGCCGTTCAAGTTTGGAATATCTCGCGTCTCGTGTAAATTACTTGTATATCTATCAATAAATAATATCTGCAATTTTTTCGGGAAACCTGCTGACAAAGTATTATTTTTATTATATTGAGTATAAGCTCAGCTTTGGTTTGTCTGTCAAATGGAATTTATTTTGGAAAATTCTCTAGTCTAAATACTGTATAATATCATGATTCGGACAACTATCGTTTTTTTCTGGCTAATAAGTAATTCCAACCGAGTGTATCAATGTGAATTCTATACGATTTGGCATTGGTTAACTACGCCATGCAAGCCCCAAAAATAAAATATCGTTTCCAGTTGGCGATACTGTAACCCAGCAAATCAGCAAATAATTTTATTTAAACGAAAAATTAATATATTTTTTTTTAACTTTCAGGATAAGCTTAGCTACTCTGTGTCCATGTTAATTACAGCTCCAAAGATTGATAAGGACATAGTTTAAAAGACTATGTCTTTAACCAAATCTCTTTTCTGTATTTCTGTTAAATAGCATTTTTTGTGATTTAAATAACTTGATAGTGTCTTGGGTCAACGAAATTTAGTTTCACCTAAAGTTAGATGGACTCGGTATACACATGAACATAACATTGGATTGATTTTTTTTTATGTATTTTTAATATAAGTTTACCTTCGCTTTACCTCTGCCAAACAGCACTTTTTGCGATTTACAAATCCCAAACTTGATAATGAAACTATATATTTATTTTCAGTTTTCTAAAACACTGCTTGAAAGAGTCATTGCATCAAACAGAATCGACATTGTTAATAGTCTGGTGCATCACGGAGTGAGATTCACGCCTATATAGTCTGAAGAGTAAAGAGCAAGTATATATGTAATCTTATAATCTTTTAATTCATATTTTGTCACGTATAAACTGATATATATATCATGTTCAATCCCGCTAGTCAGAAAGAGCTGCAAATATTTCAATTATCGCACAAGATGTCCAAAATATTATCCATTGAGAACCACTACATTAGGCCGTTTTTCTTTATCAATTTTACCCTTTCATTTTTGTTTCGCGAGGCGAGATAAAAAGTGTAAAAGTTCCGTGGCCGAAAAAGTTTGGGAAACGTGGTCTAGAACAGTAGTTTTTTTTACCTGGGTTCAATCGAATTTTGGGTACTGATAAACTATTAACTATTTAAGATTTAGATAATGAGATACAACATAGCACACTGACAGATCATTCAAAATATGTAATATTTATAATATTGAAAATCTGCAAATAATATAGAATGAATGTAAATGGATATCAATATGCTACAAGTTGTCGTCTTTGTATCTTCAGAATAAGCATAGCTTATCACAAGGGCGTGGACAATTTATTGAGGGGCGTAAAGGAAAAATTTGTTAGATTTTATCTTTCCCGCCTTATTTTCGATATTTTCCTTTCTTGAATATGTAGCCGTATTTTCAACGTGCTCTTCATGAATATAAATATATTTTATATGATGTGTTGCAATATTATACGCTGACAAATCATTCCAAAGTAATATTTGTAATTTAGGGGGAAATCTGTGAATAATTTGTCAATGAACTGACAATTAATATTTTCATTTTTATGTATCTAAACTCTAAAGTATAAGCATAGTTTCTCTGTGCTCCTGTCAAATTACATTTTCTGTAACTTATAAACCTCAAACCTAGTAATGACGTAGTTCGAACATCTATATATAATTCAAATCAATATCATACAAAATTTACCTACATTTCATTATCTCATATAAATTTCAGCTTTCTGAAACACTTCTTGAAAGAGGGAAAGACAATTCATCATTATATCTAAAGACATGCGGGGTTATTCGTCCGATTATGCATCACTGAGAGAGGTGGCTGCCTCGAGTCTAAAAAGCAAGTATGTTAATAAAATCTTTTCAATCTTTCTAATTTACATTCATCACCACTATTCACGGATCCCCACAATCAATTTTAAAATTGGTATCTATTACTATTCCTAAATAAGTTAAAATTACTTTACTTAATTTAAATGCTAAACATTTTAATAGGCTTAATACCAGGTGAATTTGCAACCCAATTTCTCAATTGAAAACCGGCATTATAAAATATTAAAACTAAAAATCTAAATCTAAAACGGAAGATATCACCATAAGTTTTGTTCTAGCAGTCTCACAGCAGATTGAAAACGCTTTTCAGACATTGTAAATTTGTGTTATGTTAGGATTTCTTTAAAATGTATACCATATACCATATAAGTTTTCCCGACTAAAATTTGAGTAACAAAGAACACAAATAAATTACTATGACAAGATATTTTGAATGCTCGCACCGGCTATGAATTTAATATTTTACTCGAGAGACAACTTTTTATCCTCTGCGATCTTACTTATATATAATGTCACATTTGAATTTGCGCTCGTTGTCATATTTCGACACTACTGATGTCAAATTTTATTAGTGTTATTACTTCTTTGGAAAGTCACAAAATTGGACAAGTCAGTATTTTATTAAGTAATCGGAGCGCCTAAGTTTTTCCCACGGAGCACTTTGAGAACATATGCTTTAATAGACCAGGGAAGAAATTTTCGTAAAAGTGTTTGAAGTATCGTTGTACATGTTTAATAGCTGAGTTTTAGGCGGAATATTGTACAATTTTAGCATCTCTTTGAAAATTAGCTGTTTGCATCTAATAATTAAATATTCACTCCAGCTCACCATATTAGGATTTTGTGTCAACGCTTCCGAGTGGCCAAAAACTTAATATGGATACGCATTATCGCAAAGTTATCTTATGTCCAGGCTTGTCCATGGGAAACGTGCCATGAGATGGGATGAGATAACACACCTTTGTATTTCCCATGGGACGCGTGGGACACGAAAACCATATGATTTTCAGGGAAATGATGGTAAAAATTTTCGTTATGGATCTCGTGTCCATATATTTGAGCATAGCTCTCTTGTTAGTTATAAAGAGCAAAACATATTCAGCATTAACAATATACTTCGTGAAAGGGCTGATGGACACATATATAATAGTTATAAATAAAAAGTTAACTAAGTCTGTTTTGTCGGGAAACCTGCTGACAAAGGATTATTTTTATTATATTGAGTATAAGCTCAGCTTCGGTTTGTCTGTCAAATGGAATTTTTTTGGTAAACCCCCCAAATACTTTATAATATCATGATTCGGACAACTATCGTTTTTTTGAGGCTAATGAGCGAATAAAACAAGAATGAATTTTAGCAATAAAAAACCGTGTTTTTGTTATATTACCGCCCAATATTCCGAATAAAACTTGCATTACTTTGTTCCAAATTTTGTCAAATTTTCGTCATTGTTGAGAAGGAACTTTTCCCCTTGTGTTTGCAGTAATACTGTTAGTTTAGGCACCAATGCGCGCTAATAATTTTATATGGCAAAGTCTTTAGAACCGGACCAGTGTTCACTTCTCAGTATCGTTGGCATGGAATTTAATAGTATCAGCAATTATTCACTGGGGCAATGGTTTTCAAAGGGTGGGGCGCGGTTTGCAAAAGGGGCGTAGACAATTTTTGAGGGGGCATGTAGCTAATTAAATCTATTTTTTGTTTGTTGGACTTAATCGTGCATTTTTTGGATATTTACATTCCATCCCCGTCCATCCCCGTATTTTCAAGGTATTTTTGAATGAAACATAATATTTGTTATATGTAGCTTATTGCTAGCTAGTTATTTTTGAGTTGTTGCGAGCATTTTCATAACAAGAGTTACATTGTAATCACCACAATTCGTAAAAATATTTTCATAGCTATACTATACTTATGAAAAAAAATTATACTCAAGATATAAGTACCAGTACTTCTTTATCGATTTCTCCTTGAATCCTCCCTTGAAAACGTCTACCTAACTGCTAGAACTAAAAGGAATCAGAGTGCGCAACGCTTTTTTTTTACCAATGAAGGATGATCCTTATTGAAGAAAATCCAAATTTCTTTTTACATCGATTTCGTTTAAAAACGACGAAGAAAAGCAGCAATGTTTTGTTGAAGCAAGCTTTTGGCCAGTGAAACATGTTATCTAATAAGCCCAAACGGCATTTAGTATCATCGCATCCCCAGTTGCAACAAAAATCACGGAATTTTACTACTTGAACGATCCAAAGTCAATGTAGCCTACGTCGTACTTGCGTTTTTAGCCTTTTCTTGTTTAGTATCATTTTCACGCTTGTATTATTACTTTTTCTATGTGCCGCAAAAGAGATTCCGCAAAAAAAAAAATTTACGACGCCCACTTTGAAAACCACTGCTGTAACGTATCAATATAGCCGTAAATCCTATTGGTAATAGTTTATTCATGTTCATAACTGTCTGAATCTAGAAATATATTTCCTATTGGTAATAGTTCGTTCATGTTCCTAACTTTTTGAATCTAGAAATATATTTCCTATTGCTATATCGTTGATTGCAGGTACTAATATGTTAGGTTATTATGTGTATACATCTATATAAATGATCCAATAGAATAAATACACGGATTTGTCTATATTTCTTGTGTTTTATTTATATGGGTATTTCTTTATTGATAACATGATTTTTAATGTTCTGTGTAGAATGCACTTGTTTTTTTCCACAAAATAGTATCATACTATAAAAAAGAATCCGACTAAGCGCAGAAATGTATCTGTAAATTATCATGGTTTATATCAGTGGTTCCTAACCTTCTTATTCACAGTAATATATACCCACCCAGTTTACAAAAACATTTGAGGTCAGAAACGAATATATTACAGAGCAAATAAACAAGGTAAATCATAGTTTATAGTGTTTTTTTCAATGAGATATATAAGCTTATTGGTCTTCCAGAGAGTATTTTTTTTTAAATATTTGGTGACATATTCGTCAGCCACAATCTCAACTCACCCCGTTTACTAATTGAATGGCGATGTTTTTTTTGATAGCACTTGTTTCATTGTTACAAACCCCTTCTCTACCACAAACGAGGTCGTAAATGAAAGAATCCAGGTTTCTGACTTCTGTCTTTTTTGCATGGTTTGTCAAATTATGAGAGATATTCATTAAAAAGATACATCTTTATAAAAATCACGTATCGATGCATTTCTCAAATATAACATATGGATTTTATTTCCTCATTTCCTTGCATTCCAAGGAGCTCCATTTAAATTAAATATTTTCTGCGCTATTGAACCCCTGTCCATTGCAGCGTGTTCTCATTCGTCGTATTATATTTAAATTGTAGGCTCGTTAAACGATAAACTCAATTATCAGGTTATAATATAATTATAACCGCCCACTTTGGGAATTCCTGGTTTATACCACCTGGTAGTAAACAGTTAATAACTATGCCATTCATGTTCCAATCCAGAATCGCAATAAATTTTCAATACTGGTAATATTGGAGTGAGTCTAATCAAGTACATTAATATAACCGTGAATCTTACTACCTTCGATACTGGTTAACCATGTAATTTGTGTCCCAAACTGAAATTTTCAATAAGGATAATATATAAATTAGGCCAATTGTACACCCGACTTATACTTCCCTTGGTAGTCCTAGTAACCAATAACCATACAATTCATATTGATAAGTGTTCGAAGCTGGCATTCCTTGGTAGTTCAAGTAACCATACGGTTCATATTGATAAGTGTTCGAAGCTGGCATTCCTTGGTAGTTCAAGTAACCATACGGTTCATATTGATAAGTGTTCGAAGCCGGCAATCCTTGGTAGTTCAAGTAACCATACGGTTCATATTGATAAGTGTTCGAAGCTGGCATTCCTTGGTAGTTCAAGTAACCATACGGTTCATATTGATAAGTGTTCGAAGCTGGCATTCCTTGGTAGTTCAAGTAACCATACGGTTCATATTGATAAGTGTTCGAATCCGGCAATCCTTGGTAGTTCAAGTAACCATACGGTTCATATTGATAAGTGTTCAAAGCTGGCAATCGATGGTAGTCCAAGTAACCATACGATTCATATTGATAAGTGTTCGAAGCTGGCATTCCTTGGTAGTTCAAGTAACCATACGGTTCATATTGATAAGTGTTTGAAGCCGGCAATCCTTGGTAGTCCAAGTAACCATACGATTCATATTTATGAATGTTCGAAGTAGGTTGATAAGTGTTCGAAGCTGGCAATATTCCTAATGCGCTGTTTTTAAGTGCGAGTATCCATATCTTATATTCATGCGTGTATGTAATATGTATGACGCTTTATTATTGCAAATATTACGACTCTAAAATCGTTTATCATGAGGTACCAAAGCTAACATGTCCTTATCATTCTGCATACCATATACCATTTTTTTATTATCTTGAAACCCGTTTTCACCAGAGGGTATTAATGTAGTTGTTAATCCCCTCTCCCAAAATTCGTGTCCTAAAAATTAAATTTCCTATGATATACTATAGCCGCAAATACCTTATAACCAGTATAGACCTTCATTGGTAGTGTTCCTAGAACCCATGCCCCTCATGTCCATAAGTTTTCAAATCTAGAAATATATTCCCTATTTCTTCATAGTTTATTTTGAGTATTAATATGTTATGTTCTTATAATGAATGTAGAATGTCTACAATCCCTGTGGCTAATTTAGAGGACCTCAATATTAGGTAAATATAACGCACAATGCCTGTGGTACACAAACATTTTAAGCCGTTCAAGTTTGGAATATCTCGCGTCTCGTGTAAATTACTTGTATATCTATCAATAAATAATATCTGCAATTTTTTCGGGAAACCTGCTGACAAAGTATTATTTTTATTATATTGAGTATAAGCTCAGCTTTGGTTTGTATGTCAAATGGAATTTATTTTGGAAAATCCTCTAGTCTAAATACTGTATAATATCATGATTCGGACAACTATCGTTTTTTTCTGGCTAATAAGTAATTCCAACCGAGTGTATCAATGTGAATTCTATACGATTTGGCATTGGTTAACTACGCCATGCAAGCCCCAAAATAAAATATCGTTTCCAGTGGCGATACTGTAACGCAGCAAATCAGCAAATAATTTTATTTAAACGAAAAATTAATATTTTTTTTTAACTTCTAGGATAAGCTTAGCTACTCTGTGTCCATGTTAATTACAGCTCCAAAGATTGATAAGGACATAGTTTAAAAGACTATGTCTTTAACCAAATCTCTTTTCTGTATTTCTGTTAAATAGCATTTTTTTTGATTTAAATAACTTGATAGTGTCTTGGGTCAACGAAATTTAGTTTCACCTAAAGTTAGATGGACTCGGTATACACATGAACATAACATTGGATTGATTTTTTTTTTATGTATTTTTAATATAAGTTTACCTTCGCTTTACCTCTGCCAAACAGCACTTTTTGCGATTTACAAATCCCAAACTTGATAATGAAACTATATATTTATTTTCAGTTTTCTAAAACACTGCTTGAAAGAGTCATTGCATCAAACAGAATCGACATTGTTAATAGTCTGGTGCATCACGGAGTGAGATTCACGCCTATATAGTCTGAAGAGTAAAGAGCAAGTATATATGTAATCTTATAATCTTTTAATTCATATTTTGTCACGTATAAACTGATATATATATCATGTTCAATCCCGCTAGTCAGAAAGAGCTGCAAATATTTCAATTATCGCACAAGATGTCCAAAATATTATCCATTGAGAACCACTACATTAGGCCGTTTTTCTTTATCAATTTTACCCTTTCATTTTTGTTTCGCGAGGCGAGATAAAAAGTGTAAAAGTTCCGTGGCCGAAAAAGTTTGGGAAACGTGGTCTAGAACAGTAGTTTTTTTTTACCTGGGTTCAATCGAATTTTTGGTACTGATAAACTATTAACTATTTAAGATTTAGATAATGAGATACAACATAGCACACTGACAGATCATTCAAAATATGTAATATTTATAATATTGAAAATCTGCAAATAATATAGAATGAATGTAAATGGATATCAATATGCTACAAGTTGTCGTCTTTGTATCTTCAGAATAAGCATAGCTTATCACAAGGGCGTGGACAATTTATTGAGGGGCGTAAAGGAAAAATTTGTTAGATTTTATCTTTCCCGCCTTATTTTCGATATTTTCCTTTCTTGAATATGTAGCCGTATTTTCAACGTGCTCTTCATGAATATAAATATATTTTATATGATGTGTTGCAATATTATACGCTGACAAATCATTCCAAAGTAATATTTGTAATTTAGGGGGAAATCTGTGAATAATTTGTCAATGAACTAACAATTAATATTTTCATTTTTATGTATCTAAACTCTAAAGTATAAGCATAGTTTCTCTGTGCTCCTGTCAAATTACATTTTCTGTAACTTATAAACCTCAAACCTAATAATGACGTAGTTCGAACATCTATATATAATTCAAATCAATATCATACAAAATTTACCTACATTTCATTATCTCATATAAATTTCAGCTTTCTGAAACACTTCTTGAAAGAGGGAAAGACAATTCATCATTATATCTAAAGACATGCGGGGTTATTCGTCCGATTATGCATCACTGAGAGAGGTGGCTGCCTCGAGTCTAAAAAGCAAGTATGTTAATAAAATCTTTTTAATCTTTCTAATTTACATTCATCACCACTATTCACGGATCCCCACAATCAATTTTAAAATTGGTATTTATTACTATTCCTAAATAAGTTAAAATTACTTTACCTAATTTAAATGCTAAACATTTTAATAGGCTTAATACCAGGTGAATTTGCAACCCAATTTCTCAATTGAAAACCGGCATTATAAAATATTAAAACTAAAAATCTGAATCTAAAACGGAAGATATCACCATAAGTTTTGTTCTAGCAGTCTCACAGCAGATTGAAAACGCTTTTCAGACATTGTAAATTTGTGTTATGTTAGGATTTCTTTAAAATGTATACCATATACCATATAAGTTTTCCCGACTAAAATTTGAGTAACAAAGAACACAAATAAATTACTATGACAAGATATTTTGAATGCTCGCACCGGCTATGAATTTAATATTTTACTCGAGAGACAACTTTTTATCCTCTGCGATCTTACTTATATATAATGTCACATTTGAATTTGCGCTCGTTGTCATATTTCGACACTACTGATGTCAAATTTTATTAGTGTTATTACTTCTTTGGACAGTCACAAAATTGGACAAGTCAGTATTTTATTAAGTAATCGGAGCGCCTAAGTTTTTCTCACGGAGCACTTTGAGAACATATGCTTTAATAGACCAGGGAAGAAATTTTCGTAAAAGTGTTTGAAGTATCGTTGTACATGTTTAATAGCCGAGTTTTAGGCGGAATATTGTACAATTTTAGCATCTCTTTGAAAATTAGCTGTTTGCATCTAATAATTAAATATTCACTCCAGCTCACCATATTAAGATTTTGTGTCAACGCTTCCGAGTGGCCAAAAACTTAATATGGATACGCATTATCGCAAAGTTATCTTATGTCCAGGCTTGTCCATGGGAAACGTGCCATGAGATGGGATGAGATAACACACCTTTGTATTTCCCATGGGACGCGTGGGACACGAAAACCATATGATTTTCAGGGAAATGATGGTAAAAATTTTCGTTATGGATTTCGTGTCCATATATTTGAGCATAGCTCTCTTGTTAGTTATAAAGAGCAAAACATATTCAGCATTAACAATATACTTCGTGAAAGGGCTGATGGACACATATATAATAGTTATAAATAAAAAGTTAACTAAGTCTGTTTTGTCGGGAAACCTGCTGACAAAGGATTATTTTTATTATATTGAGTATAAGCTCAGCTTCGGTTTGTCTGTCAAATGGAATTTTTTTTGGTAAACCACCCAAATACTTTATAATATCATGATTCGGACAACTATCGTTTTTTTGAGGCTAATGAGCGAATAAAACAAGAATGAATTTTAGCAATAAAAAACCGTGTTTTTGTTTCATTACCGCCCAATATTCCGAATAAAACTTGCATTACTTTGTTCCAAATTTTGTCAAATTTTCGTCATTGTTGAGAAGGAACTTTTCCCCTTGTGTTTGCAGTAATACTGTTAGTTTAGGCACCAATGCGCGCTAATAATTTTATATGGCAAAGTCTTTAGAACCGGACCAGTGTTCACTTCTCAGTATCGTTGGCATGGAATTTAATAGTATCAGCAATTATTCACTGGGGCAATGGTTTTCAAAGGGTGGGGCGCGGTTTGCAAAAGGGGCGTAGACAATTTTTGAGGGGGCATGTAGCTAATTAAATCTATTTTTTGTTTGTTGGACTTAATCGTGCATTTTTTGGATATTTACATTCCATCCCCGTCCATCCCCGTATTTTCAAGGTATTTTTGAATGAATCATAATATTTGTTATATGTAGCTTATTGCTAGCTAGTTATTTTTGAGTTGTTGCGAGCATTTTCATAACAAGAGTTACATTGTAATCACCACAATTCGTAAAAATATTTTCATAGCTATACTATACTTATGAAAAAAAATTATACTCAAGATATAAGTACCAGTACTTCTTTATCGATTTCTCCTTGAATCCTCCCTTGAAAACGTCTACCTAACTGCTAGAACTAAAAGGAATCAGAGTGCGCAACGCTTTTTTTTACCAATGAAGGATGATCCTTATTGAAGAAAATCCAAATTTCTTTTTACATCAATATCGTTTAAAAACGACGAAGAAAAGCAGCAATGTTTTGTTGAAGCAAGATTTTGGCCAGTGAAACATGTTATCTAATAAGCCCAAACGGCATTTAGTATCATCGCATCCCCAGTTGCAACAAAAATCACGGAATTTTACTACTTGAACGATCCAAAGTCAATGTAGCCTACGTCGTACTTGCGTTTTTAGCCTTTTCTTGTTTAGTATCAATTTCACGCTTGTATTATTACTTTTTCTATGTGCCGCAAAAGAGATTCCGCAAAAAAAAAAATTTACGACGCCCACTTTGAAAACCACTGCTGTAACGTATCAATATAGCCGTAAATCCTATTGGTAATAGTCCGTTCATGTTCCTAACTTTTTGAATCTAGAAATATATTTTCTATTGCTATATCGTTGATTGCAGGTACTAATATGTTAGGTTATTATGTGTATACATCTATATAAATGATCCAATAGAATAAATACACGGATTTGTCTATATTTTTTATGTTTTATTTATATGGGTATTTCTTTATTGATAACATGGTTCTTAATATTCTGTGTAGAATGCACTTGTTTTTTTCCACAAAATAGTATCATACTATAAAAAAGAATTCCACTAAGCGCAGAAATGTATCTGTAAATTATCATGGTCTATATCAGTGGTTCCTAACCTTCTTATTCGCAGTAATATATACCCACCCAGTTTACAAAAACATTTGAGGTCAGAAACGAATATAATACAGAACAAATAAACAAGGTAAATCATAGTTTATAGTGTTTTTTTCAATGAGATATATAAGCTTATTGGTCTTCCAGAGAGTATTTTTTTTTTAATTTTTGGTGACATTTTCGTCAGCCACAATCTCAACTCACCCCGTTTACTAATTGAATGGCGATGTTTTTTTTGATAGCACTTGTTTCATTGTTACAAACCCCTTCTCTACCACAAACGAGGTCGTAAATGAAAGAATCCAGATTTTCATTAAAAAGATACATCTTTATAAAAATCACGTATCGATGCATTCTCAAATATAACATATGGATTTTATTTCCTCATTTCATTGCATTTCAAGGAGCTCCATTTATATTAAATATTTTCTGCGCTATTGAACCCCTGTCCATTGCAGCGTGTTCTCATTCGTCGTATTATATTTAAATTGTAGGCTCGTTAAACGATTAACTCTTCACTAAATTATCAGGTTATAATATAATAATAACCGCCCACTTTGGGAATCCCTGGTTTATACCACCTGGTAGTAAACAGTTAATAACTATGCCATTCATGTTCCAATCCAGAATCGCAATAAATTTTCAATACTGGTAATATTGGAGTGAGTCTAATCAAGTACATTAATATAACCGTGAATCTTACTACCTTCGATACTGGTTAACCATGTAATTTGTGTCCCAAACTGAAATTTTCAATAAGGATAATATATAAATTAGGCCAATTGTACACCCGACTTATACTTCCCTTGGTAGTCCTAGTAACCAATAACCATACAATTCATATTGATAAGTGTCCGAAGCTGGCAATCGATGGTAGTCCAAGTAACCATACGATTCATATTGATAAGTGTTCGAAGCTGGCATTCCTTGGTAGTTCAAGTAACCATACGGTTCATATTGATAAGTGTTCGAAGCCGGCAATCCTTGGTAGTCCAAGTAACCATACGATTCATATTTATGAATGTTCGAAGTAGGTTGATAAGTGTTTGAAGCTGGCAATATTCCAAGTGCGCTGTTATTAAGTGCGAGTATTCATATCTTATATTCATGCGTGTATGTAATATGTATGACGCTTTATTATTGCAAATATTACGACTCTAAAATCGTTTATCATGAGGTACCAAAGCTAACATGTCCTTATCATTCTGCATACCATATACCATTTTTTTTTTTTTATCTTGAAACCCGTTTTCACCAGAGGGTATTAATGTAGTTGTTAATCCCCTCTCCCAAAATTCGTGTCCTAAAATTAAATTTCCTATGATATACTATAGCCGCAAATACCTTATAACCAGTATAGACCTTCATTGGTAGTGTTCCTAGAACCCATGCCCCTCATGTCCATAAGTTTTCAAATCTAGAAATATATTCCCTATTTCTTCATAGTTTATTTCGAGTATTAATATGTTATGTTCTTATAATGAATGTAGAATGTCTACAATCCCTGTGGCTAATTTAGAGGACCTCAATATTAGGTAAATATAACGCACAATGCCTGTGGTACACAAACATTTTAAGCCGTTCAAGTTTGGAATATCTCGCGTCTCGTGTAAATTACTTGTATATCTATCAATAAATAATATCTGCAATTTTTTCGGGAAACCAGCTGACAAAGTATCATTTTTATTATATTGAGTATAAGCTCAGCTTTGGTTTGTCTGTCAAATGGAATTTATTTTGGAAAATCCTCTAGTCTAAATATTGTATAATATCATGATTCGGACAACTATCGTTTTTTTCTGGCTAATAAGTAATTCCAACCGAGTGTATCAATGTGAATTCTATACGATTTGGCATTGGTTAACTACGCCATGCAAGCCTCAAAATAAAATATCGTTTCCAGTGGCAATACTGTAACGCAGCAATTCAGCAAATAATTTTATTTAAACGAAAAATTAATATTTTTATTTTTTTTAACTTCTAGGATAAGCTTAGCTACTCTGTGTCCATGTTAATTACAGCTCCAAAGATTGATAAGGACATAGTTTAAAAGACTATGTCTTTAACCAAATCTCTTTTCTGTATTTCTGTTAAATAGCATTTTTTGTGATTTAAATAACTTGATAGTGTCTTGGGTCAACGAAATTTAGTTTCACCTAAAGTTAGATGGACTCGGTATACACATGAACATAACATTGGATTGATTTTTTTTTTATGTATTTTTAATATAAGTTTACCTTTGCTTTACCTCTGCCAAACAGCACTTTTTGTGATTTATAAATCCCAAACTTGATAATGAAACTATATATTTATTTTCAGTTGATTTTATTTATTTTTTTATTTTTTATTTATTTATTTATTTATTTTATTTTTTTTTATTCCATTTTTTTTTATTTATTTATTGGATTGATTTTTTTTTATGTATTTTTAATATAAGTTTATCTTTGCTTTACCTCTTCCCAACAGCACTGTTTGTGATTTATAAATCCCAAACTTGATAATGAAACTATATATTTATTTTCAGTTGATTTTGTTTATTTTTTTTATTTTTTTTATTTTTTTATTTTATTTATTTATTTATTTTATTTATTTATATATTTATTTCAGTTGCTTGAAAGAGTCATTGCATCAAACAGAATCGACATTGTTAATAGTCTGGTGCATCACGGAGTGAGATTCACGCCTATATAGTCTAAAGAGTAAAGAGCAAGTATATATGTCATCTTATAATCTTTTAATTCATATTTTGTCACGTATAAACTGATATATATATCATGTTCAATCCCGCTAGTCAGGAAGAGCTGCAAATATTTCAATTATCGCACAAGATGTCCAAAATATTATCCATTGGGAACCACTACATTAGACCGTTTTCCTTTATCAATTTTACCCTTTCATTTTTGTTTCGCGAGGCGAGATAAAAAGTGTAAAAGTTCCGTGGCCGAAAAAGTTTGGGAAACGCTGGTCTAGAACAGTAGTTTTTTTTTTACCTGGGTTCAATCGAATTTTTGGTGTTCGTTGGAGCTGTTCCAGGGGTTCGTCAAGGGTCCTTCAAATTAACACAGTTTTATATTATGGCACTTTTCTATCACATCGTCTACAAATTATGCAAATTTAGCTACAGTTCATTTCAGATATTAGAACTTACATGTTCAACAACTAATAAATTAGCGATCAGTAGAGGTTTCGCGAGACTAACTCCCAATCCTTTCTCTATGCCTTTGCGCTAGTGGAATTTACCAATGTGTTTAACATTTATCAATGTGTTCTAGGCTCAGATCTTGATAGCCAGGGTCCTTTTAATGTGATTCTTTTAAAGGCGTTGAATTCTTTTTAGTATTGTGGTAGTTGTCGAGTCCGGAGTTTGGCAGGATCAATTCGGATACAGAAGTCACGCGAAAAGACTAATATAACGATCAGTAGAGGTTGCGCGAGACTAACTCCCAATCCTTCCTCTATGCCTTTGCACTAGTGGATCCGTATGCATGTAATGCAGGGATGCTGTAGCAAGAATAAAATACCATACTATGCAATTCAAGAGTCTGCTGTGCACACTAACACAAATATATTTCTGTAACGTTACGTCTGACCAAAATCAGACTTCCTCAAAAATCAGACAAGCAGTTTACAACAATGACAAGAAAAGAGCAATCATGCAGTTTAAATATAGCGATAAATAAATTTGTTTGACATTAATTGTGACCAAACAATGAAAAAACAATTATTGATATTCAGAAACAGATTGCGAAATAAAAAAATGCGATCGGTTCTCAGCATGGAATAACTGTTCCGCGGCGTGCTTGATTTCACAATAAGTTTTAATAGAACATTTATCAATGTGTTCTAGGCTCCGATCTTGATGGGATCTTGATCTTGATAGATCTTGATAGCAAAGGTCTGAGCCTAGAATGATTTTTCAATTCTGATTTTTTTTCGCCAAGTTAGATCGAAACAACTAGCGAGTCCGATCGAACGCTAGAATACGCGTGTTTCAGCAGTCTTTGGAGTCTAAAAAGCGTTTCAAGGTACGGAAGATTGCCATCTATGATACAGAAAAATATTTTTTTTTCTTTTTAAAAAGAGGGGAGGGGGTCGACCCGCAAAACCACCCCGGGCTACGCCACTGTGCAGTGGTTAGTTCACGGGCAGGTGTGCAGTTTTAGCCGGTATGCAATAAATTTTTCTGCTTTGTTAATATATCCAATTCCAATATATTCAATTCATATCTAAATTATCAAATTACATTTTCTGTCATTCATAAACCCAAAACTTGAAATAGTTCACATAGTTCACATAATGACATAGTTTGAAAAATTATTGGTACATTCAAATTTTCACCCCCCCAGCCGAAATTAAATCAAAATATTTAATTATTTTTTTGAAATTAATCACATTGAGCCACCACAACTTTTTGTTGAATCAAGTTTTTTATATTAGTGCTCGATTTAATGAAATATTCAAATTTTCCCCCGCTATTGTGTTTCATTCTCAATTTCGTTTGCACTGTATATTAAATATTTAAGTATATTACCACAGTTGAAAATGTTTCTTTGGAAAAATGAGATTTCGGAAAACACCCCCGCTCGCTTTAAAATAACAAATTAATAGTTGTTCAGCTTGGGTTATATGGTTCGGGTCAGGAATGATTTGAAAATTTGAAATCTGCATTCGGGTGTTTTTTTTTTAAGTTGATGCTTCCATTGGATTGAATTTAAATCTGTCCTTAACTTAACTCAATCTACCCGCCCTCCATTTGAGCTAAATCTCATCGGAAAACTTGATTAGGGCGCTTTGTGCCAGACGCTTCCCGATACGCGTGTGCCTTTCGCTCAGCCGTGTCGCGTTGAAAATGAGAGAAATTTATTTATTTTTTTTTTTTTTTAAGTTTTGTTTTGGTACCGCTCTGATAAATACAAGCGAAATCGACTCGACAACAAAGTCTCTCACGAAAGAAAAAATTACGTCACTGTTCTGGCAAGCCCAAACTTTGCTTTTGAAGCAAAGTGAATATTCAATTAACAAAGGGCGCATGTTTTCGCGAGTAATTTCGAGCGAGCGCATTTAATGTTTGTTTATTATTGTGCGGGTAATGATTACTAGCTTATATACGCGCTGAAAACGATTGCTCGCTAGCTCAAATTACTTTCTTTCAAGTAATAACATATTCCTCTGTATATTTCTAACTTTGAAATACTTACAGACATAAAACTCGGAGAATTGAAAATATGATAAAGAGAAATTACGTGCTACCGTGGCCACAAACAATCGGACAAGCAAAACGACGCAAAAGTTTCTTATTGCTTTTGTTTTGATTTACTCTTTTGACTTAGTGCACGATGAGACGTATACGTAAAGGATATTAACTCTTACTCAACAAACATATTAGGGTCACATTTTTATGAGCACCTAAGTGCTTTCCTGGCATAACAAATTAGTAGTTGTTCAGCTTGGGTTCGGGTTAGCAATGATTCAAAAATTTAAAATCTTATTCAGGGATGTTTTTTTTTTTCTGAAATTAATTCTTCCATTGAATTGAATTTAAATCTGTCGTAACTTAAATGCCCGACTCAGATTTGTGTTTGGTGAATTTGAATTTTCATTTAAATAGAAAAAAATTCTGATAAATAATAATTTATTTCTAAGTCATTGTCGCATGGATGTCTTAGCCGTACAAAAATACATTGGAAAATGCTCAATGATGTTCATTATTCTTACTTAAGTAAAACAGTAAAGATGGAAAGTAATAATGTTAAGCTAAATATTGGAGAAATGCAAGCAAACGTATCAACAAAAAAGCGCTGAACGTTTCCACGAATTTAAGAAAGAAATGAAATGGTCACTTCTAATTCTCTGATAAAGCTTAATAAATTGGTAGATTTAAAAACATGCAACATGAGGAATTTCTAGAATTTTCTGATTTTGTCGTATTGATACTGATCAGTTTGTTTTTCATTAGAGTTTGCGAGTACTTTTGCAGAACAATGCTTTATTACACAATGGTATTTTGCAAAAATATTAAGCTACGTGGTGAAGAGATGAAAATGAACTGCATAATTCTTGTTCCTAATACCATGTCTTATTTATACAAGATTCCCCACACTATATCTCCGCCATAACAAAAACGCTTGATCAGATGTTTGAAAGCCATGCACAACAACAGATTCATAAAAAAGCCCAATTTATTGGTGCAAATATTTGACTGAAAACATATTAATTGAAAGCGGAAGTTTTCCGGATTTTGTATCCATTAGTAAATTCATTAGAACCGCTAAGTTTTAATGTCAGACACGACATAGTTTTGGTGGTAAAAAATGTAAATCAAACAGCTGGGGTGTACAAATTATAATACAGGAATAATATTACATACATTCATATAGTTTTTGATTGTTATCAAATTGTCGTGTTTGATTATTACTCGATCTGTTTATCCTGGGTTTGTGCGCTTGATATTCCAACGGTTGATGTTTTTGACTCCTTTTCAAAAGGTGCAGTCCGTCTGTCGGGTATCTAATATAGCAAAGAAATGTGATTTCTTGTGATTAGTTGCTAAATCTGTTGGAAGGCTGCAATGTTGCATATTTGACGCTTACACTGGATATTCATATTTTTGAGCGCATAGAAAACAGTTCCAAACAGGCTGGCAGGCCAGAAAATATCCAATTTAGACTGCACACATGCCGAGTCATATTAATTAAGCCCTCGCTTAATCGTTTGTTCTTCTATTTTAGCTGATCCTCTGCTAATAAGTGAACATTTAAAAACTTGTTTGGGTATACCAAGGGCATGCCACTATAATGTCGTATTACCATACAGTTCTTCAAATAGCCGCGTTTTCATTACTTTAACTTGTTTCTAATTTCAATGTTGGATAGTGTTAGATTAATTTTAGGTTAAAACACGTCCAACTAACTGTTAACTGAAGGCGCTTATATTCACCCAATATGCTGGATAATGCCTCTGCTACAAATGCCTAGCACTGGTTAAACTTGTGCGTGCACTGAAAAATATACACAAAAGGAAACTGATTCATAATTTAAAGCCGAGATAAAATAATGATTATGAGACAGAATGTGCTTGGGCGCTAAACTGTGTTTAGAAAGACAAAGTTTTGGCGTTGGATAGTTTTAAATTTCGCCGACGGAAATGCTTTGCTTTTATTCATTCCGTACCACATTAATGAAATTTGAAGCGTCAAAAAATAAATAAAAATAAAAAATATAAAAATAAAAATAAAAAACAAAATGTTGGTTGTAATTGTGACAAAATTATACTACTTCGAGCATTTGAAAAAATAAAAATGCGGATTCTAGTTGCTTTCATGCAGAGGAAAATATGGAATACATGTAAAGAAGAAAAATGTCTGTCCATTCCACATTTTTTTCTGTAGCTCCTTGCGTTTCAGACTTATTCATTTTTTGTTGTTGTCAAGATCGTTTTTGATTTTACAGTTTTTTTTCTCTGGGTTTTAAAAAGACCATTTATTGTGAATGTTTACACGCATTTTCTACTTGAGTCTCTTGCTTATCGTTTGTTCTCCTTTTCCCCCTAATAAGAGGTCATCTATGAACTTGTCCTGGAATCACGATGCCATAAAAATATAATGTAATTGTAACTTACGGGTCGTCTTCTGATAGTCTCGTTTTTATTACTTCAACTTGGTTCCAATTTTAATGCTCGATTCAAATTAGAATAATTTTAAGTTGAAACACGTCCAAATATTAACTGAGGGCAGCTAAACTAACACAAATTGCTAGGTTCATTTTGCAATAATATCGTCTGGCTTGAATATTAATTTTTTAACGAATGTTCATATTACTATCGTGTATTGTTTACTTGTTTTATTTCATTATTAATTAAGGTATATTGGCTTTTCATTAATTTCAATTTCGGGTTGGAGTGGTTAAATGAGTGTTCTACCTTCTGCTTAAAACAAACATCAATGTCGTTATACAGTCAGTGCTGGTCAAAACTAAATTAAAAGGCTTTCGGTAAAAGGTATCGGGCATCGGTGATAATATTTGGTATCGGTATTCGTATTGATATCGGCTAAATCTAGACTGATATTTCCACGATAAGTAACTTTTTGATCAATTCCAGAATGTTTTTAAAAAGTAGCTCGAAATACTGATATGAAAATTATTTTTTGCTTTTCACGGTATTAGCCTCGTTAAGTATGAGCAATGCTGTTTCCCAACCGCACGAATAGAAACGGGAATAGGATTATGATCTAATTTCAGCCATTTATAAGCCCAACTAATTTGGCTATTTTTGCAGCCCATTTTTTATATTGACATTTTTAACATTACATGGAAATTATGAGGAAATATATCAAACGGGAATTTTTAGATTTGTAAAATACAAAATACGACGTTATAATGGCATAAAATTCTGCGCTGGCAACTCGATGTATCAGTTAGATAGAGTGAGTAAACATTTATTTATTTTACCCCCCGTCCCCCTCCCCACAGTAGCCAAACCCGATGAGTTTTCTAACCGAACACCGATATTATTAGCGTCAGTGCGCAATGTATTCAAACCAAAAAACGTATCAGGATTCAAATATTCAAATATTAAAATATTATCTGAAATATGTCTCTTTCAATCTGAAAAATTGTGTGGCATGAATAATGCTTGTAAACTGTTACCTCAACTAGTTTGGACTGCACACTTGAAATAATAATTACATAGCATGTAAATGTCGGCAATTTCTGCTTTAAAATAATGATCGTATGATATCGAATAGCATCCCTTATTATGCCACAATAGCATGTAATTGGTTACACATACTAATAGTAAGATTCATTTCCTCAGCTACAGACAAAGTTTAATTGTTTTATTCCGTATATATGTTTGATCCGAGGTTATTTTGAAAGTTATCGGCCATTGTACTTTTGGTGAATGACCGTTCATAGACTACTCCCTTTAAGGCAATTTAATCTCCTGTTCGTGGGACGAAAATAAGCATGTTGACGTAAACAAAATCTTGTATCGTCTTGTCTTCTCTTATTCTTGTTTGTTTATTATTATTTCGGTATTTCGGATCATTGCAAGTCGGCTATTATTAAGAGACTGATTTTTTAAGATTCATATTACATGAATTATTAATGTTGCTATTGTTTGCATCTTTTGAAATTAAGTATGTTGTCGACATACTTAGGTTGGACGTAAACTTTAGCAACCCTATACATCTACAATATGCGTTTCAACCTCTACAATAATCATTTTTATCACCACACTATTTGTCGTATTTCATCACATATTATTCGTCTCTCGTACATTGTTCATGTAGATTGGATATTTCATTGCCAGTAATGGACTACAATCATATTCAAAGTGGTGGAGTTGTTAATATTGTGAAACTAGAATGTTATAAGTCTGAGGGAGTTGATGACGCGCAGCGTCACCGCCCAACACGTTATAGGCGCCTTGTAGAGCCTCATCATACGTAATAAGTTTCTTATAATTTACTTCCTCTACTATAAAAAGGCATAATAACTAAATGTATATATATTTTTACAGGATTACTCAATTATGAAACTTGACGACTCTTTCTGTTTTTCAAAAGAAAATGAAACTAAATTATTCAAATAGGAAGAAGAGTTTTATTGAAGATAACTAAGATGTGCTAGCCACCAAATACGTTGAGTCCACACACAAGACTTTGATATAGAAAAATTGACTGTTGGTTTGAAACTGTATCCTATTGTCATACGTACTTTGAGATCGTATGCATGTGCACTGATTACCAATATGTGGTCGCAAACAAATGCACTGGGCAGTACACACAAATGTATTTATATCAAATAAGACTGTTGTTTAAAACTATACCAAAATGCCATACACACTGTAAAAGATTATAAGCGGAAGTTCAACATGGCTCGACCCGTGAAGAACTATTTATGTAATTTGAATAATTGCAAACAAATTCTTGATTATATATTCATTGTTGAATTGAATAATAGCTCAGAAAACTAAATACAATTGTTATTTGTATTTTAACACTTTGTAATGCAATCGTTTATTTGATGTCCTGGTATAAAAAAATTAAAATATTTCTTTCGTTTTACGTTATACTTATATTTTTATTACTGTTATCGTATATTACTGATTTAATATTTATATTATTGTTTTTCACTGATATTGTACATTTTTTAATAAGCTTTTTTTGAAAATATGCTACTTCCATGTTTGGCTATCTTATTTGTTATAATCATTATTTTCTATAGTATTTTTAGATATTTTTTAACAGGAAAAAAAGATATCGTGAAGACAAAGGAAAAGTATTGACAGGGATTGCCATGGCATAAATATTTGTTTTGTTATAGATAAATTTAGACCCATTCCCGTCATTAGGAAAAATAGGGTTTTTATTAGGCTTAGATATTTTTAATGTTATTCTAGCTTCTCAGACACAGAACTATGAAGGGACCTGGAAAAATTAAGAAAAGAAGGATACAAGAAAAATCTACAAATTACATGTAAATATCTTTACTAATTTTATTAGGCTTAGATATTGTTAATATTATCTTAGCTTCTCAGGCACGAAATTTTGAGGGCACTGAAGAAATTGAAAAAAGACGGAACCAGAGACAAATCTAAAATACCGGTAAATATGTTATTATTATTATTGAATAATTATTAATAAAGCTTTTTTGATAATATGCTGTATCCATATTTGCCTATCTTATTTGTCAAAATCATTATTTTTCCTCTATTTTAGAGATATTTTCAACAGGAAACAAGATATTGTGACACCGACAAAAGAAGAAAAGTATTAGCAGGGCTCGCCACGGATTTTTTACTATAAACATTTTATTTGTTATAGATAGATTTAGACCCATTCCCGCCATTAGGAAAAATAGGGTTTTTTTCAGGCTTAGATATTTTTAATGTTATTCTAGCTTCTCAGGCACAGAACTATGAAGGGACTGGAAAATTTAAGAAAAGACGGATACAAGGAAAATCTACAAATTACATGTAAATATTTTTTACCAATTTTCTTAGGCTTAGATATTGTTAATATTATCTTAGCTTCTCAGGCACAGAATTTTGAAGGCACTGAAGAAATTGAAAAAAGACGGAACCAGATACAAATCTAAAATACCGGTAAATATGTTATTATTATTATTGAATATTTATTAATAAAGCTTTTTTCGATAATATGCTGTATCCATATTTGCCTATCTTATTTGTCATAATTATTATTTTCTCTTCTATTTTAGAGATATTTTCAACAGGAAACAAGATATTGTGACACCGACAAAAGAAGAAAAGTATTAACAGGGATCGTCATGGCTTTTTTACTATAAACATTTTATTTGTTATAGATAGATTTAGACCCATTCCCGCCATTAGGAAAAAAAGGGTTTTTATTAGGCTTAGATATTTTTAATGTTATTCTAGCTTCTCAGGCACAGAACGATGAAAGGACTGGAAAAATTAAGAAAAGACGGATGGATACAAGGAAAATCTACAAATTACATGTAAATATTTTTTACCAATTTTATTAGGCTTAGATATTGTTAATATTATCTTAGCTTCTCAGGCACAGAATTTTGAAGGCACTGAAGAAATTGAAAAAAAACAGAACCAGAGACAAATCTAAAATACCGGTAAATATGTTATTATTATTATTGAATATTTATTAATAAAGCTTTTTTTGATAATATGCTGTATCCATATTTGCCTATCTTATTTGTCATAATCATTATTTTCTCTTCTATTTTAGAGATATTTTCAACAGGGGACAAGATATTGTGACACCGATAAAAGAAAAAAGTATTAACAGGGATCGCCATGGATTTTTCACTGTTAACATTTTATTTGTTATAGATAGATTTAGACCCATTCCCGCCATTAGGAAAAATAAGGTTTTTATTAGGCTTAGATATTTTTAATGTTACTCTAGCTTCTCAGGCACAGAACTATGAAGGGACTGGAAAATTTAAGAAAAGACGGATATAAGGAAAATCTACAAATTACATGTAAATATTTTTTACCAATTTTATTAGGCTTAGATATTGTTAATATTATCTTAGCTTCTCAGGCACAGAATTTTGAAAGCACTGAAGAAATTGTAAAAAGACTGAACCAGATACAAATCTAAAATACCGGTAAATATGTTATCATTATTATTGAATAATTATTAATGAAGCTTTTTTGATAATATGCTGTATCCATATTTGCCTATCTTATTTGTCAAAATCATTATTTTCTCTTCTATTTTAGAGATATTTTCAACAGGAAACAAGATATTGTGACACCGACAAAAGAAGAAAGTATTAACAGGGCTCGCAACGGCTTTTTTACTATAAACATTTTATTTGTTATAGATAGATTTAGACCCATTCCCGCCATTAGGAAAAATAGGGTTCTTTTAGGCTTAGATATTTTTAATGTTATTCTAGCCTCTCAGGCACAGAACTATAAAGGGACTGGAAAAACTAAGAAAAGACGGATCCAAGGAAAATCTACAAATTACATGTAAATATTTTTACTAATTTTATTCGGCTTAGATATTGTTAATATTATCTTAGCTTCTCAGACACAGAATTTTGAGGGCACTGAAGAAATTGAAAAAAGACGGAATCAGAGACAAATCTTAAATACCGGTAAATATGTTATTATTATTATTGAATATTTATTAATAAAGTCTTATTTTACAAATAAGATAAAATCATATATAATATTAAATCATTATTTTCTCTTCTATTTTAGAGATATTTTCAACAGGAAACAAGATATTGTGACACCGACAAAGGAAGAAAAGTATTAAGAGGGATCGCCATGGCTTTTTTACTATAATCATTTTATTTGTTATAGATAGATTTAGACCCATTCCCGCCATTAGGAAAAATAGGGTTTTCATTGGGCTTAGATATTTTTAATGGTATTTTAGCTTCTCAGGCACAGAACTATGGAGGGACTGGAAAAATTGAGAAAAGACGGATACAAGGAAAATCTACAAATTACATGTAATTATTTTTACCAATTTTTTTAGGCTTAGATATTGTTAATATTATCTTAGCTTCTCAGGCACAGAATTTTGAAGGCACTGAAGAAATTGAAAAAAAACGGAACCAGAGACAAATCTAAAATACCGGTAAATATGTTATTATTATTATTGAATATTTATTAATAAAGCTTTTTTTGATAATATGCTGTATCCATATTTGCCTATCTTATTTGTCATCATCATTATTTTCTTTTCTATTTTAGAGATATTTTCAACAGGAAACAAGATATTGTGACACCGATAAAAGAAGAAAAGTATTAACAAGGATCGCCATGGATTTTTCACTGTTAACATTTTATTTGTTATAGATAGATTTAGACCCATTCCCGCCATTAGGAAAAATAAGGTTTTTGTTAGGCTTAGATATTTTTAATGTTATTCCAGCTTCTCAGGCACAGAACTATGGAGGGACTGGAAAATTTAAGAAAAGACGGATACAAGGAAAATCTACAAATTACATGTAAATATTTTTTACCAATTTTATTAGGCTTAGTTATTGTTAATATTATCTTAGCTTCTCAGGCACAGAATTTTGAAGGCACTGAAGAAATTGAAAAAAGACGGAACCAGATACAAATCAAAAATACCGGTAAATATGTTATTAATATTATTGAATATTTATTAATAAAGCTTTTTTGATAATATGCTGTATCCATATTTGCCTACCTTATTTGTCAAAATCATTATTTTCTCTTCTATTTTAGAGATATTTTCAACAGGAAACAAGATATTGTGACACCGACAAAAGAAGAAAAGTATTAACAGGGCTCGCAACGGCTTTTTTACTATAAACATTTTATTTGTTATAGATAGATTTAGACCCATTCCCGCCATTAGGAAAAATAGGGTTCTTTTAGGCTAAGATATTTTTAATGTTATACTAGCTTCTCAGGCACAGAACTATGAAGGGACTGGAAAAACTAAGAAAAGACGGATCCAAGGAAAATCTACAAATTAAATGTAAATATATTTACTAATTTCATTAGGCTTAGATATTGTTAATATTATCTTAGCTTCTCAGGCACAGAATTTTGAGGGCACTGAAGAAATTGGAAAAAAACGGAACCAGAGACAAATCTTAAATACCGGTAAATATGTTATTATTATTATTGAATATTTATTAATAAAGCTTCATTTTACAAATAAGATAAAATCATATATAATATTAAATAAATATTTTCTCTTCTATTTTAAAGATATTTTCAACAGGAAACAAAATATTGTGACACCGACAAGAGAAGAAAAGTATTAAGAGGGATCGCCATGGCTTTTTTAATATAAACATCTTATTTGTTATAGATAGATTTAGACCCATTCCCGCCATTAGGAAAAATAGGGTTTTCATTGGGCTTAGATATTTTAAATGTTATTTTAGCTTCTCAGGCACTGAACTATGAAGGGACTGGAAAAATTAAGAAAAGACGGATACAAGGAAAATCTACAATTTACATGTAATTATTTTTACCAATTTTATTAGACTTAGATATTGTTAATATTATCTTAGCTTCTCAGGCACAGAATTTTGAAGGCACTGAAGAAATTGGAAAAAAACGGAACCAGAGACAAATCTAAAATACCGGTAAATATGTTATTATTATTATTGAATATTTATTAATAAAGCTTTTTTTGATGATATGCTGTATCCATATTTGCCTATCTTATTTGTCATAATCATTATTTTCTCTTCTATTTTAGAGATATTTTCAACAGGAAACAAGATATTGTGACACCGACAGAAGAAGAAAAGTATTAACAAGGCTTGTCATGTTTTTTGTTTTGTTTTCAATATTTTATTTGGTATAGATAGATTTAGACCCATTCCCGCCATTAGGAAAATAGGGTTTTTATTAGGCTTAGATATTTTTAATGTTATACTAGCTTCTCAGGCACAGAACCATGAAAGGACTGGAAAAATTAAGAAAAGACGGATACAAGGAAAATCTACAAATTACATGTAAATATTTTTTACCAATTTTATTAGGCTTAGATATTGTTAATATTATCTTAGCTTCTCAGGCACAGAATTTTGAAGGCACTGAAGAAATTGAAAAAAGACGGAACCAGAGACAAATCTAAAATACCGGTAAATATGTTATTAATATTATTGAATATTTATTAATAAAGCTTTTTTTGATAATATGCTGTTATCATATTTGCCTATCTTATTTGTCATAACATTATTTTCTCTTCTATTTTAGAGATATTTTCAACAGGAAACAAGATATTGTGACACCGACAGAAGAAGAAAAGTATACAAGGCTTGCCATGTTTTTTTTTTTGTTTTCATTATTTTATTTGGTATAGTTAGATTTAGACCCATTCCCGCCATTAGGAAAAATAGGGTTTTTAATAGGGTTAGATATTTTTAATGTTATTCTAGCTTCTCAGGCACAGAACCATGAAAGGACTGGAAAAATTAAGAAAAGACGGATACAAGGAAAATCTACAAATTACATGTAAATATTTTTTACCAATTTTATTAGGCTTAGATATTGTTAATACTATCTTAGCTTCTCAGGCACAGAATTTTGAAGGCACTGAAGAAATTGAAAAAAGACGGAACCAGAGACAAATCTAAAATACCGGTAAATATGTTATTATTATTATTGAATATTTATTAATAATGCTTTTTTTGATAATATGCTGTATCCATATTTGCCTATCTTATTTTGTCATAATCATTATTTTCTCTTCTATTTTAGAGATATTTTCAACAGGAAACAAGATATTGTGACACCGAAAAAAGAAGAAAAGTATTAACAGGGATCGCCATGGATTTTTCACTGTTAACATTTTATTTGTTATAGATAGATTTAGACCCATTCCCGCCATTAGGAAAAATAAGGTTTTTATTAGGCTTAGATATTTTTAATGTTATTCTAGCTTCTCAGGCAGAGAACTATGAAGGGACTGGAAAAATTAGGAAAAGACGGATACAAGGAAAATCTACAAATTACATGTAAATATTTTTTACCAATTTTATTAGGCTTAGATATTGTTAATATTATCTTAGCTTCTCATGCACAGAATTTTGAAGGCACTGAAGAAATTGAAAAAAGACGGAACCAGAGACAAATCTAAAATACCGGTAAATATGTTATTAATATTATTGAATATTTATTAATGAAGCTTTTTTTGATAATATGCTGTATCCATATTTGCCTATCTTATTTGTCATAATCATTATTTTCTCTTCTATTTTAGAGATATTTTCAACAGGAAACAAGATATTGTGACACCGACAGAAGAAGAAAAGTATTAACAAGGCTTGCCATGTTTTTTGTTTTGTTTTCAATATTTTATTTGGTATAGTTAGATTTAGACCCATTCCCGCCATTAGGAAAAATAGGGTTTTTATTAGGCTTAGATATTTTTAATGTTATTCTAGCTTCTCAGGCACAGAACCATGAAAGGACTGAAAAAATTAAGAAAAGACGGATACAAGGAAAATCTACAAATTACATGTAAATATTTTTTACCAATTTTATTAGGCTTAGATATTGTTAATATTATCTTAGCTTCTCAGGCACAGAATTTTGAAGGCACTGAAGAAATTGAAAAAAGACGGAACCAGAGACAAATCTAAAATACCGGTAAATATGTTATTATTATTATTGAATATTTATTAATAAAGCTTTTTTTGATAATATGCTGTATCCATATTTGCCTATCTTATTTTGTCATAATCATTATTTTCTCTTCTATTTTAGAGATATTTTCAACAGGAAACAAGATATTGTGACACCGACAAAAGAAGAAAAGTATTAACAGGGATCGCCATGGATTTTTCACTGTTAACATTTTATTTGTTATAGATAGATTTAGACCCATTCCCGCCATTAGGAAAAATAAGGTTTTTATTAGGCTTAGATATTTTTAATGTTAATCTAGCTTCTCAGGCACAGAACCATGAAAGGACTGGAAAAATTAAGAAAAGACGGATACAAGGAAAATCTACAAATTACATGTAAATATTTTTTACCAATTTTATTAGGCTTAGATATTGTTAATATTATCTTAGCTTCTCAGGCACAGAATTTTGAAGGCACTGAAGAAATTGAAAAAAGACGGAACCAGAGACAAATCTAAAATACCGGTAAATATGTTATTAATATTATTGAATATTTATTAATAAAGCTTTTTTTGATAATATGCTGTTATCATATTTGCCTATCTTATTTGTCATAACATTATTTTCTCTTCTATTTTAGAGATATTTTCAACAGGAAACAAGATATTGTGACACCGACAGAAGAAGAAAAGTATTAACAAGGCTTGCCATGTTTTTTTTTTTGTTTTCAATATTTTATTTGGTATAGTTAGATTTAGACCCATTCCCGCCATTAGGAAAAATAGGGTTTTTATTAGGCTTAGATATTTTTAATGTTATTCTAGCTTCTCAGGCACAGAACCATGAAAGGACTGGAAAAATTAAGAAAAGACGGATACAAGGAAAATCTACAAATTACATGTAAATATTTTTTACCAATTTTATTAGGCTTAGATATTGTTAATATTATCTTAGCTTCTCAGGCACAGAATTTTGAAGGCACTGAAGAAATTGAAAAAAGACGGAACCAGAGACAAATCTAAAATACCGGTAAATATGTTATTAATATTATTGAATATTTATTAATAAAGCTTTTTTTGATAATTTGCTGTTATCATATTTGCCTATCTTATTTGTCATAACATTATTTTCTCTTCTATTTTAGAGATATTTTCAACAGGAAACAAGATATTGTGACACCGACAGAAGAAGAAAAGTATTAACAAGGCTTGCCATGTTTTTTTTTTGTTTTCAATATTTTATTTGGTATAGTTAGATTTAGACCCATTCCCGCCATTAGGAAAAATAGGGTTTTTATTAGGCTTAGATATTTTTAATGTTATTCTAGCTTCTCAGGCACAGAACCATGAAAGGACTGGAAAAATTAAGAAAAGACGGATACAAGGAAAATCTACAAATTACATGTAAATATTTTTTACCAATTTTATTAGGCTTAGATATTGTTAATATTATCTTAGCTTCTCAGGCACAGAATTTTGAAGGCACTGAAGAAATTGAAAAAAGACGGAACCAGAGACAAATCTAAAATACCGGTAAATATGTTATTATTATTATTGAATATTTATTAATAATGCTTTTTTTGATAATATGCTGTATCCATATTTGCCTATCTTATTTTGTCATAATCATTATTTTCTCTTCTATTTTAGAGATATTTTCAACAGGAAACAAGATATTGTGACACCGAAAAAAGAAGAAAAGTATTAACAGGGATCGCCATGGATTTTTCACTGTTAACATTTTATTTGTTATAGATAGATTTAGACCCATTCCCGCCATTAGGAAAAATAAGGTTTTTATTAGGCTTAGATATTTTTAATGTTGTTCTAGCTTCTCAGGCACAGAACTATGAAGGGACTGGAAAAATTAAGAAAAGACGGATACAAGGAAAATCTACAAATTACATGTAAATATTTTTAACCAATTTTATTAGGCTTAGATATTGTTAATATTATCTTAGCTTCTCAGGCACAGAATTTTGAAGGCACTGAAGAAATTGAAAAAAGACGGAACCAGAGACAAATCTAAAATACCGGTAAATATGTTATTAATAGTATTGAATATTTATTAATAAAGCTTTTTTTGATAATATGCTGTATCCATAATTGCCTATCTTATTTGTCATAATCATTATTTTCTCTTCTATTTCTAGAGATATTTTCAACAGGAAACAAGATATTGTGACACCGACAGAAGAAGAAAAGTATTAACAAGGCTTGCCATGTTTTTTTTTTGTTTTCAATATTTTATTTGGTATAGTTAGATTTAGACCCATTCCCGCCATTAGGAAAAATAAGGTTTTTATTAGGCTTAGATATTTTTAATGTTATTCTAGCTTCTCAGGCACAGAACCATGAAAGGACTGGAAAAATTAGGAAAAGACGGATACAAGGAAAATCTACAAATTACATGTAAATATTTTTTACCAATTTTATTAGGCTTAGATATTGTTAATATTATCTTAGCTTCTCAGGCACAGAATTTTGAAGGCACTGACGAAATTGAAAAAAGACGGAACCAGAGACAAATCTAAAATACCGGTAAATATGTTATTATTATTATTGAATATTTATTAATAAAGCTTTTTTTGATAATATGCTGTATCCATATTTGCCTATCTTATTTTGTCATAATCATTATTGTCTCTTCTATTTTAGAGATATTTTCAACAGGAAACAAGATATTGTGACACCGACAAAAGAAAAAAAGTATTAACAGGGATCGCCATGGGTTTTTCACTGTTAACATTTTATTTGTTATAGATAGATTTAGACCCATTCCCGCCATTAGGAAAAATAAGGTTTTTATTAGGCTTAGATATTTTTAACGTTATTCTAGCTTCTCAGGCACAGAACTATGAAGGGACTGGAAAAATTAAGAAAAGACGGATACAAGGAAAATCTACAAATTACATGTAAATATTTTTTACCAATTTTATTAGGCTTAGATATTGTTATTATTATCTTAGCTTCTCAGGCACAGAATTTTGAGGGGCACTGAAGAAATTGAAAAAAGACGGAACCAGAGACAAATCTAAAATACTGGTAAATATGTTATTAATATTATTGAATATTTATTAATGAAGCTTTTTTTGATAATATGCTGTATCCATATTTGCCTATCTTATTTGTCATAATCATTATTTTCTCTTCTATTTTAGAGATATTTTCAACAGGAAACAAGATATTGTGACACCGACAGAAGAAGAAAAGTATTAACAAGGCTTGCCATGTTTTTTGTTTTGTTTTCAATATTTTATTTGGTATAGTTAGATTTAGACCCATTCCCGCCATTAGGAAAAATAGGGTTTTTATTAGGCTTAGATATTTTTAATGTTATTCTAGCTTCTCAGGCACAGAACCATGAAAGGACTGAAAAAATTAAGAAAAGACGGATACAAGGAAAATCTACAAATTACATGTAAATATTTTTTACCAATTTTATTAGGCTTAGATATTGTTAATATTATCTTAGCTTCTCAGGCACAGAATTTTGAAGGCACTGAAGAAATTGAAAAAAGACGGAACCAGAGACAAATCTAAAATACCGGTAAATATGTTATTATTATTATTGAATATTTATTAATAAAGCTTTTTTTGATAATATGCTGTATCCATATTTGCCTATCTTATTTTGTCATAATCATTATTTTCTCTTCTATTTTAGAGATATTTTCAACAGGAAACAAGATATTGTGACACCGACAAAAGAAGAAAAGTATTAACAGGGATCGCCATGGATTTTTCACTGTTAACATTTTATTTGTTATAGATAGATTTAGACCCATTCCCGCCATTAGGAAAAATAAGGTTTTTATTAGGCTTAGATATTTTTAATGTTAATCTAGCTTCTCAGGCACAGAACCATGAAAGGACTGGAAAAATTAAGAAAAGACGGATACAAGGAAAATCTACAAATTACATGTAAATATTTTTTACCAATTTTATTAGGCTTAGATATTGTTAATATTATCTTAGCTTCTCAGGCACAGAATTTTGAAGGCACTGAAGAAATTGAAAAAAGACGGAACCAGAGACAAATCTAAAATACCGGTAAATATGTTATTAATATTATTGAATATTTATTAATAAAGCTTTTTTTGATAATATGCTGTTATCATATTTGCCTATCTTATTTGTCATAACATTATTTTCTCTTCTATTTTAGAGATATTTTCAACAGGAAACAAGATATTGTGACACCGACAGAAGAAGAAAAGTATTAACAAGGCTTGCCATGTTTTTTTTTTTGTTTTCAATATTTTATTTGGTATAGTTAGATTTAGACCCATTCCCGCCATTAGGAAAAATAGGGTTTTTATTAGGCTTAGATATTTTTAATGTTATTCTAGCTTCTCAGGCACAGAACCATGAAAGGACTGGAAAAATTAAGAAAAGACGGATACAAGGAAAATCTACAAATTACATGTAAATATTTTTTACCAATTTTATTAGGCTTAGATATTGTTAATATTATCTTAGCTTCTCAGGCACAGAATTTTGAAGGCACTGAAGAAATTGAAAAAAGACGGAACCAGAGACAAATCTAAAATACCGGTAAATATGTTATTAATATTATTGAATATTTATTAATAAAGCTTTTTTTGATAATTTGCTGTTATCATATTTGCCTATCTTATTTGTCATAACATTATTTTCTCTTCTATTTTAGAGATATTTTCAACAGGAAACAAGATATTGTGACACCGACAGAAGAAGAAAAGTATTAACAAGGCTTGCCATGTTTTTTTTTTGTTTTCAATATTTTATTTGGTATAGTTAGATTTAGACCCATTCCCGCCATTAGGAAAAATAGGGTTTTTATTAGGCTTAGATATTTTTAATGTTATTCTAGCTTCTCAGGCACAGAACCATGAAAGGACTGGAAAAATTAAGAAAAGACGGATACAAGGAAAATCTACAAATTACATGTAAATATTTTTTACCAATTTTATTAGGCTTAGATATTGTTAATATTATCTTAGCTTCTCAGGCACAGAATTTTGAAGGCACTGAAGAAATTGAAAAAAGACGGAACCAGAGACAAATCTAAAATACCGGTAAATATGTTATTATTATTATTGAATATTTATTAATAATGCTTTTTTTGATAATATGCTGTATCCATATTTGCCTATCTTATTTTGTCATAATCATTATTTTCTCTTCTATTTTAGAGATATTTTCAACAGGAAACAAGATATTGTGACACCGAAAAAAGAAGAAAAGTATTAACAGGGATCGCCATGGATTTTTCACTGTTAACATTTTATTTGTTATAGATAGATTTAGACCCATTCCCGCCATTAGGAAAAATAAGGTTTTTATTAGGCTTAGATATTTTTAATGTTGTTCTAGCTTCTCAGGCACAGAACTATGAAGGGACTGGAAAAATTAAGAAAAGACGGATACAAGGAAAATCTACAAATTACATGTAAATATTTTTAACCAATTTTATTAGGCTTAGATATTGTTAATATTATCTTAGCTTCTCAGGCACAGAATTTTGAAGGCACTGAAGAAATTGAAAAAAGACGGAACCAGAGACAAATCTAAAATACCGGTAAATATGTTATTAATAGTATTGAATATTTATTAATAAAGCTTTTTTTGATAATATGCTGTATCCATAATTGCCTATCTTATTTGTCATAATCATTATTTTCTCTTCTATTTCTAGAGATATTTTCAACAGGAAACAAGATATTGTGACACCGACAGAAGAAGAAAAGTATTAACAAGGCTTGCCATGTTTTTTTTTTGTTTTCAATATTTTATTTGGTATAGTTAGATTTAGACCCATTCCCGCCATTAGGAAAAATAAGGTTTTTATTAGGCTTAGATATTTTTAATGTTATTCTAGCTTCTCAGGCACAGAACCATGAAAGGACTGGAAAAATTAGGAAAAGACGGATACAAGGAAAATCTACAAATTACATGTAAATATTTTTTACCAATTTTATTAGGCTTAGATATTGTTAATATTATCTTAGCTTCTCAGGCACAGAATTTTGAAGGCACTGACGAAATTGAAAAAAGACGGAACCAGAGACAAATCTAAAATACCGGTAAATATGTTATTATTATTATTGAATATTTATTAATAAAGCTTTTTTTGATAATATGCTGTATCCATATTTGCCTATCTTATTTTGTCATAATCATTATTGTCTCTTCTATTTTAGAGATATTTTCAACAGGAAACAAGATATTGTGACACCGACAAAAGAAAAAAAGTATTAACAGGGATCGCCATGGGTTTTTCACTGTTAACATTTTATTTGTTATAGATAGATTTAGACCCATTCCCGCCATTAGGAAAAATAAGGTTTTTATTAGGCTTAGATATTTTTAACGTTATTCTAGCTTCTCAGGCACAGAACTATGAAGGGACTGGAAAAATTAAGAAAAGACGGATACAAGGAAAATCTACAAATTACATGTAAATATTTTTTACCAATTTTATTAGGCTTAGATATTGTTATTATTATCTTAGCTTCTCAGGCACAGAATTTTGAGGGGCACTGAAGAAATTGAAAAAATACGGAACCAGAGACAAATCTAAAATACTGGTAAATATGTTATTAATATTATTGAATATTTATTAATAAAGCTTTTTTTGATAATATGCTGTATCCATATTTGCCTATCTTATTTGTCATAATCATTATTTTCTCTTCCCAAGATATTGTGACACCGACAGAAGAAGAAAAGTATTAACAAGGCTTGCCATGTTTTTTGTTTTGTTTTCAATATTTTATTTGATATAGTTAGATTTAGACCCATTCCCGCCATTAGGAAAAATAGGGTTTTTATTAGACTTAGATATTTTTAATGTTATTCTAGCTTCTCAGGCACAGAACCATGAAAGGACTGGAAAAATTAAGAAAAGACGGATACAAGGAAAATCTACAAATTACATGTAAATATTTTTTACCAATTTTATTAGGCTTAGATATTGTTAATATTATCTAGCTTCTCAGGCACAGAATTTTGAAGGCACTGAAGAAATTGAAAAAAGACGGAACCCGAGACAAATCTAAAATACCGGTAAATATGTTATTAGTATTATTGAATATTTATTAATAAAGCTTTTTTTGATAATATGCTGTATCCATATTTGCCTATCTTATTTTGTCATAATCATTATTTTCTCTTCTATTTTAGAGATATTTTCAACAGGAAACAAGATATTGTGACACCGACAAAAGAAGAAAAGTATTAACAGGGATCGCCATGGATTTTTCACTATTAACATTTTATTTGTTATAGATAGATTTAGACTCATTCCCGCCATTAGGAAAAATAAGGTTTTTATTAGGCTTAGATATTTTTAATGTTATTCTAGCTTCTCAGGCAGAGAACTATGAAGGGACTGGAAAAATTAGGAAAAGATGGATACAAGGAAAATCTACAAATTACATGTAAATATTTTTTACCAATTTTATTAGGCTTAGATATTGTTAATATTATCTAGCTTCTCAGGCACAGAATTTTGAAGGCACTGAAGAAATTGAAAAAAGACGGAACCCGAGACAAATCTAAAATACCGGTAAATATGTTATTAGTATTATTGAATATTTATTAATAAAGCTTTTTTTGATAATATGCTGTATCCATATTTGCCTATCTTATTTTGTCATAATCATTATTTTCTCTTCTATTTTAGAGATATTTTCAACAGGAAACAAGATATTGTGACACCGACAAAAGAAGAAAAGTATTAACAGGGATCGCCATGGATTTTTCACTATTAACATTTTATTTGTTATAGATAGATTTAGACTCATTCCCGCCATTAGGAAAAATAAGGTTTTTATTAGGCTTAGATATTTTTAATGTTATTCTAGCTTCTCAGGCAGAGAACTATGAAGGGACTGGAAAAATTAGGAAAAGATGGATACAAGGAAAATCTACAAATTACATGTAAATATTTTTTACCAATTTTATTAGGCTTAGATATTGGTAATATTATCTTAGCTTCTCAGGCACAGAATTTTGAAGGCACTGAAGAAATTGAAAAAAGACGGAACCAGAGACAAATCTAAAATACCGGTAAATATGTTATTAATATTATTGAATATTTATTAATAAAGCTTTTTTTGATAATATGCTGTATCCATATTTGCCTATCTTATTTGTCATAATCATTATTTTCTCTTCTATTTTAGAGATATTTTCAACAGGAAACAAGATATTGTGACACTGACAGAAGAAGAAAAGTATTAACAAGGCTTGCCATGTTTTTTGTTTTGTTTTCAATATTTTATTTGGTATAGTTAGATTTAGACCCATTCCCGCCATTAGGAAAAATAGGGTTTTTATTAGGCTTAGATATTTTTAATGTTATTCTAGCTTCTCAGGCACAGAACCATGAAAGGACTGGAAAAATTAAGAAAAGACGGATACAAGGAAAATCTACAAATTACATGTAAATATTTTTTACCAATTTTATTAGGCTTAGATATTGGTAATATTATCTTAGCTTCTCAGGCACAGAATTTTGAAGGCACTGAAGAAATTGAAAAAAGACGGAACCAGAGACAAATCTAAAATACCGGTAAATATGTTATTATTATTATTGAATATTTATTAATAAAGCTTTTTTTGATAATATGCTGTATCCATATTTGCCTATCTTATTTTGTCATAATCATTATTTTCTCTTCTATTTTAGAGATATTTTCAACAGGAAACAAGATATTGTGACACCGACAAAAGAAGAAAAGTATTAACAGGGATCGCCATGGATTTTTCACTGTTAACATTTTATTTGTTATAGATAGATTTAGACCCATTCCCGCCATTAGGAAAAATAAGGTTTTTATTAGGCTTAGATATTTTTAATGGTATTCTAGCTTCTCAGGCACAGAACTATGAAGGGACTGGAAAAATTAAGAAAAGACGGATACAAGGAAAATCTACAAATTACATGTAAATATTTTAACCAATTTTATTAGGCTTAGATATTGTTAATATTATCTTAGCTTCTCAGGCACAGAATTTTGAAGGCACTGAAGAAATTGAAAAAAGACGGAACCAGAGACAAATCTAAAATACCGGTAAATATGTTATTAATAGTATTGAATATTTATTAATAAAGCTTTTTTTGATAATATGCTGTATCCATATTTGCCTATCTTATTTGTCATAATCATTATTTTCTCTTCTATTTTAGAGATATTTTCAACAGGAAACAAGATATTGTGACACCGACAGAAGAAGAAAAGTATTAACAAGGCTTGCCATGTTTTTTTTTTGTTTTCAATATTTTATTTGGTATAGTTAGATTTAGACCCATTCCCGCCATTAGGAAAAATAGGGTTTTTATTAGGCTTAGATATTTTTAATGTTATTCTAGCTTCTCAGGCACAGAACCATGAAAGGACTGGAAAAATTAAGAAAAGACGGATACAAGGAAAATCTACAAATTACATGTAAATATTTTTTACCAATTTTATTAGGCTTAGATATTGTTAATATTATCTTAGCTTCTCAGGCACAGAATTTTGAAGGCACTGAAGAAATTGAAAAAAGACGGAACCAGAGACAAATCTAAAATACCGGTAAATATGTTATTATTATTATTGAATATTTAATAATAAAGCTTTTTTTGATAATATGCTGTATCCATATTTGCCTATCTTATTTTGTCATAATCATTATTGTCTCTTCTATTTTAGAGATTTTCAACAGGAAACAATATATTGTGACACCGACAAAAGAAGAAAAGTATTAACAGGGATCGCCATGGGTTTTTCACTGTTAACATTTTATTTGTTATAGATAGATTTAGACCCATTCCCGCCATTAGGAAAAATAAGGTTTTTATTAGGCTTAGATATTTTTAATATTATTTTAGCTTCTCAGGCACAGAACTATGAAGGGACTGGAAAAATTAAGAAAAGACGGATACAAGGAAAATCTACAAATTACATGTAAATATTTTTTACCAATTTTATTAGGCTTAGATATTGTTAATATTATCTTAGCTTCTCAGGCACAGAATTTTGAAGGCACTGAAGAAATTGAAAAAATACGGAACCAGAGACAAATCTAAAATACTGGTAAATATGTTATTAATATTATTGAATATTTATTAATAAAGCTTTTTTTGATAATATGCTGTATCCGTATTTGCCTATCTTATTTGTCATAATCATTATTTTCTCTTCTATTTTAGAGATATTTTCAACAGGAAACAAGATATTGTGACACCGACAGAAGAAGAAAAGTATTAACAAGGCTTGCCATGTTTTTTGTTTTGTTTTCAATATTTTATTTGGTATAGTTAAGATTTGGACCCATTCCCGCCATTAGGAAAAATAGGGTTTTTATTAGACTTAGATATTTTTAATGTTATTCTAGCTTCTCAGGCACAGAACCATGGAAGGACTGGAAAAATTAAGAAAAGACTGATACAAGGAAAATCTACAAATTACATGTAAATATTTTTTACCAATTTTGTTAGGCTTAGATATTGTTAATTTTATCTTAGCTTCTCAGGCACAGAATTTTGAAGGCACTGGAGAAATTGAAAAAAGACGGAACCCGAGACAAATCTAAAATACCGGTAAATATGTTATTAATATTATTGAATATTTATTAATAAAGCTTTTTTTGATAATATGCTGTATCCATATTTGCCTATCTTATTTTGTCATAATCATTATTTTCTCTTCTATTTTAGAGATATTTTCAACAGGAAACCAGATATTGTGACACCGACAAAAGAAGAAAAGTATTAACAGGGATCGCCATGGATTTTTCACTGTTAACATTTTATTTGTTATAGATAGATTTAGACCCATTCCCGTCACTAGGAAAAATAAGGTTTTTATTAGGCTTAGATATTTTTAATGTTATTCTAGCTTCTCAGGCACAGAACTATGAAGGGACTGGAAAAATTAAGAAAAGACGGATACAAGGAAAATCTACAAATTACATGTAAATATTTTTTACCAATTTTATTAAACTTAGATATTGTTAATATTATCTTAGCTTCTCAGGCACAGAATTTTGAAGGCACTGAAGAAATTGAAAAAAGACGGAATCAGAGACAAATCTAAAATACCGGTAAATTTGTTATTAATATTATTGAATATTTATTAATAACGCTTTTTTTGATAATATGCTGTATCCATATTTGCCTATCTTATTTGTCATAATCATTATTTTCTCTTCTATTTTAGAGATATTTTCAACAGGAAACAAGATATTGTGACACCGACAGAAGAAGAAAAGTATTAACAAGGCTTGCCATGTTTTTTGTTTTGTTTTCAATATTTTATTTGGTATAGTTAGATTTAGACCCATTCCCGCCATTAGGAAAAATAGGGTTTTTATTAGACTTAGATATTTTTAATGTTATTCTAGCTTCTCAGGCACAGAACCATGAAAGGACTGGAAAAATTAAGAAAAGATGGATACAAGGAAAATCTACAAATTACATGTAAATATTTTTTACCAATTTTATTAGGCTTAGATATTGTTAATATTATCTTAGCTTCTCAGGCACAGAATTTTGAAGGCACTGAAGAAATTGAAAAAAGACGGAACCCGAGACAAATCTAAAATACCGGTAAATATGTTATTAATATTATTGAATATTTATTAATAAAGCTTTTTTTGATAATATGCTGTATCCATATTTGCCTATCTTATTTTGTCATAATCATTATTTTCTCTTCTATTTTAGAGATATTTTCAACAGGAAACAAGATATTGTGACACCGACAAAAGAAGAAAAGTATTAACAGGGATCGCCATGGATTTTTCACTGTTAACATTTTATTTGTTATAGATAGATTTAGACCCATTCCCGTCATTAGGAAAAATAAGGCTTTTATTAGGCTTGGATATTTTTAATGTTATTCTAGCTTCTCAGGCACAGAACTATGAAGGGACTGGAAAAATTAAGAAAAGACGGATACAAGGAAAATCTACAAATTACATGTCAATATTTTTTACCAATTTTATTAGGCTTAGATATTGTTAATATTATCTTAGCTTCTCAGGCACAGAATTTTGAAGGCACTGAAGAAATTGAAAAAAGACGGAACCAGAGACAAATCTAAAATACCGGTAAATATGTTATTAATATTATTGAATATTTATTAATAAAGCTTTTTTTGATAATATGCTGTATCCATATTTGCCTATCTTATTTGTCATAATCATTATTTTCTCTTCTATTTTAGAGATATTTTCAACAGGAAACAATATATTGTGACACCGACAGAAGAAGAAAAGTATTAACAAGGCTTGCCATGTTTTTTGTTTTGTTTTCAATATTTTATTTGGTATAGTTAGATTTAGACCCATTCCCGCCATTAGGAAAAATAGGGTTTTTATTAGGCTTAGATATTTTTAATGTTATTCTAGCTTCTCAGGCACAGAACCATGAAAGGACTGGAAAAATTAAGAAAAGACGGATACAAGGAAAATCTACAAATTACATGTAAATATTTTTTACCAATTTTATTAGGCTTAGATATTGTTAATATTATCTTAGCTTCTCAGGCACAGAATTTTGAAGGCACTGAAGAAATTGAAAAAAGACGGAACCAGAGACAAATCTAAAATACCGGTAAATATGTTATTATTATTATTGAATATTTATTAATAAAGCTTTTTTTGATAATATGCTGTATCCATATTTGCCTATCTTATTTTGTCATAATCATTATTTTCTCTTCTATTTTAGAGATATTTTCAACAGGAAACAAGATATTGTGACACCGACAAAAGAAGAAAAGTATTAACAGGGGTCGCCATGGCTTTTTTACTATGAACATTTTATTTGTTATAGATAGATTTAGACTCATTCCCGCCATTAGGAAAAATAGGGTTTTTATTAGGCTTAGATATTTTTAATGTTATTCTAGCTTCTTAGGCACAGAACTATGAAGGGACTGGAAAAATTAAGAAAAGACGAATACAAGGAAAATCTACAAATTACATGTAAATATTTTTACCAAATTTATTAGGCTTAGATATTTTTTATGATAAGAAGTTATGATAAGAAGTTCCATTAGGAGAATTTTATTAAAAGTTCGATTTTATTGAATATTTTATTAAATGATATTTTTTTCAGAAGATTGCTTACCAAGAAATAGAAGAAGCCGAACAATATCTGTGAAGACAATCACGATAAGGTATAATATAATGCATTAATGACTGGGTTTTTATAATATTGGTAAAGTCTTGTTTCCCAAATTAGTTAATTCGTTTGGAATTTAAATATGGGCATAGGGCGTTTCAGATTTTTCTGGAGCGCGATAGGACCCCATCAACAAGTCCTAACGAGTGGAAAAACCGACACCTCTTGGGTCCACATGGAAGATCGGTATTTTATTTTGACCATTTACAAAATACTTTTTTATTTTAAATATTAAAAAATACAATGTTACTATTTGCAATGAATATATATTACTTATTTTTTCATTAAATATGTGACTACTGCACTTACTTTGCAATATGTTTTAGTTGTATTTTGCATATATATAATAAATGAAAAAATAGATCTGTTTAATAAAATAACGATTTTGACTGTTTTGTTCTATACCGTATCGAAATGGCAGATCTAGTCGGGCTATTGAATTATATAAATCTACCCAGCAATTGTCTGTATTAGACAAATATTATAAGTTCGCAATTGATGAGGGTTCCCGAAAGACTACAAAGAAATGCATTGAAAGGTCTCCAAGAAAATGGGTGAATTTTACTTTGCAACTTCATGCATGGGTAGTGAGCATAGTCGGTGTTATATTGAAACGTGGGTGAGCATAGTTAGTTTTACTTTGCAACTTCATGCATAGCAGTTTTGCAACTTCATGAATGGGTGAGAGTTTTACTATGTAACTTCATGCATGAGTGAACATCACTTCATGCATAGATGAATGTAGTCAGATTTACTTTATAACTTCCGTCAATTTTACTTTGTAACATATAGTGAGCGTAGTCAGTTTTAGTTTGTAACGTCATGCATGAGTGAGCATAGCCATTTTTACTTTGTAACGTCATGAATAGCTGAGCGTAGTCAGTTTTACAATGTTATGTCATTCATGGGTGAGCGTAGTCAGTTTTACTTTGTAACTTCATGCATGAGTGAGCATAGTCAGTTTTACCTTGTAACTTCATGCATGAGTGAGCATAGTCAGTTTTACTTAGTAACTTCATGCAAGGGTCAGCGAATCAGTTTTACTTAGCAACTTCATGCATGAGTGAGCATAGTCGTGAGCATAGTCAAGTTTTACTTTGTAACTTCATGCATGGGTCAGCGAATCAGTTTTACTTAGTAACTTCATGCATGGGTGAGCATGGTCAGTTTTACTTTGTAACTTTATGCATGGGCGAGCGTAGTCAGTTTTACTCTGTAAATTCATGCATGAGTGAGCATAGTCAGTTTTACTTTGTAACTTCATGCATGAGTGAGCATAGTCAGTTTTACTTTGTAACTTCATGCATGGATGAGCATAGTCAGTTTTACTTAGTAACTTTATGCATGGGTCAGCGAATCAGTTTTACTTAGTAACTTCATGCATGAGTGAGCATAGTCAGTTTTACTTTGTAACTTCATGCATGGGTCAGCAAATCAGTTTTACTTAGTAACTTCATGCATGAGTGAGCATAGTCAGTTTCACTTTGTAACTTCATGCATGAGTGAGCATAGTCAGTTTTACTTTGTAACTTCATGCTTGGGAGGGCGTAGTCAGTTTTACCTTGGAACTTCATGCATGGGAGAGCGTAGTCAGATTTACTTTTTAACTTCGTGCATGGGAGAGCGTAGTCAGTTTTACTTTGGAACTTCATTCATGAGTGAGCATATTCAGTTTCACTTTGTAACTTCATGCATGAGTGAGCACAGTCAGTTTTACTTTGTAACTTCATGCATGGGTGAGCGTGGTCAGTTTTACTTTGTAACTTCATGCATGAGTGAGAATAGTCAGTTTTACCTTGTAACTTCACGCATTTTGTAACTTCATGCATGAGTGAGAGTAGTCAGTTTTACTTTGGAACTTCATGCATGAGTGAGCAAAGTCAGTTTTACGTTGGAACTTCATACATGGGGTTGACTTTGTAACTTCATGCATGGGGTGAGCGTACTTTGTAGCTTTATGCGTGGGTGATCATAGTCAGTTATACTTTGTAACATCATGCATGAATGAGCGTAGTCAGTTTTACCTTGTAACATACTCAGTTTTAATATAAAACTTCATGCGTCGGTGAGCGTATTCAGTTTCACTTTGTAATGTCATTCATGCATGAGTGAGCTTAGTCAGTTTCACTTTGTAACGTCATGTATGAGTGAGCGTAGTCAGTTCACATTTTTAACGTCATGCATGAGTGAGCGTAGTCAGTTTTACTTTCTAATGTCATGCATGAGTGCACTAAGTCAGTTTACTTTGTAACGTCATGCATAAGTGAGCATGGTCAGTTTTACTTTGTAACGCCATGCATGAGTGAGCGTAGTCAGTTTTACTTTGTAACTTCATGCATGGGTGAACGTAGAAACACCAAAGAAATTGCTGACTAGCATGACAGAGTATAGCAAGTTAAAAACCATAAACGGGGGATTCGATTTTCGTGCTTGGGAAGAATCAGATAAAATAAATATTTGACGAGAGAGTCGTGCTTGAGGAGACCCAATAAAATTTATATTTGACAAAAGAGAGACACCACCATAAGTATATCTCATTCTGCATGTACACTTGTGCAAGTGATCATTTCTATAAAAAAAATTCTTTCCAGGGTCACTTTGGCGACGATCTCCATGTTTAAACCAGAAACGTGGCAATTTATAACAACCAATTTCGACGCGCAGTTTAGTACATATATGTTGAGCAATACAACAGAGTGTGTCAATATGATATGTAGGGTATAAGCGACTTAGTACTTATGATGAGTATCTACATTCTACAAGAAGCCTATAACGTGTTGGGCGGTGATATTTTGCGCTATTAACTTCCTTTGATGTATAACCTGCCAGATTTCTCGATAATTAAAAACTCCACCACTTTGAATATGATTGAAATATATTGCAGTCGATGAAATGCCGACAAGTAAATGTGATGAATGAAACAAGAAAATTGTGTGGTGATAAAAACAAATGATTCCAGTATCGTAGATATAGACGTGTGAATAATTTTTGCAATGTAGAGGGCCCAATAAATGGATATAGTAATGTTGAGAGTTGCTAAAGTTTACGACCAACCCAGCAGGCAGGTTAAAACATACTTTATTCTAAAATATGCAAACAATAGCAACATTAAATTATGCAAAATAAATCAAACTCCTAACACTAAATAAATAGTAAACAGCCGACTGGCAATGATTCAAAATAATAAATAAACAAGAATGAGAGAAAAAGAAAAGATCTCTAAAGGGTTTTATTTACGCCGACGGCCCCATTCCTGCCCACAAACAGATGTGAAATTGTTTCAAAAAAGCGAGTAATTTATGAGCGGACAACCAAATAACAAAGCTCAATGACCGATATCTTGAAATAAACCCTGTCAAATATATACAAAATAAAACAAAGAAACTTTGTCTGTAACATGCTACGTCGAGATGGTAATCAATTAATTTTAGTCTCTGCTTAAGATACTTATTTACCCCAATGTCAGGCATTCAAACTTGCACAAGGTTTTAAAATGCCAGATCAAGCCCCATAAACGGCGTTCCAGAAATGTGTGTACAAATATGGGGGTAACTAATTTTGTTGGGCCACTTTACATCAAGGACAAAAACCTATGTTAAGGAGTATATTTACTTGGCCAACACAGGCAGCCCGATTTCAAAATATAACTAAAATAAGGAAAATCTGAATGAAGGTATGGCTTAACCCAGTTCACATACTACGGAAATATATAACTTATAAAATTATGGCATTGTGTAAAATATGAACCAACTTGCAATTTTATTTACAATTACCAGAATAATAATGAACGTGAAAGACTTCTAACATTTTCCCCCCATGCTTGTTTTTTGTCACAATATTCAAACATAGGTGAAGCAAGTATTTGCCTGAAGCAAAGGGCTAAGATTTTTTGCAATCTTGTAATTTCCATGACATACGATGCATCTGTTATTGAAGCTGACGTTTGCTATCTGTGCCCAAATCGTACGGTAGCCTACTTTCAGTTGATTAATTTTTGCTGCCATAGTTTCGGAAGAATCACAAAGTTGCAAAATAATCGCAATAACGTTTGTAAATTAGATTGTAGTCTATTATTTATAGGTCAAGAGCAGTGGAATGAAACGTAATGAAGACTTGGATAATGCTGTCAGAAGAAAGAAACATATATAGTCCAGTACCGACAGGCTGTGGCTGCTAGGACGTGTTACCGTAAATGATTGGGAACCACTGCATTAAGTAATAGAATCAGGTGCTTCTGGCAATAATGAAAATGGGCACCACAGAAATATCTGCACTTTTAGTAATTTCCACAGACGATTTTTCAATAGGCTCAGTGTTTAGAATTAGACTAATTGGCAGATTCGAATCAGTCAAACGAGATATACCTCGATATTGGCCGGTTGAAATAAAATACTCAAATAATAACTTGAATCTGTTTGTGAAGGATGAAAAAGCTGACTGAACGTAAGAAATTTGGTTCGCGGATTCACTTCTAAAATTATCTTACGCATCTTTTCGCAATTACGCACTTTTATCGAAAAAACTAAAATGATCAAGAGCTAAAACGAGATATCATTTTATTTCCACGAATACTGTAAAAGTGTAAAGCAAACGCAAACGATAGTTTCAGATGAACGACTTCCATTCATCTATAACAACACTTCCTTTAAAACAATCCAGTATGTGTATTGTAATTTTTGAGAGTTAATTAGCCTAGTCTTGGGTTGTCATGCGTGACGTTATTGTTATTGAATAAGCTAGATTCTGATACACCAGGGCAGGGCAGGATCAGCACACGATACAGGTGGTCGTGGTAAAAAGGGAGGGCATGACAGCAGGCCAAGAAACATAAAAATGGTGGTGGTATAAACCTGGGTAGAGAATAGAAATCAGCGAGTGCGGTCCCGCGGACGAAAATAATAAAAACGAGCAAGCAAATCGTCAGTCGATAAATAATACAATACAAGTAAAATGAAATATGGCGAACTAGGCGACCACATACACCACATAACGTTTGCACCTAATATATGACTAAGTATTCGACTTCGGTACTCCCGAAGTATGTAAACCAATATGGCGGGCACCGGAACGAAGTATGTGTATCAGGTTAGGGTTAGGCCATAATTTTATTCCAATTTTCCTTATTTTGTTTTATTTCAAGTTAGGGGACTAGCTAAGATACTCTCGTAGTATTTCTACCTGAAATTCTGGCCTAACCCCAACGTGGTACATATACTACGTTCCGGTGTCCGTCATCTTGTTACGCATACTTAAGGAGCACCGGCTATCATGTCCATCTATTTGAGTATCGTTCTTTTATTATTTCAAATATAGTCTGATGGTGAAGATGAATAGAAGGAGGTAAAGTAATTGCTGACGTGTAAGTATGTCCATAGTGCAATATACTGCAAGGAAGTATTGGCTGAAGCAATGAGGTAGCTAGTGGCACATTCTAGAGCGCATATGCTGTAGGCAATATGCTTTGTGTATGAAAAAAGTGCAAAGCGAAATAAAGATCGCGGAAAATCGACTTTCAAAGTATACAATGCAGTAAATTTCTACTAGACTCAGTATAGCGAGCGACTCATACGTTGAGTAAGTCTGTTGGCGGTTTTCTAATTTGGTGTTGGCCTAATATAATTTGGTGACGTTTCAATGCAGACAAACTTAATCAAGGAATAATGATATTGTAAGAACGCTGGCGTATAATGAAAAATATTATTACAGGGTAAAATCAAATCTAGAAACACATTTATTTATAGAAGTTTGACATTCCTCAAATTCTCGTCTTTGTTCATGTGTCGCAATTCGAAAAATATTCTTTTCCTTTGATGTGTTTGAATAGCTGAGTCAATTAACTGGCCAAGTTTAATTTAAGTCGCCAATCCGAATCAATAAAAAAAGATAGTTCCCAGGTTATTCGTTCCTAATGCGAAGTCTTGAATAATTAGAAAAGTCATAAGCATCTCGAACAGTGATTATCAAAATTTTAATATATATCGTAATTTCTACAGTCTGTACGGCAAAGTATATTATATTTCCAAACCGCGTAACTATATGACCAGGCTCATTGACTAGATTCAAGCATTGAATTTCCAACTTTTTCGCGGAATATAATGATTCAAGGCTCTCTCAATTCTTTTCTCACACAATTTAGATGAATCGTTTAATTTTAGAAAGTTAGATAAGTCTTTGGCAATATTTAATTAAGCAACTTCACAAAAGGGTAATTTACCCTGTACAAAGATCTGCATAATGAATTTCAACACTTGTGACAGGAGCCGTTGTAAGTTAGGTAGAAGTTGTCTATTTTCGTATATAATTTTTGATAAAATTATAACGCACTATAATGTTTTTGTTTCTAATAAATACGTGCATCCCGCCCTTTCTTTACCTCATATATATTTTGACATTTCAGTTTTGTAATGCGAGAATTATCCTCTTTTACTTTTCAAGTTGACCTGATATGACTCAACACGGTATGTAACTATGATTTTTACAATATAATATATATTTCCCATTATTTGTTCTTTCAGGGAAAAAATGGGCTTGAAAAATATTCGCAAAGGGTTGGAGATATCGTTCAACTCTTCTTATCATATAACGAGGTATTAAAAAAGCTATTGTGTACATTCCAACATCTTGTTCAATATTTGTATTTGTATCCTTGCGGTTGACATACAGACAAAACAAAATTAATCAAAATTACACGAAGAATGTATTACGGGAACAAAACAAAACAGCACCATTTGTTTTGTGAATTATTGAGGAGCTTTAAAAAAATCATCCAATTAGTTTTTGATTTTCTAAAGAATTCTTTACGGCTTTATGCTTAGCAAGAGTTATTTGCAAACTTCAGAATTTGAAATTCAGCTACAAAGCAACAACATTAAAAAATTTAGTTAGATAGCAAGATTTCATTTTAGGTAAATAATGATGCATCATTCACTATAACAGATATTACTAAAGTTGTAGGAGCAATTTACAAGGTAAGGAAAATATTACATTTGGGATATTGTCGTTGAATAGCCATAAATTTGACTTGATATTAAAAATATTAAAATATTTTTTTGGTATTATTTGCTATACACTATCAAATACATCTATTTTGAATCAAGTTTCAATTTGAGAAACAAACAAAAAAATGGAAAATTTCTCATGTTTTTCAGAATATAATCTTATATTACACGCAATGGGTCAGTAAACCAGTTGAAAACTCCTGTCTGTGTTGTATTGTGTTCGAGCATTTTCTGGAAAAGGGCGAATGCCGCTTAATCTACGTTGTAATTGTTTGCACCAAAATTGTTCAGGGAAGAAATATTGTTGGCGGTGAAAATCTCTTGAACTTGTCCCATCCAATTCGTTTTCAATCATTTCCAAAATTATATAATTCTGTCAGTGTTCATCAACCCTGTTAAAGATGTTAATGACGTTATTTTCCAGAATTCGTATGACCCAGCCGATGAAGAATATATCATAAATGAATTCCCTCGGCGATTAAATGAGGCAGCGAATACAAATATTGAATAGAAGTTGATTTTTCGTCGGGAATATATGCTAACAAAGCCGGCTTCGTAGAAAACTAAAATCGAATGAGGAATCTATTAGCGTTGGTTGGCTATGCCTGATAACTAAATATTAATGAAAATAAAGCTGACCAATTGAAACAGACAATCTTAAACGAGAACTTTCACAGTTATGAGTTTGAAATCTTACACTAAATGTAGATATAATGAGATTTTTTGTACGTTTTAGTGAGTTTTTTGGTAGTTTTTGCATGTTTTAGCTTGATAAATGACAAATAACGATCAATGTGTTTGGACAATATTCTATACAAATATTAAATAGAAGTTGATTTTTCGTCGGGAATATATGCTAACAAAGCAGGCTTCATAGAAAACTAAATTCGAATGAGGAATCTATTAGTCTTGGTTGGCTATGCCTGATAACTAAATATTAATGAAAATAAAGCTGACAAATTGAAACAGACAATCTAAAACGGAAACTTTCTCAGTTATGAGTGTGAAATCTTACACTAAATGTAGATATAGTGAGATTTTTGTACGTTTTAGTGAGTTTTTTGATAGTTTTTGCATGTTTTAGCTTGATAAATGACAAATAACGATCAATGTGTTTGGACAATAAAAGTGCTTGTTTTGTATTGCACTGTTTACCTATACTTGACACTATTGTGGCCCACAAACAATACAAAAATAATTGTGGTGCCCGCGTGTACCCAGTGTATATAGAATACGTCAGCGTCGGAAAGTTCTCAACAACTTTTATCATTTTTTTGCTGTTCCGGTGAAGATATCCGGTCGATATCTTTTGTTAAGTCACTTTCATATCTCTTCCTATCTCTATTCATGAATCGATATTTTTTTCCGTCTATGTAATCAGAATGTAGAAGAAACGTTTTAAAACTGTTTTTTCCGATATTGTAATCGTACAAATGTGATGATACTCCACGTTCGGTTGATTTATAGTCGATGTTTACAGCACATCCTGCGATACTGTCGATCGTTATGTTAGTATTTAGAACATTGAACCATTCTCCGTTTGATATGTCTCCGTTCAGCTGATGCGCCGAATCATGTCCCTGAACACTTTACTCATTGCTGCCATACGTTGCAGTTAAAAATATGAAAACATGAGAGAACATGAAGCCAAAAAATAAAATGTTCCTTCCCATCTTCACCAACCAACAATAAAATTATTCGGGTACAGTTGTTTGCCAGGGCAACCTGTGAAAACTCAATGCTGCTGGATGCAAGAGAATAACATGTAGTTTTGCTTTATGTGTTTTTTCATTCCGATTGTAATGATATTGAAGATTGTAATGATATGATATTTTTCAAGCAAGGAATGTATATCGATATACCGTGAATTCACACGACCATCTGATGTATGTTTTCTAGGCATATATATGATAGAACCAATTTTAAGCATATCTTGAATGCATATTTCAAATCCATATTATGTAGTTTCTATAATCAGTATAAATAAATCTATATCTTATCTTAGGAAAAGTTTCGACAAGTTCTATTTCAATATCTCGTTGTTTTGGTAAAATTGCAACTATACCGCCTTCAAAGCCAATTTCCATTTTTTCTAAATTTCTATATATCAACCGATATTTTCCGTCATCTATATATTTATAATAAACTGGAATTTTTTTGTATTTTTTTCGTTCGATGTTGTGCCAATCGTATCAGCAAATCCTCCGCGCTTGGGTGATTTGTAATTGCCCATTGCCATACATACTTTTATCCTTAGTAATGCAGGTGACAGGGGTACCATCCAGACAAATGCAAAGGATAAATAGCAGCAAACTTGTGAATGATATATCTATTTTCATCTTTAGCAACCAACGTTAAATTGTTGAATCCTTGCGTCTGTCGCTACGACAAGAAGGGCATAATCATGATATGTTCCTTGTTTGCGCGTTTTATTGATTGCAAAAGAAACATGAAATGATTTGTCGGAAACATTTTTTCGTACAGGGTCTGTAATCTCAAAAAACATACACTATCATCGCATAATTTTGTATGTAGCTAATCAATTGACACGCAGCCCCTGCTCACAGCAACTATAGGGTAATCTATGTCATCCATGCAAACCACGGGAATTTGCACTACAAATATGAATTTTTATTTGGAGAAATTGGAGAATTTGGAGAAATTGGAAACAGGCTTTGAAGGCGACATTGATGTAATCTTACCAAAACAACGTAAAATTGAAGAAGAATTTGTTGAAAATTATTCAAAGATAAGATATAGATTTATCTATATATACTGATTATAAAAATTACATAATGAATGCAAAATATATTGACAAAAACATCGAAGGAAACTCGAGAGGGGTTGGGTAGGCATGCGCAATCGATATCCGACTGCAGAAAATTTTTTGCGAGTCTTGAACAAAATGATTGAAATAGGAAATGGATGGAATGCCGTATAATATTGTATTTTTAAATTTGTATATGTAGAAAACTAATAAAAATATTTTTTCCGAAGAACGATGTGTTGTATGACATTACTCTCTCTAAAATATTCAGTGGAGTGTTAAAATATATTCAAGTCAACTTTTATCTTTGATGAGTAGTTAAATACTTGATATATATATTATACAGGGTGCCTCAAAGTAAGTAAGGGAAGGTGGGCCACGGGGCACAACAGAAAATCAACTCTCACACTATACCCGAAATCAGGTCTGCGGTTCAATTTTTGAATCCGCCCTTCGTAGAGTTACAACGTCCTCGCAAACGGACAACGGCTGTGGGCGACGTAAGTTATGAGATAAAATTTGTTTGGAGGTTTGAAACTAAAATTTTAGCATTGAAGTTTTATTGTTTTTCTACCATAGCCTTTCCAACATGACAAACCAACGTCTGATATTTTTCAGCTTCAGTCCGCTGTAAAACATTCAAAACGTTGGCGTTTCGATGTGCATTCCTAATCTCGACGTGGGGTAGTCTGAAAATATTATTTCCCTGTGGGGAACAATGGACCGGGGTTTAGTGGGACATGCTCCACTGGGCACAATTCGACAGTTTTTGATTCATCAAGTGCTTGGAAGTCTAGAAATGCGTTATGTTTTGAGCACTATTAGGTTACCTTTTGACCCATAGCTCAATATGAAATGTAAACCAGATTCAATTTGTTTTGATGCAGGTTCGAAAAAGTAAATAACTTGCCTTTGGTCGGAATTAGAAATTTTGCTTGGTAATATATAAATGCCGGTTTTATTTTAAATATTACATCATTGTTTTTGTTCTTTTTGAATGTCCCCAGGGCCTGTCCGAATGTGTCCCACAAGTGGAACACTTGACAGACGTTTTTAAAAGCATTTGTGAAAAGATGTGTGTCGCTAGAGAATTTCTTAGTTAATATTACTTTGCCTTCCTAATTTATATGCTTCTTGCAAACAGCAATTTTTCACCTCATTTCTTGGGTCAATCTCCTTGTTATTCTGAGGGTTGTTGAAAAATGCAAACAATATCTAAATTTTACTTTTAGGATGTTTCCTGATGAAATGAACGCTCTATGATGAGTACCTGAAAAGAAAATCGTAATTAAAAGTGTATACTTACTTTTGAGACACCCTGTATATATATATGCTTTATATTTAGGCTTACGTCCCGTTTTAAGCGGGACATTCCCACTTTTTCACGTCTTGTCCCGGCGTCCCGACCGTTCAGCCAAAAGTTCCGGTTTGGCGTCAAGTCAGCATAATACACGAACATAACCAATTAGCATGTTCTTGGTACTGTTGTTGCTGTGTAGCATGCCGGAAGCCTATACTTACTGAAGGCGGTTTTGTTTGTTCCGTTGTTTTCCGCTAACATTGTTGGCGGTTCATTGGTACAATTTGTTACGTGTAATCCCTGTACGTCAAGAGGTTGCTAGTCAGCAGGACGTAAAAGTCGTACGCAAGAATGTAACATCGAACAACGTCTTTTTAAAAAAAGTGTTATCTACAGAACAATATGGTTGGGCGAATGGGTGAATTATCATTGCTTGAAAGCGTACATAAAAAATTCTAAATTCGAATTATTTTGTATCGTTAGTAAACAGTAATATAGAGTATAATAAGTAAATTCTCATTGCTTGAAAGCGGCAGGCAATTTTATTATTCTTTTTCTTTTTGCTGTACATAAAAAAAATCTAAATTCAAATTATTTTGTATCGTTAAAGTCAATTCCTTGCTATTTTCGAACTGAACCCGATATTTAGACAGAGAATATGCGCATGAACTCTCGTTTACAATATGGTCAATGAAGACTGCCGGGATGGCTTTAAATGTTGGCTTATGTGGTAAAATCGGAAAATGTGAAGTCAAAAAAATCACAGCTAACGGGTTTTGGTCTTTGGAGGCGTCCCGCTTTGAAGTCATTAAAATATGGTAACTCTATATATATTCCATGTGAATGTAATGAAACGGATATAATTAAATCACAGCTATTTGCTCGAGGTGAGTTTGTCTTCGGGGTGAGTTTGTCTTGAAGTAACACAGGGCTTTGTATTTTTTTTTTGTAAGAAAAGCAACGTATGGCAATGAGGAAAGTGTTCAGGGACATGATACTGCGTATCAGATAAACTGGGGCAGATTGGACGGTAAATGGTTCGATGTTCTGGATGCTAACCTAAGGATCGACAGCATTTCAGGGTGTGTTGCAGCGAACGAATATAAATCAACCGAACGTGGTAGATTCTTTTATCAGTTAGATTACAATATCGAAAAGATAAGATTTAAAAAGATTCCCCCAATCTCTGATTATATAGGAGACAACAGATATCGAATTATGAATGGTGATCGGAACAGGTTTGAAAGTGAATTAACAAAAGACATCGACGCATCTTCGTCGGAACAGCAAACAACTGAAGAAAAAGTCGCAGAGGATTTTCCGACGCTGATGTGTTCTATGCATAATGATTACAAAAATTATATAATATACACGGGAAATCTTATTAACAATGATATCGAAGCAAGCTCGAGAAGTGTTTGGTTACAAATGCGCAATCGGCACCTGACAGCAGAAGATTTGTTGTGAGTCTTCAACAAAATGATTGAAATAGGGAATGGATGGGAAATTGTGAAATTGCATTTTTCCAAATGTGTTTATGTTGATAACTTAGACAATTATACCAAAGAATTAAATTGATGGCTAATATTACCCTCTCAAATATATTCATTATCTGGAGCGTTAAATTAAATTCAAATCATGAATACAACGTTTATACTCTGGTGCAGTTTAAAACTCAAAATATGTATATATTAGTATGCTATGTATTTCCAATTAAATGTAATAAAATTAGTATAGATAAAAACACAGATATTAGCTCAAATTCTGGTTTGAGTTTGTATTGAAGTTACACGTTGAATCATTAGTCGCAGTCGCATGCTGAGAGATTTAGTTTTATGTTTTTGATAATACTACAAATATTTCGCGCGATACAACCACAAGTTAAAACAAGCAATTGCCGACTTCTTGAACATGAACCGACTGTAAACAACATAAAAACACATATCTTTGAAGTTTGATGAATATGCGCCATATAGCAAAATATTTGTGGATGAAGATGATTTTGTGTACGATCATCTTAATTTTAGGCGTTTTTTGGTAAGTCTGATAAACGGTATTCTTGCTACTAAATGGCCTCTTTCTAACCTTGTACTGGCCAAATTCGAAAGAGACTGGTGCAGATTAGTGCGGTATATCAACTCCTTGAACTCTGAATCCCCAGAACGACGCTACTCTCTCACCCTGACATCCCACGGCGTCTCATCAATTCGACGCGTTAAAAATTTGTAATATCCCTAATTTTAAATCAATGTAACTTCTAAACCAATAGATATCAGATGGTATGTAATATGTCTTATAAAAGCTAATCTAGTCTTTTATTTATAACTGGCATCATTTCTTACGAGATGTTTTGATGAGATGTGTAAGCCTATTTTTAGCCCCATCTACTAATTTTTTGTATTTTGGTAAGATTTGACAACTTTTTTAGAAATGTGTCATCAATTTATATAAAATTTTGAAAAGTATACTCAATTACCTATCAGGAGATATACGGATGACTTTCTTAAATTACCCATAACTCATTTCGTTGCAGAATTTGTGCTATCGATTCCAATGGTTTGTGAACAAAATTGATCAACTATTTTGACGCCAAGTTTGCGTAACAACGCAAAGGGCGACGACGACATTGTCGTGATAATGTTCACGCGACGTTTCGTGTGTAATGCTTTGCGTAAGGTAGATTGCGCAATTGCGCATTTGGTTGTTCAGAGCTTGAGTTCAGATTGTGCCATTATTGCATCAGGAAATATCCTCGGACGCAGATGAAACCTCTATATTCAGACGAATCTTGATCGAACATAGATAATATTGCTAAAAATTCAAAGGCCATTCTATATATGTTTATTATCTGAATATGGGACGCAAATGAATGGCCAAAGTGAAATATTTGATTCTCATGCATGTATAAGGTTCCGCCGGAAACACCAAGGCTAATTCTCCACCTTTGGATATCATGAAAATTGAAAAAAAAAAAATGCGAACGTGAAAGACATGGTCGCACCAGTAGCTCACCTGGTCAGTGTTTTACATTTTGCGGCCTCATTCGATTTTCGAAATTTATATTCATGAATTCGTTCATTGTGGGCATCGTCTATTATAGGATAAAATTCGCCTCATAGCTATTTGACATGAATACAAATAACTCGTGTCTGTTTATATAGGCGCTAATTATGAGGACCTAATTATCTAAGGTAATTTACTTTTGTTATTTTGTCAACTTCTTTGCACATTCTGTCGCATCAACCCATAATCTTACCGAAGCATTGAATGAAAATCACAAAATGTATGCAGGTTTTCAAATTGAGTTGGCTTGTCTGACAATATTTCTCTTACGGAATATTTTTTATCTTTGCTTCAAGTAAAGTTATGATGTTTGACGACTATAACTAGATAAGTATAAATCACTATTTGTTTATTAGGCTATCAGTAAACAATGTATGAACAGAAAGTATATGGTGAATAACGAATACCAATAAATATATATACAAAAAGAAATGCATAATGCTACTGATAATCCACTATGCGCTCCCAAGTTTTTGGATAGCGTTCCAGTTTAGACAAAGACTGATATATAAATGAGCATTGTGACAAATAAATGTTTGACACAGTTTTGCAATATCAATAATTGCAAATTATTTTAAATTTGTGTCATTAGTCGGTTTTCTTGTGTCCTAATGACCGAAGTGGTAGATCTTGATTTGGCAAGGTATTAGGCCAGTGTGGAGTTATTCGTGTCTATTCGTGTAGACCAGGGTTGTTATAAGGTTGAAGCCTGGATAACGCTCTAGGTCATGGTGATCCAAGGTTGTCGGCTCCGCGGGCCACAAATTTATTTTTTCATTGTTTGCGGGCCACAATAGTGCCAAGAATAGGTAAACAGTGCAATACAAAACAAACGCTTTTTTTTTTATTGTGCAAACACATAGTTATCAGACATAGCCATCCCAGGCTAATAAAATCCGCATTTGATTTTCAGTTTTCTATGATGCCTATATTGTTAGCATATATTCCCGACCAAAAAGATAGAAAGCCAGATAATAATTTAGACTGCCAAGCACATCATTCAACTTCGCCAATTGCCTCAGCTAGCCATAACACTATAGTCAATTCAGTGACATTAGTGTCAAATATATGTATCATTAATATGTAACAATATGTTTTTCTGATTAATTTGATTACAAAACAACACGAAATACGATTTATTGATTACTCTCCGAATGTGACGCGGGCCACAGATAATGAAGCGGCGGCGGGGCTAGGTTTGGACCACCCTGCTCTACGTAGTTTCTTATAGTTTGAAGATGTTGGTGTCATCGGGGACTCAGTTGTTGGTTTCTGCGGGTGGTTGGGTCCGCTCTCTGGTGTTTATTCTTTTGGAGTACGGATTTTTGCTTCATCATCAGGTGGTATTGTTCGTGACCGGTCAACGCTTTTGGACGTGCGGCCATGTTGAATTTGTGGCATGTATGGGGATGCCATATTTTGAAAGAGGTAGATAATTGGGCTCCTAGGATACATTGGTACATATCGCCTAAGAAATTTTCTGTTCCTCATGATAATTCGACCAGATTCGTCAACTTTAACCATGTATTGGTCAAACAAACAGTCTTATCCCATTTATTCGGATGTGTGCCAGTTCGATTTTGGATTCGGACATGATCTCCAAGGCAGGGGGTTGTCGCATGTGTTCAGTCCAGCGTTCCGCAGCCTTCATGTGACGATTCCTCAAGGCTTCCTCTCTGGCTGTTCTTGTTTCTCGCCATGTCTGTTGAGGTACGTATTTTCCGGGTGGAATAGGAATAAAATCCCGAATTGGCCTACCAAATACCTGCATGGCCGGAGACATTTTAGTATCCTGATCTGGGATGTTGCGATATTGTAGCATCGTTCGCTGGAATGCATCCGTGTTTAATTCTCCATTTGTGAATATCTGTCGACTATGACAGAGTAGTTAAACACTTTATAGTGAAAATAGTCTGCACATATAAATTGGAATGGATATACTGGTTGGATTGTGGGCGTAGGTGGGTTGCTTGGCTGAGATGGTGCCATACGATTGCAGTGCTTGCATCTTGTCCTCGCAGCTATAATACCATTTGGGATGCCTGGCCAGAAAACGGATGTCTCTGCTCGTGATGTCATGACATAGATGATACTCTTGATGGGCAGAATGAGTGGATTTTAGGATGTGTTCCCTGAGGTACGGTGGAACCACAATCCGGTTCTTGTAGAGCAGGGTGGGCCTTTTTCGGCTCGGGTGCCAAAATCGGCTAAATTTAACGACATAATTCTTCCGCGTGCCTACCAATATAGAAACAATGCTTTGCTACTGTCAAAACAAAAAACTTTTTAAACATATACAGACAGATCCACTATTCGGTAAAATATCAGTCCGGCAAATAGATTTGATTACTTTTCTTATTCTATATCAGTGAGCCTTCTGCTGCTGCATTACCGCTGATGGAGATTTTACATTGGTTTTATATTTGGTAACTTTCAAAAAAATAGACAAACTACTCGTTTCATCTTTTGGGATACTCTTGTTACGAGACTTAATAAAGTTCATGACTGAGAACAGAGATTCACAAGCATATGTAAATGAAAACATACATGAGTAATGCAGTTGCAAAGTTTTTAAGACACGAAATATTTTTGGCAATGGCATTCCAATCATGCAATAATTCGTTTTCTGCACTTCTCTCTTGTATTCCCTTCCCTAATCGCTTATAGTTCTTTCGAAATCAATTTATAACAGTAAGGTAGCAAATAGTAACTCTAACCAACATGAGCTATACTTCATAAATCAGGCAGAAATGAAGAAAAAGGGCAGCACAGACGAACTATATTACGTAAGAATGTAGCCAAATGAATGCTGCGGTCTTCTCGACAAAATTTCTCGGGACCTCACTCTTTTGTTACGTCATAATATAATTTTGTAGTCAATTTTGGCACGCGTGCCAGGGGTTGCCCACCCCTGTTGTAGAGTATTATCCCGTCGTAAGTGTGGTGGTCGTTACGAAATCTATGATTTTCGCGTAGTTCCACGGGGAGTTCATACGGAATTCTGGGATGCCATCTTTGATCATAGTCATGAGTTTTGACATGCCTGGGTCGCTATTAGTGGCTACTTTTACGTCGTCCCATGTAACTGATTGTAGGCTGTTGAGAGCATGGATTGTGGTGGCATTTTCGCAGGATGTGAGAAACTTCTCTGATTCATTAGATATGCAGATGTTAGCAATGAAAGAGCCAGGTAGAAAGGGTATCGAAATATGATCATTAGAATGCTCGATTGCGTTATCTAATGCAGATATGTCATCAATCAATGTCATCTTTGTTGCTTTACCAACTAGATGTCTTGACATGCTGTCAGCCGCTGGGTTTTTTAGCCTGGAACGTGTATCATTTTGAAATGGTAGCGTAGCAACTTTTCTTTTAAGTTCATTAGGTGAGGGTTCGAAATGTTCTCCAGTGATCTGTCTCCAAATATTTTCAAGAGTGGTTTGTGATCAACAGCAACTGTAAGGTTCTCGCACCCAAGAACAAAATAGCGCGCTCTCTCAAGGGCGTCAACAACAGCTAGGGCCTCGCCTTCTACTGACGCATAGCGTGATACCGACAAGTGTTATTTTCCATTCTGATTTGCAGCAGAACGGGTTTTGTGTGGAACATGAACAGTGTTTTTGAAGAAGCCGGAATCCTATCCCGGTTTTGCTCCAATCAGTGGTTAGGCATGTGGGTCTATCTTTGTCATAGATTTCGATTCAATTTCTCTGATGATTGTTTTTTCGATTCCTCGAAGAGCTGGTTGAGTTCTTCCGTCTAGACAAATTTGGTCGACGGCTGGAGCTATTGACGGAATGGTAACATCTTTTTATCTGATGCAAAAGCGTATGATACCTGGTTCACCATGCCAAACCAGGACCGGGCATCGGTTAAGCTCGAGCCACCGAACAGCTTGGAAAAATCCCTTTTCAATGCTGTCCGACCATAATAATGTGTCATCGATACACTTCGATTTGTCAGAAATATCAGAGGCGATTTTGTCAAAACGTCTGCTGTAGCCATCGCCAGATGCAATATATCCCTGTGGGGCTGTTTTGTAATGGTATCTGCCCCAAGGTGTGATGAAACTTGTTAGATGGCGGTCATCTTTGTGTAGGGGTAGGCTATGGTAGCCGCTCCAAGCATTGAAAACTGTCTTCTTTGTGTTACGAGGTACCTGGTGAGCTTGGTAGAAAGGTGATAAAGTGTGATGTGTTTCGCGACTAGCAAACTTGTTCAGGGGCTGTAGATCAACAGTTCGTCGAGGCTTACCATTTTACTATGCGCATATAACCATTTCGTGGCACCATGTGACCGATAGGGACAGGTTCGATTACTCCTAGTTGAGTGTTTAGGGAACAAATCAGTATTTGCTATTGTTTTTGTATTTGCGGTTGTTTCTGGCTATTTCTGTTGCTCTCTGATCTGATCTTATGAAGACTATCGTTATGAAGACTATCGTTATCCCCTTTTTCTCTCCTAACGAATGGTCGCTTTTATGCTGGTTTTGGTATCCTTAGGACGTGACGCATTATCGTCATCGTACCCTACAGCAAGGGTCCGCAACTACATTTTAGCGCGACCAAAAAAATTTTCCACTTCTCGCGACCCAAGCATTTGGTAAAGATGTAATTAGTTATCGATTTTAAGACTATGGTCGACACTAGCATTTTTCTTGCACAAAATATATGAAACTTATCACATAAAATTGTGAATAATAGCGTTTATTATGACTAATGCAAATTATAAGCTTTGTGTATAATACACAACATATCAAATCGAGGTTTAATTTGGGAGACAGCAACTCGAAGATATTTTTCTACCTCTAGCCTTGATCTGTAATTGTATTTTATGTATGAAAACGCTGATAGGCGGGAAAAATGTATTGGTTTTTTAATGAATTTTGGATGCTTTGCTGTAAGATACACGTGGAACCAATCTTTATACAATATTTGCTGTTATTCCGCTTATATTGAGGGTTTGAGTGATGTATTTCTATCCGATGAGGGTGAGAAGATGAGTTATTTGTCGGGCGTTGATCCCCACTGCTATAAGTGCTCCCTACAGAGCCTCAGGGCTCCGCGAGCTATTCTTTCACTTGGAAAACTGACTTGGTTATTTTTGTATCTGTGAAAAAGCATTACCATCACTAATAAAATTTGACGGCGGTGGTTTCGAAATGTGGTAGTGATTCAAATATAACACTAGAGCTGCGTGCAGCTTTAACAGGCTTCCCGCGTAAAAAAACTGAAGACGCGTTTTGCCCACTGGAGCGTGAACGCGTGGTCAGTCATGCATAAAATTTGCAATTTATCATGGGGGACTTATTATCTGCATGTGATGTAAGTAGTGTCTCTAAGTAGTGTCGTTCTCGAGAAGAAGATGAAAATGTAAAATCCTATATTGCTCACTGGAGCGTATCGCCGAGGTCACTCATGCGCATCCTTGACATATTGTATCCGGAACATGTCCATTAATCATTGTTATGAATTTCAACCCAATAGCATGTATCAATTTTGAGAAATCGCAAAAAAACTGAAGACGCGTTTTGCTCACTGGAGGGTGAAAGCGTGGTCAGTCATACATAAAATTTGCATTTTATTGCTAGCTGAGAACTTCTGCACATTTGAGGTGAATTTCAAGTTTGTAGGACCAATTTGAAAAAAAATAATAAAAATAAATAAATAATAATAAATAAATAATAATAATAAAACACAGGAATACAATAGGTTCCCTGCTAACAAGCAGCGGGAAGCCTAATTATCTATAACTAAGGGCGCAGCAGCCATGGTTTTCTATAAGCAGGGTTGCCATCTACCCAGAGCTAAAAATAGGCATGAAATCATACACGAGTCTCCCACTTTTTATCATTAGAAGTCGCTTCGAACATGGCTGTACCGTAAATATCTACTACTACGTTGTACGCTGCTCTAAAATTGCAAAAAAGCTATGGAAAGAGACGAAGTCAATGCCACACGCAATCTCCAAGACAAGGGTCGGCAACTTTTGTCGCTCCCGAGCCAAAGCCAAGTGTTACGAATCTTGGCGGGCCGCACATAATTTTTCAAGAAAGTTAAAAACTGAACGGGTGACTGATGAACCACATTATTCATACAGATTAGAAATTCAAATTTCGGACTTTAATAGCGAGCGAACACTGCGACAACTCGTTGACTCAAGTCGTCTTATTTTACAAAATATTTACAAATAATATTTAATGCGACACTAGGTGACACTCTAGATAAAATCAAAATTTTCTAAATGTCTATCACTAATCCTAGTTCTTCGCAAGGAAAATTTTATTTTGGTTAAGTAATTGAAAACAAAAGCGTTTTTTTCTTATAAAGATTGGAAAACGAATTATTAATGAAGAACAAGAATAACATATCAACGATCCGTAGGTTTAAGTGAGCATTGTGGGCCGGATTATTTTACTCCGTGCGGCGGATATGGCCCGCAGGCGGCCAACCTCTAACCTAAAGTCCTCATACTTTGGTTTCCCACAATGCCTCTTGTGTTTTTATGGTAGTATTGTGGGCACCGATTACTGTTTTCCACCTTTCTCGATGTCGCAATAGCAGTAGTTATTAAAAAAAAATTCTTTTCATGTTCGAAACAGAACTCATGGTTACGCTTACTCTAAATTGCAGTTTGTCCCTAAAAACAGTATTCCTAAAAACTAGCAGCAACTATTGTGTGTGTCACAGTTTGCCTGAAAATAGCGCAAACCCCATTGTTGACAGAAAAAGTTCGTCCATCGTTTCCACGCAAGCTTTGTATGCAAAACAAGTATTGGTCATCCACGTTTCTAAGACCAAATAAGCACTGACTCAAAAATAAGCACTTTACTTAGAAATAAGCACATCGTTACTTTATAAGACGCGGGCTAGAAAATAAGCAAAAATCTTAGAAATAAGCACGGTATGGCAACCCTGTCTATAAGGGTGGGGGTACAGAATAGAAAATTCCCGAGCAACACTCATCGCTCAATCCATGGCCGACCCGTGAATTTAAAATGTCTTATCATATCAATTCAATTGTGTTCATCGTTGCTCGCCTTTGAGTTGACTAATATACTACACTACGGCAACCATGGAATACTTTTTTAACCGTCTACTAGCAAGGAATGGATTGAAATCGTATTTTTGAGTTGCTCTTTCAGCACTTAGGATTATCGCAATGTTTCGTTGTTAAGGGAGAGTTTGCAGTTATGAAGCCAACTATATTTGATACTTTCATATCGAATTCGGTCTATGCATAAATGTATCAGTGATTTCTAGATGCAGTGATGAGACAAATATCGACCGACACAGTAAAATGATCAAACTTTCATTGGAGGGTTTAAATATGGGGTCGGCAAACCACATTCGGATTCGGCCCGCGACGCTTCACTGAATTATATTAACAAAACAGCTTTATTGACGAATATATTCTTTACGTGTCAAAATTTGTTTTGAGAAACTAAATTATACTATAACCTAACAAGTATATAATTCACATTCACTCGTTTATTGAGCCTATAATTGATTATAATTAGAGAAATGGCAACAGAACGTAAAAAAGTTGATGCTGAGCGCAAATGGTTTAATAACGCTGAAAATATTCAAATAATCAGTCTTCGCGCACTGCTTGAAATTTCTGAGTGAAAAAATGTGATTTATTGGTCATTCCTTTGGTTTTTAACTTTCTAAAATACGTGCGGCCCGCCAATGACTTGCAACCTTTATTTTGGTCCGCGAACAACAGAAGATTGCCGACCTCTGATTTAGGCTTTAGAGCCAGTGAAGTTATACAGTCATTCCAACTCAAATCCTCGACCCACTGCCCTATCTCCCTCCACTTTCCTATCCTCGATCCGCTGCCCTGTCTCCCTCGCCTCGGCCAACTGCTCAACCTCCCTATCCTCGACGCACCGCCCAATCTCCCTTAACCTTCTTATCCTCGACTCATTGCCCTATCTCCCTCAACTTTTCTACCCTCAATCCGCTGCACTATCTGCCTCAAACTTCCCACCCTCGACCCACTGTCCGACCTCCCTCAACTTACTTATCTTTGACCCACGACGCTTAACCACTGAGTACCTAACATAACGGCGCTAAAATTACGACTCGAACGTCAAAATGAACTTTACCACCTTGCGACCAACTCCCATGTGTTATACTGGTCGAGTATGCCAATGAGATGATTCAATCGTACGTCGACAAAACATGATTGACGGCATTCGTAAATGTAGGCTGGAATCTCAATTGGTAATCAATAACCATAATTAGTGGATTAAAAATGTGCTACTAATTAGGCTACTGATGGCATCGGGCTTGGAGTCACTGTTTTTAAAATTTTAACAGGCCTTTCGATATCGAAATATCTGAGTTCCTTTTCAGAAACTCATTTAATGTCGCCTGTATTTTCGTGCAGGGCAAAACGACGAGGAAGTAATCGAATATTTGCACGCTTAGTCTTTTTCAACGAATGTTCTGCCATATCCTTGTTGTATATACAAATTTTTTTTACGTGGCTGAGGAGGCTGAATAGTCAAAAATATAAGTCGCTTAGTGAGTGTAATTTCTTCCAAACTATTTTTAAGACATGAAATGTTTTGTCGTAGCTAGCGTTGCCAACTTCCCTCCAATCCAGCGTGTAGTCCCAAAATTGAGCTTATCTTATCTGAAACTTATGAAGCTGCAAAGGACGCAGCTTTTACTATAAAATGTCAAAAAAAATACTTTATACGAACAGGAGCACTATTGCTCATTTCGGATCGGCATCATATTGTTACAAGAATCACGACATGGCCAATTATTTAGGGCATAAAACGGCTTGCTAAATTTAGAAAACTGTCACTCCCAGCGAGAAACCATCAGTAGCCCAATTAGTAACACATTTTTAAACTGTCAATTATGGTTATTGTTTACAATTTGAGATTCCAGCCTACATATTATACGAATGCCGTCAATCCTGTTTTGTCGACGTACAATTGAATCATCTCATTGGCATACACGACCAGTTTAAACCATGGAAGTTGGTCGCAAGATAGTAAAGTTCAGTGTGGCGATCGGGTAGTAAATAATAGTACTGAATAGTATAGCACCGTAGGTCAAAGATAGGTAGGTTGTAGCAGATAGGGCAGTGGGTCGAGGATAGGTAGGTTGAGGGAGATAGGGCAGTAGGACGAGAGGGGAAAGGTTCAGGGAGATAGAGTGGTGTTTCGGGGATGCGAAAGTTGGGGAATGGGGCAGTGGGCCGTGGATAGGAAGGTTGAGGGAGATAGGGCAGTGGGTTGAGGATAGGAAAGTTGAGGGAGGTCGGGCAGTGGGTCGAGGATAGATAAGTAGATTGATGAAGGACAGTGGGTCGAGGACAGTTTTCAAGTGAACGAATAGCTCGCGGAGGTCTAAGTGTCTTTAACGGAGTCCTGAGGGTGCGTACGGAGCATTTTGAAAACCTAAAGTCTACGTAGTAGGATGTAACAATGCGAACAACTAAGTAACGAATGTTTCCTTGAATTTTGATCTCTTGAATTCTTCCTCTTGATTCTACACTCTACCATTGCAAAATTATTGGTTCTTATTTCAAGAATTAGGACTTAGTTATTTGATTATTAGGACGTATATTTACCAAAACACAACTAAAAACTAACAAACAACACGCGAAAATTGCCAAAACGAGATAATATCCACAACCACGAAAGACTGTCTGAATGGAAAAAGTATCTGAGCGCTTCTGAAACGTTTATTGTTACTTCATTTTTGCAATTATGCTGATTGGCCAATGTTACGACAGTAAATAAGGAAGTGTATACTCGGGGAAACATTCATATTTATAATCAGTGATTTATAAAGTTGTTATACATAAATACGCTACACAGACGCAATGCTCATTTTTATGGAAAATTTAAATTGTTCCGCGATCAAGAGCGGGGGGTTTCGCGTCCCAAATTTGGGTCGCGACCTCGTAGTTGCGGACCCCTGCCCTACAGTACGTCTAATTGTTACGTATTTTATGACTAAGATATTACTTGTAATTTTGAGATTAGAGTGACTAAGTTTAAACACGTAATCTATTAACCAAAAGCAGATAGTTTACCCAATATCCTATAGTCCTATAAGTGTCCCTGTCTAGGTCGGCTTTTACCTCTTCTTTCCAGTGGAGGGATACTGGTACTGGTGTGTGATGAACGACAGGCTTTGCTTCAGGGTCTATCATAAGTTTTATTGGCGGCCCTTCCATCATAGAGGGAGCGGTTGGTGTTTGCAGGTGTTGAAAGTGCTAGATTTGTATTATTCGATTAGATACTCCTGTAGCTTCTGTCGGTTTTCCCCATTTGGCGAGTATGATAACGACGTTGGGATTGGTGGGGGAAGTTTGCGGCGGGGACATGTGCATCTTTATATGTCACCATTCTTAGTCCCTGTCAAAGTTTTGTTCGTCATGTTAATTGATGTAATTTCCCTGTTGACTCCGCCAATCTTTGAAAAATTAAACAAGTTCAATGCATGCTTTCCTGCTCAAGAACAGCTTGTCCGAGCTGTCGGTAACGTAAATGATCTGACGGGAACGAACTATTTTCCCGTTATCAGTTGCATCTTATCGGATGTGGGCTTGACTTGAATGCGCCCCTTTCGATATGAGCTGATGGCGTCTGTGGACTGGGAATCGAACAGTCTGAAGGCGGATCTGTTGCCCGATTATTTGGCTTCGACGAATTTGAAGACTTCTTCCAGGGTCATGTTTTGGTTCGGGTCCCCAAGAAGATCTAGTTTAAAGTCGGAGTTACCTATTCCTCTAGAGAGGATGTCGCGCATAATTTCTTCTGTATAATTCACATCTTGACTGCATGAGGGACTGCATTACAGACTGTCGCTTGGCCACGAATGCGGGCGCCAAAGTTTCTTACAGGTTCGTCTCTGTCTTGTTTCATGTTGGCGAGCTTGACTCTGGCGATCATGGCATTTTCCTTTGATAGCGTTCAGTATGCCTTGTTCTGATTTTCCTGTAAGATTAGGTGAGGTGCGAGTTAGATCTTTGCGCAGTGGATCGTCACAGCATTCCAATAGTTGGAAAATTATGTCTTGACCAGATATTTTTGTGGCAGCTTTGTAGTCTGTCCATCTTGATTCAAAATATGTCCATTCTTCAGTTGAGCTAGCAGATGTGATGGTTGGACGTTTTACTTTCTGAACTTGGGTTGTGGGTTGTTGAGTTTTTTGTGCGCTGTGTGTGGTAGCGTGTAAATTCAGCAATGCAGCAACAATAGAGGCCTCATCCTCTGTTTCAAATTCACATTCGTTGATTGGGCATCTGATCTTTGGCATCTTGATGTCACAAGGTATCCCACATAGGGTAAATCATAGATAATTATATATCACTATTTGTTTATTAGGCTATCAGTAAATAATGATTTACCCACTATATGAAAAGAAAGTATATGGTGAATAACAAATACCAATAAATATATAAACATAAAAAAATGCACAATGCTACTGATAATCTACTAATAACTTTGTCTGTTTTTAGCTCTCCTTCTAGAAATAGGTTGGCTCTGGTTTTACTTGCGAAATCCTGTTGACAAGCTGGTATATATAATTGTGATGGATCATGGCTAAGGCAAAGTGCTAAATTTGTTTTCGATTGATATTCATGCTAAAATTTAAAACAAAATGATATTTTGTAATGTGGTTTAATATTTTGATAAAATTATATTTAAGCAGGATCAAAAAAACGCCGCTCCCGAAGTATGTGCACCAAGATGGCGCACAACCTGAACCATAACCTGGTACAAATACTATGTTCAGGATGTGCGCTATCTTGGTGCATATACTTCTGGAGCTCTAAAAAAAACGGAGATTGGCAACAGCAAGCGGATGTACTTGATGAATATCCAGCTTGTCAAGTTGAAAATAGTACGTCAAATTGACATGTAAAAATAGGAATGATTTAAAACAGAGGAATAAGACTCGGAAGCATGAAAATGTTTTGTGAAACCGTACGTATATGCATGAGCTGCCGGGAGACCATTATGAACGTAGAGGATAAGAGCATGTATATATACTGGAATGAATTTTCTCGAATCATTGACTATACTCTATCGACCGTAAAGAAGATTTCGAATTTTTAAAATTATTAGTATATTTTGCAATAGAAACGTGAATAAAAGGAAAAGTGAGAATCTGTGAATGGCTTGTGTGTAAATCTTGCCAATCCTTCTGACCATTACTTTTTACCGACGGCGTCTATATTAAGAAACGTATAGCAGTCACATCGCATGAACTAAACTGACAACACAATCTTGTCCCAAACCAAGCTAATTCGTGGCGAGTTCGCTTTACGTAATATCAATACTTTTCGAAATTCTCAAAATACCCAAATCAAAACCTAATTAACAATAAATTTGGTCATAGTAATTATATTTAACGTATTTTTTAGCATTTTTTTTATCAATGGCTAAATTGTCAAATAGTGATATTATCTTACAGGTCACGAGTTAGTCATTATTTTCATTCATATACTGGTGTGATAAAATATATTTAGATAATTATAAAACAACGTAATCAGCGTTATTTTTTAAAATACAATATTCTGAATAATAGCAAACATCGAGGACTGTTGATGAAATTAGTATATATATATAGATATGTAACTAACATTTAAAAATAATAGTTGGTTAGCTCAAATAATGACTTCAGTCAGTTTCTGGACATGTTGAAGGAGAAAATTTTGCAGATATTGCGACATCATGCAGGACGTTAATGAAGGCTGCAACCTGTCACAAAGTTGGATTTGGACTTGGAAAAAATCCACGAATCACCTGATAATCTGAACAAAGTAAAGCACACAAGTTTTTTCGATAAGATTCTGATATCACCAGACCTTGCATATATATATAGCTAAGGCAAAACGAGACTGCTGTTCATGCCCATAATGGGTAGAGAACAAACGTTTGAACTCAATGGAAGGAGTATTTATATTCCGGTATTTGTACTAGTTCATGATGCAACAACAAATACCTCGACTTGGTAATTTAATTTACAATATCTTCCAGTACTTAAAAAGTTTGATATAAGTTTTCATACCTTTGTCGAGTGGACATAACAAAGCCGCAAAATAATTTTCATAGTCAGAAAGAAAAACTATAGCTGCATTGTCTAAAAGGTTGTCTGATTAAAACAAATAGAATTAAATGAGTTTAAGTGCAGACCAACAAAAGAATAATAATTTATCTATATATCGAATATTATATTATATATGTACATGTATTAGTAATTTTACCCATATTTGACACCGCTTCATTCGCAAGTCCGTTCATTTCCTCTCCGTGCTCGAGGTGAATAAATTCTGCAAACATTCAATTTGTGTTAAAAAATTAACAAATGTCTTAAATTAGAAGGAAAATAATAAAAGAGTTCACTAGTACTTTTTATTGTTATGCTAATCAATAACTTTCCACGACGTTTTGAAAGCATTCAATTGGGATACATTTTGTGTACACAACATACCATCGTCTGATTTCCTAATATGATAAGGTTCCATCTCCTTCATAGTCAACATGAAATTCAAATTCAACATATCTGGCAAATAAAACGGTGTTACAAAAATTGTCCTTCTATGCAACCTGTTATCTGATTTTATAATTGTGTTTTCGAGAATTTATTGGAAAGCATTATAATATAAATCTCTCTTCCAGCTGTTGACCCAATTTATTTGACATGGTCTTTTTAAAGTTATTTTTTTTGTCAACCACTAAGCCCTAAAGCTTCTCTTATGGATTTTTAAAAGCGTGTGCTAGAGTTCTATTCAGCAATATATCTTTAAAACACACTCCGAAAAAAAAAAATTTTTGCAAAAATATCTCAAAAATTTCTAAAAATAAATTGGACTTTGAGAAATTCTGTGTACAGTAGAGGGTTAATAATTAATTGCTAATTAATTAATTTTTTTTTCAACGTTTTCGTCAAGTTTTTCCTAACACAACATCACCGAAACGCCTATTATAGCATAAATGGTTATTACTCTGAAATTCACAATTGTATTTACAGGTGTATCAAGTTCAAGGCTAAAATTACTGATTTTGATGACGTCACAGCTCTTATTATTACTGCACAGACCAGTATGTTCCCCAGCTTTTCTTTTTAGGGGGGGTGTTTCAAAATTTAGGGGGTGGTAAATAATTTGCTGTTAGATATAAAACTAGGCTATTTGTATTCTTAAAAAAAATGGTATGTATCTAAGAAACGATGTAGGCTACATGGGGGGCCCCCAAGTTGATTGACGCGAGCCAAAATCCACAGCAGAATGTAATTGTAGGGCCAGAAAAGGGGAGCGAGGAAAAGTGCGGGACGACACGGCTGGGGTTCAGGGCGCGATCAAGCGCCCTGAGAAAATTTTGAGAAATAGGCACCAAAATAGGCTCTAAGCTTGATTTTAGATACACCTAACATCGCAGTTTGTTATGTAATGAAATCAATAATTATAATATTTAGCTGATAGAATTCCCGGGGAATAGATAACAAGCACGGCTTTCAACCGTAAATATATACTACTACGTTTCAACAAGTAATTTGCAAGTTGCAACTGATAGTGACTAATGAAGTTACTTGCTCATCTGGCATTGTATGAATGGCTACTTATGGCTTGTTTTGTTACACATTTCTAATTTTTTTGAACATGTTTGTTTGACTTTTGTATGAATTAAATTTTGGAATAAGCTCGTCAACTGATCGTAATGTCGCATAATGTTGTATTCCTTCAGAACTGAAATATTTTGTTGGTAAGAAGACAAATCGCTGAAGTTTGATTCTCTTCAATAAAGAAATAAACAACGCTGTCATTCATCTAAAAAAAGTCTGTTTTCAGTGCCTAGTTTTCGATTTGTGACATCTTTAAGCTTTCTTAATATACGGCTGATATCTAAAATACTGCAGTGTGTAATCCTAATACCCATACGTATACATAAGATACCGGAATAATTCAATTGTTACGAAATAAACGTGCTTAAACTGTGATATACATGTAACAATAGACGGTATCTAAAACTCAAAAGGTACCACATGAAGGGTTAAACTATTTCACTCAAGTTCGGCGGGCCATTTTAAATCGTCACGCGGGCCGTAATTGGCCCGCAGACTGCGGTTTAGAACCCCTCAGTGTGGAATCGCACCTCAAAATTAGGGGGGGTGTTTGAAATTTTAGGGGGGGTGTTCACCCCCTATAGGGGGGGTGTAGGGAAATCACTGGCACTGACCACCACCAACGCAAAAAAATTAAATTTTTTCGACGGAAATGCGCGTAGAACGGCGTAAACAATCCCATACGCGCATCTATGCGTTAAAATTACCATTAATTTTACGTTTTTTTTAACTACAAAAATCTCCATACTTCTGCCAACTATGGAGCAGTCGAAATCATATTTATCAAAACAACACAGCGCCAGGGATAGTATATATGACTGAAAATACATGCTAAACCAACAATAAGTCATTATAAAGGCGTATTTCCTGTCTGAGCTGAGTCGACATTTTCAGACGTCTGACAGGCGATTTTGAAATCCACGCTATTCATAGCATCCGCACTTTGCGTCACGGCTGGAAGGTTCTATCGCTTCTCTCATATCAGGCGATAACGTCAACGTAGAGCTAAGAGCGATATTAACAGTAGTTTACCGAGCACAAAATTAAGCGTAAATATTCTCTCATATGAGCTTAGCCGCTGTAAAAGGGTTTTAGTATGCTATCAGATCCGAGGCAATAGACTCGTAACTCTTGGACGAGTAAATAATTGGTAAATAGTTTATTTTTAATTTTAGCTATTTTCAACAATATTTTACTTATTGTAACACATTTATACTCTGTAGATTTTGCTTTTTGTTTTCATATATTTACCTGGACCCATTTTCCTTTGAAACAGCTTGGAATCCAGTTTCTGTAGACGTGATATTAGTGAATCTGGCACAAGAGACCATAGACGTTATTTCATCAGTCCAGAATACCACGTAGTTTTTGATAATTACAAAATGGGAAAAACCTAAATTACGGTGTTTCCCCGAAAATAAGTCCTATAGCCTGAAAATAGGACCTAGCCCAAATTTAAAAATGATTTTAATCCAAGCCCTACCCTTAAAATACGATCTAGCCGATAGCGTGAAATTTGTTTTGACCTAATCGAAGGCAAGAAATCTCTCTTACACGTTTCAAATGGTTAAACTAAAACGCGTGAGAAAGGAAAAGGTTCAATGAGTAAAATCTTCATTGGAATTTATGAATCTAGTGACTGGCATGACATTCCAGAGGATGATGATATGGTCAATTTTGAATAATGGCAGTTTTTTGCTTATTAAAGACGTGTTATTTTTAAGTAAATGGATATCGGGTTTCATATTTTGTATATTTGAAAATCTCGTAATTTTCTACTTCGTAATTTTGTTTTTGAAAAATGGCATCCTCCCATATAAGCCCTAGTGTTGTTTATCGAAAGAAAATTAAAATAAGACCCTGTCTTATATTTGGGAAACACGGTGTATGTTAGCATTGGTTGATTAGAATTTAATACTAGTTACACAAAAATGGTTTTGACTAATAACGGATTGGAAGTAATTACTTTAATATTAACTTAAAGAGTCATGTTTTTCATTAAAATCAGCAAAAACAAGTGGGTTCAACACACTTCTATAATTTAGTCTCAATTTGAGTTGTTATCTTCATCTTCACCGTACCTTTCCAGCATCGATTTCCATGCCCTCTGAAATACAGTTTTTTTGTAACTGACTTGCATTTGTTATCAGTGCAATTGATGACAATAGTAAGAGTAATTCAACAATTGAAATCATGCTCATTATGACCATAAACGCTTCGTGATTTTTCTAATTTACCTGTAACAAATAGGAAAACGTGTTGTTCGTATATGGGTTTGCTTTGTATAAAAGTTCATCTGTATTATATGTATCAAACAAAGGTTCTTTAAAACGCCTCATTCAAAACATCTCAACTATATTATCAAAAATTAGAAGTTTATTTCAAAGAAACAACCAAAAATAGAATGAACTGTTGTTCACATAGCTGCAATGTGAATGCTGCTATAGTCTATATTCTATTGTGCTGCTTTTATGCCTCCCAAGGCCCTTTTTCATTTCATAGTTCTTGAGTAGAATCTTACTTATTGTTTTGTTCTATCCTTCTATGTTTACTTTACGTCAAAATGAACTGTTTATAATTTGGGTGAAGATTCTCTGAGTCAGAGGACGCACAGGATACACGCAAAAAATCAATTCATGTTGTGACGATACAAATCTGTGGCAGTTCCACATAAAATATCCTGATTCAGTAACATTTGAATGAACTAGTTTGAATGAAATATATTTTATTCGCATTGCTCAAATTTTCTGTATATATATATATATATATCTATTTGCTGCATTGAGGTTACATATTATTTTTTGCTGCATTTGGGCCACTCGTTTTCTGTGGCATATAGTGAGCTACTCACAGCGTTAATTTGGGTGGTTTTCAGTGGGAAATGTTTTGACAAAATTTCACGCAAGTAATACAGTTTGTTTAAAATATAGTCGAGTTGGGGCCCAATCGTCGTCGCCCAATTCCGAGAGACTATTTTTTTTTAGCCTATTTGCGGGAATGAGGAACATTATTGGATATGGTCGTCACCGCAAGGAATAGATATAGTCATTGAATATTTACTCATTGTCCCTCATTAAAATCGTTCACAGCTACCGCTAAATGCTTTACTTGTAAGGTAAACTAAACCCCGGTTACAATTTGTACGCTGAAAGAGCCAAGAACAGTGGTTTGCATGTTTTAGGGCGTGGCTGAGGCTTGGCGTCTGACAATATTTACAGCATGATATGTTGTTATTTTGGCGTCACAGTTGATCGCTCGCTGAGCGATGTGATATTCATCCGCTGCTGATGTTGATTGCCTGTATCTTCAATTCTCGATGCCCTCACACGAAAGTATAAAAAGTATTTGCGTATATACTGTATATATATATATATATATATTGTGTATGTACGTAGGCCGAAGTGTAACCTGAAAATAGCTTCAATAGCGATATTTGAAAGTTGTTCTTAGTGGATTCTAGATAACAGATGACAAAACTTCCATAATTTCATAAATTGGATTGTCTGATATATGACTTATTGCTGAAAGTTAGGAAGTCGTGAGTTAAGCTTAAAACACATATAAATCAGGGAATTCTCAGTCAAACTTAAAAATTTTTGCATCAGTCGATGTGGGAATTTTGTATTTATATTTTAAGGGAGTGGTTCCAATTAACTATTTGACCTTTGACCTCAAAATAGAAAATTTGTTCTGTTGCATTTAGATTAAAAATTTTGGTATATTCGGATAGATTTCGACATAAGAAAGCTAAAAATGTCATTATCATTAAAATTTGTTGAATAGTTTTTGAAAAATTTTGAAATTTATTTTTTTCCATCGTTTTTTGGTCATAACTTTTGATATAAACAATGAAAACCAAAAATGTTAATACCATTCAATTGGTATTTCAGAGACGCATTCAACGATACTTTACTCGATAAGATTGGATTTCTAGAAAAGAAATTGAGAATTTAGAAATTTGCAAATAAATGGGGTTAGAAAACTAGTTACGCGTATTGAAGGTACTAGGGTTTCATCGATTATCACAATTTTATGCTTTCAATATCGTTTTTTTTTGTTGCATTCAAATACATTTGACTATAATGAGTGCATTACACGTGCTTTACACCACTTCTAAGCAAAGGAACTAGAAAATATCGATTTATGATGGTGAGGTCTCGCAAACGCAATTTTCGCCATAATTATTAAGTTGTCTTGCGATAATTTATTGTATTAGCAATTGAAAGTATTTATATGAGCAGGATATACCTATACCTAGTATTTTGGTACTTCATACTATTAAATCAAACCATCAACTGAATTATTACCCCTTCCTTAAAAAAATATAGTTAACATATCGGGAACGAGAAGAGGAATTGGTGACGTATGAAAACTCAAATTCCCGCAGAATTAAGTCCTATAGACCGGCCTAGGAAGGCAATAAACTTTTCCTATTTAATGTAATATTTCTAGTTGTGATGACCGTGAGTTTGCATAATTATGTAATTAAAACTGGAGAACAAAGGGAATGCACGTGGAAAAAGAAATAACTTGGCATCTGCATGGGTTAATTGACCTACGGTGTATAAACTGGCCCATAATCCGCATAATGGACGATAAGATAATTGATGAAAACAAAATAAATGAGATGAATTATAGAATCGCGTAAGCTAACAAAATCACAAGCGAGGTTAAAAGCGCACAGATTTCCGATGGAGAGGTATTGTTAAAAGGATATCACGCGCTCGCTCACCTATTATTCCATATTCTTTCAATTGTGAGTTACCACGATAAAGATATCTAAAAAAATATACGAAAAAAAAACAGAATGTAAAAACGAAGTAATACAACGAGGACGTAGCCAGATGGTGTTTTTTTTGTATTATACATAACAATTTATCATAGGTCGAAAAGCTTTTTATATCCCTGAGACTCCATGAGAACACACGTTTTCCAGCGTTTGGTCGAGCCCGCTAGTTGTTTCGATTTAACATGGCAAATATAAATTTCAGAAACCCCCTCGAAAATTTCTGAATACTCCCCTGTAACACGATATCAGCATCGACGACATATACATGTCATATTTTTTGCGTCTTATGCAAGTTCAGTAACAAGTTGTATCTCAGTTGTTATCACTGAAACTGTCTTCTTTTTTGGCATAATACTTTCACCACAATTGTGACTGCAAGTTACCTAAAGAGATTTTTGGCATTGGCTTGCTCGACAATACGTTAGTATTAATTGTAAAATCGCTTATGTATGACATTGCAGGTAAAGTATCGTTTGAGCATTCCAGAGGATTATTTAAAATGAGCAAATGCATGTGACACCACAATGCCATTTTCCGCGCATACGCATAAAGATGCTGAATGTAACATTCCATAGAATTCTTTTTAGGCAACGAGAATCTCCATCATTGCCCTTACCTCCACATTCTCCGATACCCTTTGGGATTGTACCAGCCATGATTCAAATGTAATAAACGAGAAAAAATCAATCGGTTTGCAATGTATGCCCTAGCTGTCACTGTAAATTTGCATGTTTGAACATCGTTCCGCAAGATCATTCACTCCTCAACCCATAACGGCAAAAGGACACATGTTGTTTGTGGTGCACCTTGCGACTTAGTGACTGTTATGTCTAACGACCCTCGATTCCAATGCAACCAATTTTTTCATTGTAAGCATTTTATTGCCAAAATGAAACGGACAAGTAAGCGAGTAGACCTCGTCAAACAATTTAACTTGTCAACGGAATTCGCATACAAAGAGATGGAAAAAATATTGAAAAAGGTCCGATGTTTGGACATTATTTTACAGAAATACTATAAAATGAAATTACAAATTTATTAATAAAAATAAGTAAGCGAGTAGAACTCGTCACACATAAGTTAATTCGTCAACGAAATTCGCATATAAAGATATGAAAAAAAATTACTGACACGGGTCCGATGTTTGGACATGATTTTACAAAAATATTATAAAACTAAATTAAGAAATGTTACATAATCGATATAATTTAAGTATTCCACCGGAACATAATATAATAGAGAAGTGGTTTTCAAACGATGGGGGTTGGGAATTGGCGGTCTTTGACAATTTTTGAGGGGGGTATAAAGCTTAATTGAATAAATATGCGAGATTTGAATTTGCCCGCCTTATTTTGAATATATATGTTCCATCCACACATGCTGTGAATAAAACATACATACGCCTTACTATCTGTTATTCATAGCTTATTTTAGCTACAATTATTTTTAAGGTGGGTTGCAAAACTTGAAAATTCTAAAAAGGGGGCTCATCTTAAAAAATTTGAGAACCACTATCATGGAGTGTAAAACGCTTTTTTGTTTTCAGTCATGATACTTGTTTTTCACAACTATCGAAGAGGTTTTTATTCACAGAAAGCTAAGTTCCACAAAAATTATGATGAATGTATATTTATGAAATTAAATACATAAACCTCCCCCTCGAATAATCCATTCTGTAATTCTACTGGCAAATCCAAAATTATGTTAGCATTTTAATTAAGTTAATGCTGTCAGTATTTTAATTAGAATAAATGTATTTGCTCAATATTGTATTTTGAGCAAAGAAATCTGTTTTTGATGCAATCTAATGCTGTCAGCTGTTTTTCTGATAAATTTGCTGCCACTGATGTCTAATTTAAATTTGCAAGCCTTTTCCCAAAGTCCTTTCTGAATTTCTTTCTCTCATTAAATAGCTTTGCATGAATTATTCTCAATTTACTTTTCCTGTCTTTAACGCCTGACAGTATATTCTCCTTTTGGAGAAATTCTTCAATGTCTTTGTAACCTGCATAGCAATTTAGAACGCATTAGTCTGAGAATAATGTAAACTGCTCAAGTCCTCGTCATCCAACAAACTTTCTATTTTCTGACTGATATTAACAGACAAAAAGTAAACTTTACCTGGTAAGCTACCGGTATTATTTTCACCAGAAGTGTCTTCAATACAAGACTTGAAATGAGTTAACGAAGCTGCAGTGTCACTGCTCGACCATCTAACATATCGTCGTTTTCTGCGCTTAGTTGAAGTACTTGGCATATCTGAAACCAAATAAATGACACACTCATTAAGTGATTTTCTACATGTCTAAGTTTTTAAATTTAGCCCCAACACCAAACTATTTACACTATTTAGCTTTTATACGTAGTTTCATATATTAGTGCACTTTTCAAGACTTGGATAGAAATACTTACCATGACACATCTCAAATTCAGTATTCAATCCCAATCCTGATGGCATACTGTCATCTTCAACACCCGGCGTTTGTGATACCGCAGATGATTCTCCTTCTACACTCTTTCCTTCTTCTAAATCTCCTGTTATGTCTGGCTCTTCCGTCCCTGAATTAAAAAGGTTCATCAATACCAACCCATGATTATAATAACATACCAAATTTCTCACCTTTGACTTGCATGCCATCCAATGATGCAAAGTAACTCCCAACTTTCGTAACCTCTTGTATACCGAGTGGACACTGGTATACATTCTTATTGATATCTTCTGTGTGTCCCATGTGCTTAAAAAACACTAGGCGTTGATCTTCCGGTATTTCCAAGCTGGCATATAAAGTTAAAGCTCGATGGCGCATTGCTGTGGCTGTGATATGTGAATCTACTCCAGCAGCATCAACTACATTTTTCACACTGTGCCATCCGCTACAATGATCTAGGGATTGTTTTGGGAAAAGGAACATGTTTCGAATATTGATGTCAGAATCCTTTCGAGTTTCGGAGTTTGCAAGCATATCTAATGCTGAATCACAATCGGGTGGCACCAAAACAGGTACCATACGGTTGGTGCCTTTTCCTCCTTGGTACATTATTTTAAATGTACTAAGAAGTTTTTTCTCAGCGTCATTAACATATTTGGCTCTTTAAGAGTCAATCCATTTCTCCGTTTTGGCATCACACCAATCACTCATTTGGAGTCTACATGGCTCACCCCCTCGTCGAGCATTAAAAAGAGTGAGTCTACAGACTGTGAGGTCCCGAATAAATACAAATGTTTCTGGACAAAAAAAATCATACTAATTATTCACAATCTGTTGCAATTTATCTACAGTGTAGTTTCGTATTTTTTTCACAGCGTCTTCGTCTGGTAATTTACCAGGATCTCTTTGCTTATGGTTGCGGTTTTGAAGCAGTAAATACTCAGCATCGCCAAATATGCTGATCCATTTTAGTTCAAGTACGTCAACAAACTTGTCGATTAAATCTGCGCTAGAATCATCATCACCAATTAAATAACTTCCCTTGACGACCTTCGCAGACAATTTGAGCAAATTTCCTACACTCACTTTAAGACCAGCCTTAAGTGTTCCATCTTCATGGGTTGTCATTGATTGTATAGCCTCTTCTAAAGCAGGGAAATTCTGCCTGCGAAACATCTCTTCAATTGACAGAGTTTTATCATTTGTAAAAGATATAAAATGGAAGTATAGATTAGCAAGTGTACGCATTTTACACATAACTGCCTTTCGAGATTCAGCCAGTTTGTCTTTTTTTCGCTTATGTTTATTGAACTGGCTTCTTCCAATCAGTTTAATTACATCATTTTCCTGACAGAATTTACCAATCCTATCACCGCTGAACCTCGATAGCAAATCAGTGAATTCCAACCCATCTGTATCATTATTAATCAATGTTGCAGCTAACCCCTTTGTTCCCTGTATACCATTTTTTTTCCCAAAATTTTTTGAATGACTAAAAAAATATCTCCTGCGCACAAAAGCTTTACACTGAGTACATATTTTGACTCCATCTTCCATCTGGCCTCTTTCACACAATAAGGTTTTTTTTTCCTTCAACATCTTCATATTATGCCCAAACATACCATCCTTTCCGTTTTCTCAAATTCAAAGGCTTGTAAATGTTTTGGCAAAGACATTGCCAATTTTACCCTTTCCTCATGTTTATGACGCATTCTCAAATGATGTGTTAACTGGCTTCGTAGTTTCCCACAATATAAGCAAGGACGCTTCGGCTTTTTTTTTTTTTTTTTCAATTCTTCATTTCTTTGCTTACGGGATTTCCCTTTCCTTGATCTATCGGAAATGACCATTAGTAGATCATATGGCGAATTTGAAGATGTGGAAGACAGAGGCACAAATTCACTATCATAGTCACTGATAACAGCAACTTCAGTTTCTGAATCTTAACATGGAAACAAAAATTAAATTTATTCCAGAAAGGAATGAATTATTGAGGATTGATAAAATACATACCTGTATCGTGTGAGTAGTGTCTGATCTGAACTGCATGTCGAACAGGAGTTTCTTGTTGACTATCTGAAGAGTGAAATATAAAAATTAACCCGTATGATTCAGTCAATTATAGATATAAACAGGATCAGTTTGTTAAACAATTTTGGCCGCATTCTTGCTGGCAATGATGAATGAAACTTTTGAGTTGGGGTTGCACAAGACTAACTCCCTATCTTCTCTCTATACATTTATAAATGAAACTGATAATTGAAGGTTTGGCTTCAGCTATATTTCATCACACTATTAAGCAACTTTTGTATTGCAAATTAAAAAAAAAATATCAAATTCAACGAATTAAATCACTTTTGCAATAACTATACTCAAGATGTATATCAGGGGTGGCCAACCAGCGAGAAACGAAGAGCCGCATTTTCGTATTTTGATAACGCGAAGAGCCGCATTATAAACCGAAACATACATGAACATCAGATATACCTATATTCAGCTGTGCGACAATGCTGGTTTATTTTATTAAATATCACTAACCAACATGATTATGACATAAATTTGAAAGCCATTTATTTTTATGCATGCTACTTAGTGGGAATTATGATATGTCGTTGTAGTCAATCGAAGCAGTTCTTTTACATGGGTTTTCATCATAACGAATTAATGCTTTGATTTCACGTCTTCTATGGTAGAAAACACAGATTCGCAGACGTATGTTGATCCAAACATTGACAATACCATATGTGCGGCTCGTTTAACATTGGCGTATTTTTCCATGGGCATGCTTCTCACTAACTCAATGGCCTCTTCCCATAATTTAAAGCGCATTGCAGTTGGTCTTCCTCATCAAAATGTAGATTATCTTCAACTCGGTTGCAGCCTCATCTGAGGCTAGAAGGAATTTTAAACTAACCGTCTCAGAATTAAATGAGTCGTCGACGACATAAACTAATTTACCCAAACGCAAACAAATTTCTCGCAGAACTACGATTACGAGAGTGCGTCTCACAACAAAGAATTTAATTGTGACCTAATAAAGAACAATTGCATTGTAAAGTGGATGAAAGCGTATCTTCAACGTTAAAAAAGAATGCACAATGACTCATAATGTGTTTAATCAAAAATCGTAGTTTGCAACTTATTTTTTCCATAAAATAACCAAGGCGAAAAGAGCCGCACGAGACTGGTTCGAGAGCCGTGGGTTGGACACTGCTGATGTATATAAAGCGATATTGGTATTCGAATGGTGGAAATATTAACACTATATTATGTTATAAAAATTATAACCACCTTCAACTTCAAGTAGAGAGTCATCCATTTTCTGTCACGGGCAATACTGTAATAGTTGGAAATGTCCACACAAACAAATAAAACTAGTACTGATCTTACTCTGGAGATTGCGAAGCACAATGGAACAGTTATATTTATATATATCTGTATATAGTCAATATGAATTATTTTATTAACACGCTAAAAAAGAAATAGGCTACCGGTACCGGTACCGGTACTTAGCTATAAATGATATTGTGATAAAACAGTCAGGCAGTGGAAAGAGAGCAAAATTAAGTAGACATACGTTATCACTTTCAATTACATTCAACCTGTGGCATAGTACTGTAGTAAGAATTATCATCTTTTAATCTTTTCGCCACATTCTGACATTGGAGTTGATCTGAAATTATATTATAGCCAACCACAGTCCACAGTAATGGAATGTGACCAGTCTGCCAGTTGGGATACAGGGATAGTGCTATTTCAAACAAGATACTGGTAATTGTTTTAGAACAATAGGCTACCGTACCTACAGACCTACTAATGCTGTAATGAATGATGCTACTACAGTACGGTACCGGTACTATGTCAGTACCGTAGCTATATCAATGTTCAATATACAGATATAATACCGGTACCGGTAGTGAATTTGTCACAGGAATTCTAAATACTGCTGTTGCTCCGTATTTCAAAGTATTTCTATAGTTTACCCCATCAGGCATCAGGTACCGATAGTGACATAGCTACCACAGTCAGCAATATTACAGTATTATGGATTGTAAATAAATTCGACAAAATTCTTTAATCTAACCTCTGCTAAAACAAGATATGTTTAACGCTTATAATGCAACCGGTGTTACGGTACCGGTACCGCTATGTATGTTGACTGCATAAATATCTGGATATAGTCTGGTAAGTAAATTGAATGTTGCCCCAAACTAGCTGTTAGTTTACCACAGTACCAGGGTGGTACAGCCAGTCTGCGGACGATTTCATTCAAACCACTATAAAATCCGTTGATTTTTTTCACCGTAGGTGCATTGGCATTCATTCTACACGCTAAACATCAAATTAACTTTCTACGATCAGGGGTTAGCTATACAAACGGGAGGCGGACAACTCGACTACACGGACAACTCACCAGAGACAACTCGACTACCTAGAGGCCTGGTGAGTTGTTCGTCTTTTGGCATTTTCTTCGGTGGTGTTTTAGGTCTATAGAAATGCGTTTTTGATATTTTTAGTGCTCAAGTGTTGAGAAAAACACATAAATATGCTCTAGAAAGCATTTTTATTTGTATAAGTGGCTTATTTTGATCATGTTGTATGAATACAGTCTACAGACGAAATTGGAGTAACGTTAGCGAAGTTTGACTGTTGACTTATAGGACTGTGTTCGTTTAATTTTTTGAACTTTATTGGTATTAAATGTTTTGAATGAGCACCTTTAAATATATTAAAACCTTTATACTTCACAGTAACACTTAAATATTTATGAATGTGAGCTCAGGCGCGGCGGTGTGGCTCAACGGGCTAAGCGTTAGGAATACGCTCGCCACCGCACCTCTAACTACTCTGCGTGGGTTCGCAGGTTCGAATCCCATGCAGGGATGGTTATGTGCGAGAGGATTGCTGGACTCCTCGCCGTCGTTGGGTGGTTCACGTAACCGCTGGTCGGTTACGGCTTCCTCCACCACCAAGTCCATGCTTCCGAAAACAAACAATACAGTAAATCTAATCCCATACCCGACTTGGAATGGTAACCGGACGAGAGGCCGTGGTTCGCCATATGGATAAGCCGTCTTATCGGCTTTCCTCTCCCCCGGGATAAATATGTAAATACTATCCTATCCTATCCAGTAGTCTATGGTTGCAGTAGTCTGCAGTCGCCCGACAACTCACCAGTCGAGCAAACGCTCTGCGACGTGACGTCATCGATGCTCGAGGTGAAGACAACTTGACTACCGAGCAACGAGAGGCAGGCAACTCACCAGTCGAGCAATCGCTCTGCGATATTGATGCTTGAGGAGAAGACCTTGCTTTGTAAAACAAGAGAGCTATGCTCAAATATATGGACACGTAGCGCCACCCAATGGCAATAATTTTGATGACGTCATAGCGAAAAAAAAGTAATAGCCTTCTGGAGAAAAATTTTATCTTCAACCACTGAAAATTTCAAAGCAATTGGTCCAGTATTCGAAGAGAAAAGCGACTTTTTAAAAACGTGTCAAAGAACAAGAACAACAACAAGGATAACAAGAACAAGAACAACAACAACATAATATTGAAACGATCGTTATGTCCACTACGTGTCCAATAAGAGATGCTAACTCAAGAGTTGCATAGCATTTACTTAGTGCCGACTGATATTAGTTGTAAGCCAACTCACCACGGCAAGGTTTCAGTCATAGAGTTGGAATTTCTTTTTGCAGAAGAAAACCAGGAACAGATAGGCACTGTCGCTGCGCCTGGCAAAGAAACTGGGCCGAAGAATGGATAGAAGATGTTTACTTTTTGTTACGATTAATGAATTTAATATGATATTTGAATACTAAACGTTATGGGGGAATTTAATGGATGGAAGGTTTTGTTTTCCTTTTCGTTACGAATAATGAATTTTATTTGAATACTAAACGTTATGGGAAATTTGCTGCGTTACATACTTACTCTTTGCAATACTGCGGCCCGTAGATCCTTGAACACCTTCGAAGAAGAGAGTCCACAGATAACTCTCTTTCCTTGTTCTGTTCCCAGACACGTTGCACCCTCTCGTTGGCTTCCGCATACCTGCCGTTGACACGCCCCACAACGTCCGCCTCTATCCCTATACTTACCTCGTACATTGTTGAGATTAAACTGTAAAAAGGCATATTTTTCCGAGTTATACTGTTAAAATGGCGATGCCAACCTTCCACATGATTGTTGGTTCTTATTTCTACGTCGAATACTGACCAATCATTGGGAGTCCAGACACTGTTGTATAGCCATGTGTTTTGAAAATATTCGGCGAAGATCTTGAGTTAGCATCTTTTCGTTCAGTGATTTCAATTTGGACGTAATAAACATAGCTGGTATATAGCACAGCGCCATGGCATGCTTGATCAGGTCTCTTGTTCCAGCGTCCCTAAAACAAAAACATGTTAATACAAAAGAAGTGAAAGATGTACAAAGACATATATAAATATGGTTAACCACTCACCCGTATAGGCGAGCCAAATTATTGTGACGCACATTCTTCATGATGGCCTGAGTGAAGTGATATCCATGAACGGAGATTAGATATGGTACCAGATCGGTGATAATGAAGCCGCGCGCCGAGATTACTGCTCGGTTATCGCCGAGTTTAAAGCCTCATTATCGCCGGCCTGCCCCCCTACAAACGTAAATACTCATTAGCCGAGGTCGTTTTCATCACAGTTTTATACTGAAACGAGGACGACTAACGGTGTATTAACTCCACAAAAACTACGCAAGAATTCAAGATGATTACTCCAAAAATGTGACGACAACGTTACCATGAAGCAGGAGGGACTCATCTGTGACGTCTGTCGAAATTGGTTTCATCGCAAGTGTTTTAATAATTCAGATGTGGCAATGACAAGGGAACAGTACAGCCTATTAAAAAAACAGGACGTAACGTTTGAGTGGAAGTACCCGGACTGCTACCAGGCCCATGACACCCATCATAACTCCAACCCGATTGTTGTATCCCAGCAGATGGAACCTAGCCGTCGGCTGGTAGACTACTCAGGTGGTGAGTTGGCTTACAACTAATATCAGTCAGCACTAAGTAAATGCTATGCAACTCTTGAGTCTGCGTTTTGCAAAGCAAGGTCTTCTCCTCGAGCATCGATATCGCAGAGCTCGGCTGGTGAGTTGCCTGCCTCTCGTTGCTCGGTAGTCGAGTTGTCTTCACCTCGAGCATCGATGACGTCACGTCGCAGAGCGTTTGCTCGACTGGTGAGTTGACGGCCTGTCGGGCGACTGCCGTAGGCGAGTTCAGACTACTGCAATCATAGACTACTGAGCTCACATTCATAAATATTTAAGTGTTACTGTGAAGTATAAAGGCTTTAATATATTTAAAGGTGCTCATTCAAAACTTTTAATACCAATAAAGTTCAAAAAATCGAACGAACACAGTCCTATAAGTCAACAGTCGAACTTCGCTAACGTTACTCCAATTTCGTCTATAGACTGTATTTGTATTCATACAACATGATCAAAAAAGCCACCTATACAAATAAAAATGCCTTCTAGAGCATATTTATTTATTTTTCTCAACATTTGGGCACTAAAAATATCAAAAACGCATTTCTATAGACCTAAAACACCACCATAGAAAATGCCAAAAGACGGACAACTCACCAGGCCTCTAGGTAGTCTAGTTGTCTCTGGTGAGTTGTCCGTGTAGTCGAGTTGTCCGTCAGCCATACAAACCACCAAAGCATGACACTAGGAAGACGTATTTGGGACCGAACGACCTTAAAAATCGTTTCTGCTGCGTCGAGACTAGTCATACGCAGCCATGCGTGAAAAGTTGGGCTTCTGATTGCCTTTTTGATAACATAATTAAAGAAGACGGTTATTTCGAACAAAACTCGTCATAATATAAACAAAGCACCGCATCGTAGCAATCTAACAGACAAAAACACGGTGGTTGGTTGCAAAATTGTTCGACAAAGATATTATCGACGTATTGAAAATGCGCGCCCCCATAATCCCTCTCCCTTAAATGTAAAAACGTTGTCTACGTCGCTTTTTGGATTTTGCCTTCTGGCCAATGTCACGAAGTAAACGAGGAAATCGATGACTGGGGAAAGGCCCATGCTTTTCTTATGACGGGGCAACGTGGAATTAAAGCCTCAAACCTCGAAGATTTAGTATTATATCGGGAAATTTTACGATAAATATGTTTATACGCTCGTATTTATAAACATTGATAAATAGAATTTATGTGGTCTATTTTAACAATTTTATAATGATGTATATTTGTCGCCACAATGTAGCAAAATCAACTACAGGAAAGATACCTAGGCTTAAATACTTTCGGCTTCTTTGCTCGAATATCAAATAAAACATTATTATGTGGTAGATGGTTGAGAATAAAGTTGAAATTTGTACTCTTTGCTGAAAGGATTTATAAAGAAAGTGAAACACAAAACTATGTGGGAAAAATGCAAAATGTTGCCCAAATATTTTCAACGCCCAAATACAGCAAAATAACTTCGCGTTGCCGACCAAATAAAGAAACTAAAAATATATATATACAGTATTGTCCAGTTGAGCTTTTTTGCTCGAATTTCATAGCAAACATTACGTCGTAGATTGTTGAGAGTAAAGTTGAATTCCGGACTCTTTGCTGAAGGGATTCATAAAGAAAGTAAAGCACAAACTATTTGGGCGACAGAAAAATGTTGACAAATATTTTCGATGCCCAAATACAGCAAAATAACCCCGCGTTGTCGACTAAATAAAGGAACTAGGAATATATATATATATATTGTCTAGTTGTTTAAATAAAACTATTATTATGCTACTCACTATATTTATTATCTCGCACAACAGAGCAACATGATAAAGTTATTATATATAAGTAATTGTCATAAAATCCGGTTATTTTCCACCGACCTGCCAATGAGAATTTAGGGAACGCAACCAGCTGGCTATTCAAAACAGTGCCCATATATACTATCCCAGAATATTGAATTCACTATTACGAAGAAACTATCGCTAATGCGAAACCTGTTATGCCGCCTCGGAAGGTACTGCCTCGAATGCTGCTTATATTCCTGAAGCTCCCATAGTGAGGTAGTGAGATACCCAAGGTTAGACTTACCATAATTTCTTGGGCATAATCCGGGACAAACTCAAAACTATGAATGGAATAACTGGACGAAAGGCCGAAGGCCTGATCTTGGCAAATTTTTATTCCATATTTATATTTATAAGCTTTAATATTGCATAATAAAGTATTCTACTTAGATTGAATAAAATTTTTTATTACTTTATTTAAGGAAAATGCACGTAAATTTAAGCAACACTAAGTCACAAATCAGACATTTGTTCTAATGCAGCAGTTGCTGTAGTTTCATTGAAGTCAATAGAATAATGACGCAATAAACGTCACTCATTATTCCCTAACTAAAAGATTTCTCAAGCTATGTGTGATATTTCACTCAACCTAATAAGCTAAAAAAATAAGATATTAAAATAAGACTCGACTTAAAGCAAAGTTATGCCTTTTGGGACGGAATTATTTCATAATTTTGCGTCAGGTTAGAGTTAATTTTGAAAATTTCACTAAAGTAAAATTCCGGGACATTTTGCTAACCGGGACGGGACACCGGGAAAGGCGTTCAAACCGGGACTGTCCCGGCAAAACCGGGACGTATGGTAGGACTACCCAAGGTTATATCCAAAACTATGTCTTTGTATACCGTATTTTAGAGCGTTTGTACTACAAAGCGACATGTGTTCCATTTCTGACAACCAAACCATCGACCTCTTTTCCAATACAAATGGAAAACCTATGTTATGCACGGTAAAGCGAGCACGATTCTTTCTACAAACTGAATTCATTATTAATTTGATTGATAAAATCAACCCTCCATCGTATCTGACAAAGCGGACTCAGACTATATATGACGTAATAAGTCCCGTCTGCAAGTTTGCAATTTTATTAAGGTGAAATTTACCATAACAGTGTACCAAGTTCCAGATAAGTTTCCGGTGAATTATTGGAATACAATACGATAGCGAAAAATTTTTTCTGTTAATCCTCTAATTCTGGCCAAAAGATAACCGGGTAAGAAAAGAGAAAATCATGATTTATTTTTGTAGCCACAATTTAGCAAAACTAGCAACACGGGTTATAGCTATGCCTAGAAACTGTCGGCAAAAAACAGAGTTTTTTTGCTCGAATTTCTTATCCAACATTATGTGGTGATGGTTGAGGGCAATGTTGAAAATGGCGAAAAGTTTCAGACCTTTATCTTGAGGGATTCTTGGAGAAAATAAAGCCCAAACTATTTGGGCTACAGCATTATGTCGCCCCAAAATTCCCGTCGCCCAAATACAGCAAAAATAAACCCGTGTTGTCGACCAAATCGATAAAATAGAAATACATATATACGTATGTATATTTCAAGGCCATATAATCGGGGTATGACATGCTTTCAATGGATTCGGAGCCCCCGGGGGTCGATTGTATTGAAATTTCAGCTACTTAGCGGCGAGAAACGATTTTAAAAAAATGTTTTTTCAAAAACTTGAATATCGTTCAGTTTATTAGGCGTTTTGGAAGGCCTGGGAAAAAAAGCTACTAGTTTTTGCGTTCAAATTTTAATTTTTTTAGAGCTCGGATCTGGATTCAAAATCAAAATTTTTCAACCCGAAGTCGCAGTCAGAATCGATTTTAAATTTCCGCCGAATTCACTGCTCTGATGTAAAGTACTGAAAATTTAATAGCAATAAACTTCACCAAAACGTTTATTGAACTAGTGTTCATCGCTTTAGTAACATATCTTTGTTTGCAATTTTTGTTATTTAAAATTGAAACAACATTCAACGTTTGAAATTTGTAAAAAAATTTTTTATAATTTCTTGTCTATACTTTGCTTTGAATTGTTCACAAATCCTAAAACTAACAGAACTTTTAACTTTTACAACCATTAGTGAAATTCATATACGTCGAACTGAACCTCTAATATTAAAGTTGAATAGCCATGATTAACTTGGAAATGATATCATCAGAGCCGTCTGTGATTTTCAGAGAAGAAAAAGAATTTCACGATAATCCTCCGGCAGGATTCACCAAAGGGGAAGATGGCAACTTGCGCTTCAATCCAGATGACGTTAATGTCTTTGAAAATTTTGCAATTGCTACTTCGAATCCCACTAAAACATTTAAAGTAAAAACTTTAAACGAACTTGAATCTCTGAAGACCAAACTACAACTTAAACAAATTTACATAAGAATGCATATTGGGGCAGGTAGAATTGGCTGCTGTCAACATATTGAACATCGATCGTTTATCGTTGAAATTAGAGCTGGGAATCCGTCAATTGCTAGTCAACTTCAGCAAAGTTTTGCCGATGCAGAGGAATTCATCAAAGAAGGTAAACGCTTTTGCGTCAGGATTGAATTTGGCATGTCTTAAATCGGATGGTTTTCTGGTCTTCCTGAGCAAAAAGATATGATGTGCTTTTCAAATACAGACAATTGTTTCTATTTGACAAATTTTAGACCTCGATTCGAAAGACTTTATACATTGAACATGATTGCGCTAATTGCGCAAGTTCCCATCGCTTTGATTTTTGCGGTACCCTATTATATTTATCGCGCCGTTGCTGCTACTGATTTTCAAATTGAAATAATGTGCAATTGTGTCTGGGCAAGCAATGAAGCGCACGCGATATAGGCCGCGAGCCGAGGCAATTTATCTTTCAGTTTCGTAGCGCACATCAGGTAACTACCTGGAAATGATTTTAAAATGTTCCTTAGAAATTTAGTAACGAATATTGCCTTGTTCCCACTTCCAAAAGTTGCACGTTTTACAGAAAAGACGCTTTTACTACAATAAATATGTGTTACCATCTGTCCTATTTTCTCTGCTTTTCCGGTATCATGGGCCAATGAACGCAGACTTCTGCACGACGTAACAGTCAAGTTAGTCAGCTGTAGGTGGATCCCCAGTGGTCGGATGAATATCAGATGTACTCAACTGCTCGCTTTTGCGTTGAGTAGCCTTTCCATAGTTTTTTTCAGTTACCGGTAATATTAGTCCAGTTATTCTAAGGAGGTGTTGAAAAGTATAGGTAAGATATTAAACAATTGTATATCCTTGCCATAAATAGCAATTTTAGTTGAGCACTAGCTCATAAGACGTTGTTAAATAGGTACGGTGCGGTAACTCCAAGGAAGGCTAGACCTAGAATAATATGTCACAAACAACGATACCGGTATTTCTGGCTTGCATGAAATGTTTATGATCAATTTAATGACTCTTCTTGACTATTCAGCAGACTTATACTACTATATAGGCCACAGCATATTTGGAAATAGAAATGAATGGCTGTTTCTGTAATGCACGGTTGTGTGAAAGCGAAGAATTTAATCAATTTTACTAATGTCGGTTGGTCTAAATCTAAATTCATAGAGTCGACAAGAACCTGGGAAGCAATGACTGAATGATAAGTTATGCCGGAGTGGAAAGAAAGGTAGCATTGGAAATGATTGAGAGGTGAGAAATGAAGTTGTAGACAAATAGTTGATGTTTCAAAATATAGTCTATAGTCTATACTCATACTGTCATAGGACATTTCAGACTGTGATATATCAAAATTTAGTGTAGATATAGTCTAGTAATGGTATGCAAACAGTGCTGGACTGTAGAACATGCAATGAGCATATATACGCTCATTTAGTACATCAGATAAAATGCATTATGTATTCAAGGTATTAGTTAGTATTTAGGGGTATTTTTAAAATCATGCTGCTCCAAATATTATTTTCTTCCTTATTTTAGATACTGTACTACAAAAGAAAACGGCAAAAACGTTCCACCAATCCGACCTAACGCAGGCTCTGATCCCTGCTGCTATCAGTGCTATAAAATGGATTAAACAAGAAGTCTTGAAGCTTAAAGGTATATGAGAATCATAATAGTTGCAAACAGCTTAGATGGGCTATTCATATTGAAATACTTTAGCACTTTTCTGCAATTGGAACTGCCCATCAAATTCATGTTGGAGACTTCATTGAGATTTTCAATTCATTTTTTTCCCTCGACTATGAAGATCTTTTGAGGTCAACGAGGTATTAATAAATAAAGCTGAGGAATTTGAAGAGGATATGAAGAATGTAAATGATACCAGGCACGTCTATTTAACACTGTCAAACATAAGGATTATACTCTCCACCCAACAATGATTCACTGACGAAGCATGTGGCCCTCAAATCAGTTCTTGAGTTGGCAAACTGCAAAGAAAAATAGTCAAAATAATTTATGAAAGTGTGCCAAAATCAACTTAAATTGCACAGATTTTTGTTTTTGTATTGACTGCAGAAATCACAGTACACCTATAGAGGAAAAGTCGATTTTTGAGATAGTGGATTTCGAAAACAATTCAGAAGAAAGTGAATTAGATATTACAGTTGATTTAATAAGTATCATACATTTTTTTTTTTTTCGGACATTTGTTAGTGTCGTAGTCCTGTTTCTAGAAATATTATTGCCTTTGTTCAAATACATAACCACATAAACTAAAAAAAGATTAATTGTAAATTGTAATATTTCTGTTCACTATGTTATGTACATATTGTACATTCATTTAATTTTCTTGACTTTTGCGGTAAATTTCTAAGTGAGAAATAACTGATTTATTTGTGTTTTCGTGCTCACGATGTTAATTTGTGACTTCATTGCTTAAAAATAAATACGTTTGATACTTGATAGCTTCTATAAAATGGATGTAGCTTTTTATGCTGTTCTTGTTGTAAACTGCTTGTGGTTATTACATAAAATTTATTCTCAAATGTGAATCAGCGTTGTTGGTGTCGCTGCTTTCGAGGTCACTCCCGACTCCTGTCACACAATTAAAGTATTTTTTGTTGTTGGTTACATGTATGCCATATTTTTCGTAATCTACCTAATAAATTATGATTGACTGAGGAAGTCCGATTTTGGTCAGGCAAAACATTACAGGAATACATTTGTGTTAGTGTGCTGTAGGGCTCTCGAATTGCATAGTTCTTATGTATGCGTTGTAAACTTATGGTTATTGAATTTCCGGGAACCTCTTATATTCAATTTCGCACCAGGATTGTGGAACAAGCTGTAATGCGTTCATTATGTTCGTTTTCACACAAAACTGAAGAATTTATTTAGTTACCAGATGTGCGCTACGAAACTCATTTTCTGGGCGTTTTCATGGTTTCGTCTCACGGCCCATATCCGTGGTAAGGATCTACAAGTGTTTAATAATTTACTTATACATTTTTCAACAACGTCTTAGCATAACTTAACTAATAATAACTAAACAGGGCTATGGAAAGCCTGCCCAACTCAGCGCAAGGTCGAGCAGAAATAACTAATATTCATCCGCTCGCTAACAGCTGGTTTAATTCAATTGTTACGTCATGCAGAAGTCATTGTTCAGTGCCGAAAATGTAGAGAATATAGGACAGATCGTAGCACATATTTCTTGTAGTAAAAGCGTCTTTTCCGTAAAACGTGCAACTTTTGGAAGTGGGAACAAGGCAATATTTGTTACTAAATTTTTAAGGAACATTTTAAAATCATTTTCAGGTAGTTACCTGATGTGCGCTACGAAACTCACTTTCTAGGCGTTTTTCAGTGCCTCGGCTCGCGGCCTAATATAACCGAGATTAAAGCCTTCGGGTTTGTTTCGACAAAATACTTCCCCTTTAAAACAAATGATTTTCGTAATGATCACAAGTTCAATTAATGATAAATATTTTTAATTCATTACTGCATGTTTACATATTTATGATTTTCTTAGTGTATTTGGTGTATTTATTATTTCCATGCGTTAGAAAGTTTTGTACAAATATAGCAAGTTTATAGTACGTTTGTTAGCTAAATATTTGCAATATTTCTTACACAATATTTTAATGTTGTAATGGAATGTGCTATTTTTGTACTCGAGTGTTCAAAATAATACATTAGTTCAAAAATAGCGAGGCAAAACATTAATATTGAATTTAGTCGTCTTTTAAGTAGTTATTCAATGTCGAAACAATGTGTTTTATTTATTTTCAGTTTGAACGAAAAAATAAAATTTTACTCTCCGCAGCCACATACTTCGTAACCAAATTTACAGACGAAAATGGGTTTTTTAGGAATCCACCAACTGAATTTACAAAAGAAATAGATGGAAAGTTAAGGCATAATTCTGCCGATGCCCTAGTTGTGTGTAAAGCAGGAGACACATTTGCAAAGTCTTCCAGACTACTGAGGGTGGGAAGTATGAAAGAGTTCAAACGCATGAAAGACTGGGTGCGTAGTAAACGGATCTATATGAGAATACGAGTTAGATCAAAACGAGCACTTTGCAAGTGAGCACGATACAACCGCTTCAATGTTCGAATCAACTTGGGACATCCGGACATGTATGATCAAATAAAGGAAACGTTATCAAAAGCTGAAAAGTTAATTCAACGAAGAAAGCGCTTTTCAATCGAGATTGGCTTTGCGTCTGCTCTCGTAAATTGGTACGCGAATCAGCCGGGACAAGAAGGCTGTTTTTGCTTCTTGACAAAAGGCAGCTTCTGGTTGACAAACTTTAGACCTCGTATTTAAGCTTGCTACACTGACAATAAATATACAACGATATTCATTGCGCCGATCAACATAGTTGGAATATTGGCTGTATCGATACATTGCTTCTGAAGATTTTCAACTTTGTCTTAACTGCATATGGGCCATTCCAAGCAAAAGTTGAATTCCATCAATTTTTTAAAAAGTGCAGTGAAAGTAATTTTTTTTTTATTTTTGATATCAAAAGACATTGGAATTTTATTGGACTGCATTCATTTCATCGAACAATTTAAAATTTCACCCAGGTTTTTGATGGTTTATAAAAAATGGCCTGAAATGTAGAAATTTTGGTATAATTGACATATTTTGTGATGATTCCTGACACAAAGTGTTTGATTGTGCGGTACAGTTATTTCATATGGAATTGACGCACTGGATTTAAGTTAATAAAGTTTGAATGTTTGCAGTGCTGTAGAACATTTCTTCACCCATATAACGATTTATTAACAGAATTTTAAGAGATGATAGATGCCGCTATTCCGAAGTGGAAAAATGTCCTGTAGTGACACGTCTTGTAGTGTCACATACAATGTGCACATTATTGGCATGGATTTACAGTGTTACATTAAGTAACTTGAGCAACACATAGAGGGGTACACTGTTAAAAAATTTTTCCCAAATTTACTAAAAAAAAATGGCAGCAAAAGTACTGGCCCCATGTAAAAAAAATTACGAGCCCTATCAGTAGTATTATGAACAGTATTTTCAGTAAATTTACAGAGATTGATGGTAGCAAAAATTACTATAAAACTGTAAAAAATACTACTTTTTTGACGGCAGTAAACCTACCCACCAGTAGTAATATTTTTTACCTTAAAATAGTAAATAAAATTACTATCTCGATGGCAGCTACCTTACCCGACAGTAGTACCATACAATACTAGCATGATGGTAATTTCTCACTCGCGATGACCGAACCACTACGAGAGTAGCAAAGATCTACTGGCACGACACAACAGTAAACACACAGAATATTACAGTTAAAATAAAAAAAACGAGATTCTGGAAACGAAAATCATTTTATTACAATTAATATTTTTAGCATAAATACACACTGAATGCCTTTAAGGCTTGTAAAAAACAGTTTCGAAAGAAATTTCATCAAATTGCCTCAGTACTGATACAAGTACATTGTATGTGTAAAGCTACACACAATAATAACCCAGTATTGTAAGACTCACAGATAACTCACATATTTTTTAACCTGGTGGAAATAAGTGTGGCTTATTCACTGAAAAAACTTTGTCATCCCTGCTATCTAGCATATTCCATTTTCAAGTTTTCTCTTCTAGATTTGAGCTTTTTTGTGACTTTGAGCAAAAATAGGCATGCAATGAAAAAAAATAAAAAAAAGCTTAATGGAATCAGATTCGGAAAAATTCGATTCGAAAAAAAATGTATCCGGAAGTGGCAACCCTAGCAGTAACACCACCAAAGTTTACACATCAATTTCTAACAACGGCACATATAACGCCTGTGATAGATTCACTCTTCTTGCAAGGCCGATTACTTTTGCATTAACGTCTTTGCCTTTACTTTTTTTCGACTTAGTGCCGCTGGGGTTTATGTCACCGAAGAACCTGAAAAAAGGCAGAACTTAAATGGCGAATAGGTTTCACATATGAAATTTGGAAAACGTCCTGTTATCTCACCACCAAAATAGTAAAAACACAAACACTGGACAAAAATAGTAAAAATGTCAGGTATTTATAATGTATCGTGCCTTGCCAAGGGAAAAACAAAAAACTGTCAGTGGGCCAGGAATGCAATTGCCAAACCAGAAAGCTACAGATCCTCCTAGCCCCCAGTTGTCGCAAATCGCAATAGGCTCATCCGCTCGTTGACATTCGATTGCAAATGCAGCAATTGAAAAATATTGTATTAATTTCTGTCATTAGTAATGATTTTTTGCAAATATATCAAAAATTTCCTGCTACAAAATGGAGAGCACAGTGACATCGTTTTAAATTGAAGTTCACTAAAATAGGATTGTTGTGAGTTCATTTTTCACATATGAATGTAAAACATATTAGATTAGGAGGAAACATGTAAACATGTGTGGTACCGCCAGTCAGTCATGATTTATTTTAACCATTAATCGGTACCGTACCGATGAATGGTTAAAATAAATCATGACTATTATTAAACACCTAAAAACTGTTTAACTAATTAAATTATTCCCAGCCCTACTCGTGGCCCAGTCCCCAGGGTATGGACACCACGAGTTTGTGCAAGTCCAGTCACATATTTCATTTTCACAACCCATTTTTTGTATTGTATGTCATCAAATAACACTACATGACAGAAGTAACAGGTAATTCATCAACAACGTGTACATTGTGCCAACAGCAAGAATTATATCAGCACTGTAGACTAGCACATTTTTTCTTACCTCTGAATAAAATCAAACGTCAGCAAGGCCTTCTTTGGATATTCTATGTTGAAAACATAGAACGAAGCAAACTGAAAAGCCACCGCTTCAAAAAACGATCTACAGGAACACACCACTTCTCGTTCAGCGATGACGTAAAAAGTCTCAGCAGTCGCTACCGTGTTACCTGAAACACAAGATTGTAAACTTTAGCTTCGAATCTATAGGCTTATGAATAAAGTGAAAGTCACTTGACAGGTTGATTAATCTTATTATCTCAACTTCTAAAGCCAACTAATAACAAATACACTTACTAGAGGTGGACGATTAGTGATTTTTTTATAATATGCAATTACACAATTATTTATTGTATAATAGTACGATCATCTCAAAATTGGCTTTGGCTATATATTTAATATAGCAGACATGGATTTGTACTTATTTTCACTCACCGTTGATAGCGAGCGTAACACTGATAGAACGAAGGGAGAACTTATTATATTGATGAGGCTTATGATAAGCATTACGTTCTTTCAGAAATATTATATTTCATATTTCAAGCAATGCATACTGTGACGCAACAGTTAAAGCAGGTAGCATGACAGAAGCTGGTGATATCATTTTATAATAATCACAACTGAGAAGTATATGGCGACACAAAATGGCCTTTGAAAAAGTTGCAGAATTAATCACAGGAAAACAGCTATCATATCATATTTCGAAATTGTTCCTGATATTCACAATTACATCGCTCACCTCTTAACACTTTCCTATGCAAGCAATAAATGGAGATTTTGGAATATCTTCTAATATCTGGGGAAAAGTGGTTTCTTTCTGAAAATAGGCAAAGTAGTGAATAAATATGCAAAAAAATTCCGTTAACCACTATCATGCAGTTAGTTTCCAATTAATTTGCAGTCGGCTCACAAAACTTTATACGAACAGTGTTGTGCACAAGTTACATTACTCTTGATGCGAAAACTTTCAAAAAAAGCATAGAACATACCTGGAAACACTTAAATATTTGGTTTAGGTCCTCTCCGAAATAATAGGCGATCAACGTGACCACCCCAGTCGATTTTGGTAATTCAGTTTTCAGATTCTTTGATTCCGATTTTGAAGAACTTATAAATTCAGAAATTTTCTTATTGGTTGAACATTTCAATGTCCTAAATAATAATGCCTGAGTAAGTGATCCACTTTCTGATTGAATGACACTAAGTACTGGTAATTTCATAGAGGTTGGCTCATCGACCTTGCGATTAGTTACATAATTTGTTCCTATTGCAAGACTGAAGAGAGATGAAAGTAACATTAAATTACAGCCTGCTTGGAAAAGAAAGGGCAATTATTGTCAAGCAATTATTACACAGACATGGAAACAGACAACCTCTAGAGCACACTATGTCGCATGTGGTACCAGCCTGCAAGAACAGGTGCACAATAACTAGGGTACTTGATTATGAAGTAAAATAAAGAATAGAAGAACTTCAGAATATTTAAGTATAGCCTAACCTCAGATAAGTTATAACCTCTTATAGGAAGCAATAAATAATGGGCACAAGAAGGCTTTCAACAAAAACTCTGCAAGGCATAGCATTCGAATGAAAATTATCTTGCAAAGTATCAGATATTTGTGCAACTTACTTGTAAATGCATATGGAATTGTCTTCAAGTTTTTTTAAAATATTCTTTTTAGCTTCTGTTTTACCAACCAATGTTTCATAATGGCGCATTAAACAGATTCCATCGAACAAGTGTGGCCATAACTCCTTGATCCCACTGATGCTTTGATTTTGATTTATATGCTTTCGTTGAAGAGGGAAGGTCTGTTTCATATATTCTTCCACTTTTCCCAAATCCTGATCAGACTTTGATAATGTGTACTCATGCTTGAGCCACATTCTAAGTTGTTCAAGTTCCCCTTCATTATCTGTTTCAGGACCCCAAAGCACACAGCCATATCTGTCAACATCTACTTGTTCTTCCACCTTAGGCTGTTGGCTTCTCTTCTTTGATGTGGACTTCCGCAAGTTGTCAATACGCCAAACCATTTGTTGGGTCAGGTAGGAATAGCCAGACCCAATGACTTCACCTTCAGGTCCACTTGTATCTTGGAAAGACTTTGGATATCTACGTATGACCCTTTTAGCAATAGTCGACAATTCTGCCCTTGACGGCTTGGAACTGCCCGACCACTTCAGGACAGAGTCCACAAGAATGCGAACAAACTCACTTCTTCTGGCTGATGGAACAACTGTGCCATTTTTGCACATTTCAATTATGTCAGTGGGAAAGTCTTTCCAAGATGTCACAAAGTTTTCTGCATTGCAAGATGAAGAGGAATCGCTGAATAGTTCAGTTGCATCGGATGAAATATCCAGCCATAGACTATCTTTCCAGTATGCAACAATTTTCCGGGCCAATATGACAGACACCACACCATAGAGGTCTTCCTCTTTAATAAGCAAGAGATCAGAAGAATCTTCGACGCCAAGGTCTCTTAATTTCACATCCAGGTCTTGTATTGCTTGGTTATTCAAACCAATTTTAGACAGTTCATTCAAATTTATATTAGCCATTACTAAAATCTTCAGCAGTGCCAGCGAGAACTAAAACATTTATTGAAATCACAGAAGAAATAAAATAAAAGAAGAAGAAATAAAATGTCCTAACAGTATTAGGATATGTATATAATACAGTGTAAAGCGCCAAATACGTTCCGACCAAGATGGCCGCCTTGTAGACTTTGTAGCTATAATTGAATTCATCTGTCTGTTACCGGTACCGTACCTATTGTTGCCACCGACTTGTAACGTTTGAACGTATCACATCACCATAGGCTACCGGTAAGTTACATCTATTCCGAAACAAATACTGAAATAGCCAATTCAGATTTTTACTCTTGGTCGTCGATAGATACTGGTGCCGGTAACACGGCGAAACTAACGCAGTGTGTAAGCATGTCGCTGTATACAGGTACGGTACCATTAGATGCTGATGTACACGGTATTTAAAGAATATTTTGGTCTACCAACTACAAGTCTACTACTGTAACACAAACATGCTCAATTAACGCATGAAAAGCTACAAAAACCAACCGCCTAAAATAAACATCTACAAAAACCAACCGCCTAAAATAAACATCCACTAACGACAAAGAGCCTCGCTTACCGAGTCCTAATTCCTAAACCAGAAAAAGCGCGGGCTACAGGCACGTGACATTTGAGTGATGTCATAATTGGCACATTACCGGTACCAAATGACCTGTGACGGTAAAGAGAAGGATCAAAATATAGGAAACTTTGTTCTCTGCAAAAAGTACCAGTACCGGTACCTCAATAATCAGACCACTACCCGTGGTAAATCCGCACCTACCGTACAGACCGTTGCTAACACAATCATCAAACTCAGACTCAAGCTATTGCATACTTAACATGCGTACCGCATTCAGTTTTCATACGCACGCAACCGATGCTGAGCTCCCAAACAGCTTAGCGTCCCAGCCGAGATGCGCGGCACAAGGAAACTCGAAATCAAAAATGCTGCGCACGCAACCTGCCCCGTGGAGTTTTTGCGGATGAATATTTGGACAAATAGGTCCGCTTACTTCCGGAAAAATAAGATATAAAACAATATCTTATCTTGTCTAATGCAATAGCAAAACAATCAGAATTTTTGGGTGATGAACCAAAATAATTCTAGAATAAAATTAATTCAAATTAATTTGATACCCAGAGCAAAATTTAGATGAAATTTTAAAGTATTTAAATTTGCTTCGTGACTATATCGCATGCGTAGGTAGATAAATTCGTTCATTGGAAAGAATAGTTACTCGTAAATTAGAGGAACTTAGATTTTTTTTACTTTTTCCAAGTATACAAATCTTTTTACTATTTTTCTGTTATATTAATTACTAACTGATCAGTGAAATTACTACTTTTTCCAAGTATACAAATCTTTTTACTATTTTTCTGTTATATTAATTACTAACTGATCAGTGAAATTACTATTCATTAGTAAACTATTAACAAACAAGCACCCTGATTGGCTTAGCTAAGCAAGTCACGTGATTTCAATAAAATACTCGAAAAATTAGTGAAAATTTACTAGAAAAATTAGTATATTTACTAATTTTTTTAACAGTGTAGTTCTGCTACTGCACCAGAAAATATTATGGGCTCCTACTGTACCATCGCAAAAATTTACAGCACAACACAACGTACTGTTAGTGCATAGTGGATTTGCCGTCCTGTAGTGTCACGCTATATTTTACTAAAAATTTTTTATCTACTAAGTAAGGTTGGATGTAACTTTTGTGCAATTTTTTACATATTCAATAAAGCAACTGATTGAACAATGAAACAAAACATGTAGCTGAAAATGTGAAAATATATTGAATTTAACAACATGCAAAATTTCTGGAATTGTCCTGTTCCTGTAGTGTCACTTGGAATAGCCCATATGTGCTTGGACAACTAGTTATCGTAGCTCATTTACAGAATCTCGGTTCCTTTGTTGGCATTTGAAGATGGTGAAAGTATTTTACTAACCTTCAACATTATTCAGTTTACATGTCATTGAAAGTTTAGAATTGTACATTTATATTTGAGATATTACAGTCACGTTAGGAATTTTTTTTTTATAATTTTTCAATGACTATTTCAGTCTATGCTTTGTTAAATACAATTCTTGTACAAACTAAAATAAATGAACGAAAATTTATTTTACCCGGGGAGGAATTTTGTCGTTTCTGGAGAAGAATTTTGTGTTGTATTTACTGTAGTATTACTAATATTGTTTATTAATATTATAATACTTACTCACATCATCAACTAACGTTTACTGATCAATTCATCTCCATGTTTGTCTCAATGGATTTAATTGCTTTTTCAAACTGTTTTGATAGATCGCGAATTTTGATTATAATAATAACAGCACCAACAACGCAACTGATTATTCACTAATGCCATATCTGATTTAAAAACGGAAGACACGCAATGGAGGTAAATATTAATGCAAATACTTAGAAACATAACGCAATAGGTATTAACCCTATGTCTTCACATTTATATATACTAATATTACCTTTATACCATCCTAACTTTGCAAGATATTGATACAATTGTAAGTATCACATTTGATGATCGATGCCAGTTTCAGTGCAAGAATAGTGAGTATGGGTCAAAAGTGGGACAAATTTTTTCGTATGAACAACTATTTTGAGTCCTAAATATTATTTAGTTTGACAAATTTATAAAGATACGTATAAAAATATATTTGCTAGACAAATAACGAATATATGCGAATAAATTTCATTATTATCTACCTCGGATGCCATTAGTTATCCCAAATACTTAGGCATACTAAACACAAAAAAAAATTTGAAAATTATAGTTTTAATGCGCTACAGCATAAATTATTTCAAACATAGCTAGAATGTAATTGTTTTCATTGTTAAGCATTTTATTTCGAAAAATAAAATAGGACGTGTGTGTTGAGTGTTATAGATTCCTTTGCTGACTCTACTCATTCAGTACGGAAGCGTAGAAGAATCTATTCCATTTGAAAACCTTCGCAAACACAAAGAGCAATTATTTTTTTTAGTTGGATATTTAATATTCAAATATTTCCCACTTTATTCAAACAACCGCTTCATTTGCCTTAGTGTATTTGCCACTATGACCAACATCATGTGTTGTTTTTAATGTGGGAATTGGGTTAACTACCGGTGTTTTTATTTATTCGGTGGTGCAGCAAACTCATCTAGATTCATGAGTCATTAGGAGCAACAAAGAGAATAAAATGCATTACATGTGGGATAATATGATGTTATCTTGAATTGCGAGGACCTGATAATTATTTGATACTGGGAATGCTATCGGTGTTGCATTGCATTCTTAATTAAGTCTTTTGCAAACAGTCTGAAATTCTGATATTTATAAAATAATTTGAAACAATGTTGATATTTTAGAACTGGAGAAGTCAAGGTTGCGAGTTAATGGGATGTTTCCTGCAATTTTGTCGCGCGGACTTGCGTTTTTCTTGCTACTGCCACTTGCATTTTTGGGATAACTCCCGTGAGATTACCTCCAGACCTTCAAACCCGTAATATTTGAAACGACAATATTTTAACGGTGACGGGCGTTAGTTACAGCATAAATGTTTAATTTCAAAACTGACATCTTGTTATATATATTAAAACACTTATTCAAATCGACTAATCGGTATTTCTTCTATCACAAAATGTGCGGCATTTCACGCATTTAATTCATTGATCAATGCATATATATTATATATATATATATACGTATGTATATTTCAAGGCCATATAATCAGGGTATGACATGCTTTCAATGGATTCGGAGCCTCGATATAAAGCCTGAAACCCCGGGGGTCGATTGGTTTGAAATTTCAGCTATTTAGCGGCGAGAAACGGTTTTAAAAAAATGTTTTTTTAAAAACTTGAATATCGTTCAGTTTACGAGGCGTTTTGGAAGGCCTGGGAAAAAAAAAACTCCAAAGTTTTTACGTTTAATTTTTAATTTTTTTAAAACTCGGATCTGGATTCAAAATCAAAATTTTTACCCGAAGTCGCAGTCAGAATCGATTTTAAATTTCCCCCGAATTCACTGCTCAGATGTAAATTACTGAACATTTAATAGCAATAAACTTCAACAAAACGTTTATTGAATTAGTGTTCATCGCTTTAGTAACATATCTTTGTTTGCAATTTTTGTTCTTTAAAATTGAAACAACATTCAACGTTCGAAATTTGTAAAATATTTTTTTTTTATAATTTCTTGTCTATACTTTTCATTTTTCACTCCCAAAATTGTTCACAAATCCTAAAAACTAACAGAACTTTAAATTTTTACAACCATTAGTAAAATTCATATACGTCGAACTGAAGCTCTAATATTAAAGTTGAATAACCATGATTAACTTGGAAATGATATCATCAGAGCCTTCTGTGATTTTCAGAGAAGAAAAAGAATTTCACGACAATCCTCCGGCAGGATTCACTAAAGGGGAAGATGGCAACTTGCGCTTCGATCCAGATGACGTTAATGTCTTTGAAAATTTTGCAATTGCTACTTCAAATTCCACAAAAATATTCAAGGTAAAAAATTTAAACGAATTTGTATCTCTGAAGACAAAACTGCAACTTAAACCAATTTACGTAAGAATGCATATTGCCACACGTATCTTTGGCTGCTGCAAAGATACAGAACATCGCTCGTTTATCGTCGAAATTAGAGCTGGGAATCTATGGATTGCCAGTCAACTTCAGCAAAGTTTCGCCGATGCAGAAGAATTAATTAAAGAAGGTAAACGATTTTGCATCAGGATTGAATATGGCATGTCTTTAATCAGATGGTTTGCTTATCTTCCAGAGCAAAAAGATATGATGTGCTCTTCAAATACAGACAATTGTTTCTATTTGACTAATTTTAGACCTCGATTCGAAAGACTTTATACAGTGAATATGATCGCGCTAATTGCGCAAGTTCCCATCGCTTTGATTTTTGCGGTACCCTACTATATTTATCGCGCCGTTGCTGCTACTGATTCTCAAATTGAATTGATGTGCAATTGTGCTTGGGCAAACAATGAAGCGAACGCGATATAAGGAAGATTGAAGCCTTCAGTTTTGTGACGACAAAAAACTCTCCGTTCAAACCAAATAATTTTTATAATGATCACAAGTTCAATTATTAGTAAGATTTTCAATGTTTTCTGCATGCGTACATATTTATTATTTCCATTGTGTATTTGGTGTATTTATTATTTCCATTATTTCCAAATATAACAAGTTTGTATTACGTTAGTAAGCTGAATATTTACAAACAATATTTTTTATTTCAATGAGAAGTGCTATTTTGTATCTGAGGGATCAAATCAGAGATAACAAAGGTATACGTAAAAGGATAATCTGATATTTATGCAGTTTTATATATTTGCAAATGTTTGCCAGTAACAGCAGTAGGCACCCTTGGCGTTTTATGGTTAAATATAAGGTCGACTCCAGAAAATATTTTATTCTATGATACGTTTATAGTATTGGAGTGACGTACAAAAAGTAAAATTACAAATCCACTTTATGCATCTGAGACATCTGCAAAGTGCTACACTTTTAGTGAATTCACCTAAAGTTGTTTTCGCCGCGATGTCATGACTCAACGGATACTCAGTAACGGTGACGTCCGGTTCATATTTATTTATTGGATAGGAAACCTCGAAATTTCATCAAAGATATTTGCTTAAGTTATTTTAGAAACTGGTTTCACCACGCAAGTTTCGTCTAAGCTTACGTAAAAAAAAATAGTTGTATTGACTTTTTTCAAATCTCAATAAATGGCTAAAAAATACATTTAAAATATCATATTTTTTAAATTGGTGACACAAGTGGCTATGTAGTCAACGAAGCATAATTCCATATACACAAACTCAGATTTTTTTAAAATACGACTCGTGGTTTGTTACAAGTAGTTTCAAATAGTCTATAATTGAGATTCCCCATCATTGCATTGTCCTGGTGCGCATCATCTTTAGCATATCTTCAAAACAATTATCAGCGGAATCTCTGACAATGAGTCAATCAAATGAGCAACAAACAGGAAACTAAACCAGATCGACTCCTTTCTTTATAACCTGGGAAGTTTTTGAAGATAGGACAGAACTAAAAAGTCTATGCTACAAGCAATCGGATAATACAAAAACCATTTTTAAAGAAAAAATGCGTCAAAATTCTGATTACTGGTTGGTATGTATTAAGCATGAGTGGCCAGACAATTCATGGCCTGATTTACGAGAGTAGATATTGTGACTTTTTGACTTTAATATTGAAAAAGGACTGTCTCGATGATTATCATCTGGCACCGAGTGAGAGCCAGATTCGCAAATTGGCTGCATATTTTGACAGCTCTTGTTTGTAGGCAATTCCTCATTTTTAGTTACTAAAATTTAAAATATATTGCAGATTACAAATTTTTAGTCAGAGTTTTGGAGAACCTGTTTGCAATGTAAAACAGAAGGATAATACAAACAAACGCAGGCAGTATTTTGTATTTGTTATCACGTTGCATATAAAGTATATTTGTCTAAATCATTTTATTTCAATTTTATTTTGTCATTTTATAGAAAGCAATACTCGATGAAATGAAAACATGAAACTCTACTATTTGTGATAAAATTAATTTTTTTTCTCATCTTATCCGTAATGTGTTACACAATTTATATTCCTATATTCATAGAGGAAAAAATGGCTAATTAAAGTGAAGTTAAAATACTCGTATATATGTTTATTATTATCAGTTGAATCAGCATAATATAACTAAGCATTAGATTTAAACAGTAAGTAAAAACAATGTCATCACTTTTTACAAATGGCTTCCAAAGCTGACTTTACATCTTCAATATTGACGCGCAGTCTATTGCATTTAAAAACCTGCCCAAGTTCACAGAGCAATTATTTTTCTAAGTGGAATATTTTAAAATCAAATGTTTTTTCAATTTATTCAATTAACCGCCTTGTTTGCTTTAGTGCAATATTTTCTACGATGCACAATATCATGCGTTATTTTCGATGTAGGCATTGGGGTTAGTGTTTTTATATATTGAGTGATGCAGCAAACTCATCTATCATCAGGATCAACACAAAAGAATAAAACTCATTGCATGTGGCATAATATGTTGTTATGTCGAATTGCGACGAACCAGATAATTATTTGATACTGAGAATGTTATGGGTGTTACATTGCATTCCTGATTAAGCCTTATACAACTAGTTTAGTTTCTGATATTTATAACATGCTTTGAGACAATGTTGATATGTATATTTAGGACTGAAGAACTCATTAGACAAAAATTGCTGTTGCTTAAAAGTGGTCAAAGGTTGAGACCTAGTGGAATGTTTTTTTTTAAGTCTAGCGGGCTTGAGTTTTTCTTGCAACTGCGACTGGCACTTTTGCGATGAGGAGATTTGTGCCATACCTCCAAATCCATAATAGTTTAAACGACATAGTATCGGCGTAGACGGACGTTAGATACAGGATAAATATTTGAATTCCACACTGCCGCCTCGTTTTATATATAAAAACTTCTTCGAATCGACTAATGTGCATTCCTTTTATATTAAAATATTTGCAGCATTTGAGTTCAATTCATTGATCAATATATATCTATGTCACTGTTTAATGTAGGACTGTAGAGTCGGAGCCGGGTTAGGACATGCTTTCAGGGAGTCGGAGCCTTGGTATAAATTCTGGATCCCCAGGATCGATAGTTTCGAAATTTCAGACATTCAATGGTGTCGAAATGTTCAAAACGGTAAACTAGTGTTTGAGTGGTTTAATAACATATCTTTGCTCGTAAATTTTGTTCTCTGAATTTGCAACCGAGTTCAACGTTTAAAATTTGTAAAATATTTTATAAAATTTATTGTACATACAATTCATTGCTTATATACCCAAAATTGTTGACAAAAAAACTAACAGAATTTCATACCTTTACAACATGAGTAAAACTCACATACGGAAAAATGGGCATCTATTAAACTTGAATAACCATGATTAACTTGGAAATAACGTCATCGGAGCCTTCTGTGATTTTCAGAGAAGAAAAAGAATTTCATGAAGGAAGGAAGGAAGGAAGTTGCCATCTTCCCCTTTGGGATTCACTAAAGGGGAAGATGGCAGCTTGTCCTTCAATCCAGATGACGTTAATGTCTTTGAAAATTTTTGGAAGTTTGGAAATTTTTTTACGTTTGTTAGCTAAATATTTGCAATATTACTTACACAATATTTTAATTTTAATGTTGTAATGGAATGTGCTATTTTTGTACTCGAGTGTTCAAAATAATACATTAGTTCAAAAATAGCGAGGCAAAACATTAATATTGAATTTAGTCGTCTTTTAAGTAGTTATTCAATGTCGAAACAATGTGTTTTATTTATTTTCAATTTGAACGAAAAAAATATATTCTACTCTCCGCAGCCCACATACTTCGTAACCAAATTTACAGACGAAAAAGGGTTTTTTAGGAATTTACAAAAGAAATAGATGGAAAGTTAAGGCATAATTCTGCCGATGCGCTAGTTGTGTGTAAAGCAGGAGACACATTTGCAAAGTCTTCCATAATACTGAGGGTGGGAAGTATGAAAGAGTTCAAACGCATGAAAGACTAATGCGTAGTAAACGGATCTATATGAGAATACGAGTTAGATCAAAACGAGCACTTTGCAAGTGAGCACGATACAACCGCTTCATTGTTCAAATCAACTTGGGACATCCAGACATGTATGATCAAATAAAGGAAACGTTATCAAAAGCTGAAAAGTTAATTCAACGAAGAAAGCGCTTTTCAATCGAGATTGGCTTTGCGTCTGCTCTCGTAAATTGGTACGCGAATCAGCCGGGACAAGAAGGCTGTTTTTGCTTCTTGACAAAAGGCAGCTTCTGGTTGACAAACTTTAGACCGCGTATTTAAGCTTGCTACACTGACAATATTTATACAACGATATTCATTGCGCCGATCAACATAGTTGGAATATTGGCTGTATCGATACATTGCTTCTGAAGATTTTCAACTTTGTCTTAACTGCATATGTGCTTGGACAACTACTTATCGTAGCTCATTCACAGAATCTCGGTTCCTTTGTTGGCATTTGAAGATGGTGAAAGTATTTTACTAACCTTCAACATTATTCAGTTTACATGTCATTGAAAGTTTAGAATTGTACATTTATATTTGAGATATTACAGTCACGTTAGTCATTTTTTTTTTTATAATTTTTCAATGACTATTTTAGTCTATGCTTTGTTAAATACAATTCTTGTACAAACTAAAATAAATGAACGAAAATTTATTTTTTTCCGGGGAGGAATTTTGTCGTTTCTGGAGAAGAATTTTGTGTTGTATTTACTGTAGTATTACTAATATTGTTTATTAATATTATAATACTTACTCACATCATCAACTAACGTTTACTGAAACATTCATCTCCATGTTTGTCTCAATGGATTCACTTGTTTTTTAAAATGTTTTGATGGATAGCGTGTTTCGATTACAATAATAACAATACCAATAACGCAACTTATTAATCACGAATGAAATATCTGATTTAATAACGGATGAAAGTCAGTGGAGTGAATTATTAATACGTAAAATTAGAAACATATCATAATAAGTATTAACCCTATACTTTCGTATTTATAAACTAATTTATCTCATTCTAACATTGCTTCGCCAGATATTGATATTGATGTAAGTATCACCGAAAAAAGATAACATTAATTTGTCATCAATACCAGTTTTAGTGTAAAAACGTTATAGGTGAAAGATTGACATATTTATAAGTTAATGAACAACTATTTTGTGTTGTAAAATACTATTTAGTTCGACAAATTTTGTAAAAATACAACGATAATTAAAATATTTTTGTTGGACAAATAACGAACACAATCAAGTATCCATTATTACTTGCTTCTAAAGCCATTAGTATTTCAAATATTTACGCTAGACCCCCTTCATAGAAATCGAAATAATTGAAAATATAGTTTTAGTGCGCTATATTTATTTAAACAAAGCTAATATGGAATTGTTATGCATTTTATTTTGAAAATCAAAATTGGATGTTTGTGAGGAATGTTATGGCTTCTAGTGCTGACTTTACTTCTTCAGTATAGACGGGTAGAGAAGAATCTGTTCCAATTAAAAACTTTCTCAAACACACAAGGCAATTATATTTACCTTAGTTGGATATTTAATATTATGCGGTATTTGCAATGTAGGTATCAGGGTTAAACTAAAATTGTTTTTATTTATTGAGCGGTGTGGCAGATGCATCTATCTTCATGAATCATCATGATCAACGCAAAGAAATAAATGCATTGCATGTGGCTATCAGTTTTGCTTTGCATTCCTGTTTGAGCCCTTACGACGGGATTAGCTTCTGATATTTATAAAATTGATATGAAACAAAGATATAAGTAGAATTGATTAAGTCATTAGACAAAAACTGCTGTTGCTTCAAAAGTTGCGAGTTTGTGGAATGTTTCCTGCAATCGCATGCTTGGATTTTCCTTTCAACTGCGCCTTGCACTTTTAAGATGAATCCCGTGAGATTTGTCCTATACCTTCAAACCCACATTAGTTGAAATGACAATGTTTTTAGCGGAGACGGGAGTTAGTTAGAGGATAAATGTTTAAATTACAAACTGCCGCCTTGTTTTATATTCGAAAACTCTTCGAATCGACTAATCGGTATTTCTTCTATCAGAAATTTTAAAGCACTTGAGTTTAATTCATTGATCAATATATATGACACTTCAGGGCTATAGAGTCGTAGCCGGGTTATGACATGCTTTCACTGAGTCGCAGACTCAGTATAAATTCTGGATCCTTGAGGTTGATAGTTTCGAAATTTCTGACATTCAACGGCAATAAAAAGTGTCAAAACATTTTTGCAATAACTCAAAAAGCGTTCATTTTACGAGGGGTTTTGAACAGTCCTGTGAATAAACTTCAAAAGTTTTTGTGTCTAAAATTTGATTTGCCCTGTATTCGAAATCAAAATTTTTCAAATGTCAAATACAATCATTAGTAAAATTCACACACGTCCAATTGAATATAAACTTGAATAACCATGATCAACTTGGAAATGACTTCATCAGAACCTTCTGTGATTTTCAGAGAAGAAAAAGATTTTCACGACAATCCTTCGGCAGGATTCACTAAAGGGGGAGATGGCAACTTGCGCTTCAATCCAGATGACGTTAATGTTTTCGAGAATTTTGCAATTCCAGCTTCAAATCCCACAAAAATATTCAAAGTAAAAACTTTAAACGAACTGGAATCTCTGAAGACCAAACTGCAACTTAAACCAATTTACAAAAGAATGCATATTGGCGCAGGTAGAATTGGCTGCTGTCGACATATTGAACATCGCACGTTTATCGTTGAAATTAGATCTGGGAATCCGTCGATTGCTAGTCAACTTCAGCAAAGTTTCTCCGATGCAGCGGAATGCATCAAAAAAGATAAACGCTTTTGCATCAGGATTGAATTTGGCATGTCTTTGATTAGATGGTTTTCCGATCTTCCAGAGCAAAAAGGAATGCTGTGCTTCTCGAATACAGACATTTATTTCTATTTGACTAATTTTAGACCTCGATACGAAAGACTTTATACACTGGACATGATTGCGGTCATTGTACAAATTCCCATCTCTTGGATCTTTGCTGTACCCTATTATATTTATCGCGCCGTTGCTGTTACCGATTCTCAAATTGAACTCACGTGCAATTACGCTTGGGCAAGAAATGAAGCGCACGCAATATAAGCAAGATAGAGCCTTGAGGTTTGTTCCAACAAAGAAATATCCAAGTTCAAACAAAAAATTTTATTTATAGATCTCAAGTTCAATTTATAGTGAATATTTTCGATGTATTTCTGCTTGTGTACATATTTATTATTTTCATAGTTTGAGAAGTTTTGTGAAATATAACAATTTTGTTTTCAGTTTGTTTCAGAATATTTACAAACAATTTTTTTATTGCAATGAGATGTGCTATTTTAGCATCCGGATGGTCAAATTACTACATTAGTTTAAAGCTAGCTAAGGTAGAGGAATGATTTATCATATCTATAAAAACTAAATGCGTATACAATACTTACTCAGATTTTGAAGTTGAATTTATTTGTATTATAGGTATTTATTCAACGTCGATATTTCGACATATTTTGTTTTATTTATATTTAATTTGAATGATAAAATTAAATTATACTTCTCGCAGCCTATATACTTTGTAACAGGATAAGCTGATTTGCAAATGTTTGCCAGCAACAGCAGTGGGCGCACTCTTTGCCTTTTATTTAAAGTTAAATCTAATGTCGAATCCAAAACTTTTTTTATTCAATATACGTTTATATTGTTAAAGTGACGTACAAAAAGTAAAATTACAAATCAACTTAATGCATCTGACACATCTGCAAAGTTCTACACTTTTGGTGTATTCACCTAGAGTTGTGTTGGTTGCGATGTGATGACTCCACGGATACTCAGTGGCAGTGATGTTTATTAGAAAACTCGAGATTTAATCGAATATATTCGCTTGAGTAATTTTAGAAACTGGTTTCATCGTCCAAGTTTTGTCTTAGCTTACGTAAATATAATAAAATAGTTGTGTATAAAATCATGTAATGACCTTTTTCAAATCTCATTAAGAGGTTAAAATACTTTTAAAACATCATATTTTTTTAAATTGGTGACACAATTGTGCAAGTTACCAACGAAGCACAATTTCATTTGCAAACCCTTGTATTTTTTCAAAATAAGACTCGGCGTTTGTTACAAGTGGGTTCAAATAGTTCATAATTTAGGTTCCCCTCATCATTGCATTGTCCTGGTGCTCATCATCTTTAGCATATCTTTATAACAATTATCACCGGAATCTCTGACAATGAGTCAATCAAATGGGCAACAAACCAAGAAGTCTATACTACAAGCAATCGGACAATCCAAACATCATTTTTAAAGAATAAATGCGTCAACATTCTGATTTCTGGTTGGTATGTAAGCAAGAGTATTCAGACAATTCATGGCTTGATATACGAGAGTGGATATTGTGACTTTTTTGACTTTAATATTGGAAAAGGACTGTCATGATGATTATCATCTGGCACCGAGTGAGAGCCAGATTCGCAAATTGGCTGCATATTTTGACAGCTCTTGTTTGTAGGCAATTCCTCATTTTTAGTTACTAAAATTTAAAATATATCGCAGATTACAAATTTTTAGTCAGAGTTCTGGAGAACCTGTTTGCAATGTGAAACAGAAGGATAATACAAACAAACGCAGGCAGTTTTTCGTATTTGTTATCACATTGCATATAAAGTATAATTGTCTAAATCATTTTATTTCAATTTTATTTTGTCATTTTATAGAAAGCAATACTCGATGAAATGAAAACATGAAACCCTACTATTTGTGATGAAAAAAAAATTTTTTCTCATCTTATCTGTAATGTGTTTCACAAATTATATTCCTATATTTATAGAGGAAAAAATGGCTAATTAAAGTGAAGTTAAACTACTCGTATATGTTTAATATTATCAGTTAAATCAGCATAATATAACTAAGCATTAGATTTAAGCAGTAAGTAAAAACAATGTCATAACTTTTTACAAATGGCTTCCAAAGCTGACTTTACGTCTTCAATATGGACGTGCAGTCTATTGTATTTAAAAACCTTCCCAAGTTCACAAAGCAATTATTTTTCCAAGTGGAATATTTTAAATTCAAATATTTTCCAATTTATTCAAATAACCGCCTTGTTTGCTTTAGTGCAATATTTTCTACGATGCACAATATCATGCGTTATTTTTAATGTAGGCATTGGGGTTAGTGTTTTTATATATTGAGTGGTGCAGCAAACTCATCTATCATCAGAACCAACACAAAAGAATAAAACTCATTGCATGTGGCATAATATGTTGTTATGTCGAATTGCGACGAACCAGATAATTATTTACTACTGAGAATGTTATAGGTGTTACATTACATTCCTGATTAAGCCTTATACAACTAGTTTAGTTTCTGATATTTATAACATGCTTTGAGACAATGTTGATTAGGACTGAAGAACTTATTAGACCATAGGTTCTCAAAGTGCTCCGTACGGAGCCCCAGGGCTCCGCGAGAGAAACCCAGGGGCTCCGCGAGCTATTCGATTACTCTTCAAAATACTGACTCAAAATTTTGTAACTGTTCAAAGAAGCAATAACAGCTTTGATAACATCTGACAACAATATAGCCTCGAAATATGGTAAAGGGCCGGAATTAAAAAATGACATTATTTATGAGCAGTAGCGCAGCCAGGATTCTTAAGAGGGAGGTGGTTCAAAATTGGAATCGGAAATTTCCGTGCAACATTTTTCGCGATTAAAAAAACGGATAACGAGATTTCTGTTGCGTAAAATATTCAATCCAAGACCGATGGAGCATTTGACGTGTCTCGTCGGTATAATGTAGTTGTGCTCATCGTTACTCACGTTTGATTCGAGATTACTATTAGGATTACTAAAATGAAAGAATACTATTCTAAAATAACATAAAATATGTGATAAACTGCCAACTATAAATAAATTGGTGTCGTATTTTTGCGATCTTGGTATTTGTCAAACTTGATTTGTTCTTTCGCACTTGAGATTATTTTTAAGCAAGATATCGCTGTTTAAAAAGTCACAATGTCTGGGGAAAATACGAACAATTGAAAATTATTTTATTGCATTCAGCTCCGTCGGTAGTTTCAGAATGAAAAAAGGTACATCGCGGATCGCGCGCACCATTGATTGCGTGCGGCTGCGTCGGTAGTTTCAGAATGAAAAAAAAGGTAAATCGCGCGCACAATTGACTGTGTTTCGATTTCGCAGCTACTACGATGAAAACTTAACATAACACCAAATTTTGTGATTTACAATGTCTATAGAAGCGTTTTCAATCTGAGGTGAGTCTGCTGAAACCAAAGTGTGATCTTCCATTTTAAGTTTCAGTTTAAATATTTTAGAATGCCGCTTTTCAATCAAGAAATTTGAGTTGTGGATTTACTTTTAATTGATTATTATTTTTAGCATTTCGTCGCCGATGACTATAATATGGTAACATGTTTTTCACATTGAACTCATAATTCCCCACGAGAACGAAAAAGCAATTAACGTCGTCATTGTGTAACAATATTATTTTATTGCATTCAGCTCCGTCGGTAGTTTCAGAATGAAAAAAGGTACATCGCGGATCGCGCGCACCATTGATTGCGTGCGGCTGCGTCGGTAGTTTCAGAATGAAAAAAAGGTAAATCGCGCGCACAATTGACTGTGTTTCGATTTCGCTGCTACTACGATGAAAACTTAACATAACACCAAATTTTGTGATTCACAATGTCTATAGAAGCGTTTTCAATCTGAGGTGAGTCTGCTGAAACCAAAGTGTGATCTTCCATTTTAAGTTTCAGTTTAAATATTTTAGAATGCCGCTTTTCAATCAAGAAATTTGAGTTGTGGATTTACTTTTAATTGATTATTATTTTTAGCATTTCGTCGCCGATGACTATAATATGGTAACATGTTTTTCACATTGAACTCATAATTCCCCACGAGAACGAAAAAGCAATTAACGTCGTCATTGTGTAACAATACATGTATATGCCGAGGGAAATTTTTGATTTAGGGAGAATAAACAGCGGCGTAAAGATGTTTAAAACACGCCATGCTGACGGAAAAAATCGGCGATTGTAACAAAATGAAATAGCGCACGTTACTAACGGCCTTTTAATTAAGTCTTCCAAAAATGTTAAAAAAGAAAAGATTCAGCATTTAGAATAAATAAAGTACTTTTAACTTGCTCGGGAATAATAATCTGAAAGTAACAATTTTAAAATTTATTTTGGGGCTCCGCGAATAATATTCAACCTTTCAAGGGCTCCGCAACACCAAAAGTTTGAGAACCCCTGCATTAGACAAAAGTTGCCGTTGCTTTAAAAGTGGTCAAAGGTTGAGATTTAGTGAAATGTTTTTTTCAAGTCTCGCGGTCTTGAGTTTTTCTTGCAACTGCGACTTGCACTTTTGCGATGATTCCCAGGAGATTTGTCCCATACCTCCAAATCCATAATAGTTGCAACGACATAGTATCAGCGTAGACGGACGTTAATTACAAGATAAATTTTTGAAGTCCACACCGGCGTCTCGTTATATATTCAAGAACTTCTTAATAATAGACTAATAGGCATTACTTTTATATTAGAATATTTGCAGCTCTTAAGTTCAATTGATTGATCAATATACATATCACTGTATATTTTAGGACTGTAGAGTTGGAGCCGGATTATGAGATGCTTCCACCGGACTAAGAGCCTCGGTATCTATAGTTTCGCAATTTCAGACATTCATTGGTGTCAAAAGGTGTCAAAACCTTAAATTATTGTTCGAGTGGTTTAATAACATATCTTTGCTTGTAAGTTTTGTTTTCTGAATTTGCAACCAAGTTTAACGTTTAAAATTTTTTAAATAAATTTCAGAATTATCTTGTCTATACAATTCATTGCTTATATAACAAATATTGTTGACAAATTCCTGTAAAAAAAAACTAACAGAATTTCATACTTTGACAAAAATTAGTAAAATTCACACACGTCGAATTGAACTAATCATGATAACTTGGAAATTACATAAGCAGAACCTTCTGTGATTTTCTCAGAAGAAAAAGAATTTCACCAGAATCGTCCGACAGGATTCATTAAAGAGGAAGATGGCAACTTGCGCTTCTATCCAGATGACGTTAATGATTTCGAAAATTTTGCAATTCCAGCGTTAAATCCCACAAAAATATTTAAAGTAAAAATTTTAAACGAAATTGAATCTCTGAAGACTAAACTACAACTTAAACCAATTTGCATAAGAATGCATATTAGCGCAGGTAGAATTGGCTGCTGTCGACATATTGAAAAGCGATTGTTTATCGTTGAAATTAGAGCTGGGAATCCATTAATTGCTAGTCAACTTCAGCAAAGTTTCTCCGATGCAGAGGAATTGATCAAAGAAGGTAAACGCTTCTGCGTCAGGATTGAATTTGGAATGTCTTTAATCAGATGGTTTTCTGATCTTCCAGAGCAAAAAGGAATGATATGCTTTTTATATACAGACAATTGTTTCTATTTGACAAACTTCAGACCTCGATTCTTTATACTTTGAACATGATTGCGCTCATTGTACAAATTCCCATCTCCCTGATTTTTGCGGTATTTTATATTATATCTATCGCGCCGCTGCTGTTACCGATTCTCAAATTGAAATTACATGCAATTGTGCTTGGGAAAACAATGAAGAGCACGCGATGTAGGCAAAAAAAAAGCCTACATCGTTTGTTCCGACAAAAAATTCCCGGTTTAAAGCATGTTTACATATTTATTTTTTCCATTGTGTATTTGTGTATTTATTAATTTCGATGGTTCAAGAAGCTTTTGTAAAAATATAATAATTTTGTTTACGTTATCAGAATATTTACAAAGACCTTCTTTTTATTGCAGTAAGATGTGCTATTTTAGCATCTGAGTGTTTAAATTATCACATGAGTTTAAAGATAGCAAATTAAGGAACAATGATTTATCGTTTCTATAAAAACTAAATGCGTACAATACTTACGCAGATTTTGCAGGTGAAATATATTCATATTTTAAGTATTTATTCAGCTCTGATATTTTCACCTAAATAAATTCCACTCTTCATACCCTACATAATTCGTAACATGATAAGTTGATGTTTATGCTTTTTTTGCAAATGTTATTGGTTGTTATTCCGTTTTGCAAATGTATGCCGTCAACAGCAGTATACTCTCTTTGCGTATAATTTTAAGGTCATATCTTTGTAGAATCCTAAACAATATTTAATTAATTGATACGGTATTGTATAAATGCACTTCATACATGTGAAAAATCTGCGAAGTGCCACACTTTCGATGTATTCACCTGGATAAAGTTGTTTGCGTCGCAATGTGATGTCTCAGCGGATATTCAGCAGTGGTGACGTGACGTCCGGTTCATTCATATTTATTGGATAGAAAACTCGAAGATACCCGCTTGAGCAGTTTTAGAAACTGGTTTCACCTCGAAAGTTTCGTCTAAGCGTAAATAAAAAAAATTAATTGAGTAAAAAATCATCAATATTGACCCATTTTAAATCCCAATAAAATGGATTTAATATCCCCTGTATATCATATTTTTGAGTGTAAATGTTACTAATAAAGTACAATTTTATTCACACAACATCAGATTTTTCCAAAATACGACAATATTACAAGTGGGTTCAAACACTCTACACTTGGAGTCCCCAACCTGATCGCATTTTCGTGATCGCATTTTCATTAGCATATCTTTGAAACAATTACCAGCGGAATCTATGACAATGAGTCAAACAAATGAGCAACAAACAAGAAACTAAACCTGATCGACACTTTTCTTTATAACCGGAGAATTGTTCAAAATTGGACAGAACAAAAAAGTTTATGGTATAAGCAATCGGGCGATCCAAAAACTATTTTAAAGGATATATGCGTCGAAAATTCTGATAGCCGGTTTGTATGAAGTAAGAAAAAATGAATATTAAATTGAATATTAAAAGCAGGACTGTCACAATTACTATCGTCATTATTTGAGTAGGTTTTGTATAATTATTTCTGATTGGGGACCTAGCAATATTTAGAAATTGCCTTTGTTTATAAGCTTTGTAGCTAATTGCTCGATATTTTTTCAGTTACTAAAATTTAAAATATATCGCATATTATAATTTTCAGTCAGAATTTTTGAGCACTTGCTTGTAATGTGAAACAAAAAGATAATACGAAATAACGAAGGCAGATTTTTATATTTAATATCACGTTGGATATAAATGATAATGGAATATATCATTTTAATTTTATTTTGTCATAATATAGAAAGTCGTACTCGATGAAATGAAAACATAAAACTCGAACTTTTGTGACAAAATTAGATTTTCTTTTTCAACATTTCCGTAATGTGTATCACGCATTATATTCATAAAGAAGAAAATTGATTAATTATTTAAAGTTATTTAAATTAACGTCAAAATACTCATTTACATTTCTTATCATTAGATAAAATCAACATACCATAACTAAGCATCACATTTGGGCAGTAAAAATAATGGCATCAATTTTTACAAATATGAACGAAGAAGCTTCTGTGATATTCAGAGATGAAAAAGAATTTAAAGATAATCCACCCGAAGGTTTCACAAAAGATGAAGATGGTGGTTTTACCTTCGATCCCGAAGTCGTAACTGTATTAGGGAATTTGGAAGAACTAGCACCAATCACTGAAAAAGTTATCAAAGTTAAAACCTTAGACGAATTGGAAAGTTTTAAGAAAAGATTGCAAACCCAATCGATATTTATGAAACTGCATATCGGCGCAGGGAAGTTTTCGTGTTGCAATCGCATACCATTTGACGAGCATTGGTTTATTGTAGAAATGAAGACTGGACATCATTCCATTGCAAGTCAACTTCAGGAAACTCTTGGAAAAGCCGAAAAATTCATCAAAGAAGAAAAACGATTCTGTATCAGAATCGATTTTGGGCATTCACTGATCAGTTGGTTTTCTAGTCTACCAGAACAAAAAGGACTCAATTGCTATACACAAACCGAGATGTCCATTTATTTTACCAATTTCACTCCACGCGTTGAAGCTTGTTACACAGTGCAAGGATTGGCAGTCATTGCACAGCTCCCTATTACACTTCTTTGCGCCATTCCGTATTGGATTTATCGCGCTGTTGCTGCAACGGACTCCCAAATTGAACTTACGTGCAAATGCGCATATTCCACCTCTACTACACAGACTTTGCAAATATTATAAAACTATCTTTAGTGATTTATTTTCTATTTATTCATTCAATTTTGTAATAAAATCGAATTGTAATTCTCAAAAAGTTTTTAATAGATTGCTTGTTAATCACTCCTATTATCATGAATACTCAGTAAAATGATGGCGATTGTAATTAATATTTATGTAATCTGACATGAAATCAAAAATATTTTTTTAATGGGCTTTTTCTTATTTTTCTGAGGGAGTTTTCTCATCCACGAACGATTCTTTTTGGCAAAGCAGATCTATTAGAAAGTTGTGGAATGTAAACTGTTTCTGAGTCATGTGGTTCAGTGATTGGGTGCTCGCAAAATGCTGTATTAATATAGAACATAGGCTGTATCAAAACTCTCGAAAACTCATTGCTGTATATATACATCTAAACACACAAATAAAATGCATTTTTAAAAGAATGAAGTGATTTATTTCTTCTTATGGATTATATTGTAAATATACACTCAGGGTGTGACGCATAACAGACCCAGAAGAAAGTAAAATAATTTGAATGTATATTTATAAGCGAGTATAATAGTTGATAAAAAGATAGGGTGTATTTTTGACAATTAATTACCGAACAGGCGTATTCAAAATCTTGTTGCAGTTTTGAAACGTAATGTACGTTAATGTAATTTATTTAGTCTATGTCTATTTTTGTGAATTCTGGACTGAACGAAATTCAATACTGGGATATGTAAGATATTACTGTTAGGGTTACTGATCAGTTGGTTTTCTAGTCTACCAGAACAAAAAGGACTCAATTGCTATACACAAACCGAGATGTCCATTTATTTTACCAATTTCACTCCACGCGTTGAAGCTTGTTACACAGTGCAAGGATTGGCAGTCATTGCACAGCTCCCTATTACACTTCTTTGCGCCATTCCGTATTGGATTTATCGCGCTGTTGCTGCAACGGACTCCCAAATTGAACTTACGTGCAAATGCGCATATTCCACCTCTACTACACAGACTTTGCAAATATTATAAAACTATCTTTAGTGATTTATTTTTATTTATTCATTCAATTTTGTAATAAAATCGAATTGTAATTCTCAAAAAGTTTTTAATAGATTGCTTGTTAATCACTCCTATTATCATGAATACTCAGTAAAATGATGGCAATTGTAATTAATATTTATGTAATCTGACATGAAATCAAAAATATTTTTTTAATGGGCTTTTTCTTATTTTTCTGAGGGAGTTTTTCTCATCCACGAACGATTCTTTTTGGCAAAGCAGATCTATTAGAAAGTTGTGGAATGTAAACTGTTTCTGAGTCATGTGGTTCAGTGATTGGGTGCTCGCAAAATGATGTATTAATATAGAACATAGGCTGTATCAAAACTCTCGAAAACTCATTGCTGTATATATACATCTAAACACACAAATAAAATGCATTTTTAAAAGAATGAAGTGATTTATTTCTTCTTATGGATTATATTGTAAATATACACTCAGGGTGTGACGCATAACAGACCCAGAAGAAAGTAAAATAATTTGAATGTATATTTATAAGCGAGTATAATAGTTGATAAAAAGATAGGGTGTATTTTTGACAATTAATTACCGAACAGGCGTATTCAAAATCTTGTTGCAGTTTTGAAACGTAATGTACGTTAATGTAATTTATTTAGTCTATGTCTATTTTTGTGAATTCTGGACTGGACGAAATTCAATACTGGGATATGTAAGATATTACTGTTAATGTTTCATTGAAACTGAAGTTGTAAAATTCCTGTAAAACTAAACAAAAAATGAAAAACGACTTTAAACTGATTTCAAAAAAGTTGACAGTGTCATTGGCAATCAGAAATGAAAAGAAATTTTGCATTATTCAGATGTGACAATTTTTATTATCAGCTGCTATTGTTAGAGGGATTGTGGAGGTTGACTACTCAGGGTATTTACGAGATGACAACATTAACAGAATGAAAATGGAAATAAAGTCTTAAAAACACAAACTAACCGCTAATCCTGCATATACCGCTTTTTTATATATCGATATCATTGTTATTTTGAAAAAGAAAAACACGTTCACGTTAGCATTTCGTAAGTTAGAGACCGATAATCATTAATCTGGAATATTCAATGTTTTATATGTCTCATTGTGTTTTCATAATGAATGCGGGAAAAGGTCCATAATTCGAAGGGCAAGGCAATTTTTTCTTCACAATTTCAAATATACTTCTTAGAAACCACACCTGGCAATATTTATTTACTTTCTCTTGTGTTAATAATATGAATACTAAGACCATGGTAAACATTCAATCGTTTTTATAAATTTGAATTGAACTTATATTTATTATTACTTATTCTTATATGAGAATAATAAGACCCTTCGAGTTTGATTCAAACAAGTTGTGTAATGGAGTAAGCTTTATAAGGGCGACCTAAAATAATTGAACTTTGAACTTTGAAAAAAATTTTCGTTAATATTACTTAATGAACGGTAGAGGTGTAAGTTTTTAATATTCTATTTTGGAATTGAATTACGAATCAGAATGTTACGATTTAAATATTTTCGAATCTGGTTCTATTTATATAACATCATATTATTGTTAGTTTTTCTGAAATTTAGAATAACTACAGAATAAGGTAATATAGAATAATATTGATGAACTCAAGAATGGATAAAGTCAGTAGAAAAATACATTCAATTGATGCATTACATATCGTCACGCTAATAACCGAATTGCGTAAGTCATTTTTGGCGATTTTGAGTTTTTTGAAAACAAAAAGGGGTTTTATGTAATGCCGCGCACCTGTCTGTTAACTCAGATTTTATTTTAAGAATTTCGAAACCCATAAAAATGGAGATTTAGTATGACATGCACATTTGTGCAATTGTTTCGTCATAATGAATTATCATTGGTACCGCAGGACTATTGTGACGTCACAAAGGCAAAATAACATCGGCTAAGGATTTTCGAGTTTTTGCATCTCAGATTCTAGCTTAGCGCGTATCAATTTGAATTTATACTACAGTATAGGAAGACGTGCACTTGTGATATTCACTGTCCGAGTTCAATTCACCTTGGTTGGCTTTTATATTGGGTGCATTGCTGTTTAATTCTTTATATTTAATATTAGTCTTATTTCGGTGGGTGTGCAGAACGTGTTATATTGAAGAAATATATATTTTTAAACATAAAAAATAATGTAATTGAAATTGATTAGCTATTTTGGGGATTAGACATTGTAGATACCAAGAATTACATTCGTTTTTGGAATGTTTAGTTTTCAGGACTGGTGCATATAGTATAGTTGCAAAATTGCGTATGTCCCCAAGTCATAGACACACTTCTGCGTAAGTCACAGTGCGCCATTATGACGTCACTTAACTGCGTCATACAAATTAACTTAAATCCGGCTACGATCAAAAAATTGAACCATGGCAAATTATTGACTCTCAATGGCATAACAATATCATTAGGAAGTTTTTTACGTTTTTCTCAAAACTGCTAAAAATTACTTACGCAATTCGGTTATTAGCGTGACGATATATATTATATTAGGGAAACTGAATTTCGTGGCATAGTTCATTACATTTCGTCACATTACTACATTCAGTTACGTATTTATTTTTATTACAAAAATTTTCCTTTGCAGACAACACCGGGCGTCTAGTGATCGTTTTCTGCTGAAATTGAGCACCAACATTTATCCAAATGATGAAGCCTTGTTAAATGGGCTTCATTACCGATTATGCATTGGTTTTCAAAGATAATCAATGATTCCAAAATTTTGCAGATATTTGTTTAACAAGAAATAATGCAATGGTGTTGTTATTATATCCAATTAAATAAAAGATTGTCATGTTTATTACAGCTACAGCATCCTTGCAGTATACGCATCGGTTCCACTAGCATGAACGCAGAATCCTATTCAAAGTGGTGTTGTTATTGTAGTCATATCATATTTTTTACATTGCTGAAGCATTTGTATAATGTGTATTATCAACCCCAAACGCAACCCCAAACTGGTTATCCTGAAAATATTCTGGGGTCGATGTTTTTAACAACAAAAAACCAAAAGTTACTGATTTTGATTCATAGTAAATTTTATTGTTTATTATATTTAGTATAGAAGGGTTTCTTAAAATTAATTACGGTAAATGTATATGGGAATTATCACAGCGTAAAGACTAGCAGCATCTATTTTGCTCAGGTAAAGTCACACCATCGAAGAAGGTAAGACAACGGCTCTACATCAAGCAATAACCTCGTGTTGCCTAGATTATTTTGGCTCCAATTCAAAACTCTGAAACTCTACAACCGTGTGACGCAAGAAAAATTAATTTAGTTTCAACGCATTACTCATAATTGGGTCAATGTTAAATGACGTAGTAAGTACCTAACTACAGCGCAGTGTTATGTAAGTGAGGTAGATATGTGATTGCGTCAAAAGTCACGTTCTCAATTTCAATATAGAAACTGCTTGAGTAATTTGGAATGTGTTCTTTTGCACGTAACCTAGCAACTCACCTACTCTCCAGAATACGGAAGTGACGTCCGTACTAATTTGAGTCATTTATTTTCGTACACATGAAACACATAATAATAAGTATATACACTGGCAGTGCATCTATATAGAATTAATAAAAAATCAAAAGTGTCTTCTACTACATTTTGTCTGCTATTTCTAGTAACACAAATATGGTTGGATGTTTGAGTCGGGATATTATTTTACTCCAATTATGAGTATAAAATGTGGCAATAACAATAAAAAGGAAACTTTTTTTATTTAATTCTTAATATAATTTTCCTATAACCGCATAAAGTAGATGTCTTCAGCTTAAACAAAACTTTGTTTGTTTGCTAGTACGCTTTTATCTGCTCATATGTTAACTATTATGCATGACCTTTAAAAAATTGTCTTATGGAATTTTTTTATCATTATTTTTATCAATTTCTTCTCATTGTTACGCATTCTGCTTAAGTATTAATATATTTAGTTTATTTTATACAGACATTTTTTTTAAAAATAACGTATAATAATGGTTTTTCTTGAATCGTTATGAATTTTTGCCATAAATTCACGTTAGTTACCAATTATTGATTAATTATTTAAATTATATGTTAATTCCAAGGATATAATAGACTACCATCGACAGCATTTTTGTTTAATACTTGAGATTATTGCCGTTGTTTTAAAGGTATGCATTTTAAGATTTGAAATGAGAGTCATGGCTTTTGTTTCTGGGTACGCGGAGCATTGGCATCTTATGATTGTAGTTTTCGGGCACTTATATATGTATTGTGTTGCAAAATTGATCTTCAATGTTTTTATTCAAGTAACTAAACAATATTTGTGAAACTGTCTCTGAATATAAAGTGATCCCCCTTGATAAGAAAACGTTGGGTTAGGTAAAGAGTACATACATTAAATAATTAAATGATATGGCGACTTGTTCTTTTTATGAATTTTATATAAACCTTTAAACCAACGCACCGGGAATATAATAATTGTTATTTTTAATACCTTATAAAATGGAAGTGACATCTAAGCATGAATAAGGTTTCGCAAGTGGTTTTTATAAGTGTATAAGCTCTTACTTCCCACTTCCGTAGTAATCATGAATAATTGCAAATGAGTTACTCCAGAAGGACCGATGAGATAACACAACTTTTGATTTCAATTATTTGCATTTGTGGAAGCTTAAATAGAATACGAAGGATCCAAATACTGCTGAAATTACTTTTGCCTTCACTTCGAGACTTGTTATTTAAAAGTTAACATGACTTGGCAGACACAAGAACAAGAACCACACATTGTGTTTACCGAAGAAAGCGAGTTCATACGTTGTCTGCCAGATTGCTTTAAATTGGGTAGTGATGGATTTGTTCATCATGATCCTGAAACAGTTAATGTTATTTCGAGTAATCAAAAATTATTTGCAAACACATCAAGAGTTTTGAAAGTTAAAAATGTTGATCAGTTTCGAGAATTGAAGGGCAGACTACTGTCAAAGCCAATATATATGAGAATTACTGTCACAGCTTCACGATTGTTTTCTCGTCCTCGAACGGCGAATTTTATCATCAAAATCAATACTTTGCATCCAGGGATTGCAAATCAGCTTAATAAATCTCTAGCCAAAGTCGAGAGATTATCTGCTCAAGAAAAACGTTTTTCCCTTCAAATTGATTTTGGAACTCACCTGGTGCACTGGTTTGCAAGGCAGCCAGAACAAAAGAGATCATTTTTCCGGATAGAAAAGGCTGTATTTTGGATAACAAACTTTCGCCGTCGTGTTGAGTGGTTCTATAGTACAGATGCAACATTGACAATGTACATTTCTCCCATAACTTCACTCGTCATCGGCGGATATTTGCTCTACCGATTTATTGCGGCTAAAGACAGCTCTCAAGCTGTTGAATGCAGTGCTTCATGGTCAAGGAGTGGGCCAGTGAAATTGTGACAATGCAAAATATAATTCATTGAAAGTCGTCGAATAAATTTTACGTTTTCAATTTGCATATAATCTGGTTTGAAATTACGTTTGTTTGGTGGCATGTTATTCATTCACAGATCGTTTCCCATGTTCGAATTGAATAATATCTAGTGGCTTCTGCGAGGTATTGTAAACAATTAAATGTCATTTCAAATATAAGTGCGTATAATCAAGTAATTATCTATTGATCAACTTATGTAATTTAATGTCATTTATTATCTAATACTGTAGTTTTATTAATTGAGCACTTTTAAAAATGAATGAAAATTCAAAGTTAGTGATCAACACAGACATCTGCGATGGAAATCTATAAATTGATTTGCTCTGATATTTATCATCTGTGCACAGAATATAAAGGAACAGTAAAAGTAGTTCAGAAATCCTGAGCTTGATTACTTGCATAATTCATTTCATTTTACTATGTTTTTGTAAATAACTAAGACTCATTACTTTAATAATTGGAATTTGTTTGTTTAGAGATATTTGAATATCATAGAATGCTTAATGATTTGTTTTCAATACTTATTTAACTTGATTCACAGCGATAATATTGTTTCATTCAAATAAAAAAGCAAAGAAAAATACTGGATGGTGAAAGTTTACAAATGATGAGTATATTGATACATGTGGGATAAACGTCCCATTGACCTAACAAAGTAAATAAATCATTTACATTTATATCATTACCTTCTTTATGTTAAATCACATTGAAATACAAAATTACTCAGACACTCATGAATTGATTAGCTGAAATTTTTAGTGGAATAAATAAATAATGTGACTCTAAATTTATCTTTTGACAACCCGTAAAATATCTGAATGCAATTGTTGCTGGAGTTGATCTACAATCACCTGAATTGCGATCGAAGCACTTGAAAGTACTCACATGACAACAGTGTATTCAATTTGCGATATGCCTACTATAATTTATTTATTTTATTGCACACAAAGTGAACCTTGGATCGTTATAATAATATGTTGTTGTTGGTATTTATTTTTCTTGTTGTTATTAATGTTGTTGTGAACAATTCGCTTTTCTATTCAATTACAACACCAATCGTTTCAAAATTTTCACTGGCTAAAAACTGCATTTGTTGCTAGAAGTCTATTATTGCTTTTATTCACTTCATAAATTTCTATGGTCTTTATGGTATTCGTTTTAAAAGTAAACATTGTGCACCTTGTGACGGTTCCGCGTTTGCTTTGGTTGCTTTTTGGTAAGCAGGCGAAGTTGTGAATAATGCGGTACCGATAGTCTACCGCTAACGATTGCATACACGTACTACTTCGTTTTGGTTTTCCGTGTATATATATATTTGAGCATTGCTCTCTTGTATAATTATATTAACAATAACAAAATATGAGAAAGGTCACGAAAATATTAACGATACAGGATAAGGTTGACAGGAGTCAATTTTCATTTATGGTACTGAATTGCATAGGTATTGTAAACACGATCAAAGCCTTTACTCGTGTAGTATAAAATAGCTGCCAAAATGTCAGAAACATGGTAACAAAATCTAAACCATTGTAGGCTTATGGCACTTAAATGTTTAGCATCAAAATATATCCTATAAAGTGAGATAATAGGAAGAAAAAAATGTGGAACTAATTTTCGTTACAGATTCTCATAAACTGTTTCTTCTTCCTTTCCATCGAAATTTGAATAGAGATCGAAAGATGATAAATACGTTGATACAGCAAGGTAGCAGAACTTGTACTGGTCCTGAAACACACGATTTAATTGAAAAAGTCTGCTAGACGAACTCATTAATAGAACAGAGATTTCTATGCATGTATAATTTAACAATAAGGATGTGAATGAGTAAGAGCATATCATGAAGTATCAAATGAATTGCAAAGCCAAGAAATTAGGATTTTGTCTAAACCATTAGCAAGTGTTATATATACATTCACTTCAATATGAAAATATTATCGCGCAATGATAAATACTATGAAAACCGACCAGAGTCTGTATCATCCCTGCTCTAGAGTCTCGCAGATCTTTAGCTTCTCTGAACACATCAATTTTGTTTTCGCATTTGAGTCTTTCAATAAGATTAACAATTGCGCAAAATGTGCCAGTTCTTCCTGCGCCGTCACTGTATGAAAAATATTTCTATTGTGTTAATCTTCACACATTATTATAAACATATGCATGAGTATTGGATGCAAATATGGTTTGTTTAGTGAAAGTTTCATTATAAACAGTGATGTTTTGTACAATATTAAGTTGAATAATCAAACAATAACGAATATTTATCGGCTTTTTCGGGTTAATACACGATTTTAAATGTGAATTCTCTATCACTTTTTGAGTCACTTTGCCGCTAACTATAATTCTGATAAATTTCAGTCGTACAATGGTTGCTAACCAACGTTTGCAATTTCGTTTTCATATAATAAGAAATATATATTTTTAGATTTTATTATATTTTTTATTGGTTTGAAATGCTACAATAATTTATAAACTTTGAATTGTAGATTTCATCTAAGTACCTGCAATGAACAATAACTGTTGCATTGTTCAGTGATCGAACTCTGTCAGTCATAATATTAATCAAATCAAGAACTCCCGTCGGATCTGATGGGCAATTGCTTACACTCCACCCTTTATATTGATACTGCATCACTTGCTAAAAATTATGATTAGAGTTGTAAATAAAATAATTGTAATGGAAAAACGAAATAATTTGTATTAATTAAGATTACTCTAGATACCTGGCATTTACTATAAAAAGAGTTCATGTTAGTTAATCAATAAAGGCTGCTTTCCACCTGTATTACTAGCTTTCTATTTTTTGCTTTATTCTAACAACCTTGATTTCTCCTTCCAAGGAAACACGAAGATCGCGACACGTTATTCCATTTTTGATATGCTCTTCATCAAATACTACAGAAACATTTTGTAACTGCAACGTTTTTTCAACTCCATCTGGCCAGTATTGTACACATTGTTCCTGCAAAAAGGAATAAAAAAAAAAAAACACATTACTTGTTTGCCAAAATACAATACAAAATTTGTGGCGATCGGCAAGAATATGTTCAATGATGGATTTTGAAAAATAAATTGCAAATGTGTGCAAAGACAAAAATAGGTTAAAAATGTTACGACACGTGATTGGATGATATTTTGTACACTCCAATGTTATGTCAGAATTTTATATAATATATTATCAAATCTAAATGACCTAAAAAAAATTATACTCATTAGTACTGAAAGTTGAATAAATATATGGATATAACTTTATTAAAATAAATAAATGTAATATCCTTCTACGACAACAACAGTCTTTAACAACTGAAAACTTCAAAGAAATTTGTTCAGTAGATAAAGAGAAAGAGGAATCAATAACAAAAGAATACTAACGAAAACAACAAAAACAAATTCACGAAAGGTTCCATACGTCAACCCTGTGCCAATGATGCATACATACATATATATATATATATATATATATATATATATATTGGATGATAAATTTAAAATCTTAATATAATCATTTAAAATATTTAAAAAACCATATGACATACTTTGTTGTTTTCTTTGCAATCTGTTAACATAATTATTATTGAGACATCATTATCAAAAACTGATCTCCAAAAGTATTCAACGGAAGCAGAAACTGGTCCTTGAGCAGCAATTATAGCATATGAATCATCATAACTCTTCAAAATTAAAATAAAAAACATTAACAGTTCCGCATTTAATTGATTATTCATGAAGATTGTTCATAAAATATTCCAATTTTCAAATAAAAAAACCCAAGTCCATCGATACCTTACCTCAATATAAGACGCATTTAGATAAGGAACATCAATCTCATCATTCAGTGGATTTATTTTGACTCTGTTACGCTCATCTGAAATATTTGATGAATTACAAGGATTTAATAAATATGAGCAATATTAATATAGGAGATTATAGAGGTATGAATTATCGATAATATTGAAAAATTATAACATGTTATACATTGTGTAAGCTGTACAACTAAATTTTATTAAAATTTGAACTTTCTTTAACGATTTTTAGTATACGAAACAACTACAAATAACTAAATTTATAATCTACATATTATTGTGCAACATACGAAAACATTTGCTAATTGAAAACGTTCCGACTTCCTCCAGATTCAATTTAATTTAACAAACGAGTCTGTTTAACAATTTGAATGATTATTTTGAGAAAAACAAACAGTCATACTACCAAGACTGATTGACTCTATTTGATTGATTTATTGATTATTGAGTTTTTAAGATAAATCTAAGTAATATATTTTCTTGTTCATATTTAAAGTAATGCGTTCGAGTTGTGCCCGAGCCTTTCATAAATTTGTTTTAACGTAAACAAACGCTAAAAAACTAAAAAAAAAAAGCATTTTGCATTCTCACAAGATGTAATGGATTTAGTCGAAGAACGGGATAGATTTGGTTCTTTTCAATCATGTAATATTTGGCCTCGTAATCCCTAAATAAATGTTTTTAACAACACGTATGCGGTGTCGTGTTTCATTTTACTAAATTGTTGTTGTTTGGAAGACATTTGTTGATGAGAATAAATCGCTTTCAAATTTGTCTCAATTTTTTTTAATTTTATTTTACAATTTCTTCGAAATCTATGATTCTCATAATTTAACCCAGAAATTTAACTACTTCTACGTATATTGCGCCAGTACATTAAAAATACCATTGGACCTTCACGTCCACCTATTTGAGCATTACTCTGTTTTAAATGACAAATTAATTCCTAAAATATGCAAATGCCCACATTTTACTTACAGGGTAGTATATTTTTATTTCTATTACCACTCTTGAAACTGGAACCATAAGTTTTATTTTTCATGGGATCAACTGTTGAAAGTCTTCTGAATTCATCGTTGATATCTCTTTCTTCTTTAGGATAACTAACAAAACAAATTTAAAGTGTTTATATTAACATGAATAAATTGTAACAGGACCGTCTGTTTCTCATATTTTTCAGCTGAGCACTCGTTCGTGTTTGCTTGCAGTATATATGTCTACTCTTTCTGTATGTAGCTTATTTAATATTTTTTGTCAATGACTGGCATTTAAAACATTACAATCGATGATAAAATATTAAAGGATTGGCCATCGAAACATTCATGCAAAAATGTTTGTGACTTGATTTAATAACAAATATTACCCGCTTGTTGCATGGAATGAATCCGGTCCCGAATCGGTGATTCCAAGTAAATACGACTCTAAGATCAGCTTGTGTATGAAGATATATTGGTCCTAAATAAAAAGTATCATATAAATGAATAAATAATAGAACAATACTCAGGTATATGGGCACAGAGTTCGCTCGTCGGTATCAGTACAGTAAGACCTGAGATTACAGAGTTTGGTGAAATTATTGGTGAGCAAGCAATGGTAATGTGTTCGCATTTTGATTAAAATAAAACAAAAAATCTGGAGAAAAAAATAAAACAACACGTACGTTAACGAATGATGTAAACAATAAATGATGACTTACACAATTTTGCACCATGTCAACACGTTGTTGTCTCATGTTAATTACACAATTGTATACATCAACACGGTTTAATCTCTCTCTCTCTGCTGTTAAATAGTCATATGCGATGAATGTTCCTGTCCTTCCTGCACCCGCACTAAAACAATGTTAAATTAAATTTCAAACAACTAGGTCTGGGTCGTGTCGGCCTTGGTTGCGTTATGCTTTGGCGCTTTCAATTTTGAGACTCTTGGACAGCGAACAACTCAACTGCAAAAACCAATATCCTGCCTCAATATTACTTGAAGTTAAGTGTTTCACCGCTATTTTATATTATTTTATCGTTGCCACTTGTAATAAGAGAATATAATAAACAATCAAGCAATCTCGTTATTTTTAGAGAATTTGAAGCTGACAGCTGGAAGGCAGCAAAGTCTCAGCACGCGCGGAGTCATAAGAAACAACATCAACGTACCCTACAACATAGTATGGACTATTTCATAAGAGGTAAAAATGTCTTTTCTCTCCTACCTACAATGCACGACTGTTGGACCAGAGCTTCTTCCCATACATTCAGACACCGCGCTATATGTTCTGAAAAAACTGCTTGTGGTCATTGGAACACCGTGATCTGGCCATTTTAGTAACTGGTAATGCTGAACAATTTCTTCACTCTGATTGTAAAAAGAGTGTTTTTTTTGTGATCTTTATTATTGAGATTACACGAAAATATATTTTTAACTTTGAAGAAAATGTAATCATTAGGTAGAGGTTGAATATTCACACGTATTGATGGCGATGGTTACTATATGACATAGTTGTTGATTATGTGAAAAAATATTTTACTTCACCTAAATATGTAACACAGATTATTTCTATCAATATAAATGAGTTTTATTATAATTATGATTAAGTATTAAATTACAATAGTTTTACTCTTAAAAATTTAACGATACCTTCTGACCATTTTTCACTCTCAATGTTCTATTTATATAACTTCCAAAAACAGCTTCTGCAATGTTGTGAACAACTACTTTACCATATTGCCTCGTTTCACCTTGTTCCGGCCAATACTTCTCACATTTTTTCTTAATAGAATATATATTAAGAAAATGAAATAGTATTTGATTGTTAGGAAGTTTAATACGAAGTATTTGTTACCAATGTTGGTATTACAAACTAAAAATTTTGGGTTAAAGTCCCGTATCTAACACTTCGCTAACGGACAATATATTGGGTAGAAAATGTCGGACCGATAAAATTCCTGTCATTTCGAACTGTAGCTCCTTATCTTGCCCAGTATTTTTACAAAACCTTGTTCAAAGTAAAAATGTTTTCAAATTAATTACAAAGAATGAGAATAACCTTATAAACAGTGTAATGATATAAACTGGTTGAAATTTAAAACAATAGGAATAGCGCGAAAAACAAGACAGGATAAGAATGCATGTCATAAGATATCTTCACAAATTGTTAACAGTCATCTAACTTATTGAATGCAGTTGAAGAATTAAATTGAGGGAAGTAAGTTTATAAATTTTCCATATTATACCCAAAAATTGTCAACGATACTATGAATAATGCTTACTTTTCCCTTTTCAAAACATTTTGTTAGCATAACGATCACATTGCATCTTTGTTCTACGATCATTCTCCAAAAATCATCAACTGTGTTGGGTAGCGGTCCTTGTGTAGCAATAAATTTCCTGGGCTCATTGAAACCCTAGCAAAATTTTTATGATCAAATCTGGGAAATAAGGCTGTTCTAGTTGTAAGAAATCCGTCGTTATATCTAATTTAACAAACCTGTATATAACACGCATTTATGTAGCTGACATCACCATTGCCACTCAGTTTCACTCGGGTGTTGTCGTCTAAATAAAATTTGAGTAAATAAATTTGTTTATTTTATTTTCTCGTATTGAACATTCTAAATATATACCGATGCTTACATGGTAAAATGTTTTTGTATCTGTTTTTTGCAGCTATCGAAGGAGCAGAACCAACATCTGTAGAATGTGCGCTTCCTTTGGCGTCAGTTTTGAGATTCTAAATATTAATATTAATTGAAAATAAATAAATAGATATAAACATTTGCATATGTACATGCATCAGATATAACTTATTACTGCTTCAGGCGAAGATACACCGACAAAAGCATAATCGAACACCAAAAATTAATATGTAATTAAGATGCATATTTTCATTTATGCAAAATAAAAATTTGAACTCTTTGCAAATGGAAAAATGGATGGAAAACCTTACCAGACAACTTCATATATCTTTCACAATTTGCCACATAAGTTTTAATGATTATTAATATAATATAAATACAAATAAATTGAAAAATTACAAAAATAAAACAATTCATATTATGATTACTAAAGACAGACTTATTGCCAATTTATTATTCTAATACCCCAATGTAAAGAATCGCACCTGAAATTCCTTTTCAAATTCGGCATTATTGTTTAACTTCATTGAATTGTACACAATTTCTAGTCTTTGTAGCGGAATATCGGTATCTGATCTTAATTCTTTACTTTCCATCGTCAAGTTAGCGTATGTTGGTTCTGAACAGAATATGGCCAGAATTTATATATCTTTATGTAGATCAATATAATCTAACTTAATCTAAAATAGTAATCAGTTACGTAAGTAAAAAAAAAGTTGCACACAATATGCCTAAAATATATACATCTAATAGAACCAGATGCCAGAAAGCAAAGTAATAACAACGCTCTTATATTGAATGGTAAGTTGTATTACCTGCACTTTGTACAACTCTTTCCATCGGCATTGATTCAGTTTCCGGTGGAGCCTTGTCTTGTCTTCTATATTAAAACATAAATATATGCTATGTTTGTAAGAATTTTATAAATTTTTGCTGATGACATCAAAAAATATCTTTCCTTATAATATTTAAATTTTTTTTATTATATTATGTGAATAACATATTTAAAAATAGAAGTAAACGCTCCTTATTGTTTAGGCATTTATTAGTATCGTTGATATAGTTGGTATGGATGCACTCTAACGATTCCACATCTTGTTTAATTCACCTATCTATTCACACTTCGTTGCAAATTTGTCTTGTTATTGCAACACCTGAGTATATCTGCGGTTTTAAGTGTTGTGTAAGCATTAACAAAGTACATAACTTAAAATTGCACAAATCCAAACATGTACTTATTACTAGACGGAGAAAAAATAAATGCTCAAAACTGGGAAGCGCGTCAACCTAAAATAAAGAATTGGGGTGCAGTAATCTTAAAATAGTATAATTTTTTTTGCTTCATATATTTTGATAAATTTAGAAACATACTTACCTTCGAACGAGTAAAACAGCTAGAAGTAATATACATATAAAAACTATTACACCGATTACGACTGCAACAATCCACGTCAATTCTGAAAAAGGCGAAATATTAGTTTAGGTATCACAGATAAAACACCATTAAATATTGCTTTTACCGTTGTTTCCATATTGAAAACAATCGAAATATAAGTAGGAGAATCTGTATTTTGTTGTTATAAATGAAAGTTGCCAATTCTACAATACGGTGCGTGATAAATGCGCCTTACCTGAATTACGGGGTTCTTGTTTACTATTCTGCAGCATGGACATCTTGCTACTTTTGTACATGACATCGCCATTATCATTCGGCGTGGAAGTAACAGTAAAAAACCTACAAAGAATAAAAATTTGTATACAACACATTGGCACCAGAAACGCAAATTTTTTTTTTCAAGGCGTGATCGCCAAATATGACAATTTTATCAAGACATGATCACCAAATAGGGCTAATTAAACGCAAACAATTATATGTACCTATTATTTAATACCATACCCGTAATTTGTTTCTTTGTCCAATGAAGGATTGTTTCCAGAAAATTCACGAATCGCTCTTTTTTGCCTATGTTGTGATTTACCCAATACGTTACAATAAGTTGTTTGATTGTCTCCGAGCAATAAGCTTATGAACCCGTCGTTGTTAGTCCTGAAATATAGTATTTCACGTGTACAATTTGTATCTAGCAAATTTGTAATGTATATCACGCCCACGCGCAACAAAAATACCACGTAATTATTATGATATTTATTCGCGTTTGAAAATTTTTGTAAGAATCAACTAGTAACTCACAAATTTATAACTGAAGATCTTGACAAAACAATTGCAATGTATTCGGCATTTTCACCCGGGGAAGACATATTCAAGTTGGTATTTGCTTTTTCAATCCGATCTTGGTTGTATGATTCCTCTATTGGACGACTTGCTTTCGGCTCAACGACTCCAATAATGAATATGCAGCTTCGTAGAATAATAAAGAAGAAAACAAAATCAAAATGACTAGGTAATTCCGACATTGTTCGAAGTATTTTCTGAAACGACACACATCCTGATGTTTAAGATTATTGAGGTAATGCTACTAAACTCAAATTTGGAAGAAATGAGAAAAAAAGACAAAATCGTTGTACGATAATTTATACCAATCCTCTTTAAACTATTTATGTAGATTGGCAGGTTTTAAAATTGATACAGTGTCACGTTCTTCTAGTAAAATTTTTGATAAGAAAATTTGCTCAAAATCAAGGCCATGTGCACTCATTCAGAAAAAAAGGAGTGAAGTTTTTAGCAACCACTGAGGTGCCGAAAGCACTGGCAATACAAAAATTATAGCGTTGAATTACGCTTTAGTAAATCCCAATCGATTATGACTTGAACCACCTCAAATCAATAGGGTCAGGAAAATAAGTATGAAATATTAAATAAATTAGGATTCATTCGTTGTATTATTCAAAAAATATTACAATAATCTAATACAATTTATTAAAATTGTTGCAAATATTGTAGAAATTAAAAGCTTTGGCAGAAAATAGGAATGGTCATAGTTTCCAACCTTATCGGTCCATTTTCTTCGTTTATGCTTGAAATTGAAAAGTTTGCTGTTCCGTCCTCATTTATAAATGTAGGTAATATTGGAGATGATATGTTTGGGGGCGCTGGTAAATAAAGCACATGCTAAAAATTCCGTTGAATATTAGGTACCATTTTTTTGATTATACGAATCTTCACCAATTGTAGATTTCACTTTGCGGTACCGAAAGATAGGTTGCAAGAACAATGAATGGTAGTTGTTATGTGACAGACTATTGATTTAACCGCCTCATCACACCTGCCCGCATAACTTAATGATCTGAGGCAATTTAGAAACTGCAACGAAGTGCCACTTTCGTGTCTATAATTGGGCATTGATAATTTGATTGTATAAAGTTTATGTTGGTTGTTATCGTAAATGAAAATGTTTTCACCTGCAACTCCAGTTGAACATTTCCCCACAGCTTTTGCAGACTCGCCAAAGCCAGAGCACGTTTGGGCTCGAATTGAAAATGTATACTTTCGATTTGGGGATGGTTCAAAAGTGAAACTGACGTTGTTAGACGAAACTAGCTGGTTTTTATTCAGTTCACGAATCATGGGACTATGAGAAGATATGTGATTCAATTCATAAGTAATGTTGATCTAAAAGCAGTGTTTAAATATTTTGTTTTTTGTCTTGAAGAATAACAGAATACACAGATTTAATTATATATACACAATTACATAAAAAAAAAAAAAATTTCAAAGAGTAGGGTAACTCAATCTACAATAAAACAACAAATACTGTACCACAAGGAATCATACTTTTACGAGCAAGTTGAATTACCTGATAAGGAAATAACACGATCTCAGGTCTCGGTTTTTTCCACGAAACAATACAAATTGATTCAGATGTTAACTGCATAACTTTTGAATCTCTCACAGCGTTCGGAAGCCCTCCATCAGTAACGAATTGGGTTTCTGAGTTACATGAAGAAACGCACTCATCAGGACAAACATATATCTTGAATAAAAATATGAATTTGATCAAGTATGATTCCGTCTAGGTTTTAAAAAAATATTTGAGTACAAAATTTACTTGCTGTTCAAGCAAAAAAGACGATGCATACTTATTTACAAAGCATTCAAATTATAAACTTTGAAATGTTCAAATAATTCAGAAACTGCAGTTCATTAAGTTTAGGTAAGGAATTATCTTTAGTAATTACATCACGAAAATTTTTTTTATTAGCAATAGATAATTGTAAAAACATAACATGACTACGTTATTGAGCAGAGAACAATATTTTTGAAATCATACATTTTTTTTCATCGTCTGCAATACATTATGATCAATTCAAGATACACGGAGTAGATCATCTAAATGTATTCTATTATCTGACGAGCCGACAAATAACGTCAAAATATCAGTAAAGTAAATTCATATAAGGAAAGAGTAAAGATAATCTGAAATTGAAATATCTCACCTTTACAGTATAATTTGTAGCAAAGGACAATGTGATTTCATTTATTAGAGATTCTTTGTTTGGTATGATATCGATCGGGTCGTACTTCTTTGCGTTTCCATTTTTATTGTCCACGAATTCTATTCTGTGTTTATAATAAATAATTGTAATAAAATAAATGAGTATGTTAACACTTTAATAACCTACTCAAATATTACTCAATTTAATATCCCTCAAAATATTGACATGGCATTAATGTGTACGTTCTCCGTATACTTTATTGTATCTAGCAATATGCTTGGATGAATTTGAAAAAGAAAATCTCTATTAGAGAAGATTAGATTGAATAAATTTCACAGAATTGTTAAATGTCCTGCGAATATTAAAACAATTCGTCACCAGTACTAAAACTTTAAATCGGCCCACTTTGTATACTATACCTGCATAAATCTAGAATTAATGTTTGGTTTCCTATTTGTAGAGAACGTCCTAATGCTAATATTTGGTCAGTCATCAAATATATTTGTACTGATAAACAAAGTGGAAACTTACAATAACCATGAATGATGTAGTAGCATTCATACCTATGTTTAATTCCAATGGCTTGGGAAGATGCTTTCCATTTTATTTTGATGTCAGCTGAACATTCTCCTATTTCAACAAGTTCAATTTCGGGTAACAGCAATACTGTAAAATAGTGTTTTACATACAGTGCGATATTGTTTATTTTTTTGGTCAAATGAATTATGAGAGATCGCTAATTTTATTTCGAGATAGGAACTGTGGGAATCCTCGAAAGCATCAGTCGAAAATTTTGTACTAAAAATAGTTTTTTTCTATCTTTCCATCAGTAACATTGAATGGGTTAGTGGAAAGTTATTGATTTCATTTTTCACAGAGCGCTCACCTTCTTTTTCACAAAAAAATCCAGCGGTAAAACTGCAAGGTACATTGTACCATTTACGAAGATGATTGTACGCAATTACAACGCAGTTATTTTCATCGTTGTTATTGGGCTGTCCATTATCCCAACCAACAAACAACCCTTCATCGGTACGTCCCGGCCGTAAAGTCCATCTGAATGTAATCAAATACGATTAAGTAAAGATTTAAAGGTATTGGCAAGGATTTTTATTGTTAGACACGACGTGGACTTATAGATCATATTGTTAAATAGTTGTTGTTGATATTTTTGAATACGAAATGGACCTATGGACCGTTTTGTTATCACGATTTTGTTGTTATTCTCGTTGCTATTCTTCTTCTTGATTTTCTCTTTGACTACGGAACCAATTGCTTTAAAATTTTCAATAGTCGAAGATTGTTTCGGTCGATAGAAGATTGTTACTTTATTTGAAAACTTCTCTTGGCTCTATGAAATTCGTCTTTCACTGTCAAGTTTTGTTTGATGACTTCATCAAAATTAAAAATTGCGCACTGTGTGGCAGTTACACGATTACAAATTAGCGATCTGGTGCTAGTGAGTCGTGAGATTTTTGATAAGTTTCGGTAGACTGCCTGTATTGTGAGAATTTTTATGCTATAGTTGTGATTTGAATCATTTGATAATTCGTTTCACTTTGTGAATGAACGAATTAATCATCTTCGCCACAGGGTCTAGGGAAACTAGGGCAGTACGGGTAATGTTACCCGTGTACCCGTGCTAGTAAGTCACGGTACCTGTACTGATAAATAACGGTTCACGGTTCCAGCCTTGTTCAGAAAAAGATTTATTTATTTTTAGGCGGGTTGTTGGTAAAAAACAAATCATTTTGGCCTCCGTCTCCATTTTTTTCAAGCATCGTTTTCTTGTTGATAAGCCAATAGTGCAAAATGTAAACAAAAAATATAATAGATACCTCTCATCCTTTGTTTCATTATATCCTATAGTGTTGTCTGCCCATCTCCAAATTACAGAACTTTGTTCTTGCTTGCGGGTCAATCCAATGTAAGCTAAACATAGATGTTAGTCACTGTAATATTATAAAACATCATCCACAATTTAAATGTCTATGAAATAATTTACTATAATTACCATTTGTATTGGTCAATAATGCATCCGAAGATTTTGCAAGAAAGTTCTGAGTAGGAAAATCTTGTATTTTAGGCATTTCTGCGTTGATGCTTTTACAGTAGGACTGAGCTTTTTGATAAATTCCGCCGGTTTGGTTAAAAATAAAGACGCTTGTTTTCCATAGTTTTGTTCCTGCGAATATAAAGTGGATGAACTTTGAAATTCCTCGAAGACTTTGTTTCGAAATATAGACACACGTACGTATCAAAAGTAGAGACAAACTGTTAATGATTAGTATGTGATTGTATGTATTCTATCGTTTATGGTTTACAAACTCACTTTTATTAACAGCAAATGATATAACGTTGTCTGTGGGGTTCTCGAAACTGTTGTTAGCGGAACATTTAACATCCACCTGCCCCATGCAGCCAGCGGCAGTCACCACCAATTTGCTTGTAACTGTTTTTACTGGCCCAAGTCCTGCAACACTATTTGCAATTTGATATATTGATCCTTCCGTTTCTTGAATATTTGTTTCGTATTTACCACGAACAAAAGACCACCGTACTTCAGGCAAAGGGAATCCATCAAAAGTGCACGAGAATTCCATTTTTTCGCTGAAGCTCACATCTTTTTCAGTCGGAGAAGAGTTTGACTCATGAATTTTCACTAAATACAATAGAACATTCTTATTCAATATTCACTTTTCACATTTCTATCTTATTTTAAATCATTACCATAAATTTATCTGAATCAGTAAATTTTCAGGTAGACTACATATATTTATCTCGCGTAGTTTATACCTGAAATTATTGTGAATGCAATCCGTTTGTTAAAATAAAAATTGAATATATTTGCTGAAAACGTTTAGCTGTAAAGATAATCCAACATATATTTTTAGGCCAAATTTTAAAATTCACTTTTCCATATTATTATCTTTAAATTTAGCGTAAACACTGCTTAATTAAATTTACGAACCTCTCAAATACGCAGAACGCTCAACAATAACTTCTTTCGAATTTGGTGGTTTATTGGAAGCTCTACATGTGTATATACCTGAAGTGAAAACACTTTGTCAGTTTTTATATTCTGAAGCTTTATTTTCATTACTTATCATGACATTAATTCTAGTGTCATTAATGTAATTTTGTTTACGATATCACAACTTTTCAAGCAGAAAACTCCATAGTATATCATCAATATTTCCAAATATTGACCCAATATATGAGACTCAAATAGGATGTTAGATTATATAAAACAAATAGGATGATTGTGAAATAGGTATAAATAGTATGGAAATATCTGCTTGATGGCTGTAAAAGTTTATCTGACAAAATCGGTACCTTTCATCTAGCGAATAATTTAATTTTACCTGCATGAGACTCGCGTGCATATGTGCGGACTTGCAGATCCGAATAAGAAGTCCTTACATCTTGTCTCACTTCGTATCCAGTTCTCCTTATTTCTACATTATCTTTGTACCATAGTATTGTAGGTTTCGGAACTCCCGTTGCTCCACAACGAATGTACCAATCACCATTTTGTGGAACAAGTATTGATTGTCTACTCAATTCGGTAATGCGTGCAGGAGCTGAAGCAAATATACAAAAGTACTCAAATTCCTTTACAGACAATAGCAGAATGCACGAATATTGAATCAAATATTGTATATGTGCATTTATACTAGGTGAATATTACACCATATATAATAGTAATCGAGTATGACAACAATGTTTCAGTAGAGGCGCTTGTGTATCTAAAATACTGGTAGTAAGAACTTTCCAAAGAATATCACTTTAATATAACATTTGATTACTTACAAATAACTTCGACAGTTACTGTTACACTTCTATCGAAAGTTTTTCCCTGCATAGGCCGAGCAAAAAAACTATATACAATTTCTTTTGTTGTGCCGCTTTCTCCAGTTATACTGAATTCAAATGATCTTCCTACGTTTAATTTTTGACGTATATACTTTGTATCTTTATACAGCTCAATTTTAACGTTGATTTCGGATATTATTGTAAGCGTGACGATCTCAGATTCTCCTTCATTCAATGTCAGTTTATTTTTGTCGACCAAGATTTTTATTAGATCTGAAAAGGAGAGCTTGTTTTCAAGAACTAATACCGAATTGAAAGTAGTTTGTGTACAATAAAGGCTGTTACACAAAATACAGCACATAGAAATATATCTTTAAAAAGCAATGAATCCACAGAAAGCTGGAAGAGTTGAGAGTGCTCTATTGTCATTGATTATTGCAAAACGTATTGTTTTACAAAACACGGCTATGAGAAATTAAGAATAAATATAAAAGAGCCAAACAACAAAACAACCAAAGCTCTAACACAAGCCATAGGTAATACTTGGACGATACAGTGTACCTTTTTCACACCTATCACCGCCGAATCCAGGAATGCATACACATTGCGCTTGGCAACCGAAATTTTTGCATGTTCCTCGGTTGTCACAAGTGGTAATATCACATGGCTGACCTTTGCCAGGAGCTAAAAATATAAACACGTGATTGGTTGGTAATTTGAAAAATCTATAAAATGTTCGAATCACTTTCCACAAAGACACCTGTTTGTGCTAAAATTCAAATATTCTAAGAGTATCACCGTTTTTGTTGATTGATCAATTTGACAGTTTTGGAGCTGTTTTTTATAAAACTAGTTAGATTTCAACATATCTGAAAGTTGTGGTAATAACAAAAAATTTTCAACTTCCATTACATTTGGTTTCATTGTATAGTACAGTCAATGGTGATTAGTGAATGATACAGTAAGTCAATGATCAGTTAGTGAACGGCAAAATGGATATTTTACTAAAAACGTGAATGTGTATTTTACAACAGCGAAACGTTGATAAGTATAGCAGTTTTAAATCTCAAACTCGCCATGGGTTATAACATCTAAGTTTATGTAATAATAAACACCGAAACCTAATGCAGTCGCAAAAGAATTACTCATGGCATGTCACAAGGAAATGCATGGAACGGGAAGTCATATGCGCCCATTACTTAGCCTCTAGAAAGGTTGAGTTATAGTTTATGGCTTAACATTTGCATGGTTTTCTTAGGCTATACGAACTCAAAAAGATATTGTTTTTAAAATACCACTAAAGCAGACTGTTTGTCAAAACATGAAACAATTATAAAATACACTATAACCATATTTAAGTTTGATAAAAATTATTTTTGACTGACCTTGTCTTTCACATATGTATCCAGCTCCATTAGTACATGATTCATCCACCCAATAAAATGACGATGAAATATCAGCTTTAGACATCTTCAAACAAGATTCCTTGCCTGGTCTTCCAAATTGCCAATGACTGCCCGTCTCGCCTGACGATGGTATACGAGTTCCGTCAGACCATTTCCAGTCACTCTCTTTATTGCCACCAATCCAAAACGATAGTGCTTGTCTGAATCCAGAGCTTGTATACATATTCTTTGCTTCACTTTCCAACCAGTTGTGAATAATATCCGTTTTAATCATTGCTAGTTCATCCCCGTTATTCTTGCATGCGGTTTTGGCATTTTGGTAATTTATAGGAGGATTCTTTTTGATGTGGTATTGACAATTTCCAAATGTGTTGTACTTCAATTCTATTTAAATAAACAGATCGTAGGATGATTTCCAATCGGTTATCTAGATTATTATATCGAAAATATAGAACAATATGATTCCTAAAGGCTGGGAGAAAACTGTTGTTTGTACGATTGTAGTTATGGAATATAACAATAGATACATTGTTTATTATCAATTACCAACATATACTTTTATGTGATGCCATTTGCTTCATTGGTGACCAGACAGACGGACTGCAACAACAATTCGATATATCAATCTAAATCAAATCATATGACGAACCGAAAAAAAGTAAAAACCAAGGACTATGCGTCGACGAGAAATAAAAAGACTGTAATAGTTTGCAAAATATGTGTAGAACTTTCACACTATATAGACTGTTTTATACCAATAAAAAAAAAAATAGTTAGACGTTTTGACAACAAAAATAAACGGAAAAGTATGAAACGCAAAGAACTTCAGAAATAAACGCCCGCGAATGAACCTCAAGAGAAGAACTCGCGAGATTATCGCAGAATATTATTTTTTTTTTTTTTATTATTTCCAATTCTGTTTACAAAATGGCGTATTCACTGGTATTCCATATTTTCATTTTTGTATTATTAACGTCGTTCTATAGTTGGTACCAAACCCAATCAGGTTTAGTCAAATATACTAAGTATTCGATCTTGACAGATATTAGAAATCGTTTTCGTTGAATATACTTCACGTTGACGTTAACATTTTATAAAATATGATTTCGAAAAAATCGTATTACAAATAAGCGCTTTAGGATGTATTTGAATAAACGCTAGTAGAATTCACAATTTTATTTTTATCGCTCTAAGATACAGTATGATGTTTTACTATTATAGACAACAATTTACGTTAGCTGTATATTTTTATGTGAAATGAAGTGCATTAGATGCTTGGAGCAAAGCATTTTTAGTAATTTGCCAGCTAAATTTAAAAGTATCCAACGCCAAATCTTTTTCTTTCCTAATAAACTTTAACATACACACACACATTCGGTCCCTCAATCATAATTTCATCTCTTCATTATGTTTTTATGAATTTTTTTCAATTTGTGTATCTTTTTTCATTGCACGCACAAGCTTGACCAGTGCTCCGCACTAACAGTAAGGGCATGATATAGCATATTGTGTTAAATTAACTGTCTTTATTTAACGATTGGACGTATTTCAATTTGTTGAAATTGTTTCTAATGTAATACGAACATTAAAATTGGAGTTAAAAATAAGCCATGACACAACATTTAGACAACTTGTAGGCTACAATGGCATTACAGCGCCATACACTCGGAACACCAAAACAATTCTATAAAATGCCCACTGATTCGGTAAAAAAACATTAACAAACGACTAATTACTACGACTCGGCGACTCGTGTCAAGTGTTACCTGGATTCTGTCAGGCTATTAGCCTGCTTTGAAATGTTTACTTTGTATTTGGAAATGTATATAATATATATCATTACAGCTTATCATCAGAAAATACAACAACAGTTCAGCCAACGACAACAGAATTAGCCAACAACAGTAAGACAACAAGCCGGTATTTGCTACAAGTTTAAGGCATGGACTGCTATAAAGATCAGTTAAAAGAGCAATGGTTCACAATTTTTTCCCAGCCACAAGTGAAAGGACAAGGCTACAATACCTTCAACAGAGTTTCAACTTGTGTAACATTTGAAGGTGATTATATGCTCATATGAGAAGATTTGTTATCTGTGGGCTTGCGTTTCATTTGTTATCTCGGTATTCCTGTAGTATGTGAATATAACTCTAACCTGGTACACAAACATGCTACGTTCAGGTGCCCGCCATCTTGGTTCAGATACTTCAGGAGTACCGTTATCTCATGCAAGCTAGACAATTCAATTTTAAATTTTATGCATGTAAAGGTTGTGGATTCTTTGAGATTTTTCTACAGATATAGCTGCTGGTTCATTCTTATTGAGATTCACTGGCCTAGAATCAACGTCATTGACTCCATTCTGATAGAATTATGTAGGCTACATAAGACGGAAATGGGCGAGATTTAAAAATCCTGACAAAGGATATCGGCCAACTTAATTAAGTTAGTAATTAAAATTAAATTGTATTTTATCTTCATTTAGGGCAAAATTAAACATAACCGGAGGAAGAATAACAAAATTGGAATCAATATTTAATAACATAAATCAAATGAATACTAAATAAAAATACATTAAAACAAAAATTACATTATCAGAACAAAGATTATGACTAATGGCCATTATCCGGCTTTGAACCAGAAACATCATATGCCAAATAAATTAGAAAATTATGAAATTTTTTTTTTCATACTTCTGTAGATGTATTTATAGAAATGGAACACTACCTTGGCAGAACTGTCCTTCGTACGGAGGGTAGCAGTTACATTCGTAAAAGGGAAATGATGTTTGATCATTACAAATGCCATTCCCTTTGCACGGGTCCGGTATACAAAGATCTAAAAAAAGGATAATCGCAATATCTTATTATTACTTAGAAAATATTTCATTCTAGACAATAGGGATAACATTTGTTTATTATTGGAGGAATACATTGCAATGGATGTGGCGCTCACCATTGATATCCGACTTATTAATAACAAAAATCGGCTTCATTGAAACGCGTCAAACTAAAAAAAAAAAAAAAACTTGTCATGCTTGGTAAATCTTTTCAGTGTCATCGAATTTATTTTTCTATCATTTTTAAGGTATGTATTGTTTTTGTGTCATGTAATTAGAAAGTAAATATCTACCATTAGTTTTTTTCGAAACTATTTGAAAACCGATGAAATGTAGCTCTATTGCTATATTATGTGTTCAACAATAGGTTTCAAATTTTAATTCAACATTAACTGAAGTTTGGTCATTGGATAAACTATATATATATATATATATATATATATAGAGGGAAGTTTCACCAGCCTAAATTATTTGATAAATTCTTACCATTTTCGCATCTTCTGCCAATTTTGCCGGCTGGGCAAAAGCATTCAACACCCGCGTTTGTGACGGAGCATGTCCCTCCATCAGAACAGAAATTGTTGTCATTGGGGCATTCAACTATTTCTACAAACAGAAATAACTCATTTTGAATAACTTAGTGGTCTTTGTGACAGTTGATTTATATGGATAACTAAAACAGTTCTCTTAAAGTTCCAAAATTTATATTGATGTCTCAATATTATATACAAGCAACAATAACGTATACGGACGAACAAAATCTACAAATCTTTTTTCCTGTCGATAAATAAAAGATCCAGTAGACATATAATCTACTGTCAATATTTTCTTAGCCACGAATTGTTACGTAATAACTGATGTTGATAAAAATTAACTTTCAAACGAAATCCTTCTAGAATTGCGTGGTTCAAACATGCACCTGACAAAGATCCTAAGCATTCAAGTACTTGATTTCGACTTTTTTTGTTAACTTGGACAGTTTTCTTGTACAAGCTAGAATACAAAACTCTAATTATGAATATTTTGAGGCGTTGATCTAATAAATATCATATTTATTTACATAATATAAAATTTGAAATCACTAAGGCTTTCATTATATTATAAGAGTTGAGCAAGAGTTTGGAAAAGTTTGCATGAAAATAGGTTTTAGGTTTTCTTTTTTTAATCCGAAATATTCAATTTACCTGTTTGGCAAATGTAGTAATGGTCATCTCCACATGGAACATCAATCCAATTTCCGGCAGTATCTATAGTAACGCAATTTTCCCTTCTATTTCCATTTGGTTCGTTACTTATCCAATGCTGCCAATGTGTCTTCCTGGAGTTAGGTAAAAAGTTGTATAAAATATAAACAGACTATGGTTGAGAGGAGAGATAAGCGTTCATGTTTTGCCATATTTGATTTTATTTTTATCAAAATAATTTTTTACTTGATAAAAATTTGTTACTGCGTTTTAAATATAACAAGATTCAGTATTTTCTGCATTGTAACTTTATATTTTAAACGGTACATTTAAACTTGTAGTATGCGAGTTTTCAAATAGTTGATGTCCAAACAAGAAATATGAAAATATGACGGCCAATCACGTATTTAATTATAAAATCATTTACGTTTGAAGAGATTTGATATAATAATATATTAAGATGTTTTATACCATCTATAAGTCTATAGTCTAGGATAGGCTGGAAGCCAGTTTAGAACGGGTGAAGATAAAACTGACCAATTTCCTTTTCCCCTATCTTTTATGACAGTACCATCATCCCATTTCCAAACACCTTCATTTTCTTGGTCACTTCCACCGACGAAGAATTGTCCACTTTTACTTCTATAAATCATAAACAACCTTATGTAAGTGAGAATTTTAAATATGTAAATACTACATTTATAAGTAAAGAGAGAAATACTTGAATATGTCGACATGTAGATCACATCTGTATCGATAAGGGCTTAGCTAAGTACCAAGTTTGTTTGCTTACAAGATCGGTTAACAACAGTGACTAAATTATGTGTGTTTTCGTGAATCAAAATAAAAGAGTAATGTTGTGTGAAATATCGGATCCCTAGAACTCGAAGTAAGCTTGAAAAAAAAAATAATAAATAAAAGTGATAGTCTTTAAGAAATCTATTAAATATATATGAGTATTAAAAATTCAAAATCAATTTGATATTATTTTCTGCAGCAACAACAAAATATAGCAATTCAAAAAATGATTGATACATTTTGTTTTTAATAATGATTTTGAATATGATATGGTAGAGTGGTAGAATATAATGCCACATAGTTCCAGGTAAGACCAACCTCTGAGTAAAATATTGTTGCATGGTTGGTATCATGTGCGATAAAATTTATATATAGATTTTTTCTCGAATATGTTTTTATTACAAATAGTCTCTACAATAATTTGCATCGTCAAGACAGGAATTAGCACTATACTGCAGAGCAGTTTTTTTAAATATTGTTATACTTATAGGCCAGTAATGAGGATTGATTATTTCTTGATATATATGTATTTATAATAAATCCACTGTGTTGTCAGAACTTGACATACTATTTATTATTCAATTTGTAACAATGTTGATTTCTGTGGCAATCCAATTTTGTTTTTCATTGTATCGCCACTGCTCGGAGTTAAGTTTTATACAAATAAAACAATATTGTTTCGAATGTTGAAATCATACTCGAGACTATTTCTAATCGTCGTTGCAATATCATCGGTCTTTATATAGGCTAGGTGCCCTGTAGCATCCAAATTCTTGCATTCAATTTTTGCTTCTTCATACGTGCGCTTGGAGCTATCTTCGTAATGAAAATTATATTGGACGGTTGAAACAGAATCTATAAAATAGTAATCGTTTTATGTTGAAGCAACGTCTTTGTTTTAAATTAGAGACTGAATCTACGTGCTGGTTATTATATATATTGTGAGGGAACAACAAAATTGTTCCCGGGTACCATTTATATATGACACGAACATAATGCTTTTTTTGTCCTGCTCTTGTTCAATTAAATAGAATGAGTAGAAAAAACATTTGGAAAAAAGAGATGATTTGAATACAAATTTATTCTCTAAATGGAATTGTAGTAATTACCGCTTTGACAAACGTATTTTCTTTTTGTTATACAACTAGATGATCCACTCAATTTTGCATTTCGACTAGAGAAACATTGGCTTGTACGATCTTCAATACTTGACCTAAAACAAAAAAAAGCTTACTTTACTTTCATTAATTAATTAACAGACGGCCAAAATGGCTTCCAGTCCAACTGGAGACGTACTAAAAACTGCAATTCATCAAAAGATGTACTGGATATAGTAACGATAAAACAAAAACGCATCACGAGACCTGAATTTCACGTAGCCATAACAAAAGAACATGAATGTATATATTAATATGAACAAATGCAAACCAGATTTCATATTGTACAGGCTCTCCATCATTCCATTTTAAATGACCATTCTCATATGACAATCCAATCCAGCATGAAGACGATCTATGAAAAAAAGAATGTAAGTGATAAATTTCAGATATATTCTAATTAAATAATGAAGAGTTTATGAGAACAAACTTTAAGCAACTTCAAACTTTATATTTTTGAACTTGCATGTATATATATATCTGAAATTTATATTATTATATATTATATATATATGTTGTTTATTTAATTATTTATATGTTTATTTCTTGACTGTTTAAAGAAATATTTCAAGGAAGGACGTCAGAATAAATTATTACACATAAACTCCACAATGATACACTTTTACATGAATAAATTTATTCAACGTGGTTTAACATCATAAACATAAAGTGTAAGACTTGGTATGTTTACACACTGTGTGTATACGGTTAATTCACAATTATTTTGACTGTTTGTGTATATCAGTTAGGCAAACATTTTGTATTTACTCATTGTTTCTACAAAATAAACACTGAAATTCTTACAAACGGTATTCTAAATTAAAGTATTGACAAAAAATTGAATTAGTTTTGTTTTTATTAAGAAAAGTGTTCTTCCTAAATCATGGAAAAATCGTGCACAAATTTTACCATGTTTTATTTAAGAAAATTGGAATTTTAACTCGAGCTCACCCTGCTAATTCTCTTACAGCGTTATTGATATTTTCATTTTTGATTTCCACGAGCCATGCATTTCTATTTTTGCAATCACTCTTTGCAAAAGAGAAGGAACCCTCGGATTCGAATAATTCCAAGGTATATCTGCCGACATTTTTAGTCTTTCCTGTTTAAATGTATATTTAAAATTTATGTGAAGTATTTTTGTAATATATAATTGACGCTCTCCTGAATAATAGACGAAAGGAAAACTTTACAAAAAAGGGAAGCAGTAGTGCTGCCGTCAACATAGTTTTTTATTTGATGTCGCAGAAGCTGGTCAAAATAATCTCTGCAATTTGCCAAATGAGTTAAGGAATAACTTTCTTCAAGATGTTAAACATTACCCCAAAAAATCTTTATTATCAATCAATAAGAGACGAATAGTTGAGTGATTAATAACGAAAAAGATTTGTCAACAACAACACAAAGAACACGTCAAAGTACAGCATTTTATCAAACGATCCATGGTGCATTTCTTGTCCAATAACTATGACAATCAGATTGCTATTCACGACATATTGCTACACTAATTTTTATAATAAACATCCATAAATTTGTATGAATGAAGTATTTTACGTGTAAATGCACCATCAGATGACAATATAAGTTTCACAAACTTTTTTTTACCTGAGATGGAATTTGAATTGTAGATGACTGAAAATATCAATGTAATTTTAAGAAGCATATTCAAAATCGGAACCAGTAAAAACTGGTTGATAAAATCAGATAATATTTGCTGGAAAATATAACGAATTTTAGTAAATTAATTTGTAAATCAGTGATGAGCATATACACAGTATTATAAAAACATTTATGATTTGAATTTTGGTAACGTGATATTTTAATTGAGTAAATAATTTATATTTAAAATATTTCACCAGAATTTATTTTGTTTTTGATATCGACAAATTAATATTTTTTATTTCTATGAATGCTTTAATGTATTTATCAAATAAACACGAATATTGTTACAAGCTTGTTAGCAAGTTTGTTTTCTCAGCACACAGTGTTGCTATGCTAACCATTTCATCGTTCAAACATTTACGTCCTTCGAACTTACCTAAAAATATTTATAACACGATCGTACATGCTTCCTGACCATAAATTATCTATAACTATGTTTAAAATCAACAACGGAAAATGAAATAATATTGCCAAATCAAATACATGGTTAAACGTGGGTTCAGTCAAGTTTCGTCTGGTTTGAGCCGCGCTAGCATTTTTCTATAATATTTTCCCAAAGCTAGGTCATAAAAACACACTCAGAAATTAAAGTGAATGGTTCTATGCGGCGCTGCGGTGACCACTCAAATGCTACTAATTTGGGCTGCATTTAGCACATGAATGGAATATTTTTATATCATAAACTAATTTACCTAACGATTTTGTGAAAAAGTAATCACGCTAGCTAATTAAGGTAGTTTCATCGACATTTTTGAAAATTGCTTTAATTTGAAATATTTTACAAAAAAGTACTATAATTTTCTTAAATATACTGTAATAGTGAAATAACAATTCTGTTACTATGTAAAATGTTTCTTATTTTTTATGATTTCTATTTGTTCTTAAACGTACTGGCTAATACATCATATTACAATGAAATAAAAATATTGCATTGATTACAGTTGACATAACAATATTGTGTACTTCCGTAGTATGTGTACCAGGTTAGGAATAAGCCATAATTTTATTCCAATTTTCCTAATTTTAGTTCTATTACGAGTCCGGGACTGTCTGTGTTAGCCAAGTGACCATCGCCCTGCATATAGGTTTCAGTCTCTTTACACAACTTGATGTAAAAAATAGGCGAACAAAACTAGTTACCTACATATACACATACTTCTGAAGCGCCCAATAGTGTATATTAAATTATGTTTATCTCGAAATAATCGTGAAGTAAAGTATTTCACAATTGACAACGATACATCTTATAACCCACATTTATCATTCTGAATTGCGCTTCGATAACAGGTGTCAGAAACAACATATTTTTCATCTTGTCATTTTTATCTGCTTCAAAATACTGTTAAGCGATTCAATTTTGAACGCGATTCAATTCTATAATTAACTTAATATATCGCTTTATGAAAAGTCTCTAATCTTTGTTTTGGTTCTTTCTGTCACATGAAACCATAATAAACAGAAACTCTCAATTATTTTTTGCTATCTCTTTCATTCTTCGAAAATCCTAACATGCTGTCAACATGACTGCATACTTCCTCGTTGTTATGGAACTTAAGATTCCGGATATGCGTGATATTAATACTCATGGAACGGCGGATGAGAATCAATTCAGTCTGAGCTTGTCGAGAATGAGTAATCAAAAAGCCTATTTAAATTGGTATTCTTTACCAAGCAACACGTATGTTTAACCTTGAGTCGTGTCGCACTCACTTTTTCAGGAACAAATTCGGAATGCATCCAAATTTTTATTGAGAGTGAAATACTAAATTACAAAAACATTGAGTGACTTCAATTTTCTTCGATTGCTTGTAAATATTTATATATTTTCAGAAAGATTCCTGTTCAGAATACTTAACAATTAAGTTTGGATGTATTCACACTTGAGGCCAAGAACACAAAATCGTATTACGCTTTAGAACACTGTCCTGGACTTAATTTCTATATCATGAGAATCTTAAAATACTCGAATAAAGTTCAGTGTCTGTGCAAATAAACATTAAAGGCAACCAATTATCAGATTCGATTTCATAGCTTGAGATTAATCACAAAATGAGTGGTATTAGTCATTAGACTATTGCATTTTAAGCAGCATATGGTTTCGTTTTTGCTAGCAATAGTCTGGCAATAAATGTAGTCACTTTTAAAATGTTGTATCACAAAAGATAATTAGTAGTTTAAATTTATTGGGAGTTGTTTTGCTCGTTTTATTTCTTGTTTGTCTATCGTACCTTGCACGGTGTCTACGTGGCTACAGATACACGATCACAAAAAATAGTAGAATGTCTAAAAATAACAACGAACCGATGACAACAATCTGGGCACTCAGAGACGAATTGCAGGCAATAATAATATCTCGATGCAGAGTTTGTTGTCCCTGATTTTATCCCAACTATTATCAAACGTTCGTGCGTCCCCTAGGTTCGTGCAAGACGTCAGTAGCTTTGCACACGTTAACCTGAATTCGTGTTTAATTTTCAAGTAAATTTTCTTTCTAATCTTTGTTATATATGCGTATGCTGTCAAAATAATTAACGCGTACAATACTCTTCTTTATAAAAAAAAACTTTGCAGACAAATAACACAGAGTGGATGCATCGATACCAGGTGAACGAGAAATTCTGAATTTTTGAAATTTTGACTTGTTTCATGGTCTTTTCACAGGTATATTCAAAGTCATTTTGAATGCTTTGTTCAATCAGTCAATGCCCAGCAGACCTAAACAAAATAAGTTCAAAAATTGTGGATCTGTTCGTGTATAACAACTCATATTAAAGCAATAACGAGCAAAATAATAAGCTTAGTACTAGTTTGCATAATTGCGAAACTAAAGTGGAATACTGATGATTCATGAACAGAATTACTGATACTCACGTAAGCGAGAGATCTCTTAATCAAAATATTATTTTATTCCGATATCTTCATTTAGAATTGATCAATTGAGTCATTGTCTTGGAATGAAGTGAATTGTGCAAAATACGCTTGTCCATAGAACATTGTTAATTTTAGAAACTCGCAAAAGTTGTATGTTCCTTCAGCCATCATCAAAACAATCTTTTTATTTGACATATATATAATTCTAATTTATCAATTTACGAAGACGTTCCTCCGTTCATGTGTTCAACAATCTGATGTAAATTAATCTATATGTTTGATGTCGTATTGAAGAATGCGTGTACCTTTTTGATGATAGCGTTATTGGAATAGTCAAGCAGTTGATTGCAACCCGTGATTCACGAATGTTTCACAAAATTGTTTCTGAATTGTAAGTGATGTGAAATCAACTGGTATAATAACCAACATCACCATTTGCCAGATTTTCTCTCACAAATTCTTGGCTGTATTGGATAAATACGTATCCAAAGCACAACTTATTTCATATATCTCTCAATTAAAGAATCGCATATGCAAATTGCCAAACGGAAAACGGTCGAAATAGAGTATTATCAAGGGATGCCAAGAATTTAATATTTAATTACAAAAAAACATTTATTATCTTGAGATAAATGAGAGAACACAATATAAATCAGAACCAGTAGTACGTTTCCTCGTGACGTTTCCAATAACAAATACTTATACATTTACAAAATACAGTACTTACAACAGTGTTATATACAGATCTCATAATTGAGCAAGTAGAAACCCTGAAATCGGAGCGTCAACCGAAAAAATACTTCTAATTTTTGAGATAGTTTAATAGTAGTCTTGGCACAGTAAGGATAAATCCAATGTGAAAAATTATTATCTTTAAATGATATTCTGTGTAAATATCAAAAAACTTTTCTAACGACTCTTTGGTAGCGCCAGCTATACAACTGATAATAAATAATTCAAGTAAGTGACTTCCAGGCTGTGGTTTTATTATTAATAACAGTAATATATGGAAATGTTTTTTTTTGTTCAACTCAAGCTCGTATATATAGTGTAGGTGGACATCAACAGTGGCCTAATGAATAATAAGTAAATATTACGATATTACTTTGAACTATACAAAACGATTTTCATTTCTCAGAAACACTAGACATTACATAACAAATAAAATAAATTTGTCCTCAATTGAAGTAATTTTTTCCAAAGAATTGTTTTGACAATTCCGACATACGCGTTATTTCAGCAAAGAGTTTTAGTGGCGTGGAGTACTTCGTTATTAAATTTTAAACTTGATTTGGCCCAAATTATTTAGTGTATTCTTTGACATAGCGAAAGACCTCGAATGTTGGTATACAGCCATCGCGAAGTTTTCTCGTTGTAATGCGGTCAGCGTTGTGTTTGCGTAAAAGATTAGCAAATATGAAATTATAAACGTTTCATTTACCCATGGTTGGTAAAGATATTTAACTTACTTATACTTGATAAACATATTAATACAGTTTAGTACTGAGTATTTCTATGCTAAAGGCAATCTTGCTAATAAGCGTGATATTTCATTCTTCATTTCAATTTTGAAATTTGGTTCAAAATTGCAGTCGAGCAATAATCACAGGTTTCAGCTACGGTACAATAGCGTTTAAATCAAGTATACAAACACAATTTTATTTAGTGCAAACATTTTTACATTTAAAAAAATGTAAATAAATATTGGTAAAGTTTTCTTTTATTTAAGACCTGTATTGTAATTTTACCAAACAAGAGTTCTCATTTTGGTTGAAATCGGAAGCTCCAACAATGCATATGGTTCAAACCTCAAAATAAAAAGGTCATCTGTTCCTTCAAGTATTTTTTAATACTCGATTGTAAATTGATCGACCGATCGATTGAAAACAACAAACTGTATTGTCAGTATAAATAATATTGAAGACGTACAGGCTTTCTCCCTCTTCTAAAGTAAACCAAAATATATTTGGATTGATATGACGTGATAAAAGAATACCGTTTGTTGAAATCACACATATTGAAATTCAGTCAGATTAAATTTAATTATTAATTGAATTGCGTTCCCTAAAAAAAGTATTAAATCAACCGGGAATAATTTTTCAAAGTTTTTATTCACAGAACTTCATTGCGATCGTACTTTTATTGCGATTAAAATCAATATTTGATAAACTTGACAAGATTCCAGAATTTTACGCAACCATTTACAATGTACAGATATTTCATGGTACAATGGGACACTTCAACTGGCGGTAGATCAAAGTTAAACCTAAAAATTGGAGCGCATGGAGGGCATGTTTGTCAACATTTCATCCATGTTGATTAAATGTAACTGTATTTATTTAAATATTTTACAAATCATATATCAGCCACCTGTGCTTTCCCAGAAAGGTGCTTTAGTTTAGAGAAATAGATGGATCAATGGAATAATAACGTTTCTATCTGTTTTTCTTTATAAATAATACTGTAATTTGCATATAAAAGTACGATCCTTTGCCAGAATATTGAGACATCGTTTGGAATAGTTTGTACACCGAATAAAATGAAAAATCAAATACTCATCTTTTTAAGAATATGTGGTCTAATCGTTGTATTTTTGACTTATACGGACTGTGAAAGGTGCTATGAATGTCAACCATTAAAGGGTAAGCTATGGTATAAGGTGTCCTAAATGTTGACCTTCCTTTAAAAATTATGTGGGTATTACTTTGTATGTCAATCCGTTATAATTAGGTAAACTACCTGATGATAAACATGTTTTGACTTTAATAGTGTTGGTTATGATTTCCATTATGGCTATAAGTTCACGCATTTTTATGATTGATTTTTAAAACGGGGTATTCTGAAATTTCTAATCGCCAAGTCAGACCAAAATAGGTCGCGGGTTCGGAAAATGTGGATCGTTAAAAGACTTGGCGGTCGAAAAAGCGTTTCAAGCTACGAAAATAGCCTTTGTATGATACAGAAAAAAGCTTTTTTACTAATTTTTTTACATTTTTATACGGGATGTGGGATACATTTTGAAATTCTTCCGACCAGAGCACAGACTTGGTGTATTCTTAGTATCTAATTTTGCACAACTTTTCTCAGGCTTAACCTACACAATTTCAATGAGGTACTTTTTATATATGTTATTGTTTTAGGAGGAGAGAGTTTCAGAGATTGTAGATCGAGTAATTCATCAGTGTATAGACGTGATGGGAACAACGTATACGTCAATTTGGTAGTTGATGTTGCCGATATCGAAATTGAATGGCTGAAAATCAAACGCCGAGTTTATAATGGAAATCTTTGCGGACCAACAATACGAATGAAACCTGGAGACACCGTTTATGTTCATTTGGTAAAACAGTGTTTTTATTATTCCCATTTTATAAGATAAATAAGAGTGAGTTTGCATTGAAAGCAATAAAATTGGTAATTGAAATCATATTTCAAATAAATAATTGTGTAGTTTAAAATGAATTCGAGATATGCAACTATTGAGAAGTATGAGCTGACTTTTTATACAAATTTAATAATATCATTTTCAGGAAAACCGCCTCGGACCAGATCAACCGGAAAAAGAGCTGAATGAGATAAGACACCCTAACACTACAAATATATATACACATGGACTGCACATATCTTCTCTGGTGAAATATGTGTCCAATGCGTGGATGCTTTCATTCGAAATTAATGTTTAATATAAAGATTGAGAGTATTATTCCAATATAGTCAGCAAACGTTTTCTCTCATTTCTATTTAGCCTCCAGGTGACGACGTCTTCACAAGAGTAGATCCTGGAAAATCTCACAATTATTCATTTAATGTAAACGTAAACCAACCAGCTGGCACGTATTGGTATCATGCTCATTGGCACGGATCTACCTTTTTTCAGGTTTGTAATGACTTCCCTCTATTTAGTAAACATATATACATCAAAAAAATAACAATACATTGAATTTGATAATGCACTGCATAAGAGTAGCAGTCACATAGTATTTTGTTCCCAATTTGCTTCCAATTTTGAGATTTAAGTAAAGAAAATTGAGCTAGTGTTGCGAAAAAATTTTTTATATTTTTTGGGTCGAATTTTACGGGTGCGACAGCATAATGTTTTAATCATCGTTTCCATACTGTGGAGGAATGTTGCTATGTATTTGCTTTAGCATTGCTGATATTTTGGGGTATTTTATTATAACCCAATTACTTATTCATGTACACATAATAAACTACTTAAACCGTGCAAAATCCAGGGTGTAAATTGTGCATAACAACAGCTAATAAACTTTAAAAAGTGAATAATCAACGGAGCAGAGTTTTAACATAAATAGTGGGAAGAATATTGGTATCCGAAATAAGCGAAGGAAAAAATAAATCGAAATCGGTTGGGTACTAATGGTTTAAGGCAAGGACGTGCAACCTTTAATACAAGAGGGTCAGATACAAATAACTGTATGAACTTGCGGGCAGCACCTTTATTTGAAAAAGGATCTCGAGTAGTTGCACGCACTAAAAAGGAATTGTACTCCGGTATAGACTTTGCAACGCAAAGAGATTGGAAATAATCGCACATACCAGATTATATTAAATAACAACTCATTTTGTGCGCCGCACAATTTTCCCTGTGGGTCGCATTTGACCCGCTGCCGCAGGTTTAACATCCCCGGATAAAGCATTAAACTTAACGCACGGCAGGATATATTCTTGGCATCAAACCCCCAAACCTTACTCATGGTATACTAATTTGGAATTGTCAGACGTATCAAAAAGACTGATTTAAAACTTTATTGTAGGTTACGAGTGGTTTATCTGGAATGTTGATTGTTGATGATGAATCGACCAATATGGATGTGGAACTAGATGCCGTTTCATGCCCGAATCATTGTGAACATGACGTTGATATACTGCTTCAATCAACGTTGCAATACACCAATGATTCGGTAGACTTTATACATGAAGCCCAAGAACAGATTGGAGATCCTTTTAGGTAACTACGTTTTTCTCGTCTTTTTTGATTACTGTTTTATTTTTCTATACTGACCGGGCGCCACATTCTCTAAATAAACGTTTCTTTAGTCTAAACTTTCTATAGTATTTTTTTCTCCCTTTCAACACTTTTTGTGATGCCATTTATGTAACTTTCTTAAATTTTTATTTTATTTTGTCCATTTTATCCCTTTTCTTTTCTAATTAATTGCCAGGTTGAACAAATCCACTGAAGATTGGCTTATGAATGTTGAAAACGGATTTGATTATTTCACAACAAATGGTCTGTACAATCCTACGTTAACGATTCAGAAAAATCAGATGAAAAGATTTCGGTGAACAGTTTTTTTTATATATATATATTGGATCCCTAATCAAAATCGTTCTGCCTGCCTGTGTAACTGTTTGTCTGTGTGTTTTACTGTAACGGCTAAACGACTGCAACAACCTAGAGGAAATTGCTCACGTGAGTTATCCTTTCACCCTAGTGAAGTGCGTTTTTTAAAAGTCCGGAATGATATTTCGTGACCATGGCAGCAGAAAAATACGCTCCGATTGGTGAAAAATTTGTAATCTGACAATTTGTCGCCTTATTCTCGTAAACTAAGTCGGAGATTAAAACTTCAAGATTGACCTACCGGGCCTACCCCCTCACCGTTCCCCGTGGAAGATATTGCTTTTTCATCAAGCCGTCCTATATCTCTCGTAAACTTTGGATATTTTAGTGAACTTGTTTTAAATATTAGCCCGAAAACAACACGAACGTAAGGATGCGCGCGACAGCCAAGACAAGGGGTTCCAAAACTGGGGTACATGTACCACCAGGGGTATATTACATCAAGCATAAAGATATTCTTACCGCAGTTTTCGCTTCGACTACATTAGAATATTTGTTATTACCTGATCTTATTAATTTGAAGACCTGAATGTTTCGCCTCATATTAATGAACTACTTGTTGCTAAAAAGCAGGTTTATCCACCACACTAGCTAGGCTGCTGGGCTCATACAGTCTGTATATTGTTAGTTTGATTGTAGGGTTAGTTTAGCCTGAATTAAGCTACATTTGTATGAATGCGCTTTGATCAGTACTAATCACACAGATTTTCATACTAAACTATGGAAAAAAAAAAATTTTTTTTTAGCAAGGTTCAGGTGGATGTAACATATATTTCCTGACTATAAAAAATAAAATGTGCATCAGATTAAGTTAAGCTGTTGAAAATATGAAAATAGTTATGGGGTAGGCCTAAACGAGCGAATATAAATTGTCCAAGGGGTACGGATGAACAGAAAGTTTGGTAAACCCCGCCTAGCCTGATGCTGTCCTCACGTATCAGCGGAGATTCCAGGCGTCTACTGGCCTGTTTATCACATTGCTTGCTCAAGTGTTGATATGAGATATGAAAACTTCAAATAAACTTTAGAATTGTTAATGCGGGAGGATATGTTGGACTCGAGTTAGAAATAGCAAATAATGGAGGTACTGGACAATGCGTAATCAGAGAAATTGCATTTGATGGTGTTTATCTCGATGCTCCTAGAAAGCAAATATATCAACAAACTTATGTTGCAATTGCTGCACGAGTTGACTGGATGATTTATTGCGATACGCCAGGAATATATCAAGTAATTCCCTATTTTAAAATAAGAAAATATATGGATGTTTATTTGCAATCACGTGATCTGCAATAAAATGATTATCTGTTCAAAAGATGAGTAATTAATATACAATTACAAGGTTATTAGATACTATCGCTTGCATCTCATTTATTAAAATACATTCTAATAAGTTACCAACGACTGTTAGATTAATTTTTGATGAAAACCATATAAAATAATTTGAAACTATACAAATATTGTGCAGTAATTTTTTATTGAAAGTTTGAGAATTATATGACAACGATATAGTACGGTATTGATTTAAATTGCTAAATCAAGAAAAAGTTTGTTAATTTGTTCAAGGTGAAATTCATTACATTGTACGTGTAATATAAAATGCAATAGAATAGCATATTAGTCTGTTATAATTTATTCCATAATATGAATTTTGTAATATATTGTTATTGGATTTTTATTTATTATTTTTATTAGCTTCGTTCAATGTCGCTGCCCGATGGTGAATGGTCAATTGGAACATTTCGTAGATACAACGGTACATTCTTGACCATTAATATTATTGAAAGCAACTTGTCAGTTCCGAGTTTTTCAACTGCTCTGCCCACCAGACCAGAGTTCATCAGTGACTTGCGGAATATTAATAACGTACCAGAAGAAAACAAATTCATTGTTGAACTTTCGGACGATTTTTTCATGAATCGTCAAAAATTTGCCAAAAAAGAAGATTACAGGTAAGTAACATATAGCCCTGCACGCAAACTAAAGGTTTTGCGTTTTTCATGGGAAATTCAAACGGCCGTTTAAATGTTTTTTACAATTTAGCATCTTTGTTTTGCCTAGCTTTTTTGTATTTATCCCAGACATAGAATGGAGGTCGGAAGCGTGCAGGAATGGACGTTTGTTAACTCTGCTCAAAGAGCGCCACACCCATTGCACATTCATGTTAATCACTTTCAGGTAAAGCAGTAGTATATGAAACTTTCGATTTTTAATGGAAGCTACAATAACAAATAAAAATACGCGTCATATTACTACTTTAAATAGGTAAAAAGTACGTCAGGCACAATAAATAAAAATTGCAAAAAGGTTTCCCGCGTGATGGAAAAATTTCACAGCAAAAAAATCTTTACTAATAAATATATGTTGATGTAAAATTTATCAGTTAAAGAGAAGAAGCTAGCTGCAACTATTTTTATGTTAACAGCTTATTTTAAATAGAATATATACTGATGGTTGCATTGGTGCGGATATAAAGGGCTAGCTATATGGTTTACTTTGGTAAACACTGAACACTAATTTATATAAGCCATATTGATTATGTGACCTCATCAATAATCCAAATGAACTTTGATTTATTTCAGGTTATTAGTTACAACGATTATACAGGCCCTCTGAGCGGTAGATCACAGCATTATTTCTCGGAATATCCAACGTCTGTACTACGATCTCAAAAGGGTGACCTCTGCAACGATACGTACGCTATCCCTTCACTTCAATACGAAGGTTGGATTCAGAAAAAACCTCTTTTTTATCTTACAGTCCACAGGCTGGATTAAATAACGACCGACAAATATTACAAGACAAATACAATCTTGACAGATTGCTTAAAATTTGTTTTAGTTTTACTACACAAAACTTTCTAAATTGAAAACGAACTCAAATATAATCATTTTTAAATCCATTGTCTGCAGAAAAGCAGTATTTGAGTTACTAAGTGATTTAGGTAATTCACTGATGTTCAAATACGGCTTGAATATTGAACTATAATTTTAACGCTCCGTACATATGATGCTTTAGTATATATAACGTTTAAAAGATTCCAGGCAAAACAAACTTAAAAGAGTTAAAGAGTTTTTTTTTTTAAATTGGCCAATAATAAACTTTAGGCAGGCCTGATACAATGTCATATTTTCTTATTTTGAGATCCAAACTTTATTTGGCCTGATCATCCGGACAAAAAGTTCATAAATCACAGGAAACGCTGGGAGGCGCTAAAACAAGGCGCGGAAAACGGGAAATCAGTGGGCTACGCGAAAAGAGGAGATTGGAGAGATGTAATCAATGTACCACCTTATTCTAACATAACGGTAATTCCAGTGCACAGTGCTATGTTTCGAAAAATTAGTTACATGTATATCCTACTGGAGAAAAACTTTTTTTTAGGTTCGATTCAATGTACATGAGTACGATGGCCCAGTAGTGATGCATTGTCATGTCTTAAAACACGAAGATTTAGGAATGATGCTGACTGTTGATTCTGTCAAGGGTAATAGAATTTTGCAATTAGTTTTATTTATTGTTGTTTTGCAAGTTGATAACAAATGTAAAGACTCAGTGGTTGAGAAAAAATGACCCAATGGGTATTTCTTTCGTTCGAATTTAAAATTTGGAAATCAATCGAAAGCAAATCAACCCACACATAATGTGAAATGTTCCTAATTGATGGTTTACCGAATATTTCCAGCCGGTAGACTTTTTTTTATACTACCAGCTGCAATGGGCTCCTTGTCCTGGGCCTTATGGAAGAAATGGTATGAAATATATCTTAAAAAACTATTTCTAGCATGGTTTATATACTATACTATTCTCCTTTTTAGCACTAACTTTCTTATGTAAAAAAAAAATAAAGTCAAGTTCCTATTTTCCTAGATATAAAGACGTCGAAGTATATTCCGAAAAAAGATCTGAATTGCAAGGAAGTTGAAAAGTAAGCCTTGTGATCACATTCACTCTACGTATTTACATATTCTTGTTCTTAAATGTTACCTGCTTTTCTATTCCAGTTGTGAGTAGTTTCAATTTCCAATTACGCTAAAAGAAAATCGTTTAAAAATGTCAAATGCGCTTATATGCAAAATAATTATTCGTTTTTGTTTTTCTTAGAAAAACAGAACAAAAAGGATTGGTCGGAAAAGAAATTACAATTATTGTTCTATTCTTTGTCTGTCTTGTATCAATTGTATCTGGTTCAGTGTTTATTTTTCTATATTGTAAGACAAAAGCATCTGTTGAGGATATGGTCTTTATGAATTTAAAGTAGGCCTATATACTTTTTTCTTGTCTATGGAGTTATTTCTAATATATTTAATTTGATGTTTTTAATTTAAAGTATTCTACATTTCTAACTTTTCATTTATATTTTGATGAAATTGAATTAAGTGTCTAGTCAGATAGAGAGATGGACCATGATGATATTTTAACTAAAGTGCGTATGTTCAACATTTTACTCGAACCCACGACGAGACAATGACCATGTCATCAGCAACTTATATCGGGTCCTAAACAAACTTTATTTCGATATTTATAAAGAAATGCTTCTAATTCGAGCACGGATTATATGATGAATTGTGTCACATTTTCCTGTCAAAGTACAATTCTTGTTTGGGGACGGTATTTAGATACTAGTGGGGTATGATTCGAACCTTGGCAAAAATTCAGTCGATATATTGTTAGTTTGATTGCAGTGTTTGTTTAGCTTGGATTACATTGGTATGGATACTTATGTGTGCTTTGATCAGTAGGCTACTAATCACACACATTTTCATACTGAACTATGAAATATTTAATTTTAAAGTTTTGGCAAGTTTAGAATAGTGTAATAGGTGTAATAGGTTACCTATTTTTTAAAATCCGAAAAATGTGGATGTTTAATTTTTTGCAATCACGTAATCAGCAGCACGTAATCCGATTTATTTGAATAAACTCTCAGAAGTTACCAACTGCTGTTGGATTAATTTTTGTTGAAATCTATATGAATTGATTACAAACTATACAAATTTTATGCAGTTATTTTGAATTGAGAGTTGAGAGATTGAGAGAAAAATGTCACAACGATATAGTGTAGTATTGTTAATTTTTACAAAGTGAACTTCATTGCATTGTACATGTGAAATCTAATGCGATAGAATAGCATATTAAATGCGGTGTCGTTAGTAGTGAGAATTCGTCGTCTTTTTCAGATATAGAGCTTTGGAATTACTTGCACGTACTAGATTAAACTAATTTCAGCACTCGTTATGCGGACCGCACATTATTCAAAATTATCACTACTCCGCGGATCGCACAATTTTTCCAAATCATTTGTTGGGTAGCCTCCAGAATAGAGAGAGACTGTTGAAAGCTTCTTTGAGCTCCGTAATCAACGATGAAATTTTGGACGAGCTTCTTCTGAGCGCTAGAGATTATTAAAGCGTGCAGACAACAATACAGATCGTTATGACTCCACCAGCAACAATGTTGAAGCTGAGCGTTCTTTCTCCTTAAAATAAAGGATGAAGGCATGCCTGCGCTCATCAATGACGTCCAATCGTATTTCTGATTTGTGATTTGTGTGTTCTTCATTGTCACTGTGAAATAGTCTCTGATAAGAAGATCAATCGGGTTGTGGCGAGCATAGTTGTCGAAAAGCGAAGAATGGACTTTTAATCGTGGTGATGTCTTTTACTGATTCAGATTGCGTTAAAAAAAAAAAAATTTAAATAAAAAGTTGTTTGGGAAAATAGATTTTGTATTTACGAAAAGTCAGCCGAGATTTTAAATTAGTTGATTATTGACCAAATGCGGTTTTTTTCTGCTTAAAGAAGTGGTGTCTTAAATCCAATGTCATTGCACAAAATTACAAATTAGGGCTGGCTATGCAAATGCTTACAATTAAGCCACGTTGGGCCCAGAAACATGATCTGCCTCCTGTAGCATTGAACATTCAGACATAGAATGTATTCATATGTACAGACACCAAAATCACGAAGCTTAGAACAATAATGCATATTTAACTTGAAAATAAAGGTTATATTACTAAAGGAGATACATTGTGTACACTGTGTCTTGATTACCAAGTTTGTATATTTATTACTAGTATTATCCATATCTTTGCCATCCGAGTCGTTTCATCAATTCTGCCATTGTTTGCACTTGCACTATCCAATCACACTCCGTGGTATCAGTATCACACAGTCTTTTAAATCCTATTCTATCCCATCGTCAGGGAATTCGCCATCAAAATTAATTACAAATCTTGGGTGTTTGGAAGTGTGTTCGTTCTCTTTCTTGAAAGTAGCTTCTGTATATAAGAACGTATATCTTATTAATCGAATTTTATCTAATATTTTTTGTATCTTAAGTTAACAATATATTTTTTTAATTTGAATTTTGTAAGTTAGTCGAGTGAAGTATAATGCTGAAAATGTTTCGATATCAATCCATCATACTGCCTTACTTCTATAGATGATTAATAACCTTTTCTACATGCCTTTACAAATTAAGAACAAATACATACTCACATTACATAGCCAGACGATCAGAATAAAACCTGAAACATAAAAGCACATGATAACAATAGCGCTCTGGAAAAAAAAGTTCTTTTTTAAATATACTAGAAAGCAATGAGTAGAAACAGAAAACACAATCACAAAATTAAATTTGAATCGTGCGCCTCTAAAGCGAGTAAATTATTTGAGATTCACCAGGATTTTCTCATTGGTTTGGGCTTATTCTGATTGGGTTGTCTCAGATTGTTAACTGCAGCGGAAGACTTTTAAAGCCTGTGGGACAGTACTGCTATATTGTTTCGTGAATATTATGAACAGTAAACATACTTTACTTTGACAATTCAGCAATATTAATTTTTTATATTAGGTTATTTTACTTAACAGCATAATTACGAAATTCATATTTTGACATTTTATTGCAACCAACTCCCTTTCTCTTCTTTAAAATTTGAAATCACTTGCAGAAGAATAAATTGGAAATCGGAAAAAAAAATCAAGACGAAGCCAATGCTATATGTTATTTGCTGTTTTAGTAAAAGATTATCTATCAATTCTCTACTCTAATAATAACCAAAATTAAATCACGTCTAGTTTTGCGTTATCAGAGCATAGCAGGTTGTGGACATGAAGCGACTTCAAACTTAATGTATGAACACATCCATTGTGTTTTCCAATTCAAATTACTTCCTTGTTAAAAATAATTTTAATTTTGTGTTTCGTGCTTACCAACAACTCCGACTGATATGCCTATCCCAATAGCTTTGTTATCTGATAGATTGTAGTTACCACATATGGCATCGTGTCTTATTTTACAAGTAGTGTTGTAGCAATATTCACAATGCGTTGAATTTATGGTATAAACTCCACCTGCTTTGTTTTTCTAAAAAATATATAACACAGACAAGACCTAATTAACCAAGAATTTTGAAAAAATAAAAAATAAAAAGGATTTTACCACTGTGCATAGGAGCGCATTTTAAAAATGAATTCATAACCATTTCAGACTATGACTCAGCAGTGCCAAGATGCATGTGAATTATAATGAATATATTATGAATAAGAGTGCATTAAACTTATTGTAAGCAACTTGAAATTATTGGAGTTTTATGACCAAGCAATACATTTTTTTCAAGTTTAGTGAAATAATCTTACATAAAAAGATTTCATTGTTACAACTCACAACGGAGGCAAAATTTTAATATGTCTCTTCCCGACAATTAACAAATAGAGACTGCAAATACTTCTTTCAGTACTTAGTAAATAAGTATTATTAAATTGTATATACTTACATTGCTACTTGCTGTAATTTCCAATGCTAGAAATAACGTTGTTATTGAGATGGTTCTGACTGCATAAAACATAACCCTATTTTATATATGTATTTGTAGCGTATTAACTCTATATAAGAAGAGCATAATTAAAAAAAAACATGATACACGTTTGCGCATAAGGGACAATATTTTACTAATCTTTGACCAATATTTGCCTCTTGAATTGTGGCCAATTCGACACAAATTACTGATTTGATCAAACTGATAATATCCAATATATTACCTTCCTAAAGTATGCATACAATGTTTTCCCATCATATTTTTATTTAAATGATAAAATAAAACTTCCTGCATTGTAATACAACACATATGCTTTCTGTGTTAACTTATTGCAGTAATATTTAGTAATAATTTTTAGTCATTTCCACAAAATCAATAAACTATTTTCTGTCTCATAAACTATTGATCATATTTGTTTTTCGATGAATCATTACCAATTCGTGAAAATGTCTGTCTAGCACAATTTTTGTCAAATAGTGCAAGTAGGTTAACTCCAGTTCTTCGTAAAATGTTATCTTTACATTACGTTAGCGCGTTACGAATGCAAAATCGCTTTCTCACATATCGACAACATATAAATAATAGAATCATTTTTATGCGCATGATTAGCATCGTGTTATAACATTCAATCGACAAATTTCATTTTATCAACCACTCAACCGTGTCTAACGTATTGATAGAATTGGAATTTATATCGGAACTCACGATAGCATTTCAGCCTCCCTTTTTTGTAACAACACCAATATCACTAATACGTTGAACGAGAACACAAGTTTGGCGCCCGAAACCCAACATATGGACCAGGTATACTTTAATTAATGCCTAAACATTGAAATTTCATGTTGTTAATTTTTGAACAAAATTGAAGTATGTGTAAAAGTATATATATATTTGGTCGATTAACTTTGAGGTTATAATTTTGGGACAAAAGTAACCACTTTTCTTGAAATGTACTTTTATTTTTCGACAATATTGATACTTCATAATATTTTTAAAGTAAATGCAAATCAATATTGAATAATACAAACTTTTATCCGAAAGTGGAAACACTTGCCCATTAGGACAGATTTTTGACGTTGTATGAAGAGGGCGGGGCCTATCAGCAAGAGTTAAAAATGCCTTACCGATAAGGTCATCCCTTACGGATGCGCTAAAACGTACCCCGCAATGAAAATTGACCCTGGTAAATTTTATATAGCTCAAGTTATTAAAAATGCGCCTAAATAACAAACTATTGTAATCAATGCATGAATAATCAGTTATTGAGGACGACTCATTTTATTCAAAATAAAAGCTGTTAATAAATGTAGCAATAAAACAAAATATCGAGAGAAATTGCAACATGTTTCAGTACTAAACATTGAGACAAATGCGGATTTTCTAATAGGGTTAAAATATAAGTAAATATTTACATTGCATAAACTACATTGTAGTTTTAAAATATATTTGTACAGTAAACTCAGTTCCTATTATTTAAAAACCCCCTCCTCCATCACAACCCCCGCCCCCAGAATCACATCCTCCTCCGCCACTAAAACTGCATCCGCCACCTCCGCCTCCACTCGATTCGAATCCTCCTGAATGGCAACCAACATCATAGTTTCCACCATGAGGCAAACAATGATTGCTTATTACGTTGCAATTGCTTGTGCTGTCTGCTGCAAAGTGATTATTTGTAGTTGAACTCGATTGCAAGGTGTGATTTTGCGTTCTGTTGTTATATCCATTGCTCGGTGCCCAAAACTGGACAACTGAGTTTCCTGAATTTCCTAATCGTATATCACTTTTTGAACAAATTACCTGTTAAAATGACAATTTCTTTTTATTGAAATATCCAAATATTTATTTTGGATTATAAAATACTATTAGTTATTAACACTATTATCAATTATGAATCTTTGTAAGTGTTGCGCGCCGTATTTTCAAACTAGTATAGGTAAAAGCAGTTACAAATGTATTTGCAAAATATCGTTTTATTTCCGGACGAATATGATTATTTTATTTCATAATATGATTCTTAATAAATTATTCAATTCCTGGTTGGGGTAAGGGCGTGAAACTCGCACCGAATTCAATATAATAGTTTTGTTGAAAACAATGTATAATCATAAACACTTGTTGAAAATTTTCTATTTATTTTACTTGTTGTATTTTATGAAGCTTTAAAGAAAGTTCAAAAAACATTTGTACTCACTTGACGGCAGTTTTTTAAAGCAGAAATTATCACGAGGAGAGCTGAAAATGAGAATCTACAAATGAGAGGCGTTTTTATTACATAATAACACTATTTTATCTCTTAGACTAACGAATGTGATCAATTTGACTCGACATTCAATCCACAACATGGTAATTTGAAACAAAAATGGCATTTCTATTGAAAATGTCAGGTTAAAGATTTTTGTATGTTCAAAAATTATTGACACTTAGATTTCTTTTCTGGGTATATTTTTCTAAATCCTTAAATTGCTAATGCTATAACATTTTTTATTACTAACCGATTAAACCCCCAACAACAGCGCCTGCAATCCAAACGCGATACTTAGTTGTACCTTGACACATAGATTCATTTCTATTCCTTGTGCAATTTGAATTTGTGCATTGTACACACATTGTTGAATTCTGTTGTGTGGATGCATTTAAATGTTCTTCTCTCTGTATAAATGTTTATTTAAAAATTATTTCTAAGGTTTATCAAATTCCTTATGGCTAAAACAAAATACCTATTAAGGTAGGCTACATCATTCGTCTTGAATTTAAAAAAAAAAGTTTCTTGTTATAGTGCCATTAACGTCAGAATATGTGTATTTATGTATTCATTAAAAATGGAACAGTGTTCAATATACTCTAATCAGATTTATACAAATATTTATTGAAAATATTTCATTCTGATATACTATAACTTTATCATTTACGTTCTGATACAATTTAGTTTAATCCTAATCTGTAGAGTCCAAATCTAGTAATAGAACTTCACAAATTATTCTGATACTTACAATAGTTGAAGCTGGATATGTCGATAAAAATATAACAAAAATTAATGTGTAGATTGTTTTAGCTTTCAAAACTTTGCCACAGTCTTGACTTGATTCCATATTCTGACTTATACTATTTGCAAAGCTAAGCAGGATAAAAAAGAAATTATTTTATATCAGATAATATTTTGGTGTTTTTTTTTTATTATCTTGGAAGTTGGTACTATCTTATTTAATCTAAAGCACTATTACTGTCTGACTAAACATACATCTGACTAAACATACCACACAGCTTAATATAAAGTGATTCTATCTACAACAATTGATACTGTTTGCTCCTACTCAAATAATTGTTTTAGACAACTGTTATCTTATATACTTCTAACTTTTTTGTGGAAATTTCCACTTGAAGGTTCAGCCTAAATATAAGCGCGGCCAGTCTCACGTTGTTTCACACAAATTATAAAAAAAATTCTCTTTAAAGGTGATTTCCCGATTGATAACCTCGAGGCTATTTGTGAGTAATATATTTTTAACACTTGAGATTGCGTCATATTATTTTGTCATGTTTTATATTTGACCGAATCTTTGTATAAAAATTTTTTTTTTTTTTTAAATTTGAAGGAGACTAATTCCTTATTTCATACAATATTATAATACTAAAAAAGAACAGAATAATAAGTAAAAAGTGGTAAAATAGAACTTATTTTTCTCATTAAAAATCATTTTTCGGTAAAATGATAATATTCGGTTTGATCGATTGTCTAGTAAATTGACTTGAAGTCATATATATGGTTCGTCACCGCATTTTCTAGTGATTGATATTCAGTGATTCTTGCAACTTTTTTAATAAAGAGCAAATTGATTCATGTGGAACTTGCAATTTTGATTTGATTGGGCATCTTCGGATATGTTGGTTCAGTCCAGCCACATAAAACTATGAACGTAAATTTTTTTGTATTCCCTGGATCTCCGTAGACCCTTTTCTCTTGTAGATCCTTATCCTCAGTTGTGCTATCTCGTCTGGCTGTTTGTCTGTGTGTCTAGCTATAGCGTTCAGCTGGGACAATCTGGTTCCAATTTTTTACGCGGTTATGCTGTCACCCTGGTAATGTGCGTTTCACCACATGGCATCAGGGAAAAACGCGCCGATCGTTAGAAGATCGTTCATATATCAATGGAGATCCTGCGTGGCTACCGGTTTGTTTTAATATGGAATATGAAACTACTGGAAAAATATCATATCACAATCAATAAATCCAACTATCAAACACAACTATCAGAGCCATTTTGACAAGCAATTACTTATAAATAAAATTATTTACGTATGCATTCCGTTTCATTTTTTAAAGATGGTCAGTAATGTCCTTTTGGTGGTAATGGTTGATGGCAACTTCGTTTCCATGGCAATTCTGAAATTTCAGATACCCTGCCCAGGCCTGCCAAACCTTTTTCCTCTTTCACGTGACGAAATTCGTTCCGGGATGCAAACATACCAAACTTTAAATACCAGCTAAGTCCTGATTTCGGTATACTTCACATAATATACTTTATTCCAATATCAAATCGAATATTAGAATAGCAGTTTACGATTCGAATATCTGGTAACACGGGTCGGGGACATGACACTCGCGGGTCGCCAAATCAAAGAATCATTAATGACATAACACTCGCGAATTTCTGAAGACCACACAAGAATCTAGACACAGTTTCCAATAATAAACAAAAACGTCTAAACTGATAGTATTATTTGTGTTATAGAGATTCATTAATTCATTAATTTGCAGTGTCTATGATACTGTCTCAAAGTTTAAATGAGCATAGTGTGCGCCAATGTCGCGGGAATATCAAGTTTAGTGCGCCGTTTTGTAAATTTTGAAACATCAATACAAGTATTTAATAAAATAACAGTACAAAGATTACTGGACACATAGATATATACTAAATTGAATATGTAGTAATGACATTAAGTCAATTTTAATATAATTATTTGCGGATACGCATTGACGACATTGCCGAAATCTTACTTAAGGAAAACATAACATAAACAAAAATACAAACATAAAATGAGTCCCTGAGCCAGTACTAAAGTTATTGGTATTTATTTTACGTTGACGATAAAGACAATCAAGGCCGATACGAAAGAAAGCAATCAAAATGAAAATAATTTGCAAATTTAGGCTCCAAATTCATTCCTATAATTGCGATCAGCGTTCATCCCCGATAATCGCGAAATATCTTTCGAGTTCGTCGAACAGAACGCACCACAATTCTGCGATAAATAAAAAAAAACTAACGCCAATGTCCACCAGGACGCAAGACTTGACACATACGTAATTATAATATGACATTAATTAAATGTCAAAACGTCAATTTATTTAATTTTCCTGGTATAATTGATTAAAGTATTCCTATCAATATATCTTTTAAAATAGCGATACCTAGTAAATCATATGTTGTTAATTTTCCATAATGAAATCAAATTAAAGTAATAAAGTAACTTCATAATATTAAATAACTTCAGTAACTTGAATAAATTTCACTGCTGGTATGGTATCTATCTGTTCTTCAATTGTTAGCTTACAAACATTTTTATTTTATGTCTCTCAACTTGGCTTTGACATTTTTATAAAGATATTTACATTCGTTGTACACGCTCAATGATTGTCGATACTGAGTCTGGCTGTCCATCAGTCGTATGTCATTTTAATATATGACGTCACACTTTTTGTCACGATTTTAGATCAAATGGTATTGTGATGTTCAATATCGGAAAAATAGAATTCATTTTAAACGTCTTACATTTTGTCCGGCAATATTCATAACCAAATATATAAATATTAGACCTGACTATGCTAGTCTAGTAAAAGCACAATTAGTTTTAAATAGTTTTGATCATCTTGCGACCATTTCTTTTCCAACAAGAAGTTTTAATCAAAGACGAAATACGCGCACTTGTACCTTCAAGTTAGTTTTTCAACGCGCTCGTTTCATGAAATGCGGCATAGAAAAAAAAATCTGTTTCAATGCTACCTAAAATTATAATTTTATATTTCCGCTGTCTTGATTTTGTATTGTTCTGGGTTCTAAGTCTCTCGACTTGGACAAAATTGTTAGGAAATGCCCCATCACAGTTGCTCGTGGTATCGATTGACAGGTTATGTCAAAACTAAATAATCTGTGTAGGTTATTTCTCTACTCATTAACTTCCAGGCTATCAATCAGTATTGTGTTGATTGCATGTCGATGACATTTTTCATTTTATTCACGTTTACTATTTCATCCAAAATTGCAAATTCTTGTTTTTGTAAGAATAATTTATTTCGAAATCAAAGGATTTAGGTATGAAAATAATTTTACAATACCCAAATTGCACATTTATTTTAAAATTGTGAACTAGTTCAAGCAATTTTGACCTGAAAATCATAGGAATGCTGGCAAAGTTTACTGTTCTTTCTATTGAATAGTTCAAATTCAATTAGTGTAATATTTTATTTTATTTACATGGAACGTGTTTTTTATATTAATCATGATATATTTGGTTTGACTTTATTGAAATAAGCAGTTATCTTTTCTATAAGCTTGAACATCATGGGGTGTCCCGAAACAAAAAAAACAATATTCAAATTGCTATATTGTTTTGAGTATTATATTCGTGTGGCAGGCATAAATGTGTCTGTGTTATGGAAACTGCTGTGGATATATACGGCGGTGGTCATACATATACCTATCCCTGCCTTTCGCACCAAACACCAATTTACACACAATTCCCTATTTTTATCATTTTATTGAAGTGAAAATATATCATATGTAAATTGTGTAAATGTCATTATGATGCACACAAAACGAATAATAATGAAGTAATGTTTAAAATGAGAATGTACGGAATGACCAATGATATATAGATTCTACCGTTTTTATAACTCGTCTAGTTTAAATTGGAACGTTGATTATACATTGATTAAAGCATTTAGAAAATACATAAAGAGGTGTGAATAAAACTGTGCTTGATGATAATTATATTGTTTCATATTTATAAAAAACCCAAATCAAAATATCTTCATCCACAACCCCCGCCGCCTCCTCTTCCAGGAGAGAACCCCCCGCCACCAAAACTCAATCCACCACCTCCTCCTCTTGTTCCTCCTCCTCCTGAATCTGATAGTTCTTTGTTACATATTACTTGGTATATTATCGCAATTATGAAAAGAACTAAAAGAAAATAGAATTTAACGCAATTTTATGGATAATTCGAAATCCCCAATATGTATAGAAATCCTTGCTGTGTTACATCTAGTTATTAAACAATAGAACAATGCAAAAAAATATAACTACAAAGTGTCTGTTAATAAACTAACGCCATTCGTTATTCGGTTTACCTCGTTTACATAAATTTAGCATATCTTCAATAATTTGTACTTTTTCTCACCTACTATGCCACCAAATACTGCAGCTACAATCCAACCCCGATCTGTGGGCTTTTCGGAGCACGTGGAGCTGTTTCTATTATCAGTGCTGTTTAATTTTAAACTCCGAGCACATTTCGTTGAGTTTTTAAGTTCAGAGATATCTGGTTTTGGGGTCTAGAGTTAAAACAATATTTATGGTTAATATACTGAAAGTTCAAATACGACGACAACTAACAAAGGAAATTCGGATATATTTAATAGTTATGTACACTTCCACTTTTATATTAGTCGTCATTCACTGATCTTGTAAGACGCAGGCTCGTAACTTTGAACGATTTCATTATCATGGACAGCAAATATGGGAAGATGACAGGCAGTCTATGGGTGTTTGAAGAAATTGTGAATATGATTTAAAATGTAATTGTGTAAGTACAGTGCTTGGTAGAATTATTTAAACCCGTGAGTCAGGTCTATAGTACAATTATTTACGTGACGAGTCCGACCCGAAGTCGATTCTATCACTAAGTTGAGTCTCACTGGCGAATGAATGATGACATGTTCAAGTTATTCCATTCAAACGCGTCGAGGTACTTAGAGTTTTTGATTAATGGTGACTCCATTTCAACTCGAATCGAGTCAATGATTTTGATCTTTCCAATACAGCTATTTAATCCAATTAAAATATTTTAGGTAGTTATAAAATTCGTATAATAGTACTTACACTGTTTGATGCTGAATATGTCAAAAGAAATGCAGAAAAACAGAATGTGTAGATTATCATAAGTTGAGAAATACTCATTTTGTTACGCTTCTTCAACTTCCATAACAAAATACAAAGAGAATACAATGAAATTAAATTCGTGAGCCTCAAATAGTTTTTTGATTAGCTGTTGTGTACCCTACTTAGAAAACTGCGTACTAAATGTCAAAACGGTAATTTTTTATTTAATTCTTCTGGTATATTTCACTAAAGTTTTTCTAACAATATATCTCTTAAGTTTGCGACGCGTAGAAAACACTGGAATCAAATTAAAGCAAGAAAGTATTTCATTAATACTTGACGAAATATTACTACATGCATGGTATCTTGCCTGTTGTTATTTAATCGTCTGCTACATGCGATTATCTCAATCTCATTTATGTTAGTTGTACACCCTAAATGATTGCCTGTAGTATACCAAGCATTTGCCTATCCATTAATCACATGTTATTTCAATATATAACGTCACACTTTTTGTCACGATCTTTAGTTCGTTTAAAATTGTATTGTGATGTTTAAATATTAGAAAAATGGAATTCATTTTAAACGTCTAACATTTTGTCCGGCAATATTCATAGCCAATTATATTTTTACTAAACCCGACTTTCCTTGGCTATTAAAATCACCATCAGTTTAGAAGAGTTCGATTTTTTGATCATCTTGCGACCATTTCTTTTCCAATAGAAGGTTTCAATCAAAGATAAAAAATACGCGCACTTTTACCATTAGGTTAGTATTACAACGGACTCGTTTCATGAAATATCACAAAGATAAGAAAAATGCTTCAATATATGATACAAAAAATTATCATTTTACATACATGTTTATTTTTTCCGCTGTCTTGATTTTGTACTGTTTCTGTTCAATTCAAAATCTCTCGGCTTAGACATAATTGTTAGGAAATGCCCATCACAGTTGCTTGAGGTATCGATTACAATGTTTTGTCAAAACTGAATTCTCTGTTAAGGTAATTTCCCAACTCACTAAGTGCTTTCAATATGTAGTGTGTTGATAGCAATGGCGAAATTAAAGTATGTAGTTATAGGAAATAATATGACAAATCACAAAATTGCACATTGATTTTGAAATAAAAATTATGAAATAGTACGGGCAATTTTGACCTGAAAATCTTAGAAATGATGGCAAAGTTTACTGTCCTATCTATTGAATAGTTTAAATTCAACGAGAGTAATATCTTATTTTATTTACATGGTGCGTGCTTCTTAGATAAATCATGTTATATCTAGTTTGATTTATTCGAATAGGCAGGTATCTTTTTTTAAGCTTGAACGTCATGGTTGCCAACTTGAAAATAAATTAAAGTTTTATTACAAAGCAATAATTGTTTATGTTTTTTGAAGAATCTTTATATAAAAACTCTTAAATTACAATTTAAAAAAAATTTTATTATGGCTTTTCCGGCAATGAACAAAGTAAAGACTATAAAAAAAACTTCTTTTAGTACTTAGTAAATAAGTACAAGCCGGTAGGCGTCCAGGATCTCCGCTGACACCCAGGCCCGCGGCATACAGTATATCGCGAGGATCCAATTTATTTTAGTCTCTGTAGCACTTTAGTGGTCGGCCTAACTTCGTTCAGATTTAAATCTCTTTAATTTGTGCGCTTGGAAGTGAATTCATGAAAATTTCCTCGCAAGAAATAGGCGAGAGGCGAGTAGGTTTTGCACTAGCTGACGATTATTTGTTGCGGGGCAATGACGGCGTATTTCAAAGATTGTAAACGTGATGCAGAATTCATAAAAGATTCCGTAGAAGCACTTGCCGACCACCTTCGTAAAAAAGGGTACGACAGCCAGTACGCTATTTTAGCAACACAACAAGTATCAGCGTCTGCAGCTCGTATTGCAGCTTTGATTAAAAGAATGGAAAGCAGTTACAAACGACAGGAGCGTGTAATAAAAGCACGGAACGCTAAAATAACAGTAATGAACAGAACTATAACAGGCCTCAAAAGTCCCACTAAAAAGGGTGAAATGGATGAAGCTTTTTCATCACAATCAGAGTTTTCTGAAACTCAGGGTAGCCAGGACATTTGGTGTATTTCCAGAATGTTCTTGTTGTAATTGTTGGTCCACAAATCACAACAGTCACGCTTTAAGAACACCTGCGATCCACACTTATTCTCAGCAAGAGATGCCCGAAGCGCATTATAATATGCTTCTTCCGTTAGGCCCACTGCATGAAGGAAATCATTAAATGTTAGGGTCAAAAACTCTTGATTACATTGAGTGTCTCGATCAGAATGAGTTTGACGTAAAATACATTTTCTAAGCATGACATAATCGCTCTTCCATATTTTGCGATCTTCTGGGTCAACATTTTCATTTGGTGCATCAAGGATCATTGTTCTAGGCATTGGAAAGTGGGGAAATTTGAATCTGCACGTGTTTAAATGAATTCTTTGTCTTTCTATTGTACAATCATTAACACCATGGCCTTCATCGGAATGAATAGTAATTTTACGACTCTTCTTGCGACATGTAAAAGTGTGGCTATGTCTTTGAAAAGTAGACACTGTGTCCAGAATATCAGAGTTACCCTGAGGGAGTTTTCCAGCTATCACAGAATCGATAAATGCTTCACAAGCAGATCGAGACTCTTCTGAATCATAACGAGGGGGAATTTTGCTATTTTCATCCTGCAGCCACAATAAAGAATGGACATGTGGTGCACCTCGCATCTGAAATTCGATTCGGAAGAAATAGTCAGAAACTTTGTATTTGCCCAGCAGACCTGGTTTTTGCAAGTGTCAAGGGGGAATTTTGCCATTTTCATCCTGCAGCCACAATAAAGAATGGACATGTGGTGCACCTAGCATCTAAAATTCGATTCGGAAGAAATAGTCAGAAACTTTGTATTTGCCCAACAGACCTGGTTTTTGCAAGTGTCTAAAAATAACTTTCATTCTATTACTGAAATGTTGTGTAACGTCAGTAACGTTGCGAGTAAGTAGTAGACTGTACGCTATGCGGGTCATCTTCAATCTGACTGCTGCTGCAACATTCGTCCAAATTTTGGCGTGTTTGTGCTTCCAATAATCGCTTAATAGTTTTCTTTCGCCTAGGCATTATGATTACAACTTAAGCTGAAGGAACATATATACATGCAAGACTCAACATTTTCCCCGGTACTTCACGGTTTAATAGGATTATTTATTTATCATATTTATACAACGATATCTGCTTACCAGTTTGATTCGGATATAGCAATCCTAATTTATAGACTTAAATAGTTAAAAAAACTGTAGCCAGCGTTTGGGTGAACCACCCACAAACAGCGAGAAGTACATCAAATCTCAAGCAAATAATAATTCCGTATATCAAGAACACCTGCACCGGCTCACCAGTTCCGTTGAGTTCATTTCGAACGCACATTACTAGGGTGACAGGATAACCCATGTGAAAAATTTCATCCAGATTGGTCCAGCCATTAAGACGCTACATCTAAACAGACAGACAGACAGATAGACAGATACACAGACAGACAGACAGACAGACCACCCACTAACAGCGAGAAGTACATCAAATCTCAAGCAAATAATAATTCCGTATATCAAGAACACCTGCACCGGCTCACCAGTTCCGTTGAGTTCATTTCAAACGCTGCGCGTTCCGTTGACATACTCACGTGACTGATATACTGTGACTAAATGGGGAAATTATGTTCACTGAAATCCCTAAGGCTTCTCCAGTTTATGAAGTATCGAGACCAAAGACGACTTATTGGAAAGAGTACTTTGCCATGCGGAAGGAAGCGCTCTTGGAATTTTAATTTTCGACTTGGTTGGCGAGAAAACGGCGATAAACTGTGAAAAAAATAGAAATTTCATAACGATCGGAGCGTTTTTCGTTGTTACCATGGAAACGAAACATTTATCTGGACTTTCTATAAAACGCACATTACTAGGGTGACAGGATAACCCATGTGAAAAATTTCATCCAGATTGGTCCAGCCATTAAGACGCTACATCTAAACAGACAGACAGACAGATACACAGACAGACAGACAGACAGACAGAACGACTGATAATAAGGGTCTCCTATAGAGCGGAGATCCAACAGAACGACTGACAATAAGGGTCTCCTATACAGCGGAGATCCAATTATTAAACGTTGTTATTGAGATGGTTCCGACTGCATAAAACATAACCCCATTTTTAATGTATTTGTAGCGTTCTGACTCCAAATAAAGAAAAAGCATAATTTAAAAAGCAATATATATGTTCGCACATGAAGGACAATATTTTACTAATCTTTGACCAATATTTTTCTGTTGAATTGTGGCCAATTTGTCACAAAATACTGATTTGGTTACATTTTGCATTACATTTTGCTACAGTCTTGTTAAAGTTAGTTCATGCGATATGCAATAGTTAGTAGTTAGTACATGCAATAGTTTTGTTCACTACACTTTAATCAGATTTATACACATTTTTATTGAGAAAATTCCTCTCTCGTGTACTTTACCTTTATAATTTACGTGCTGGTACAATTTAGTTCATTCATTCTGATACTGACATCACCTAACGAATACGATAACGAAACAGCATGTGTAGATTTTTTAAGCTTCCTAAATTCTGTCACAGTCTTGACTTGATTTCCTATTCTAACTCATATATCTTGAAAATGCAGGATAAAAATAAATAAATCGATTTATTTTATATAAGAAAATACTTTTTGTCGTTTTATGTATCTTAGAAGCTGGTACTATCATATTCTATTTAATGCACTATTATTGTAAACAGTTGAATAAACATACCGCATAGCTTGGTAAAATAAAGTGAATCATTCTATCTACAGCAATTTGTAGTGTTTACTCTTACTCGAATAATTGTTTCAGACATCTTTAATCTTATATACTTTTAACTGTTTTTATTGTGGAACTTTCCTCTTGGAGGTTGTTTTTTCACAACATTTGACTGACATATTTTCCATTGTTCAACACGAAAAGCTATTTTGCGGAGTGCTTTTCATTTCTCCATTTAATAAAAAAAAATGATAATAATATTCTCTGGATATCCGCGCTAGCAGACCCCTATTCTCGGTCGTTCTGTCTGTGTGTCTAGTTGTAGCTTACTGCTGGGTCAATCTGGTTAAAAAATTTTACGTGGGTTATGCTGTCATCCTGGTAATGTGCGTTTCACCAAAAGTCAGGATTGGTGTTTCATTCACATGGCATCAGCGAAAACGCGCCGATCGTTGAATACTTTCTAGTTTTTCCACACTTTTTTTGCCATTTTCTCGAAAACTACCTGGTAACAGAAGACAACAGCAAATACTATTTTAATTAAACAACCCATTTTTCATCTCGTTAATTTATAAACTGGGTAAGCCTTAGGAATTTTAGTGAACATATTTTATTATATTATGCCGTTAACGAGATGCGGTATCCCGGTCACTGCAGTACAGGTACAGGTGTTTAAGGTACAACTTTGCGCTGATGGCAACGGTTTACTAGAGTGCTGCCGCTTCATATAACAGTGGAGATCCTGGGTTCCTATGGGCCTGTTTTAATATGGAATATGAAACTACTGGAAAAATACCATATCACAATCACCAATTCCAACTATCAAAGACACCGACTATCAGAGCCATTTTTGACAAATCTTTACTTATGAATAAAATTATTTACGTGAGCATTGCGTTTCATTTTTTAAAGAACGTCAGTAATGCCCTTTTGGCAGTAATGATTAATTTCAACTTCGTTTTAAATGTCTATCTTTAATTTCAGATACCGCCCTACACACAATTTTTTGACCAGCTTCAGACCAGGTTGCATTATATATCACAGGCAGACAATGCATTACTGACTTTGTTGAGTTATAAAACTTTAGATAGAAACTATGGATTCTGAACGTATTATGGAATAATTTTGAAACATTAACTTACAAAGAAAATGAATTACACATAAAAACAAGTGGTGGCTCTAAATCTAGACGCCGACCTTACGTCACGTTTGAAAACAATATTATAATATTGAATACGTTTCAGTATATTTTTGATATAAGAATTGATTGATTATATATCCCACCTTAAACTCAGTTTTATAGATTACCCCATGAGCAACGAAATAAATGATTCTACACTTCAAAACTCTTATACCCAATAACTATTTCACAAACTTTATTGTTTTGTCAAAGATTGTTATTTACCTATACGTTGTAAGGGTGCTTGCTACTCAACTTGCTATGGGAGGTTTTATTTTAGCAATTAATCACTATCAAAGTATAAACGCAACTGAAGCTTTTGTCTAGCACACTTAGTCAATGAAAATCAAGTGAAAGAAAAAATATCAAATCACTGGGTTTCGGCACTTCTCTTTAAAGCAAATTGTTATGATTGATAACTTCCGATGAGTCTACAAGATGTATTACAAAACAAGCTAGACGAAAGTTCCATTTCAATTATAATATGTCGAACGATGACACAAAAAAAACATTTTCTATATTGGAATTCTGGTATTATTTAAAAATCGATTTAATCATGATTAATGCTCATAAATCCTTCCTAGCCACAGCCACCCCCATCTCCTCCTCCAGAAGAGAACCCCCCGCCACCAAAACCTATTCCACCACCTCCTCCTCTTGTTGTTCCTCCTCCTGGATGTGATAGTCCCCCGCAAATTAATCTTTTCATACTTATTACAATTATGAAGAGAGCTAAAACAAAACAGGATTTAACGCAATCTAATGGTGAAGCCGAAATTCCCATAATATATATAGAAACCAATGAACCTTGCTATATTACAACTATTTATTGCACATATATATCATATTATTGCATATCTTTTATAAATTGTACATTTTCTCACCTACTATGCCACCAAAAATTACTGCCACAATCCAACCCAGATGTCTGGTCTTTTCAGGGCACGGGAAGTTATTTCTATCGTCTTTGTTGTTTAAATTTGAACCCTGAGCACATTTCGTCGAGTTTTTGAGTTCAGAGATATCTGGTGTTTGGGTCTAGAGTTAAAACAATAATTATGGTTAATATACTGGAAGTTCATATACGACAACAACTAACAAAGGTAATTCTGATATATTTAACATTTATGTACACTTCCACTTTTATATTAGTTTCACCTGATTCATTCACTGATCTCATAAGACGCAGGCCTATAAATTTTAACGGTTCCATTATCATGTTCGGCAAATATAAGAAGGTGACGGGCTAAACTTGCAGTCAATGGGAATTTGAAGAACTTGGGAATATGATAAAAATCTAAGCAGTGCGTGGTAGTCAAATCTGTTTATGGTTATCTAAGCGTCGATTCTGACCCAAAGTCGATTCTATCACTCAGTTAAGTCTCACTGGTGATTAAATTATGACATGTGCGAGTTATTCCATTCAGACACGTCAAGGTAGTTAGATTCTTTGACAAATGATGACTGATTTCCAACTAGAACCGAGTCAATGATTATGACTAGTAAATCCAATCAAAATATTTCCTCACAGAAAGTGAGATATATTAAAAAAAAATTGAATTCGTATTGTAGTACTTACACTGATTGATGCTGAATATGTCAAAAGAAATGCAGAAAAACAGAATGTGTAGATTATCATAAGTTGAGAAATACTCATTTTGTTACGCTTCTTGAACTTTAATAACAAAATACAAAGAGAAAAAATAATATGAAAATAAATTCGTATGCCCCAAATGATTTTTTTGAGTAGCTGTTTTATACCCTTCGAAAACTTAGGAAACTGCGTACCAAATGTCAAAACGTTAATTTTTTTATTCAATTTTCCCGGTATAAATATTAAAGTAGTTCTAGCAATATAACTTTTACGATGGCAATGCCTAGCAAATCATATTTTGGTATATTGGATAATATTTCGTGATGGAAGCAAATTATAGTAATAAAGTAACTCCATTTGATACTTGAAGAAATATTACTGTTGGTATGGTATCTGGCCTGTTGTTCTCCAATTATCTGCTACATGCGATTGTTATCTTACAAACATTTTTATTTTATGTCTCTCAGCTTGCGTTTGACATTATTTATAGAAGACATTTATGTTAGTAGTACACGCTCAATGATTGTCAACAGTAAATATCTGACTATCTATAAATCATACGTCATTTCAATGCATGTTTCCACAATTTTGTGTGACGATTTTTAGTTCGTTCAAAATTGTATTGTGAGCTTCCAATATTGGGAAAATGGGAACTAATTTAAACGTCTAACATTTTGTCCGCCAATATTCATAATCAAATATATTAACATTAGACCTGACTTTGCTAGGCTAGTAAAACTACTATTAGTTTTAAATAGTTTTGATCATCTTGCGACCATTCCTTTTTCAACGAGAATTTTTAATCAAAGACGAAATACGCGCACTTATTAAGTTAGTATTTCAACGCACTCCATGAAATACGACAAAGATAAAAAAAAATGTTTCACTACATGCTACATAAAATTATCATTTTACATTTCCGCTGTCTCGATTTCGTATTGTTCTGGGTTCTATGTCTCTCGACTTGGACATAATTGTTAAGAAATGCTCCATCACAGTTGCTTGTGGTATCGACTGACATGTTATGCCAAAACTAAATTCTTTGTGCAGGTTATTTCCCTACTCATTAACCCCCGGGCTATCAATCAGTATTGTGTTGATCGCATGGCGATGACGTTTTTCATTTTATTCACGTTTACTATTTCATCCAAAATTGCTAATTCTTGTTTTTGTCAGAATTATTTATTTCAAAATCATATGTTTTAATTATGAAAATGATGTTGCAATACCGAAATTGCACATCCATTTTAAAATCAAAATTATGAAATAGTACGAGCAATTTAAACATAAAAATCGTATGAACGATAGCAATATTATTGTTCTATCTACAGTATTTTATTAGTTTAAATTCAATGAGTGCAATAGCTTTTTTTATTTACATGGAGCGTACTTCATAGATCATATTATACCGGGTTTAACTTTATTCAAATAGGCATTAATTGTTTCTAAGCTTGAACATAATGAGTTAGCACGTAACAAAAAAAGCAATATTCAAATATAATATATTGTTACTTATTGGTTATTATTTTATTGAAGTAAAAATATACCATACAAAATTTGGGTACATGTCATTATTATGCACACAAAAACGAATAATAATGAAATAATGTTTAAAATATTTAGAAATGTACGGAATGACCAATGATATATAGATCTTACTATTTTTAAAACTCGTCTGATTTAAAATAGAACGTTGATTTTACGTTAAATGAAACATTTACAATATACATAAATACGTATGAAAAAAACTGTGCTTGATGATAATTATATATTGTTACATTTTTCTTATAAAACCTCAAAAACAAAATCTCTTCATCCACAACCCCCGCCGTCCCCTCCTCCAGCACCGAAACCCCCGCCACCAATTGAAACGGATACGTTTCCTTTTCCGCAAATACCGCCAAATAGGGAGAGCACTGAAAAAAATATAGTACATTTCTACTTGCCTAATGGTAACTCATGTACTTTCAATTTTTGACGATATGCACTGTTTTACAATGAGACTACTAATGCAAATATTTTGATGCAATGGGTCTGATAAATTGCAATTGGTTGGTGCATATACATTACAATTGCAATCTACGACTTATTATTTTTACTAAAATTATTTTGATTTTTCGTTTATCTAAAACTTATTATAGTGAAGATAATTAAGAAATATTGTAAAACATTATTATAAAAACTAGACGTAGGTTGCGGTAGACTCGATTTTTTAATAATATCCTTGCGAGTTTCAGCAACATTAAAAATAAAGATCCATAGCTTCAAAAATTTGAACTAAACAAAATAATTTATTAAATATTACTATTTTTACTATCTCTCACCTATAAAAATAACAACACCAGCAATCCAAGCACGGCTTTTGCTTTCTTCTGGGCACGTAAAGCTAGTTGAATTTTTGGTATCAGTCAAATTTGCACTGTTAGTACAGTTTGTAGAGTTGTTCAGTTCGGATTTGTCCAGGTTTGCAGTCTGAAAGTATAATATTTATGTACAAATTTTTAAATATACCCAACAATATAGTTTTAATAGTGGGTAAGCACAATTCATTATTCCCCATAAATGTAAAAGTTTCAATGGGTTTATAAAAATATAGAAAATTATAAAAAAGTGAAGTAAGCTTTAAGCTTGAAGTTGAAATTCCGTCATATAAATATTCATTCTTTATGCTTTTGAAGTTTTGAAGTTTCAAGAACTATATATAAAATGAAAATACCATTTCAGAACATTTTTTCGTTTTTACTTCTACTACTTACGATGGTTGATGCTGAATATGTCGACAGAAATGCAGCAAATGAAAATGTGAAGAATATTATTATATCAGGTACATGCATTATATTACAATTTCTAAATTGAAAATCAGATTAAGAGATTAAACTGAAACAAAGTGTAGTAGATCTAGTGAAGCGACATAAAAGATTTTGGTACTCTCGTAGTATATGTGAACCAAGATGGCGGACACCCGAACGTAGTATTTGTACCAGGTTAGGTCATAATTTTATTCCAATTTTCCTTATTTTAGTTCTATTACGAGTTCGGGGACTATCCAAGTGACCTACGTAGTATTTGTACCTGAAAATGTGGCCTAACCCTAACCTGGTACACATACTACAGTCAGGTTCCCGCCATCTTGAACGGTCAGTCATAATCGGTATAAAATAAATTAGGTAAATCCACATTTTGTCAAGAACAAAAACAAGTATAAAAAAAAACGGTATTCATGATATTTGAGCAGTACATGACATATTATATAAGCGAATTATTAATACAGACGATAAACATTCTCCGGAACGAAAAGGATCCGTCTTTTTCAAAGCTCTTTTTGCGATAGACATAATATATTCAAGATATGACTTTTCATATGATGAGGCCGATCTTTACGAATTTGGTAAAAATTGAGATAATAAGCGACGCGCCTCTTTGTCGAAAATACTCCGAATAGCATGGTATATGGATTTCTCTTCTTTAAATATCTGTACCATACAATTACGATCTTACGTAAATCCGGAAATTTTTGTTTAAATTTTCATTTCAATTCTATCAGCTGACTAATATTATGGAACAGGAGAATCCAACTTAATTGTATGTTATTTTTCGCTCAACGTTATTCGAAACTAACTTCTCTTCAACGGTGATTCCCCCTAGTGATACGCCTCAGGGTGTATTCATAAGTATCTAGCATACTTTGATCAAAATGACGAGAACATCAAATATTTTTGTGAGTTAAACATTGAGGGGGATCTAATGGATTATCGACTAGTCTTAATCTAATAACGTCGTCTTTGTTGACAATGCCTTTGTGTCATTTTGTTTCTAAAAAGTTTTTTTTATAATGTTTCACTATGTATGTTTCCCTGATAGTCTTAAGTCTCAACTCTTGCATTATACATCCTTATATACATTTTCATCTTACAAGACCTTCCAGTGTCAGTGGTGCTGGTAAATTGTTCCAGATCGTACAGCTCACAATTTGCAATTGGGCAAACTTATACAAAAAAATAATCAAACATCACAATATTCAATATCAACGTGTGGTTCTTGTTGACTTCCAAAACAAAGCACTCAAGAAACACCACCTACCATACATCAAACAACAAAGACTAAATATATATTATAGTCATTAATAATCATAGGATAATAATATAGGTAATAAATATGAAAGAAATAAATTGCTGTTGACCGAATATTACGAACCATACTGAGTCATATAAAATAAACATTGCGCACATCGTCTTCTTCATGTTAGGCAGCATTCATCAACACTTAAAGTATATATATATATAAATTTGAAGTTTGGTAAAAAAGGTTATACAATTGAGTCAAGTGACTTAAGTTTTAGACCAATTATAGCTATAGTTATGTACATTTGAATTATTTCAAGTAGGTCAAAAAATAAGCACTATTCAAAAACTATCATATCTATATTTGCACTTTTTTTTGTCCAAAATTGATATTGAAGTTTCCTCAGCTACGTTTGGATATTTCTTACTGGGAAAATCTACATCAGTAGCAAGTCCAGTGTTTTTCAGCGCTAAATTCTAACCAAAGGTGCTTTTCCAATCGCTATATATTAGTAATTTGCAACCATTATGACCTCACTCCAAGTTTGTCATATTTTGAGGTTACAATATCCGAAATGAATTTGAACGTAAAATTAAAAATAAAATAAACATGAAATATTGCATAAATTTCCAAAGTTATATCTAAAATAACAAATTGCAATTTCTAAAAATAAATTACTTATAAAAGTGCAGTATGTGTGGTAGATGTTAACGTCATTCATTGTCATGCTCAATTAGTTTTTTTTTTTCACTTTAGAATAACCACTGAAAAATGCCAAATACGATGTCACATCAGTCAACGAAAATGTGAGCATTTTAGTGACACTTTATGGCTACATTTTTGGTGTTATTTATAGACTGCCGATTATTTACGTCAGAGACAAGTCCATAGAACTGACTAATCGAGGGAGATAAATTAATACTAGTTGTCCTCGTGTGCATGGATAACATCTGTTTGACAAATCTACGTTACACAGTTTTATAGTTAAGCAAACATAGCTTGGGTTAAATTTGGGTTCAACATATGCGGGAACAGATTTGAATGTTTTCATTGATATTGTTCACGCCGTTAGGCAGTTATATGACAAGAAGAGTCTTGATTTTTCAAATTTGTTAGGAAATCTATAAAGTTTGCCATATGTTGATAATACATTTACGTATAATTACTATAATAAATCGAACATATGAAATAAAAATGAAATTGCTAAATACAGGAATGAAATTAAAATTATTAGAACTATTTTATCGTTCGATTGTTGAACTTCCGTAATACGGAAATTTCAGGCCAATTCATCATCAAGCAGTTCACATACCATAACGTGTTTTCTGTACATAAGATTCAAATATCACCATAAATACGAAGAGAATGATCAAGTTAATTTTATTTTATTATCAATTGGTTTCAATCTTGAATTGACAATGGTACACAGAAAGTAATATCTAATAATTTGACACAACTTCATCAATGGTGCCAGGGAATAAAACCTGACAGCTAATTACAACCAACCTCGCAATTTAATTATAGGTTTCAGAAAACACATTACTTCTTTTCTAAAAATAATGCATAAGATTCATTAAATCAATTCATTAGGCGCCATATTTCTTGGAGTTTGAAACTTTGGACGGACCACAGGAAGTCACGTGACAACATGATTAATTGCGTCAATGTACATATTGATCTGACCGAACAATGAGTCGTTATTCCGATCAAGGATGATGCCTAGATAAATGCGTTTTTGATGTGTGGTACATATGTGAATTTAATTCAACATAAACCGGTTAAGCAATGGTCATTGATGTGTCATCTAATGTAAACTTTGAACATAGCGGATTCGTCTGCAACAGCATGAAAGTAGCATGAAAAGAAACAGACAGTCATGCTAAAGTAGCAATAATAATTTTGTTGGTTCTTCCTGCATGGTATGTATAGCAGTGTGTTATCGAATTGAGAATAGTTGATAGTGAAAGATTGTATTTGTATTAATAAATAGCCCTGCAGGAAATAGTATAGCACAATCAGTAACTGTCATATAGCAATATTAGCCAACTATGACAGGTATATTAAATTAATATAATATTCTCATTAGAGGTAATGTAATGATAGTAATGATAACGCAACATAAAACGAGAAAACCCACATCCTGTGATTGCTTTCTTCTTTGAACATTTGGTACTCACTGTACCTATAGTACAGTATTCAAGCGACTTTCAAGTCTCTATATTTTATAGGGTTCCCGTACATTTGAACCCACGACAATTGCACCTGCATTTTATTGCACCTATAGAATTTTTTTTGTTTTGCGGATATTCGAACCTATACTAACCTTAACCCATGGGTTTGAGCACCCGCATATAGATTGAACCCGTGGATATACACATGGGTTCAAATGTACGTGGATTCAAATGTACGATCACCATTCTATAGTAGTGTTTCCCAACCTATGGCTCGCGACCCAATTTTTTTAGAATTGCTAATTTTTTCATCGAAAACCTAAAATGTATTGATTTTCATTTTTTGTAAATGTTGTTGCCTTTTTTATTTCTGGTATTGAAGTGTTTATCAATCGTAATTGTATATGTTGGAAGTATCACAGCGTAAAAAGTATCCACGCCATGATTTAAATAAATCGTTGAGGGCAAGCAAGCAATAATTTTGAAATAATGAGATAATGTTATGTAAAAATGATTTTGTTTTTGTATTTAATTTTGTGGATATAAAAGCACTACATGTCGTGAAGTATTTGAATATATCTTCGAATCGCGAGATTTTACAAAATAATTTTTTTTACAAAATTTGGGCCGCTTGAAACAAAAGGTTGGAAACCACACTGGTCTATAGCATCGGGTTGGCGTGAGGGCCTTAAACTATTTCATTCACTTTCACATAATGTTGAATATTTTTTGTAAATAATTTTATATAAAGTAAAACTTTATCATGAATCTCTCAGATAACACACAAGAATGACAACTTTTACAACTCCTGTCAATGCCAATTGTACCGAAGGCTTGAAAAAGATATGTCACAACGTTTGTATATGTGTTGTTGAAGATGATCCGTCATCAACGCAATGGGGGATTATTATTCCAGCTGTTATTGCAGGTACCTAATACATGAAAGAAGAGAAAAGTCATATGATATTATGCGTTTTTCACTTGTTCACTCATTCTATCAAGATTCGATTTGAGAACAAAATTGGTGATTTAAGATTTCCGTATACAAATAATATTTATTTTAATATATTAATAATATTTATTATAAATTTAGTCAGAGCACCTCGTGTTAATTAATCACAATCACGTGATTAGGCCAATTTTGCTAAATATCTTCGTTAAATCATTTTCATTTTGAATATTAGAAAAATTATTGACACTATCATTGTATCATGCTAATACTGCATCAGTTTACCTCTATAATGAGGCTATTTATTTTACAGGTTTACTCTGTATTGCTGTGTTAATTTATGCAAATTACAAGGTGAGTAAATATTTTTATGAATTACAATAATGATATGTTGTCCAGCCTTCTTGATGTATGAATACACTTTTTAGCTGGTGTATAAATCAGTTCCACGTATCTGTATGTGTTTAAGTCGTATTTATTCTTAGATTTTCTGTTTCAAAATTTTTATGTCGTGTTTCGAATGCCTTAACAAGGCTTTCATTTTGCAAATCGCATGAATTAATTATATGGTTCTTGAAAATATTTTTGTTTTCAGTACAAATACAGCAGACAATCAGCATATGATCCCGAAAAATCATCTCGAGTTATAGAAGGTAGAAGGAAAGGAGGAGAAATACGGTTTTACGACATTGACGGTCGTCAAATTTCCGAACCATCATTAAGAAAATACGATGAATATCGTGTATTTGAACAAAGAGTGGTTCCTGCCAGACCTATGTCGTCTCACAATTTGAATATTGCCAATGCTGACAAAAAACAAAATGTTAATAAAGAAAATAATAAAGCCAATGGCACAGAGAATGAGCATAAAAACAGCAAAACTGAGGCAATTGTAGAAAATGAAGTCCCCGAAAAAGACCTCCAACACCAACAACGAATAGAAAAATTTGACATAATTATGAATGATATGGAAGTTAATGATCAAATTGGAACAAAAAAGAAAGAGGAAAACAATAATAAAGATAAAGACCCATGAAATGTCACCTATATTAGCATATATATGCGTGGAACAAACGATCGTTCTCTTTTAATATAAAGTTGGGGGGGCGATTGTGAAAGGTGGATGGGTTTGTCCAAGATATTCGAGAATTCCGTAAATCTATAATTTGCTTTGTTAGTTTTATGAAACATTTTGTTTCCAATAGTTTCAGTTATTGTTAAGGTTTCAACCTGATTTGTTATTTCCTTCTATTTTGAAAGTTTCAACACTTTTGAAGCACTTGAAAGAATTTGAAAGAACATATGAAAGAATTTGATATCAAAATATATTATTACTTGCTTCGATTTCCACACATGATTTAAAGTTTAGACACACTATAAAGAAAAATATTATATTCAAATCCCAGAAATTAAACTAAAGTATACGGCAAAATGTTTTGGAATCTTGGTCCAAATTCAAAAACAATTGGTTGCGTGTAATTAGGTTTCGATTACGTAACAAAACGTTGGGTGCGTCATTTGGTTGAGTTCAACTTATTCAAATATTAAAAAAATATATGATAACCATCTGCACTACTGACTGATCTAATCAAGAAAGTGTAAGATGCCCAAATTGCATTTATTTCTGTCTAGTCTAGCGCATCAATTGTTTTGGATATACATATTCTTTTAGTAGCATATACATCTCTTTAGTAGCCTATACGTCTTGATTAAAATACGATATATACAATCTGAAATAAATCGATGGTTGATAATAATTTAAACCGTTCGTTTTTGTTTCCTTAATCTTTAATAGCTTCTGGTTGATTTCTTTTAAATATCTAACAGGTAATTTCTCATATCTTTGTAAGATGCAAATCAAATATGTGCCATTGATAGCTGTAAAAATTTCTCTGTTGCCGGAAATACTGTTTACAAAACAATAGTATTGCAGAAAACTTCTATGAATACGAGGAAGATTAAATGTTATAGTAAATTTGTATTGACATATTACCTAACAACATTTACCTGTACTTTTATGGAATATACGATTTATTTAATAAAATAAATAACGATACATTTACTGACTTTGTTCATTTCTCAAAAATGAAAAAAAAGCTTAAAATGGATTTTCTTACTTTTGCAACTTTAGCAGCTTTTGTTTCAAAATGTCATCTTGTTATCATGACAGATCGATTTAACATAAAATTTGAAAAAAATTATTATTTAATTACGGAAACTTTTTTACCCAAAGTCTAAGTTTTGAATGAATTTTGCCACGGTAACTCGCATTTTTGCGTCTTACATTTGACGCTTAAGAATATTTCCGCTTAGGTTTTGACGTTTAGTAGCACATACCTGTTATCACAAAATATGTTATTTCAAAACTCATGAGCACTGTTCACAAGAAACTGTACTTAAGATTCACTATCATGTAAAAATAGTTTGAACTTGAATTGAACGTGCGAATGACGTTATGTGTGTTTTCGTGTACAGAAATTACATCATGGGAGAATTTCACTTTCTCAATCCTCAGTGTTTCATGTGTTTCAGTATGAAAAATTCGCAGTGGCAACCGCTTTTGCTCAAAATATGACAGTTGAGGGGGAAATTCCAAGATATCGATTGGGTTAATTAAAGGGGTAATTGTAAACTTGGACGTTAATGGCAAGTTTGATCTATTCAAATTTTAAATCGCTTGACTTAACGTTTATGCCATAGTTTTCATAGTGTGAATTCTTACAACGAAACCTATTTTAAGAATGATGAATGTTTTATTGTGACTTATTATTCAAAATTAATTCTCGCAATACTGCGATCTAAAAGCTGAATTATCCATCTGCTAATTTATTCAAGAAAATTTCGCTTAAACCTAATCCGTTTGACGAGCAGCTCAAGCTGAGAGTAAGTAAGTAAACACAATTCTTTTGTGAGTTACTTTCAATGTTATATTGAGACTGGATCGGTGAGCTTCGTATATATATTATTTGTCTACTTCTAGTATTTGAAATATTAACTTGTTCAAATACCAGAACGCAATTTGATGAACTTTTCAATATGATAAAATACTTTCGATTTAGCTCTGTTAAAGTGCGCTCGGGTTTATTGATTTGTTACCTTTTGGCGATTAGTTATTCAAAACGAACTCTGGTAAAAATAAATTTTCTTCAATATTTACTGAAGGGAATGAAGTCCAGTTAATCTTTTATCAAGTATATGAGTTTATTAGCAAATCATGCTGAGTATTTTTTGACTATTAGGGGTCCATATACTTTAAGTACCACGACAATATATGCGCTGGATAGTACAACGCCGCAATTTTACAGATGTTTTTTTATAATTATTCAATATTGCAGTGGTCGGTTATTATCTTTACCTAATTTGAGTTTACATCCTTTTTAAACGTGGTTGAGGTATTTCTTGGCCTTCACATGCTCATGCCAAATATATATATGCCAAGATGCTAAAGGCTTCATGAACAATTTTGCGTCAACTAACTCCGGACATGCTACATGTCTTAATATTTCCATTGATAAAAATCTCGATACGCGCGACTAAGCCATCGTGGTCGAGTGATTATTCAAAGACATCTTTACATTTGTTCAACAGTTGATACATTTGCAAATAACAGTTGTAGCATTTTAAAAACCAGCTTCAGACTTACAGAAGTAGAAAAAAACGAAACACAGCAAGAGGTATGTAAATTGGTGATGCGAGTCGTATCAAATCAATAGGACAAGATAGTATTTAATATTATTTAGATTTATATGAATAATGTCGCGTATTGAATATAAGCGCAATATTGATTGTTGTAGTCATAGCGTGCGCTATTCAAAAATTCTTCATTCATTGCTAAATGTCAGACGTGTTATAGACGTGCAATTTGCGTTCAGACTATCGACGGCCAAGATTAAACGATTATCTACGAAGTTTTGAATTCCAGTCTTACGTAATTCAGTATCGCTTGCCCAATCTCGCAAAAATGTGAACCGCCGTCACGCCGAGAGTTTATTCTCATGCCCTCCAGATAAACTATTACAACACGGTGGAATTTCCCTTCAAAGCAAACGCTTAGGTGCGTTTTTTTTTTTGTTAAAATTTTTTATCAAAATTTCAAGATGTTGATTCAAATGTGACAAGGTTGAAGTAGTTAGTATTTAATCAGATCATCAAAAGTCTGTATCGTTTTTTTCTTTTAAATTCGATCGTTAGCACGTAGAAAGTTACCAAAGTTGGATGGAATTTAGTTTAAGAGTTGATATATTCCAAAAATGCAATAGCTGTGTCGAGAGTCAAGCAATGTAACATAAAGCATGCGATCCAATATAACTTCTCGTACTTCACGGCCAATTACCGCAATGGACAATGAATGACTTGCATTTTGTTAACTGTGCTTTTTCGTCTTTATCATAAGTGGATGTCAATTTTTGAGGAAAATATTTTATACGTCGCTTTCTCGCTTTCACTACAAATATGTCGCTGAACAAGCAACGAGGACCGGAATCTTTTAGGTTCGCTATGGACTACCAAATTTACTACATGAGAGTAATCTTAACAATTAGCATGAGTGAAGTGACATGAGTCAAGTCAATAGAATTCATTTAAACACGACTTCTTCAACGATAGATGTTCCCAATGCAGAATTATTTCCTCAAACGTTAATGAAGTGACGTCAGTTTAATGATTTCCTATTTATTTTGTTTACTGTATAGTGGTTTCAATTCCACTGTAAAATACTATATACTAATTACATTTTAAATGCTTTCGAAAAGGAAATGGCTCAGGTAGCAAACAGAATATGGATTTTCATTCGTTGCTTGATGTTGTTTCAGATGAATGGCTTTGTATTGGCGGTAAGTGGGCAAGATTTCTTCCTGTTCAAATACATGCTATTATAGAACTACATTATTAATTAATATTATTCTATGTAGAATCGTAATGGTAGAATTTGCAATATTCATCACAAACAAATATTTTAATTGTAATTGATAATGTCCAATTTAACAAGTATAAATCCTCAGACTATTTCATTGATAGCTGATCCAATTATAATTTCAGTAATCATAGGTAATTTTCGTACTTTTTTTACATTTTAAGCAAAAGTCTACCGCTTACTATTGCAATATATGTTGCATTTTATCATTTCCTTGCCACGAGCCGTATAGTTTGAAATACTTTATGTCACACTATAATTTTCAACAAATGGGTGCTCTCGAAGTATTCGTATCAAGATGGCGCACAACCTGAACATAGTATGGGTACCAGGTTAGGGTTGTTCAGGTTGTACGTCATCTTGGGTAAGAAAACCTACGAAGCGCCAACAAATGGTCGTATGACTTTATTTTAGGAGGCCCCATGCTACCGATAAGTTTGTTAATCTTTATCGATTTCTTATTGAAATCCATCCTTTTTCTGTGCGTTTGTACCCTAACATGGTATTGAGATATATATGGAACAACTATTTTGATCTTTACTATATTCTATTTTTAATTTATTTTGTAGTTGTTTCATTCAATCTTCAGTAAAGGTAAATATTTTTGATCTCTCTTGTTTTTACATCAAGATTACAACTCCTGCTATGACGAGTACAGCCAACCAAACGCCTAAATGTAACTGTGATAATGAATGTGATTGCAAAGGAAATGACTCAATAATTGTAGTACCATGGCAAGCTGTTATAATAGTCGTAATATTATGTAAGTATATAGTACTAGAAATTGTCAAAAAATGAAACATGAAATATACTTAACATATAATGGGAAAGTGGTAAACCGATAGGACAACTTCAAATTGTTGATGTTACCGACTAAATGCATGAATTTAGCTGGTCAATAATCAGTCGTGGTCGTAATTTTGAAAACTCAGCATAATACACCGACTGTTTGGCTGCTACAAATTTTTAAAACTAATCCCAATTAATGCATAAATATTTAAACACAATGCCTATATGAATTTGCTGAAGTCAAATTCTCAGAATAAAATCTTTTTTTTTTTCAATTAAATAAAATTTTCATCAAGTTTGTAGCAAATTTTAACAATTTACCATATCACGACCAATATACGGATAGCAAGCTCAACGTGTCAAACTTCTAATGTTCATTTTTTTATTTTTCAGGTATTCTACTTGCGGCTGTTGTCATAAAATGTCTATCGGTAAATATATTAGTAATTTTGAAAATAATTTTCCTAATTGTGTATCTAATAAACAAAAAGTTTCGTTAGCATTCAATACACATTTTTGATTGAATTTTGATCAGTTTTATATATCCCATTACTTCCTACAATATTCTTTGCACCTCAAACCTTTTAATTTGACCAAGCCGACAAATGATATTTACAAAATGTTTCAATTCTTGAAATTTGATGTCGCGGGTGTAAAATGAGATTCGGTTCACATACTAAACGCTTCAAAAGTAACCACAGACTTGAAACCACAGACCTTCCTCAATGTAAGGATGTGACCAAAACGGAAACCCAATCGACCTTTATTTACATCAAGTATTCAACATTCATGTGATTTATAAATTATTTTTCAGAGGAAGTCTGCGGATGCTGCCTCGCCCTGGGCGATTTTAGCAAACGATGTCTGACACTCGAAATAGGTTTCGCGATAATACATCTTTACCTGTTTGTCACAACCTTTTTATGCAAGCTATCAAAATTATGCAAATATACTATTTATGAAAATTGCAAATAATTTTTCTAATTAATACATGTTGCAAAACACTCTAGGATTTTCACGACACCCATGACACTTATTGGCATACGATTTACTGACATGTAAATTACCAACAATTGTTCATAATTATTTTTAAAGCAAGTTTGACATGACCCGTATAATTTTATAGTTTATAATTAATTTTTTTATTATTTACAGAAAATTCATCCGCTAATTTGAATAAAATATTACTTATATTTTGTGCTAAATTTATAAATTCATTTATTCATTTAAATGAATGATGTTCAATTATTTGGCCTTGCTTTTATTTTCAAGTAGAATGTATCTCCGGTCTAGACCGAATACGGCTTTGATATTGTGTGTGGACTCATCAATCTAAAAATTCTTTTCTGAATATGATTTCGTAAAACACCGCTGAAAAGTATTTTGGTGCTATATATAATATTCTGTTTTTTAAACGACAGGAACTCTTTAATCATTCGTCAAATTATTTTTATTGCCTTTTTTATGTTTTTATTTACTATTGCAATTAGGTAATTGAGTAAATCATAATAAATACCCTCCAATTAATATTATGGAACAATTATATCAGAGCACAACTAAAATATAAATAGTACACAAAAGCAGAAAATTCTTTCAGGAGCAACGATCAGAATGATTTTTCATCTCATTGACCTTTTAATTGTTTTAAATTCTTATTAGTTAGAATTCTTCCGTTCGTGTATGATTTGTCTCTTGTTTGGCATAATAATCTTATTATTGCCCCAGTTGATGTGTCGAATACAAAATTTCTTCAACTTCCTGCATTTACACTCATGCTCGCGAAGTTACCATGATAGACAATGATAAAAGATAAACAACTATACAAAAAATAGTTCAAGCAAATCAATACTGTAAAATAGGATGTGATATACAAATTTTCTGAGTGTGGAAAATTCAAGCAAACGCTATGAACAATCAATTGTACATTCAAAGTTGATGATTCTGGTCGCAGGTATCAGACGCTTCGCCTGACGGCATATGTACGGAAGGTTATTTATTCGACAATCAATTGATTTGAAAAGTTTGTGGAAACCATAAACCTATTTCAAAAACCTTGGAGTAAGACATTGCTTTAGTGAATGTTTCATACCACCGTCTGAATATACCAACAGGCAGATTTTGGGAGGTATTTAGTAAAAAAATGGTTTAATTTCAAGACGTTTCCCAAAGTATATCTGCAATACACTGTTAGTACTTTGGCTTGATGGTTCGGTTGAATGTAATGCTACTTTGTTCACATGTGACTATACGAGTGGTCATTACGTTTTTATTGAAATCAGTCAAGTTATTCTCTGGTTTCAAACCAAGCGTGCACTCAACCGCTAGAATTGTAAACGCTGTCAGTCGAGGGACGATCATACTGATTTAGAACAGTTTATGCCGCCACATCCAAAACCAAATTCTTTGAATCGAATAGCGATATAACGCAGTAAGCAATAGTATATTCTCTTGGGTATAAGGTAGTAGTCGTTCTTAACCTTTGTGAACCTGCTGAATTCATAAGTTGTTCTGCAAGCTTCCGCCGAAATCCAACGTTTCGAACAGTTGAAAACCAGGAGCATTTGCACTTAAAAAAAGGGGAAGCTACTTTTGTGCAGCAGGTTATACAAAATTCAACCGTCTTCAATTGATAGACTATGAATTTTTTGCGTTATTTTTGTGCACAGGTTAGGCTTTTAGGTTTGAATTCAAATGGCATGCATTATCAAAGAGGGATCAACCATCAACCCTATGGATTCTCGACTGGTTATAACAACATAAATTGCAACAAGAGCTGCTATATTGAACTGCTATAATACCCTTTGCCGCAACTTTTATCAGTCAGTAATCTTCAAACTTATCTGATTTCACTTTCATTCATGCTATCTTAATTTCGACTTTCAACTTGTCTGCAACATGTAGTTTTTAATAGTATATTTTGAATGAGGTGTCGATCACGCAAATATTGGGCTTAAACCCCCGAGGTTTGTAACTAACAACCTAAGATATTGTGAAGCTATAAGCAGAAAACATCTAAAAACGCTATCATACAGAAGTACACTCGCTCCATCTGTGACGATAAATCGAGTTTTCGAAGTAGTGAACTTTCTAAAGTATAACCGTCATTGACAGTTCCAATAGGATTATATCTGTGCGAGACAACGCAACGCAAGTTTGGATATTTTCATAATTGTGAGAAAAACTATTCCAGAAGACCTTCTTAAAACACATGCAACAGCTCCACCGATCCCCAGGGGTTCGATCGAACCCAGGTTAAACAACGGTATCAACGGGCATTAAATATATTATCCCAATAACTATAAGCAATAAAATGGATACAACTCGTATTTAGAATAAAATATTTGCAAGTAATTGATTTAGTTTGTCATATTTTCTCATGAACGATATAATATAAAATGATATGGTATACCTGATGATATAAATAAAAACAAGAGAGCTATGCTCAAATATATGGACACGTAGCGCTACATAGTGGCAAATGTTAATGACGTGGTAGAACACAAAAATCGAATTCCATACAGCTCACCGGAATATTTAAAATAAATAAAAGTAATAGCATTTTAGAGAATAATTTAATCTTTGAGCACTGAAAATTCCAAAGCTATTGTTCCGGTGATCAGAGAAAAAAGCGATTTTTTCTGTGACAAAGAAGAACAAGAACCACAACAACATTATAACAAAACGATCGCTATGTCCACTAACGTGTCCAACCAGCGTCCACCACGCGTTGTGCTACAAACAAACTTTATGTCACGCTTAAACCTGTGTACATTCATAATTTCATATTATATTTAGATTTTAACTTTATAGTGTACAAAATGTTTCCAACAGTCTTATTTGGCAACATCAAATTGTCCGGAAATTTTCCCAAATTTGAGAAAATTGTCATACCTCTCGTAGAATTTACCGACACAATTTTCTCATTAATTTATCGTTTTAAAATATGTGCCGTTCAAAAGACAAATAATTAAATCTCGAGTCTCAGTCGAAATTTTGTTCATTAATCGTTACATCTGTGAACGTGACAAGCGTCATGCGAACAATGCAACAGCCAGTCATTGCTGCATATAAACATATTGTTTCGTATATTTAATTCAGTCGGTATAAGGTAACTGGTAATTTCTGTAGAAAGTTGCATTTGAAAAATTGAAAACGAACATTGCATTGTCACTGGTTATGCGGTTTTCAATCTTTTTATTTACTATAAAAATAGATTTGAAAATAGTTCATCAGTAGTAATGCAGTTTAAAAACTAAAACCAAAATATTTGATTTCTTGAAAAGTGCATTCAAAGCATTTGTAGTTCATCTATTCCTGCTAAAGATTCTATAACGAGGCAGTGACTGAGATCAAAGGTCAATATCAGATTAGTATTGCTTTATTGTGGTTAGATAAAATGCGGAAATTAGTAATCGTGTTATTCGTAGCAAGTATAGCATGGTGTCAAGAGGTAAGATACTGTTTTCTGATCATACGGAATTTTATTTTATTGAAAGCAATGTAACGAATTCCCATAAAATTTCCTTAAAGCAGAGGTACTCAAATCACTATAAGCTGATTGCCCATGTCCACAGTTGGCTCATTCACTTCCATTTGTATAGTTTAGCAAAAATAGAAAAAGTCTCTAATTTTAATTATCAACGATTTTTGTTGGTTTTTATGAGAAAATAATTTGATCAAAAGAACTTTTTTTAAATGAACTAATATAATTGAAAAGAGGCTCTAAAATGCCCGTGACAAAATTTTAAGAGTCGTGAATCACCAAATGACGTTATTTGATAATAAATATTTTGATTAATTTTCAAAGACATAAATTTCTAAAACCCCGTGAACCTGAATTTTCATTTTACACAGATATCTGTAATCGGAGTCATTCGGCGACCTTGCTTTTCAAGTTGCATTTGAGTTAATCTCGAACAAGGTTCCCGACAAAACCTTCAAATTATTAACTTTAAAAACAGATTAAGTCACGAATCCAGTTAATCATTTATATTATATAATATTTTATATTTCAGGCATACTTTTATTAAACTTTAATGTGACATTTTTTGTTGCATTTTGACATATGGGAGCTATTTCTCTGTAATGTTTGAACTTACAAAACAAATTTCTACGCTTTTCTAAAGTTGAGTCAATAAAATAAATAATTGCATGCGATTTTGAATATTCAATCGTTTGGATTTTCTTACTTTTCACACATATTATTTTAAATAGATTGAGGAAAATTCTAAAGACGACAAAAATTTTACCTGCATTTGTAAGTGTGAATGCACATGTGCTAATCCAAATTGGATTGCAATAGTCGTCGTAGGATTAGTAATAAGTAAGTTTTATTAAAATGTATGGTGGCAGCGTTGTTTTAGCCCAGTCCCAGTCGTGAATTCTATTTTGAAATAAATACAATGATAGTTAATTGGAAGTGATGTCATATCTGTTTCACTTTGATGATATTAGGCTGATTTTTTTATCGTGACAACTGCAAACATTTTATTTTTGTAATGCTTATTAACAAACGCAAACGCCACAAGATGGCGCTCCACTTGCATGCTCCTTGTGTTTTAGAAGAATTTTTGTATCGTTAGGTGATTGACAAAAGCGTCTCAACTCCTGGAATCCGCTAGAAAATATTGTTCACTCTATAAATCTCCTATTCTTTTCTTCTTTTTCAGTTGTCCTATTGACATTGGTATGCGTTTTCAGCATATGTATTTGTACTGTGAGTTTCAAAATTCATTATTTTTACTAAATCGTAATATTTGTTTTACACGACGTTTTTACTTGCTTAGCGCAAGTTGAGCTACAGTTTTTTTCAGCGAGAAAATTAATTTTAAAAAAGTAGTATTTATCCGATTTTGAATACACACGATTAGTCCAATTTATAATGACTAGATCGATTTTAGTTCAGTGTAATAATGTATGGAATAGACCTGCGGATGATACATTACTAAGGCGCTTTAATAAGTTTTTTGGTAGTTTTTTTGACACTTGCTAATTACAAACAAATTGAATATGGTTCTGTGCAGAAACTTACAACTCAGACCGCCCTCAACACTCAACAACAAGGGCCGGTTCGCAAAAGCTATGCAAGAGTTAGATTTTACCTGAATAAACCGGAAATATCCAGCGGAACGACAATCAGCGATAACTATGCAACTGGACAAATAAAAGAAGTATCAACAGTTTCAGATAAAAGCGAAACCGAGAAACCATAAGTTTGTAATAACGACGAGATTGTTATATTCATAACTAATGTGTATTATTTATGATTTAAGAATTTTACGAACCTTTTTTGGCAAAGAAACATAAAATGACAGAATACAAGAAGTAAATTTCAACTCGGAATGTGCGCACTCTTATATATATTGAATATGATGGGTTATACCCTAGTTTTTTAAAGCCCGCAATTAAAATTATATTAATAATTATGGTTTCTCTATTATAAGGACAGGCCAGCAAATAATACAACGTAAAGCATGTCATATATTTTGCTTCAAAAATGTTGATTACTAATATTTTATTTTCGTCTAAAATCCATACGAGAATTTTTTGTTATAATTGGGATTGCCATAGGTTCATAAAATACAAAATATATCACAGAGCTAAAAAAGAAATGTTGTTAAATGTGTTTTCCGCTGTCATATTCGCCTCGGTCAAATGATTTATTGTTTATTTTGGCATCTCTCAGTGGTGCAAAGAAGGGCATTGCTCGAAAAATTGTGATGTCTCAAAGTCATATTCGAATCACTTCATGAAATTTCATAAAATTTCGGGCCATCATTAAATTGCTAGGCCAAATTTATGTTTCCGTTCACTGAAAAACAAAAAAATAATATAAATATATACATATGCACAAAGAGGCATTTCACATTTGATTGATAAAGTTCATTTTACCATGAAATACGTTTCCAGCTCTTTCATTCGGACGCGGTGTCCCATCCTCATCTAATCCCTGGGTGAAATTAAATATTTTCATGAGTATTATAGCTGAATTTTAAGATAATGACGAGAAAAAGGGGATCTGAGAATACAATCTGATCTTAATGAATAAGTATAAAATATAAATACTTGATTTCGTTCTCTGTTTCCTCTCGTGCGCATGCAGCAAATTATCAGTTCCTTATCTTTCAAAAACTTCCAACTTATCAACAGTACAACGATGAGTGAAAACACGATTACTCCGGCTATTATACCTGCCAACTTCGGTAGGGTCAATCCCTCTGATGAATAGAGAGAAATGAATAGATAAATCACACTCTTAAATATTCTATGTTATGCAGACTAACCTATTTTTTTTAGTCCCTACAATTTTAAAAATGGGTTTAATTGCAATAAAAAAAACTTGAATAATGTACGATAATTGTGTGTTTTATTTTATTTCCGATTATTACATTTTCTCATTGGATTATTACAAAAACTGTCTAAGAGCATATTCTGTGTTTATAATATAAATTTGTTTTTGTTATCATAACGTTAAAATTCAGGGGTGATACGGTTTTTGGATCAGGGGCAAAAATTTTTTGCCCAAATAGACTGGCGGGTCGAGTAATCGTGATGCAAAAAGTTTCATTTTAGGAACAATATTTACAGTTTTACAAAAGCAAAAACAATAATCCTTGTGCCAAAACCAAATTTAATCGCAATCTCAACAAATTACTTGTGCTATTTTTTATCTAAAACATCAAAATTCGAGGTTGGGTTTGTTTGTGACGGCATCAGCCAGGCCAGATTGAATTACTAAGCTCGCCGAATTTGGCCTGCGAGTCGTAGTTTGCCCATGTCAGCGTTAGATGAATCAGAGATGACATTGAGAGACAAAAAATAGTTGATCGCTTTCTTTTGTCTACTTATATACATACACATAATCCAGTACTATTGTGTTATAGTTTATCGCTATAGCTCCTATTCAATCAACCGATACAATGTCAATGAAGAGCATTTTATTTCTGAAATTCATCTACCTATGCATTCACTTCCACTTCCACTCCACCCAGTAGGGCACGAGCAATAATATCCTCCATCTGTATTGGTGCATATTCCATTGAGTGGATCGCAGTCATTCATCTCAATACACTCATCCACATCTGAAAAGAAGAAAAAAAAACGTTTGATGTACACTCATACTAAAATGGTTATATTTGAAAAACTGCAATTTTACGTGTTTTATAAAATTATTATTAATATCAGTTGTTTGTAGTTATTTGAGAAAAATCGTTTGGTTTGAATACATGGAATGTTTTTCAAATCCTTTTATTTCTTTGTTCGTAATATGGTTTTGAAATTTTAACAAGTAAAAGTAACTTGTGCCGAATATTTTAGTAGTATTCATAAGTATTAAAAAATGTGGCAAATGAAAATGTGTGACAAAATTTGAAAATAATTGTTCTCATATTTTGTAAAAATATATTTCATAATCTTGATATTATAAGTTGTATAACAATAATGTTTATATAAATATTAATTATATATGCCATTTTTTTTTACCTTTACAAGAGATTCCGTTCCCCCTCCATCCACTCTTACAAGTACAAACAAATCGACCAGGAATATTTGTGCAAATTGCATTTGTATCACAGTTGTGCATATCAGACGAAGAACACTCGTCAACATCTTGAGCACATAATATAAGACTAATTAAATACCTTGTTTTTTATTCTAATTTTAAATAATTTAAGTTTTATAACTACAATATATGAAATTAAGATATTCCAGCCGCGAGCTGAAGAAATGACCGCATTAAACATTAGACTGAGCCAGGCCAATCAACATCTAATTGACAAATTGGTTGGGTGTTTTTAGCTTATAGTACATACGACTTCACTGCAGATTTTCATGGCAATATTTCAGCAGGAAAGTCGTATCATATTATAGCATTTAATGTGTCAGCTAAAATATTGTTTAGTGATTCACACCTTATGAGCATATTGTAAAATGTTCAAAACTAGATATTATTTTAGTAATAAATAATTAATAGCGAAGAACTGTTCTATATTATAATTACCAATGCACACTGCAGATGCATCTTCGTCGTGATAACAATTGTGCAAACCCCATTTTCTCTGTGGACAAGTTTTGATGTCTGTTTCCATTCCTGTGCATTCAACTTCATCCATCCAAATTACTCCTTTTCCTTCCCCAAAATAAGCCTGACCTGGTGCATCCATCGCGTCTTGAAACTGCAACATGCGACAAATAACTCTTGCGTCTTCAAAATCCCAGTTATCATCACATATTGTACCCCAAACTCCGTGATGCAGAATTTCAACTCGACCTCTGTCTTGTAAACCTGTTTTGTCATCTACAAGACGAACTTTGCTGGGAGATACTGAAATAAAAGATTTATAACTTGAAAAAGCATATGATAGAATCTCATGGACATAACTTCTTCGCTCACACAAGGCACTTATATCATCTTTTCTACAACGTAAATTGATTTGTAATACCATAGATCAAAATATTTTCTTGGGAGAATATTGAATTAGAATCATATAAAGGAAAAATAATATCGAAGACAATATAGAATACGCAATGCGTAAACAATAAAGTATGATAAGGGGTACTTGAAGGTATGCATATCACTGAGGCGTCACGATCATGTCCACAGCTCCCGTCTCCAATCGATATTTTGCATTCATCCATGTGATCTTCATATCCAGTACAATTAACGTTATTGTACCAAACCTTTCCCATTCCTTTCCCAAAATAAGCGCCACTACGTGCGGAGTCTGCACCAATATATCCAAGCATCCGACAGACGACATCAGCAGCTCGTATGTCCCATGATTCGTCACAAACTGTCCCCCATTCTCCATCATGCAGAACTTCCACTCTTCCTTGATGCTTTCCTGTTGATCCATAGAGACGCACCATAATTGCTGAAAAATATCAGCCCTTTATCCATTGAGTACTTAAAGACCTGGGAATGCGTTATGTTGTGTGCAATTTTCCGGGCCAATTTGGAATATATTCCCAGATTCAAACATAAAATTTTTGAATTTATTCGAAAGAGGAAATTAGTCGCCTCTGGGCTCTGGCCAGGCATTTCGAATGTTTCTATATCTGGTGATTTCGTTGTTTTGTTTAACACCGTGAACAGTTCAGGCCATTGGAAAAAATTACACTTTCAATTATTGTTCTTTTTAAGCACTCAGAGACTCTTCGGCCCTTTTACAAGAAAATTATAATTGTCGAGAATCTAACTTTCAAAACGCCTTTTCACCTGATTGGAATAACGCATTATTCAAAGGAAAACACAATGAATTTATTTCATATTTAATAATAAGGATCTAAAATATTTAACAGACAATTCAACAATAAAAATCTATTCAGATACGTATGTCGTTGAGATAGCTTTATACTGCCAATGTGGAAAAAAACTATCAAGAATTTTTCTGAAAAAGGTCTGGAATATTTTGATTGAAAATTAATTTCAAACTAATAAATCTCCAAATTTGAAATTCCGCAGTTCCTCAAAATGTTTGAATAACGATTCTGATTTGTTGATATTTTTGTTGAGTTGAACAAATTCCTTCACCGTGCACCAAAGTGTGTCCGAATGTGCTCAACCAGTGGGGTGAAGTAGGCTCGTGACAAACGTTTTACAAGGTATTTTGGTGGTGAGTGTATCTTGCTTGGGTATAATCTTAGTCGCTGATTAAAAACTACATTTTACTCTTCTCTACATTACTCCAAAAGATGTAAAAGAAAAAAAGTGTTTCCGACTCTCTCCTATAGAACAAATTTCACTATTTAAATTTTTGAAAAAAGTCAGTTACCGGTAGCCACGGATAATGCTGCTTACTTGGCATGCAAACAACAGATGCATCCTCACTGTGATCGGCACCTGGATTCCCCCACTCACTACGTCGACAGTATTCCACATTATGTTCATCTCCTCTACATGAGACGTCATTCAACCAAATTTTTCCTGTACCTTCGCCAAAATAGGCGTCTTGGATTCCCCATACCGCTCCAGGAAATCCAAGCATTCGACAAACTACCAAAGCATTGAGGTTATCCCATGAATCATCACCAATTGTTCCCCATTCTCCGTCGTGAAATATTTCAACTCTTCCTTCATAATTATATTTTGAGTCTCTTAAACGAATTGTGTTACCTGGAAATTAGAAAAAACAAAATTTGAGTTAAAAAAAATTATCTTTTCGTAAAATATTCAGTATTTTGTTTGTTTGAAAAAAATTTCATTTCCAATTGTTTTTATTACGTAGAATAGTTTTGTTTGTGAATATTTAAGTTCCTCCAATCTTTCACCAAACTCCGATATATAGTATTAAATTTCTATCTCATTTAATACCCTCAGGAATAATTTTATTCTGGATTTAGATATGTAAAAATCATTATGGAAAATTATACCTGTACATACAACAGAAGCCTCCTCTCCTCTGTTACAAGAATGATTTCCCCACCCAGAATGCTTACAATCGTTTATGCTTGTTTCCGTTCCATCACAATCCAAACTAGTAATCAAAATTTTTACATCCACATCCGGTAGTCCATAATATCCAGCTAAAGGAGCCTCTAACGCGTCTATAAATCCCGCCATTCTACAAATTACTTGTGCTTCTTCTATACCAAATCCATCATCACATATTGCTCCCCATTCACCGTCGTGGAAAATTTCTGCTCTTCCACGATTAACTCCAGCATTTGAAGAAAATACTCCATTCAGACGAACGTATACTTCATCAGTCCCTGTATAAATGATTGTTTTGGGAATAGCTGACTTTATCAAAGTAACCGAACAATCACACAGCAACAGTTCAAAAAATTTGGGGAAATACGCAGAAATTTTTATTAATCAAATTATATATGTAGCAAATACAAATCATTCTTCGGAGGACAGTACTTTGTGTTGATTTATGTCTGAAAATCTAGCAACGCATAAAACAGCCACGACATTTGACCCTGGTGACGTATATTGTTCGTCCTTTAATAGCATGGTGTTTTGATTTGAAATTCATTTTTTGGTTTGTGCTGCTTTGAGACTCTTAGTTGACGTTTGAGCTTATGAAAGGCTAGTATATATGCAAGTTTGTTTCTTTCTGTATTAGATTCATCACAATTTCTTTGATGTTGAAATGAGACCCCTTAATTGATAGCCTATGATGCCGGATAATCTTTGCGTTCATTTTTTTTTATAAATAGTGTGGACCATATATATATCATATCCAAAAATGAGACGGTACTCCTGAAGTATGCGCACCAAGATGTCGCATAACCTGAAACCTAACCTGGTACACAACCTGATTTCAGGCTGTGCGCCATCTTGGTGCGCATACTTCAGGAGGTCCAATGAGAATTTATTTTTGTAAACAATTATTATATCAATCCATTTCTTGGGAGAAACTGGTTAAAAATTCATAAATAAAAACTATCTGTAAGTTGAATAAAATTTGAATTAAAAGAAAAATGTGAAATCAATTCTAATCTTAACCCTATTTTGCTCAGACATTTTCAACAGCGGATGAGCAAGAAGTAATATTTATGTATACAACTTCCTGTAATCTAATACAGGGTTTCTGTTTTGCAGTACGACTTTTTTAAAATTGAAGGGTGTTTTCGGTCTATTTTCAAAACTTTGTTGTTTATACAACAAACTTGCCATTAATGAGAAAACCTCTTTCAAAAGTTGCAGAATGACTGTGGATTTACAGTTGATCCATTATATTGCGCATTCTGGCAATACGTCTGCAGGAATATTTGTTGTTTGAAAAAATAATCAAGTTTTCAAACGCGACACCAATCAGACATATACCCAAATGTTCAGACAATTGGCCAAACAAACGTAAGAATACGAAGTGTTACAAAATGTTCGTACGCAATGGCTTCCTAATGCGAAATTCCCCTCACCACAGCTCGTATTTTTACGGATATATACTTATTTTTTTCACAAACAAACAAAAATATTTTACAGTGTATGTATTGCTTTTTAGCGACAACTGTATAGAAATTCCTTGATTTGATACCATATAAATAGTTTTAGCTCCTGCGGAATGAAAATTACATATTTACATAAATTGTTACTTTGTTCAAAATTTTGCTGTCAGACATTCTGACATTGTCAGACATTGCTGTCAAGATTCTAGTTCACATGTTGAGCATTTTTCTACTTCAATATATTATAAAGTAGTAGTATAGCTTACGAAAAGCTACTTTTGCCTATACTTGGTATTTCAATTTTTAGTTTTACAATTAAATCGTGAATGTGACCTGTATTCATGGACAAAAACTAATAGTTTACAAATCTATCATTACATTTTTTTTTAAAAGATTTGACAAATCATGTTAGACATCTTGACCTCGTCTATGAGCTAAGTGGATTTGTCGAACTATGTTCTCCGCAATTATTTTAAAACGTGATAAGATTCGAGTTTCCTTTTTACTTCCGCTTTGTTTGAAGTGTCATGTTTCTGTTTTAAAGTGTCATGTTTCTAATTCTACTCACATGATATAATATATGGCCAAAATTAAGCGATTTCCCCAAATAAAATTGATTAATTATTTGTAAATCTAAGATTTCATAGTCTAAATATCATAAAGTTATCGTACCGTCCAGCTTATTTCAGGATTGAAAAACTCACTTGTGCACTGGTTACCATTCCATACAAATCCAATCTTACAATTGCATTTGTAATCAGACCACGAAGTTATCAAACAAACTGCATTTTCTCCGCAATTATGCTCTCCGGTTACACACGCGTTGTTTTCTGAAATAGAACTTGTTTCAATAAATTGCCTTAATTACTCGATTAAACTTTTTTAGTTATAATTCAATGATGTGATTTGATGATGCCCGAATGTTGAAACATACGAGCCTTGAAAACCTTCCTCTTTTTAAACATATTACTTCACCTGTTGAAACTGTTCGTTTCTTTCTTGGTCTGATATGACTAGAAGAGGATGCTGCATTGAAAATTTCCACTCTTGACTGATCAACCATAGAATTCCAAGAATCAGAAATTCTTACTGATTCAGCGATTGCATTTTCCTCTGTAACAAACATTTTTATCTCTCTCATATAAAAATGGAATAATGTAACAGAAAACTACAATAGGAGGATTGCTGAATTTTTTTCTTGATAAAGATTCATCTATGACCTATGTAATTATTATTGCATTTATAGTAGTTAGTTCGATCTGAACTTCTAATTTTTAGGCTTGTTAGCTCATTGTATTTGAAAACTGTATCGTACCACTATTTAATTCTCTTATACGTTTTTATTCTTTCAATATTGTTAATATAGAATCCTAACACAATGGTATATTTTGTTTCAATAAAATCATTGAATTATTATATTTGGGTATTTTATTTTCATTATTGTTTTAGTATATATGTCTATAAAATATGAAGTTACGATAGGGCATAGTTTTTGGTTCGGATCCTTTTAAGCTTAATTTGTTTGCTCAATTATAAGAGACCAATATCAAAATCATTATATCAACGATGATGTAACATACAATAGTGAATAGATCTATATCATTTAAAGTTCTAAGATTTTCCTAAATTACGTGTCAAATCAATATCAAAACAGATCAATATCAAAATAAGATCAATAAGCAAAAGAGAGAAGCAATACAATAAAATAAAATAAATCTTAACATAATAATGCAACAAACAATACATTTACCCTTACCGTTCACTGATTTATCAAATTGATCTTCCATTAATCCCAAGATACTGTTGAATTGTTGGATACATAACATTACAAGCGTAGTGAGTATATTAGAATACATAGCAGCAGAGTAGCTTTATATCTCATTTGAAAAATTAATGAATAAAATTTCAGTACAATATTTGTTTTCTTATTTTCTACATGCTGATTATATTTCTTAGTATTAAAACTCAAATTTTTAAGAACCATTTTTTTTTATTTTCCGCCCATTTTGCTTATCTATCGAAAATTGGTATAAAAATTTTAAATATTAAATATTTGTCAAAAAATAAATAAAAATCTTCATTATTTAAGACGATTGAATACTTCCCAATAACTATTATAGTTATGTGAAAAATGTGTTCTATCAGCGTATCAATGTAATATTACAGGACCCTGTCTGGTCTGGTCTATAGCTTGTAAAATCAAGAAACGCAAATTACAGTATATTTACCCACACTTTGTTAGTTTTTATAGCAGTTCTGAAACTAAATTATAAAAATCTTTCACTGTTTGGCACATCGGAATACATATAGTATCAGACCATATTACTGCGACATTACTAAACTTTGGCGTTCAGACACCCTGACCCATTCCGCAATTTGAAGTGGGTAATTTATGTCTGTTTTCACGAAAGTCATATATATACCCATATCATTATATCAATAAGCAGACCAAGGATGTGCTGCGGAAAGCCGCCACAATATCGATGCTCGACTAGACATGAAATACGGAATAACTTTTTCTGTAATAGGATACTTTTAAAGTGATGCAAAATTAATAATAATTTTACTGTTCAACTGCTTTCGAATTTTGTACCTTTTACGTAATTATCTCCTTTATTTCTTTGAATTCATACAAAACACTTCCGTATTTATAAAGTTTGTTTTATTGCAAATACCGCAATATTTAAGTTATATGTATTAATTTTTCCAGTGTGATTATCCCCCGTCGTCACGGAGATGTGATGGTATTTAAGGGATTTCCTATTATATTTGTAGTAGCTAACCACCGCAAACCCTCCCAATATACTAAAAATGGAAATCAAAAACTATTGTTTTTTTCGGCTTTACCACATTCGTGAGAAGGCTGGACAAAAAAAAGTTTATCAATATTGAAAAAGAAAAAGAATTATTGACAATTTTTGCAACATACAGTTTCTGGTTATTCTAAACTAAACCTCAGTGAAAAATTACGCAAAATTTATTAAGTTGAATTTAACGTGATAAATTTAATGTTCCAACTGAGCTGCTTTACAATATAGTTATTGAATATAATTTATTAAATATCATTTTACGACATGCAGAATTAATATAAAATTGTAGAGCAAAATTCATTGAATGAATAAGCTAACTATTTGTACATTTGTACTCAAACCTGAACTCAAACAAGCACCCGACCAGAAACACTTGACTTGATTTCGATCTCTTCTTCAATAAGAAAAATACTTGTATACTTCCAGAGTTCTGGTGATAATACAATAAATAATAAGCATATATGCGCTACCAAAAGATTTTATCAACTTTTATTTCGTATTCCCTTCATCTCATAAAATAGCTAAATTCGTCTTCGGGATCAATAGGGCGCGCCCTTCTATATTATATCCAGGCTTGGATGAGATGGGGCACCACACATTTGTATTTGCCATGTTACACGTGAAGCAATTGGGACAAGCGGGACACGAAAGATAATTGGGAAAAATTTATATGAGATTACGTTTTGTGCGTCAACAAAATTAACATTATGTCCTGGCGGGGCGATTTGGACAAAACTGGACATTTGAGTCCGGAACGGTGTCCACATACATACTCCACCATTGAGACCGGTCAAGAGAAAGAGGAGTTTTGTGAATTGGAGGCGAGTACCTGTAAATCATACCATCAAATAAATCACACTTGAATGATTTTGTGGTTTAGGGATCGTTTAGCGTTGTTTCTAGAATGGAATAGCATTTGTGCGATCACTGGAAACTTTTCGAGTAGTTTTTGCGGTGGGGGCCGTGCCCCGAGCCGGAAGAATATTCGGGATTCGTCCGGTGCTACGACCCGCCTGCATCCATCCACCCCCTAACCAGCATCCCTTCATATTTACCTATAACTTGCCCTCGTGGGAAGCGCCACTTTGTTAATTTTTATTGAATTGTATTCCAATGGAAAAATGGGATGGAATGGAACAGAAAAATACGTCCCAGGGACAAGCCTGATCATACCACATTGATTCACTTTCTTGTAAGAGGAAATTTCTAATAATTAATGTATATTCCTTACCTATTTCGAATAAATCTGTAATAATCAGGATTTATGAGAGTAACTGGTGTTTTGCTGTCGAATCCACCAATTTTATTCTAGACTAATGCGTGTTATTTATAGATTTTGGTCTGGTTATGACGTTCTGTCCTCCTCTCAGAATTTCCTGAATCAAATTTTCAGGTATACGTTACATGCATGTGCGTTCCACTGTCTTAAAAATGATCATCAGAGAAATTAATTGAGGCGATTTAATGCAACACTGCCCAATTTTAAATTTAAATCAAGTTGTGCAATATTGAAACAACAAGGTTTGAGACCACTGTTCGTTTTTTACAAACATTTATACCATGAAATCAAATTTCTGTGCTGCTCGTAATAATATTTACATATTCCTATCCGTGGCGTTGAGATTATAGGGAAATATCAAAATATGAAAATGTTTTCCTCATTTTAAAAACGACATAAGATTTATTGAAATTTTCCATTCTTATCAGGCCCATGGCTTCATCAATTATGGTGCCTCAACATTATAAAATCAAATTAAAAACAAATCTTTTTTGTAGAACAAGCGCTTTTAAACATGTTTGGATACAAAAAAAAGCTTCCCGTAGGAACCTACCCCCATGTATGATTAGAGACATATCAACTACAAATCGGATAAAAGCTTGATAACCATACTACATAACACATATATAAAATATATTTAAAATAATTTCAGTTACAAAATGAAATGACTATATAATTCAATAAACAGTGAATTGGAAAATAGCGATTCTCAAAACGCTCTGTGATGTTTTTGAGACAACAACCACAAGTACCAGCAACAATTTAGCAAAACGATGCACAATTCATGTCTAGTAATTCTCATCTTAGGTTTGCTTACAATTTACACAAAATACATGTGGAAATTCCCAACGAACTTCTGGTAAACTTGTATAGTGTTTTAAAAAACATAAAAAATAGATGGATTTAGTGACCTTTTGAAAAACGTCCTAATAAAGTGAACGGTATCACATTTGAAACAGCTTTTGTACTTTTTGTCTCATTGTTGTCTGTTCGTGAATGCGTCAATTTAAATTAAGTTCGTCAAGTTAATTTCGCTTCTTTGCTATACATCCATTTTATGCCTATGATGGATAATTCGTCAAGGCATTGCGGTTCCAGGTAGAAATGTTTTATATGGAGGAGGTGCGCCCGGATTGTATGCAGGCTGAGGAACGTTTGGGTCGTCATCTTGTAACTGTTCTTGTTGTGCATTTGCATATCCCTGATTTGTTGGTAATATCAGCTGGGTAGGGCTGGAGATAGAAGCTTTCAAGTCATTAAAAATTATACTTCTGTATATGGAATACGGAGGTTGGAAAAATATGCGAGACAAGTAATTTTTGCCTACACCACATGGAATACTCGAATTAGTTATGTAAAATCGTGCCCGTTTTGTATAGCAATCCCCGCCCCCTTGTAAGCGATCATGCTTATACCAATTTATCAGCGAACGACTAAAATCAATCTGAAGAGAAAATTTTTTTCCACGTCTGAAGTAATTTTCTGCTTCGTCCAATTTTCCTCTTAGAGCATGTGAAATTTCGGAGTGCTTTGTGTTAATAAACATTATGAGTCCTACTTCGCTCTCTGGACGACCTTCAACCCCCACACTTACATTCATAAACATCGGTAAATTTGGAAGACGTCTTTTTAAAGCTTCAAATTCACCAAGGTTTGATGTTTTAATAATTTCAGGGTATCCTTTTTTAAAAAAACTGGTGTCATAGGAAAACACGGTGGCTCTTTCTACATCGTGATCAACAGATTCATTGCTGGCATTGTCTCTGCTGAAGCATGGTGGTAATTCCTGATAAAAATCTTCAATTTCAATTAATCCAATGCGAATATTTTTGTTAGCCAGTGCCCTCATGCTTCTCGTAAAGAACTACTTGGACTACATTTATTCCTGTCCGTAGTGTTCACTCATCATATATCACAAAGAGATCTTATTTTACAGAAAATAGAGAAATTATATGTAACGGATATTTGACACAATTTATATACGAGGTTGAAAACCGCTACTGCTAATGTCACAAACAACGGCTTTTTTCTCGGTTACTGATACAAGCCAGGTATTTAGAGCAGATATCGTTTCTAACACTTCCTCGAGTGACCAGTTGGCCTGCCTATAATGATATATATATATATAATATATATAAGTTTCATGTCTGACGGTTTTCGATATATATACTCGTATACTTCTTTTAGTTTAGACGGTAAAATTACTTTAGATATTACAAAAAAAATGGTTAGAATTGTCGCCATTAAAGAACTTTTGCATCCCAGCGCTACTAAACGCTCCCTATAGCTTAGCTCGTATATAATATATTATAAACGAACGACACTAATATGTCTAGTATTCACACATCTGATTCCTTCTGCTATAGCGTGAACTAGAACAGAATCAAGTTGTTGACTTATTGATACCACGGAGAGTGTTCAAACAGAGTATATATATCAGACAAGTACACCTATTCTGAAGACTGTTTGTTATTCGTTTCAGTTGTATTTGCTTTGTAAGATACGATGGGTATTATATTTCGATGCTGGTCATATAAATCCTCAAACAATAGCCTGATATGGCACGGATATTCCGATTGGGTCATGGAACCTATGGGTCGTAAATACATGTCATGAATTATTCAGTCAAATTTAATTTTTGTTACTCCAATGTGAACGCAGCCTCGAGTCCGCAGTATAAAAATCCTAATGAGTGTATTATAACAACCAGAATCAGGATTTATTTTCTTTTTACCTACAACTTTTATGCGGGTATGTTTCTTTTGTGTTCAAATACTTTTATCAATAATTTTATGGTCAATGACATATGATATAAAAATCCCATCAAAATGGCATATTGATCAAAATGTTAACCCGTGGATAGCTAAGTAGAGCGGATTTATTTCGTCAATTCCAAATTGCAATGTAAAAGTAATAGGAAAAGATTTGTATAATTGTACCAAGCAAAAAAATTAACTCAATGACACTTAATATATTTTCAGCAATAAAAGAGACATTTTGATCAGCATCAATATCTTTTATCGAGACGGAAATGGGATTTAAGAAATTCTCTTTATTTATTCAGGGAGACAGTGAAGCCGTTGAGGCAGGTGAAGAATACTGATAACTTGATAAGCAAATATTCCCTAGCCAAGTTACTAGTTTATATCGAGTATAGAAATAGTTTCTTTTACAAACTTACTTGAAGGGTGATAGAAACCGTATTTGCTCAGCTTTTACTCGAAACAACCTGCGACTGTGATAATTTCACCTATTCTCTTGCACATGAATATGCCACGCAAAATTTGCCAGCGAGAAGATTCAAGAGAATTTCAAAAACTTATGTAGAAGCTTGGCAAGTATTAAAAATAAAATGCCAAAATATATGAACCATGAGTGACGATGAAATAATAAAGTATACAATAAAGGTAAATGAAATTACTGTCCCAATAAAAACAAAAATGCAGTAGGTAATCATTTACACTAAAAATGAAGCAGCAAAATATTTATTTTGTTAAATGACCGAATAAAGACAATTCCGAATATTCGAGTTGCAATCGCAGTTAATATGCTTAAACATAGATCTGAAATGTACAAACTTGTATCATGTTTTCTTTAAAACAACCAAATAAAATCAAGACATAACTGTTGCGTAAGAAAAATTTGAATGTAGTCACGTTCCGTAAGGTGGCGTAGGAGATTCTCAATTTTCCGCTGGATTCATAAACAGCGATTGGTTGACGCGTATATACGTTTTTCAATTTTGCCTATCTTGATGCTCGTACTATTTTGACTAATTACGTCAAAAAACATCTTGTTTATTTGCTGTACTTTGTTGTTTTGTTATGACTTTTATTTTAGAAAGTTGTTGAAATTGATATTGCTCTTAATTTAATCATTATTTTGAAGCCCGATTTTAAGTTTTATTGTAATATTTTACTAAGAATTCTTTCATGAAATGCTGTTCGTGACACGCAAACATGCCACGCGTTCGTCAGACCACACTATTTTCTTTCATTTTTGCTTGACACCAACATATGCTACTTAATATTTACTGAATACCTTTTTTTTATATAATTCTTCCAAGAAAAATTATTTTTCAAACACATGTCAGAGAGATGTCAAATTTGAAAACAACATTAAATTTCAAATTTCATAGTTAGATGATGGTATTGTATTGAAAAAGACCAACACAACAAAATGAAGAATTGGCTATTTTCTGCAAGCATTTGACGAAAATTTTCATAGCTCATAGCGAAATTCTAACAAAAAACTAATTTTTGCAAATTCCACTGACGAATGAGGCTACCACTCATGCTCTCAAATCATTATAATTATTTATTGTTATGACCGAAATGGTAGTAAATATAGTTGACGTTGGACTTAATGTAAACATTCAATATCAAAAATATCCTCATGTTGTTTTGTAATTCAATAAAATGATGTTTTAACAAGACCATTATTTTTACAATGGATGCGCTTAAAACTACAACAATGTTAATTTGACCAAATAAAAAGTTATCCAAGACGCTTTATTAAAATAATATTCATAAATATGTTGATGCTCGTGCAGTTTTATATTGCATTTTAATCTTTGAATAAAAGAACTTCAATCTTTCAAGATCAAATTTATGTTTACTTTTCTCTGACTTGGATATTTAGTAGCGACGTGGGTTGGAATCAAGTAGGTTATCTGTAACGACTTCAAGGAATTCGAGCTGGATCAATCACAAAAATTTAGGATGTCGATTAAATTTTTCTTCTTTGCGTTACTAAAAGTGAATATTGATTAAAATTGACTGGTGTCTGGTTACTACAACGCTTATTATACTTAAGTTCAGAATACCTTCCGGATGCGTATGGCGAGACAGCAAAGTTGTGTATTTCGTATGATGTGACCATAGAATATAAACGATTTTTGGTCTTTCCCAGAAATAGGCACTTTGTAAATAAATTCGCATCTCGGATGTAGATTACGATTAACATTAGGTAAAATATGTGAAATATTACGGTAGTCAAATATATTGTAACGTTAGAAATACTCTAGTTATTTTTCACTAGCTTTACTTACTTTTTTTTCGTAGCGAACAATGATAATATAACAAGGTATGTGTAATTCATCTACCGTTTTTTCTTTGTGTTCTTTTATATCCGTGGCATATTACGTTTTTATAAGTAAAAGATAGTAGATATTACCATGGTATTTTCTGGTTATACACTATTTTCATTTTTCATTTAAATTTTACATGGACAATATTTGGAATAGAGTATTTAATATATTAATTGTCTCTTGGTCGTTTATTTAGTTTTTTATTGTGACTTGTTCTCCAGTTTTTCTTCCTAATATTGTTATTTGATCAAACTTCAGCACAAATTTATTAACCTGGGTTTGCATACTTTAGATACACGTTAGCTTTTATAAATTTGTACAGGTTCAGTAAATAGTCACTTATTTGATGACGCGTCAACATGAAAAAAGAATGTCATCAAATAGAGTAAAATATGCCATCAAATAGTGTAATTAGTTTTTCTTCAGTTCGCAAACTTGTCTGTCAAGGTTGTCTGACTCTAATACACCACACGTGACAAAGACTCATATGCGGATTAGGTAGTCTGACAAACATGAGAAATTTATTCGAAAAGTCCCTTGATGTTTTTCAGTTTAGTGTACGTGAACCCAGTTATCAAGGAGTAACTAAAATATCTATTTTCGGTAGTGACTAAAAAATCACTTATTCTATGTAATCTACGAGCAATCATTTTAGATAAGCTCAAAAAACAACTATAGTTTGTAATTCATAGTACGGATCATCCGTATTTGCAGTAAACAAAGGATATTTGTCGGAGAAATGAAACATTATCGATCATTATAGACTACCGTCTACAGTCTACACTACAGAATACTAATACAAACAAGGTAATAATAGTGGATTTTACGTTCGCCTTTAAGTAAATGTATGAACATCGTTCAATATTCTCAAAATTCTTCAAATGTATTTGAACAATTTAGCGATCAATTCCAAATCAAATAAATATTAAAATCATGAAATATGTTGATGCTTTCTACTCAGCATTATTGACTGACGTTGATATTTTCGGTTTATATCGATTATTACTGGGATTACCATAATCTTGTTAGTAACCACAACCGGGGGTACAATACAGCTAAATTTAGGAATGTTGTTATAGTTTTTGTAAAGTGAATATTAAAAGCGGGAATGTTTCATTGATGGATCGTTTTGTACAAAACTTGCTATTAAAAAGCGTGATAGTAATTATCCCGAATTCATTTTACTAAAATGAAGTTTACTACAAACGCCTACAGAACGTGTTTCACGAATATATATTACACAAAACTGTGGAAATTATTTGCTGCGGTGTCGGATTCACACGATGCGAGAACCTTGGCTAAGCCATGATACCCTATTTAACGACTTCATAAAATATAATGTGACGTCATAATAGGCCTTTCCACGCTGTGTAAAATGTATCAGGGCGTCACAATTAAAATGTTAAAATGCATGAGGTACGAAATTTTAGTTATAGTCGACATAAAACGCTAATCACCGAAGTAGATTCACTGTTCATTTACTGATAAATGAAGCATAAATGAAAAATACAATTATCAACGCGCTTTTGATAGATAGTATAAATAGAAATAGTATTCCTAGTTTCGGTGAATAAATGGGACAGTAAATATTAACGTGATAAAAAAATTAAGCAATATCCTTGCTTAAAGGCCCTGATTTACTGGTTCAAAAATTTGAATTCAATCTCAACAAAACACCTGCAATATACTGAATGGTCAAACAATATCATAAATCTATGCCAATAATCAGCAACTTGTGGTGTACGTGACGATATTTCGTGATAGATGTAACGCAAAGGGTTTGCATCACGTTCATTGTAAGATATGCACAAAAACATGACACGTGCTAGACAAATGATGCACAAGTGTCGCATTAGTTCATGTAAAACTATATCGCGTGGTCATCGTTATTGTCCTGCGAGTCATTAGAATACGGTCTTTAGTGCATTCTCCATTGTCTTCATTGTGTTTCTGTTTTGTATCATCGTATTTATCAAGTCTTTTCAGTTTTAAGTAGCTTTGTACAAATTTGATTATACATGTTACATATACGTTTTTCAATTAAACCCATTCTATATTATGAATTATTGTATTTGTCTTAATTATAGTAAAATTTGTTCATTTTAAATTGAAGAAGACTATCGAAGGAAATTTTTGAAGAAAAGAAAATGAAACTTGTGTTAACGACGGGCTTCATTCTATTTATAGGTAACTAAAAAAAATCCATAACCTGGGAATTGGCTATTTTAAAATCATTATTAAATTAGAATTATTTAAGTAGTTTGGCATGGCAATTCGAGACAACCAACTGCAGGTTTCTATTTTTACATATATATTTGTTTATATAAATAGATACAGTTTTTGAAATTTTATGCATGAACTATCATTAAAATTAGCAAATTCATTAAAACTTTTCACAGGTATCGTTCTGTGTGAATACGGCGATTCGACTCAGTCTAAAAACAGAGGAAATCTTATTAAGGACAAAAAATGTAAACGGGTGTGGAAGATTTGTGCCTGTTTTTGTAAAAGATTTGAAAAGAGCTTAATTAAAGAGAGCTGTGAAGCAATTTTCAAGTTAAAATGGAAAGGTAAAAATAAAAATGAATATATGAATATTTATCCTTTCAGTTGTTTAATATATTACTTCAATCAAAATATTAATTAAAATATTTTTCATTTACAATTGAATGTTCCCAATTTAATTTTTCAAAACCCGAAGTTTTTGTTATATTTATTTTAGCTAAAAGATGCTGGAAATGTCGAGACAGTTGCCAAAATCTTGATAGAGTTGTTGGAGGACTTGGAAATTGATCATTGTCATCTAGATGGAGATTAAACATATCGTGAAATAAATTAAAACACTTTTGTTATATGAATATTTTTTTTCGAACATCAGATAGAATAATTGATGATGTCGTATTGAACAAATCTACCTAGACTCAATTGGTTATTCAGATTTGCAATAAACATGGCTGCAGTTGTGCTCCACGAAAGTTTCTGCTTACTATTAAAAAGTCATGGTGCCCAGCTGTTTTTCGGTCCTTTTTCTTTACAAACTTAACTTAACATCAGTAATTATAAATTCAAGAATAAATATGCTATACCACTTTTGCAAAATTTTTATTTGTGTACATTTGAACCGTATGAATTATTATTCTCATCATTGTTGCAAACTGCTAATTTGTAGAGTCCTGACAGACTTAATGCTACAAAATAAAATTTGTAAAAATGTCATGACTGTGATGTAGAACAATTGAGTCAATTAATTTAGTCTTGGTGATTCTTGCAATATACATAAAGATCATCCATTACAGCGCCATAGAAAATTTAGCCGTGGTTAGGTACATGCTACTCATATTTAGGGTTGCTAACTTTGTGTTAAATCATTCCGGGACACCTTAATGTCTAGAATTCGAAAATTGATGCAACAGAAGCGTTTGAAACGCGAAGCATGTCAAAAGCAACAGTGCACGCCGCGTGTCGTGCAGTGTTATTTTCACAAACTGGAAATAATTTTATCATAATGAAAAAAAAAACTTGTGAAATGTATAGTCTTTGACGCATAAATGCAAAAAAAAAACTAAAACAGGGGAAATGTAAAATTTGTATTAAGTAGATTTAATTGTTTAACAGAAAACACAAGAAATCAGCATTCCCGGTATTTGAGTTTGTATTTTTGTTGTGATTTTGCCGCTTTAAGAAGATATTTGTTAGTTTTCACAAAGTTTTGTTAAAATTTGTAATTCTTACGGAAATATAATAAATAATGAACTCTCGCTAAAAACAGACGACTATGCAAGCCTGAAAACTGACTGAATAATGAAATTCTGTTAATAAAAGAGCCCTACATTAACAGTGAATTATAAACTAAAAACAATAGACACAAAATATTGTTTCACGTCACAACTTTATTGACTAAAGTTTTAAACAAATCTTACTGAAATAATTTTTTGATCTTCTTAAGATAACTGCTGTATATAATGTTATCATTCATTTGCAATTGTTCACATTATTTCAGTGTTTTGTCATAGGCTACGGTTGACGAAACTTGTCTTATCCCCAAATTTCAACTCACTTTTATTTGACTGATCCATACCGATATAATTTATTGAATAATATATTTGTGTGAATTACATCCTTTCCCCGTTTTGAACAAAGCCGACACGCTTACAATGGCCTTCTATTTTAAAACGACTGGGTTGTCGTTAAATTACGGGACAACCGTATTCCAGCCCGGGACACGGGACGCTAGACGTAAATTCCGGGACTGTCCCGGTTATTCCGGCACGGTTGGTAGCCCTACTAATACCAACCATATAGTTTATTATCATGTAGTTGGAAACACATAATCGCAAAATTCCCTAGCGTGTTCCCTAGCGTGTGAAATTATCCTCCTGTTTTGTATAAAAATAATAAATCACAATGGAGCAAGAAATGAGGATCAAGAAATTACCATAACGCCGTGTGATGTTATTTTATGTTGTTCCAGGTGAAAGTTCTAGTACGATAATAATAGCATTACAAGCTAATATTTTACTCATGCGTAGTGAACAGTGAAAGGTTAAGACCGCAGACTATGTGGTTGTAGAGATCTAACGCGGTTGTATGGTTTCTGTCTCACCGCCCTTTACCACATACTCTTATGATGACTAATAAACAACTCTTATTATTTTTTTCTCTCGAACATATCGAAAATCTAACACTAATGCTGAAATCGAAGAGTACATGACAGTCACGGTTTGGTTTCCTACATCGTGATGTAGAACATGACTGCGTACACTAAAGATTAACAATCCTCATCAATCGCCAAAGCAATTTGGAATTTATTTTTTAATAAATTATTCATTTATTTGAAGTTAGCAGTCTTGAAATTTACCAAAATGTATTTCCATGCCATTTATTTCACTCAATTTTTATATAAATTAAACGGTATATACTCAAAGTAATTATTAAATGTAGATTGAAAAACATGAACAGCCACACCAATCAAATAGCGCAACATTTCACCAAGCAGTGCAAAAAACTAATTCTCTCCTAACATTGATACTGGCACATATTCTCCCAAAACGAATGAAAATGTCAATAATTTTTATGAAACAAACAGATGGATTTTATATTGATTAAATTATATTGAAATCATAAACTTTATGAAAATATTTTATTGGGGGATTTCAAGCAAAATTTAGTAAATATATGCACCCATTCATATTCAAAGACAACAAATTTCATTTGCCAAGTTCTGCGACTATTGCTCCGAAAATTATTCCATTATTTGATAATAAAATTTATTTTAGATAAGATTTATTTAGTAGATTAGTGATGTTATGCTACTCAATTACTAGTAATAAAATTTGTATTCGTCTTAACTCTAAACTATAGTAAAATTTGCTTATTTCAAATTGAAGATGATTGTCAAAGTAAGATATTTGAATAAAAGTAGATGAAAGTTGTGTTAACTACAATCTTCATTGTATTTATAGTTAACTATATAAATGTTTTGAGAAGTTGGTGCATCGGCTATTTTAAAAGCTTTATCAAATTAGGCCTAATTACGATGGATGACCATGAAAACTCAAGATAACCAACTGCAGTTTTCCATTTTCTATACATTTTTCGGCGCTTCCGAAGTATGTGCACCAAGATGGCAAACAAACTGAATCCTAACCTGGTACACATACTATGTTCGGGATGTGCGCCATATTGATGCACATAATTCTGCAACTCCCATTTTTCAATAAATAAAATAACAGTTTTTGGAATTTAATTTATAACGAATATTAAAATTAACAAGTTTCTTGAACAGTTTTGCAGGCACCGACCGTCCTGTTGAAAAAACGACATTTCGAGAACTCGGTCTGAAAACAAAGAAAAGAGTTATTAATGACAAAAAATTTAAACGGGTGTGGAAGATTTGTGACTGTTTCTGTAAAAGATTTAGAAAACGATTAATTAAAGAGAGCTGTGAAGCAATTTTCAAGTTGAAAGGGAAAGGTAAAAATAAAAATAAATATTTTTCATTGACAATTGAATTTTCCCAATAAAATTTTTCTAAACTTGCAATGTTCATTATATTTTAGCTGATAGATGTTGAAAATGTCGAGACAGTTGCAAAATACTTGATAGAGTTGTTGAAGGAATTAGAAATTAAACATTGTCATCAACTGCATGAATAAAGACATTGGAGAACATATTGGAAGACTTTTGGTATGTGATTATTTTTCTCTCGATTGTGAGAAAGAATAGTTGATGATGTCATGTCGCATCGAACAATTATCTAAACATAGTGAGACTCATGACTTACTATGTTCTGGGTAACAACGCATAACTCAATCATTTGTAAGATTTGTTTATCTAAACTTGAGAAGGTTTCTCAACATAGACTACATGGGTGTTGCTCAATACATAGTTGCAGGTGTGTTTCCTGTAATGTTACTGCCCGTTATAAACAATTGATGGTGCCCAGCTGTTCTTCGGTTCTCTTTTTTGCAGGAGTGGTTTTCTAAAAGTTCTAAGAAAAAATAATCCTTCAATGATGTTCTCTTTGCAATTATCACTACAACAAAAAAATTAATTACTAATTTACTAAATTATCGGAAACATAAACAAAGTTTTAAGGTCATGTTACAGTCAATAGATACCGATTCACCTAATAAAAATATAAGAATAAATTTGCTATATCCCTTTTGTAAAATTTTCAGTAGTGTATATTTTGACATTGTTGAGTCCTGACAGACGAAACGTTACAGAATAAAATTTGTAAAAATGTGATGAATGTGATGTAGAACATTCAAATCAATTAATACAGCCTTGATGAGTCTTACAATATACATAAGTATCATCCCTTCCAGCTGCATAGAAAATGTAGCTGTGTGCTACTCATATCAACCATACAGCTCAGTATTCATGTAGTTGGAAACACATGTTCACAAAATTTTCCAGCGTATGAAATTGTTCTCCTGTTTTGTATAAAAAAAATAAATCACACTGGAGCACGAAATGATGATCGAGAAAATTTCCACAACACCGTAGGATGTTTGTTTTTATGTTGTTCCAGGTGAAAGTTGTAGTACTACAGTTATAGCATTACAAGCTAATATTTTATTCATGTGTAGTGAACAGTGAAATATTAAGACCGCAGACTATGTGGTCGGAGAGCTTTATAACGCGGTTGTAATCTTTGTTTCTCACCGGCCTCTACCACATACTCTTATGATGACTAATAAAAAAAACTCGATGGTTCCTTTTCTCTCGAACATATCGAAAACCTAACACTAAAGCTGAAGTTCAAGAGTTTATGAACTGCCACCGTTTGGCATGCCATATTGTACATAAAATACAAGATATCTATTTGAAGCAGTGATTAAATGTAGCCTACATTGGAATGTCATTATACAGTTATACCAATCTAATCGCACGACGATTCGTCAAGCAATGCAAGACACTATTCCTACTCTAACATTGATACTGGCAATCTACCCAAAATATTTGCCAATTTCCTAAGGTCACATCCTTTTATTTTCATTTATTTATAAATTCTAATTATTTTTTGTAGTAGTGGGAGGTTCTTATTTTAAATCATTCATTATTCGTTTTTATATCATTATGTAAACTAATGCCCCACTCCAATTCAAAAGCAAAAAAAAAATCATGGATCAAGTCCTGCGACTATAGATCCAAAAATACCATTATTTTAAATACCACTAATTTTTGCAAAAACGAGATTTACTGAAGTAGATGAGTGATGTTTTAAAACTCTTTATACTTGAATACTAGATTAGGTCTAATTATGTTTTTACACTGTGTTTTTTTCATAGCTACAACGTCATTTACAGTAAGTGGGTCATAGATAATTCTATACTTTGCAAATATTAGTAAATCACCTTTAAACACGTAGGAAGGAATTGGAATACTTAATCGAAATATTATAGTATACCAAACTCAATGTTCATACGAATTGCAGATCAAGGGCATATTCAATTACCCATTTATCTTTGGCAAACGTATCATAGAAATAGTGCCACATGCCACAAAACGTAGCGGTGTCGAGAATTCCTCAGTATAATGCACGTGTTATTTTTAGAAGAATCGAACATCATATTTCCTCAAATATTGACGCTCGTAACCGAATAATTTATTTTGGGAGAAAAATACCTAGAAAAATTGTTCGAAATGGTATAAATAGGGTAACGTGATGATCAACCGACCAGTTTCGAAAACTACTTAGTGGTGGAATATTGCACAGAAAAATTAAACCAACACCGTTCACCGACCGTACGATTTGTATAAAATTTATTAAAACTTCTGTAAGTTAGACAGTATCAATTATTTTCATAATAAAACAAAAGACTGGTGAAATGAAGCCCTTCAAAGTTTTATTACTATCAACGATTCTTCTTTGGCTGGGTGAGTTTTATAAGTGTATAATTTTTTGAATTTTCAAATTATACATCAAATGGAAAGAATTTTTTTTATTATTTTTTTATTCTTCTTATTTATGTAAGATAAACAAAAACTAATATCTTTCAGTAATCCATGGAACTATTTTTACATCTGAAATGCTCAACTTCTAATAAGCTATGAGTCAAATGCTCAGCGAATGAACTTCCAATATCTCACTAAATTGCTACTGTATTTTTTTTAAATTTTCGTCCTCAACACTAGCAACAACATTTATCTTGAGATTTCAAATTATATGATTTTAGCGATTTCATCTACTGAAGCCAAATCTAGAAGATCTTCAAAACGTAACTGCAATACATGCAAATGTTTTTGTGCTGTATATGCAAACCGTGTGAGAAGATTTGGATGTGATACGTTTCTCAGAAAGTCGAAAGGTATGTTTTTTTATATCTTCAAACTTATTAAATAAACAAGAAACATGTGATTTTTTGATGGTGATGTTATCAAAACAATGACATTAAACGTGAAATATCTATACTAATTAAAGATATAGAGTTTTTGTTCCTTAGTTGAGGTGATTCTGTTATTATCTTTATATGCGTCTACATCCTATCATATAAATTGGTATATTGCTATGTTTAGATATTTAATAATTTTTAAATTTGTTTTCAACAGTCGAAAAATGTTGGGCCTGTAACAGTTGTCAGAGCTACAAGGGGCAAAGATCGATTAATCTCGCGAGTTAAACGAAATGAAGCCAAGAACAACATGTCACAAATGCTTTAAAATAGAAACCAGATTGGCAAAGCTTCGAATTATTTTCACGTTTAAGCTGGACAACTTTTAATATTCAATAAAATGGAGCATATAAAATTTCTTTGTATATGTTGAGTACGTCATGGGTATTCGGTCCACATCAGTTCCACATCAAAATCTTGTAGTAATTAGTGTAGCGCTACAGTCACCTTAACCAATAAGTAGTCTATGAGAATGTTGTATGAGTTATACTAGACTAGAGTATTAGACTCATTGATGAAAATCAAAATTTCAACAACAGGTTCTCTTTTGTTTCAAACTCACTAATAACGGTTTCCCTCATTTCAGTAAATGTATGTATGTCACTATGTACGGTACATTAACATACGCTTTACGTTATTCTAATACATAAATTTCAAACGAAGAATGATTAAAATTACTATTTCACAAAATCTTACTGAAAGTTGACATTTTTTAAAAGTATATGATCTGGAACGATAATATTGACGTTTTGTTTCATCGATATAGAACAGGTAAATAAATCTTCATTGTATGAAAAAATGGCGCCAGAAGCTTATCTGCTACAAGCACAAAAATCTCCAAATACAAGTCAATTCTAATTAAATAATGAGGTGAATCGTGTTCTCATTGTTAATAAAAGTACAATTTTCATTCAACAAAATCATGGCATTTGCCCTAAAGTTTAGTATTGTTTGCCGTACCTCAGAAATCAGAAAGCGTGCTTTTAAAGTGACTCCATTAATTTATATTAGCTTATCAACAAACGAAAACAGAATTTTTTTTTCAAATAAGATATAAAAATTACAAAACCAAAGCAGAATAATATTATATACGAAATTAGCATACATTCCAGTAATAATATTATGCATTTTTAAATAAATCTTCATTTTTTTATTCACGCAATCGCAATTAGGAATAACAGTGAATTAAAATATAACGTCTAGCCAGCAAGTCCGATAGAAGTTCAGAAATTTCAGGTGTTGCAATGATCAATGAATGCATTCCCAACATTTGTTACCTGCAAGTAAATAATATAGGCATTATTTTAGGAAATAATTAACTATATTTTATTACTTTATTTCTTGCAACTAAACAATTCTTATCTGAAAAACATTTTTCAATAGAACGCAACATGATCTCAAAAAATATCTCACTGAATAAACAAATGGCGCATGTATGGCTTAGAATATAGAATCAATGAAAATTTGGTAATTCATCAGGACCATTAAATATATATTATCTGACTAAATATACTTCACTTCTACAAATTAATCATATTTTCTTGTATGAAGTAATTTGACAACAATAGCCTCTGTTGTCACGGGAATGCTGATAAATGTGCAAAGGTAATAAAAGTATTTACCTCTATAAACTTTAAAATAGTTGCAACCATTTTTGATGGCAATATTAACGAGTTTCTCGGCATAGCACAAACATATGCAATTTTCCAAGGTGAATTTTCATACCGCAAGTTGAAATGAAACTTGAAATTTAAACAGTGGGAAGGTTTTTTCTTTAATTTTTTCTACATATTGCTCAAATTATTGCCATACTTGAAAGTTTTCGAGCTAACAATATTCGAGCATGCATGACAACAATTTTTGCTATTTTTTCTCAGAATTATTTTCTATCAAACATCCCCAAATAACTGTTTGGAACACTTTTACTTAGTTTTTACAAGAAGTATTCAGCTCTCTCGAGGAAAGAGGGTGAAACTAAGGGACAGCCCTTATAAATACTTGGTGTGCGAACTACACAATGTGAAAGTTTAATGATTGAAGAGAGAAACGCACATAACTACGTTATAAGAAAAAAAAATTGCAGGAAAAAACTTCATCGGGCTATTGATTCATTATGTGACAGTGGATTCAGCATTTAAAACAATGCACTTTCATGTACTCCCCTAATCCACATTGCCTTTTGTAATGTAGATTATGTAGTACATATAATACTACAGAACTAAATATATATATAAACAAAAGATTTTGACATTGAAACCAGAAAATGAAATCTACGACAACAATAAAATAATACCGAAACGTTGCGCTTCCGTGTAGTTCCCATAAAAATCGAAAAAATCTTCTTTTTTTTATTACCTACTATAGATCATTTATGTTTGTATAAAAATACTTTTATTTATTTCGAAACTTTCTGTGGGCTTTATGTGATTCGTTTTTTCACTTTAAAATTTTTGTGTGATGACTCCTTGAAAATTAATACAAAATATTTATCGCGGTTCTACGATCTCTCCCGTGTTACCCAAAAGTCGGAGATTTTTTCCTATACCGGTATTGTAAAAAGTAAGATAAACTACTGCTTCGCGTTGGACTTCGTGTCCATATATTGGGGCATCGCTCTCTTGTTCATTTTTGAAAAGTTGAGCGACTTTTATTAGATTGCCATTTGATTTATATAATCAAAGTTTAATAATGTATTAGTCACTTTATAACATCGTGTATAATTGATCTAACGTGTCTATTGAATTTTGTTACCTCGAAAAAACCTCAAAAAACAAAATCGAAATTAAAAAAGATTATAACTCCGATTTATGGTTATAAAATTATATTTCATTTTATTATTCATATTCATTTTATCATTTATTCAATTTCAAAAGCGATTTATTTCTTGAATGAACTTAACAGATCGCGTTTGAAAAAAAAATGCCCCAATCTTTATTCTGATTTTTGCTATTGTATATAATTTATATGAACAGAAGCGCTCCTGTTATTCTTCTATTTCTTTTGATGCCTAGAAAATATAAACACTGTCAACATGACTGCATAATTCCTAGTTGTGGTTAAATTTGAGATTCCAGATATGCACGATATTTATATTTTTTGGAACGGCTTATGAGAATCAAATCAGTCTGAGCTCATCAAGAATAATTAATCAAAAAGCCTATTTAAATTTATCGTTCTTTGGCAGGCAACAATATGTTTAGACTGAGTTGTATCGGTGCTTACATTTCCAGGCACGAATTCAAATTAAATACCAATTTTTAAAGAGCAACATTGGGAGACGAAACGTCACAAAATGAAATTTGTAAAATTGTGATCACTGTGATGCAAGATCTTTAGCCACTTAATATAGCCGTGATGTTTCTTACATTATCATTGCGATCAGTGCATAAGGATCAACCTGCACAACGACAGGGTAAAATGTTCATAAAGAATAAACAGTGAAAAGTTAAGGTCATAGACTATGTGCCTGGACCATATAGCTCATAATCATGTATATGGAAACACATGATCGAAAAATTTCCCAGCGTATGAAATTGTTCTCCTGTTTTGTATAAATAAAATAAATCACACTGGAGCAAGAAATGATGATCGAGAAAATTCCCACAACGCCGTATGATGTTTGTTGGTGCTCCCGAAGTATGCGAACCAAGATGGCGGACATTGGAACGTAACATGGGTAACAGGTTAGGTTTAGGCGATAATTTCTTTCCAATTGTCCTTATTTTAGTCCTATTATCAGTTCGAAGACTAGCCAAGAGCCTCCCGTAGTATTTATACCTAACATTATGGCCTAACCCTAACCTAGTACACATATTACGGTACATTCCGATGTCCGCCATCTTGGTTCGCATACTTCGGGAGCCCCTGTTTGTTTTTATGTTGTTCCAGGTGAAAGTTCTAGTATATACTATAGTTATAGCATTACAAGCTAATATTTTACTCATGCGTAGTGAACAGTGAAAAATTAAGATCGCAGACTATGTGGTTAGAGAGCTTTATAACGCGGTTGTAATGTTTGTTTTTTACCGTCCTCTACCACATACTCTTATGATGACTAATAAAAAAAACTCGATGGGTCCATTTCTCTCGAACATATCGAAAATCTAACATTACCATCATTACCATCGAATAAAATTACGAAAAACATTCAACAAAAAATCTAGGAATTGCCTATTGTTTTCTTGAGGGTTTTGGGGCAAAATTTCGTAAACATATAGACCATGACTATCTAGGTATATTTTAATTATATTATATACTTATTTTATTATATATATATTAATATATTTTTTAGTATATAATATTGAGGGTCAATAAAACGCCTTCTTGCGCTGGTCTACGAGTGATATATTGGAGAAACGAATGTAAAAATATCGATTGAGAAGTTTCTAGACATCCTAAGGTCCCATCCTAAATTGTTATTTATTGATGAATTTTATTTTATGTAATAGTAGAAAGCTCTCATATTAGTTGCTTTCATATCAATATGTAAACCAATGCACCCACTCAAATACGAAGGCAACAAATTTTATGTACCAAGTCCTGCGATTATAGATCCTAAAATAACATTATTTTATACTAATTTTTGTTGTAAAACCTAGATTTATTTTAGTAGATGAGTGGTGTTTTGAAACTCTTACTACTCGAATACTAGATGAAGTCCAATTATGTTTTTACACTATGATCTTCCCATAGCTACAAAATCATTCACCGTAACTCAATCTTCATATGAATTGCAAAACAAATGCATATTCAAGTTCTCGTTCTTCTTTAGCAAACGTATTATTAAATAATGACACATGCCACGAAACGTAGCGGTGTGGAGAATTCCGCGGGATATTGTGCAAATATTTTTAGGAGAATCGAACATAACATTTCTTGAAATATTGACGCTCGTAATCGAACGATTTCTTTTAAAAAAAAAATACCCAGAAAAATTGTTCCAAAACGTATAAATAGGGTAACGTAATGATGCATCAGCCAGTTTCGAAAACTGCTTAGTGACCGTACAAACTGTATTAAATTTCTGTACGTTAGACAGTAATAATTATTTAAAAAAAATAATATTGGTGAAATGAAGCACTTCAAGGTTTTATTGCTATCAACGATTCTTCTTTTGCTGGGTAAGTTTTATATGTTTATATGTTTATTTTTAAATTCTAAAGTTGTAAATCGAATGTAAAGAATTGTTTTAAATATTTTTTAATTTTTCTTTTTTATGTAGTTGACCAAAAATAGTATATTTTCAGTAATCCATGAAACTATTTTTGCATCTAAAATGCTCAAGTCTTGATAAGCTATGAGTCAAATGCTATGCGTATGAAATCACGATATCTCACTCAATTGGTACTATATAAATATTTATTTTTTGATTTCAACAACATTTATCTTGATATATCAAATTTTATGATTTTAGTAATTTCATATACTGAAGCCAAATCTAGAAGATCTTCAAAACCTAATTGCAATACATGCAAATGTTTTTGTGCGAGATATGCTAAGCGTGTGAGAAAACACGGATGTGATAAGCTCGTGAGGAAGTCGAAAGGTATGTTTTTTCTTTATATCTTCAGACTTATTGATTAAACAAGAAACATGTGATTTTTTCATTGTGATATTCTCAAAACAATGACATTTAACGTGAAATATCTGCACTAATTACATATATCGTGTTTTTGTACCTTATTTGAGGTGATTCTGTTAGAATTCTCATATGCGGCTCCATCATAATATGTGAATTGGTATATTGTTCTTTCTTGATATTTTTGATATGATATTTTTGAAACTTTTGAAATTTGTTTTCAACAGTCGAACTTTGTTGGAATTGCAACAGTTGTCAGAACGACAATGGGCAAAGATCAAATAGTGTCCTCGGGGGCTAAGTATACAAAACACACACGAAATGAAGCAAGAAACAACAGACTAGAAGTGCTTGATAAACAAATCCAGAGTGTCGGAGCTTTGAATTATTTTCATGTTTAAGCTAAAGGCACAACGTGTAATATTTAATAAAATGGAGCTTAGATATTTTCTTTGTATATGTCGAGTCAGATATGGGTATTCGGTCCACATCAATTTAGGAAATCTTATAGTAATTAGTATAGCGCTATAGTCATCTTAACCATATAGTATGAATATGTTGGGTGAGTTATGTTAGACCAGGGTGTCCCAAACCCAGGCCCGCGGGATGAATGTGGCCCTCAGCTTCATCATCTTTGGCCCGCGTCGCATTCGAAGAGTAATCGAAAAATCGCATTTGGTGTTGTTTCGTCATAAAATTAAAAAGAAAATCTTTCGACATATAGTTACATCACTAATGTCACTGAATTGACTAGTGCTATGGCTAGCTGAGGTAACTAGCAAAGTTGAATGGTGCGCTTGACAATCTAAATCGGAGGTGTGAAAAGCGCGGCCCGCGGGCCAAATGCGGCCCGCAATGGTAAATTGTGCGGCCCGCGGAGGCAACTGAATAGCAGTTTGAAAAATTTTAACATTAAAAGATAAAATAGCTAAATGAGTTTTGGGTCCAGCCTATCAGTTGATGTTGTCTAAATCGAACCTAGAATAAGATTTGACAGCAAATTATTTGGAAATTAAACTTGGTGCATTTCACTAAAAACTTCTCAATCAAGTTACTTCCCACATTTGAAAAAGTCATGGCTTCAAATGTGGCACTTTTCGGTAATCTATTTTTGTTCTAAAATGGGCGTCGCATCGAATTGGTAGCACTTCCATTTAAGCAAATTTGGATAAAAGTAGTCGAGAAAAGAATCCAGCAGAAAATTTCTCACTGAATTCGTTTAAATTGGGTGCAACAATATATATCTTTAAATTACTGTTCTAAGAACTTAATGCGTTTCAACTCATCATTTCTGTAAGGACCATGAGATCAATAATGGTTCATCCATGTAAAGAAATTCAAAACGAACAAGTGATGTTTTACCAAAACCTATACCAAAAACGGGAAAATTTGGACAATGAATACCAAGAAACAATAATAAATAATTTTCAACAAAGAATAACAAATAGCCAGAAAATAGAATTGGATAGTCAAATAACAGAAAGTGAGCTAGATAGTGCTTTGAAACAAATGAAATCAAATAAGTCTCCGGGTTTGGATGGACTAACTCGTGAATTTTATTCCAAATTCTGGAAATATTTACGCCGAATTCTACTTTTGATATATAAAAGCTACCATGAACAATTATGGTTGTCTCGAAGCACAAATTTAGGCCTGATAACTCTAATATACAGAAAAGGTGATAAACATGAATTAAAAAATTGGAGACCAATTACACTACTAAATTTTGAATATGAATTAATTGCAAAAGTCCTGGCCATAAGGTTGAAAAAAGTTCTACCAGATTTAATAAATAATGATCAAACAGGCTTTATTGAAGGGAGGGTGATTCACGAGAATCTGTTAACAATAAGAGATGATATCTTTTGGGCAAATAAACAAAACCAATCTCTAATAATATTAGGACATGACCAGAAAAAAGCCTATGATACAGTTGATCGACAGTTGCTACTTAGATTATTAAAAAAAGATGGATTTTGGTAACTTTTTTCGAAAATGGGTATATACTCTTATTAACAGCACCAGGGCTAAAATTTTACCCAATGGTTTTCTTTCAAACGAATTCAATATTGCACGTGGAGTAGGGCAAGGATGTCCACTAGCTCCCTTATTATATATATTAATGTCAGAAATGATAGCATGCAACATCAAATGCAATAATAGAATTATAGGATTAAGGAATTGCACAGGATCAAGAGAGAAATACAAGGGATTTGCTGATGATACTATAGTGACAGTTGAGAATTTAACCTCGATAGATGAGGTTTTAAAAGTAATGGATAGATTTGAAAAAGCGACAGATTCAAAAATAAACATGGCCAAAAGTAACATTATGTTGTGTGGTTCAGCCAAACATTATAATATAGGACCATCATATAGAGGTATCCAGATCAAACAAGAGTTAAAAATTCTAGGAACATTCATAGGGAACAGTGTAGTATCACGAGATAAAAACTGGGTAAAAATCACAAATTCTATTCAGAGTGTAGTAAATTTATGGAGAGCTAGAAATTGATCAATGATAGGAAAAATTTTAATTGTCAAGACATTAATGTTATCTAAACTGTGGCATATAGCCAACTATGAGATTATGCCAGAAATATTTGTTAGAAAAATAGAATCCATCATTTGGAATTTTATTTGGAACAATAAAACGCAGCTGGTAGCTAGACAAATTACAACAGGAGGGTACAGTAAAGGGGGATTAAATATGATGGACCTTAGAAGCCAGTTGAAAGCCTTACAGGTGCCAAAAATTAAAATAGACCATGGAGTAGAAGAGCAAGATACTTTATTAATGCATATTGTAATATTTTGACTAATGATAATTTGGAAAGCTTACACTTGTTGGTAAGAATTGAAAAAACAACAGCAATACCAAATTTCTATACCACTATAGTAAATTCTTTCAAGGACTTGAAATTGGAAAGAAATTATCCATTGAATGTCAGTGAAGTAAAAGAGGAAATATTATGGTATAATCCATTAATTCAGGGTCAAAATTTTACTTTTTCATCTAAATGGATTCAATCGAAAGTCATCTCTGTCGCAGATATTTTAGATAATGCCCTACAAACTTTAACAAATAAAATATACTCGGTTGATATAATCAGAATAACCAGAGAAAGCTTTTTTATTTAAATAGATGTTCTTTTGAAATTCATCAAGTTTGGAACAATTTGCCTTTAAGTTAGAAAGAAATTTTAGCAAATAATCATATTATAACAGAGAAGAGAGCTACGCACAAATATATGGACACGTTAGACCAGAGCGAATCAGTCCTTACCGGTACCTTTGACGCTACCGGTACCCTCAAAAAAGTTCTGAATTTCCAGTAGCAAGAATTTTGCAGAATCAAAACGTACAGCCAGTCATGACACTGACTAAAATCCGTGTTCCCATGGATAAAAAATAATACAGCAGAATTTTAGACGAAATATCAAATTTTATAGAATTCACGCAAAATTTTGAAATAAATAAAAGTAATAGCCTTCTAGCGAAAAAATCAATCTTTAACCACTGAAAATTTCAAAGCAATTGGTCCAGTATTCGAAGAGAAAATCGACTTTTTAAAAACGTGTCAAAGAACAAGAACAAGAACAACAACAACAACAACATAATATTGAAACGATCGTTATGTCCATTTCGTGTCCAAAAACAGACCTGGATTACACAGGTATATTGAGTCGGAAAACCTAACTACCAAAACAATAAGTACATTATTCAAAAATAAAATTAAATAAAAAAAATTGCTACACGACATGATAATTACATTAAACAAAAATTTAATCTAAATACGCCAATTGATTGGTCAAAGATTTGGCAAGGTGAAATTCCTAACAACTACAAAATATTAACTTGGAAAATTTCGCATAATGGCCTACCAACAGGGGACAAATTGAAAGATTGGTTTAACAATGAAAATGGATTGTGTGTATTTTGCAATGAATATGAAGAAACATGCATGCATTTATTTTGTTATTGTGAATGGGTTTCCGATTTTGGGGAATGGTGTAATTTGGATAAAAATAATTATGATAAAATAATTTTCAATAATATTCAAAGTGAAGTTGAACTATTAATTATAAATTGTGCAAAGTCAACGATTTGGGAATTCAGAAATAGTGTTAAATACGATGAGGTTTATCAGATGCAGTGCAACATGAGGGCTATTCTCAAATGCAAACTCATAGGCATCATTAAATTAAAGCCGAGCTGTGATCAAGAAAATTTATTTCTTGATGAAACTATAGATGAAATCCTTCAAAAATCGATAATGGTTTGATTATATTTGATTAAGTGTGGATTTGTATAGGTTTATGGGTCACATTTATATTTAGGTCAAGTGTTAACATAGTCAGGGAAATAGGAAAATCCTAACAGCATGATGGGCTTTTCAAATTCCCTGTCTAATTTTTCAATGTATCTTGTTTTTCCATGCTAATCTAAAATATATAACTATGTTTCTGCACTATGGTGGCGTTATGGACAACTGTCAAATCAAATGGACTTATGATAAACAATGGACTATCAAAAATGGATGGAAATATAATACTTGTGTATATAAATGTATTTATTGTATCTGTATGGTAAAACTATATTATTCATATTGCAATTCACTGGAATGCAAAACATGCGATTGTCTTCCAAAACAAATCTCCGAAACCAAATTATTCATAATCAATGTATTGACTTACAAAAATTATAAGATAAAAATGTCCACATTGGCTATGGAATGATATTTGGCAAAAAAAAAAAAAAAAAAAGAGATCAATAACAAAAAGACACTATTTTGTGCCTGCAACTAATAGAAAGCCTGTGTGAAATATAGGTGCGGCCCGCGGTTTAACCCGGGTATTGATATTTGGCCCGCCTGCGAAAAAGGTTGCACACCCCTGATCTAAATTGTTATCAGGCATTCTTTTTGGTCGGTAATTAAGCGCCAGTTCTCTGGCTGTGCAAAGTTCTATGACTTCTGCGAGATTTAAATGTGGTCTTTTCGCCAAGATTTCTGCCCGAATATTGTCATCGTCATGTCCACTAATGATAATAGTTGCAAGAAGATCGTCAAGATTAATCTCTCTTGCCTCTGCAGCGTCCGCTGATTTTCGCACACGTACTACAAAATCAGAAAAAGATTCATGTTTGGCCTACTATTGCCTCTTGGCCTGACCTACTATTGCGAATTGGCCTACTATTGCCTTATCCGCGACTATTGCCTCACTTTGCTTTGCAGTAGCTTGTGTTTTGGCAATGGCTTGTGCAAGCATCTCGGCGAATGCATATGGAGCTTCTACCGTGGCAGGTTTGACTTTATGTTCTTTTCTCTTGTCGACCTCTGCTTTCATTGCGAATGCTAACATAACTTTATCCTCAGACTTTTGTGCTGAAATACCCAAAGTTTCCAAGGCTTGTATAAGCTCATCTACTTGAAGAGCAGCAATATCTATTTCTGTTAGACCAGCGACAAAATTCAGGTTAGATAAATCCATTTTAACAAGCCGATAACGCCATGTACTGATTCCCAAGAATGCAGATAAACATTAACTTAACACGGAGTTTATTAGCTCCTTACTTTAACACAGACAAAACATAAGTGACCAGTAAACAATACCAGACTAAATAGGTGCAGCAATTATAGGTGTAGACAAAGTAATCAATGATGTGAACAAACTGATCTAAAGTAATTAACACAATATTACTACAATATGCTGACAATTTTGGCATCATAAAAAACAAAAAATCGAATGCGCATTCTATTATAGCTTATGTTGGCTATGCGTGAAAACAATATATTATATTAATGTTATGCCCTAACAACGTGATTAATGCCAGGTGTTTCTCGCAACTAGCTTAATAAACAATGTTACAAAAAATGCTGCTTTCATGTCAGAAAATTTAGTAACTACCCTCCTGTACCTCACATTTGGTAATTTATCATTCTGAAGTAATTTGTAAACATAAGTTTAAAAAAAAGCTGACGAATTCAAAGAGATTTTCAACTGAACTCGGGAGGGAAAATACCACAATGCTTCTTGCTTGATATATCGGCATGTTGTGTCGGTGACAAAAGAATATAATTTGAAACGGCATTTTGGAATCTTGTGAGCAATGAACATTTTTTAAAATAAAGATTTTGCTTTGAAAATCCTATCGATGTTTGAAAACACTTACATATGAGAAAGCACTTTTTCCGTTATGAAGAGTTTGAAATCTTACAATAAATGTAAATATAGAAAGACGTTCGCAGGTTTTTTGACTTCTTTTGTGGTTTTTGCATATTTTATCTTGTTAAATGACAAATACTGATCATAGCGTTTGTTTTGTGTTGCACTGTTTACATATTCTTGGCACTATTGTGCCCGCAAACAATGCAAAACTAATTTTGTGGCTTCCGGAGCCGACAACTTTGGACCACCCTGTCCGCATTATTGGGATTCAGAATTTTAACAACGGGTTCTTCTTTTGTTTCGAACTCACCAACAATAGGTTCCCTCATTCTAGAAAGTGTATGTATGTCCCTATGTACGCTTTAACTTAATCTAATACCTAACTTCAAAAAACCAAATGCAATGCTATCCGTGAGATGTAATACGGAAACGGAGAAATATTAAAATTCATATTTCACAAAATATTACTGAAAGTTCACATGCTTTGAAAGTAGCCTATTCTAGAACGATAATATTGACGCTTTGTTACTATCGATATAAGTCAGTTAAACCATCATTGCATGAAAAAATTGCGCCAGAAGCCTATCTACAGCTAGAACAAAAATATCTCAATACAAGTATATTCTAACTTATTCATAAAAGCAAAAGATGTTCTTATTGCAAATAAAAGTACAATTTTAATTCACCAAAATCGTGACATTTGCGCTAAATTTTAGTTGAGTTTGCTTATTTTAGATATCAGTTAGCGTTCTTTTCGTTCGCAAAAAAATTTAAATATGAGATTTAAAATTACAAATTCAAAGCAGAAGAATATAATATATCAAAATGAGCATACATTGCAATGATAGTTCTCAACATTTTCAAATAAATCATTATTTTCATTCAATGAATAGCAATGGCAATTATGAATAACAGTTAATTAAAATATAACTTTCAGCCAGCAAGTCCACTAGAAGTTCTGAAAGTCCAGGTATTTCAATGATCAATGCATTCCCAGCATTTGTCACCTGCAAGTAAATAACATAAGCATTGTTTTAAGCAAGAATTTGCTATATTATTTATTCAACTAAGTAATACATATCTGAAAAACATTTTCTAATAGAATGCTCGGTTCAACAAATTTATTTATTAGTCGCTTCATCATAAAAAATGTTACGAAATGAACAAGTAGCGCATTTATTTTATACTACAGATTCAATAAATATTTGGTACATTTGTCATGGCCATTAAATAAATCTTATCTGACTAAATATACTCCATTTCGCAAATTAATCATATGTCGTTGTATGGAGAAATTCGACTTAACAACAATAGCACTCAATGCCACTGCTATCATAAAAATGCTGATAAATGTGCAAAGGTATTTAAAGTATTTACCATATTTGCCATAGATGAACATTTTCGCGCTTTTCATGATAACAGTTTTTGTCTGTTTTTACTGGAATTTTTTCTATCAAACATCTCGAAATAACTGTTTGGAACGCTTCACTTAGTTTTTCCACAAACTATTCAGTCCCATTGTTAAGAGAGGAGGGGAGTTAAGACTAAGAGACAGCCTTTCTAAGGACTTATGAAATCTACACAAAGTGAGAATTTAATTGAAGAATTTAATTAATTGAGAGAAACGCACATAACAACGATATAAGAAACCATTTACAAAAAAGAACTTTATCGGACAATTGACTCAATGTGTGAAAGTGGGTTCAGCATTTGGAACTATCCACTTCCGTGTCCTCCCCTAATCCACACTGCATTTTGTAATGTAAAAAATCTACTGCACATAATACTACAGAACCAAGTTAAAGATATATATAAATAAAAGATGTGACATTGAATAATACCAATACGATCTGTGTCCAATAAAATTCATTAAAATTAAGTTCGATTTAGAATAAAGTTCGATAAAAAGATATATTTCAATGAGTTGTGGTACCTACCAAAGAATTAATAAACAAATAAGAGTCTTACCGAGAACAAGCAGATAAAATATTAGAATTGCAGACTTTATTTTATTGTTGTTATACTTACTCAGCGTTAAGATAACAAAAAGCTTTTTATTAAAATCCTGCGTGAAACTTACGATGTTCCGATTTCATTTTAACAAATCAAAGGTAATAAAAATATCACTCAATCAAACAATCTGCAATATAATTACTACATAAAATTATTACGGTTGTTTGGCAATACATCATCGATTAAAAAATTCCAAAGATCAATGGCATTGCATCTTCTTTTTGAAGACATCATTGAGAAATAATGCTTCAAATGACAATGTTCATGGATACTTTCAAATGGAGTGTTTTCTAATAGTTTAGTTACATTTAACATTCAATTGGAATTTGAATCCCAATACTATGTAACAATACTAAATCAAAATCATCACAAAATAACATAATATATTCCTTTGCCGTCGAATAACTCCTATTCCTTGTGCTTTCGTCAACGGATGAAAAATATAATTTCACAAAACAATACTGGTATAAAAGTAACGCCATTATTGGACCCGCAGTGTACCTATGGATCGTACTTTATTATATATTTGGGCATTACTCCCTTTTTACTTATCGATCTCGATAAGTATGTTGATAGGTATTTGTCTGTTTGACCCTTTTGTATGCTACGCGATATCTCACAAAAGCGAGGTTGAATCTGCTCCAAATTGCTCCAAACGCGGTGTCGCTATTGAGTCAGAGCGAAGAAATCGAAACCGCAGTTTCTGTTTCGGGGATCTCCTAACTTTTTGCCGCGAACGATTGTGAGCGTTACAATGCCCTGTCTGCGATGTGGAGCGTCTACCCATTTTGGTTACACGCCGCTTCGACTTTGTGGGGCTGGTGATGACCGGTACGGAAGATCGATAATTCGGCGGTCTCCGATCGCCATCTACTTCCTTGCGTTGAATAGTTAAGCAACTTTTATCACATTGCCATCTGATTTATGTAATCAAAATTACTAATGTATTAGTCACTTCATAACAACGTGTATAATCGATCAAAGGTGTATATCGAATTTCGTTACCTCGAGGAAATCTCGAAACAAAAATTGGAAGTGATTATCCGAATTTAGTGGTCTAAACATATATTTCATTTTGGTATTTTTATCATCTATTCAAGTTTAAAAGCGTTTTATTTATATAATGATCGCGTCTTAAAAATGCCCCAATCTTTATTCTGATTCTTGTTATCAGAAATAACCTATATAAACAGAGAGTTCCAATACGATAGTAATAGCATTACAAGCTAATATTTTACTCTTGAATAATGAACAGCAAAAAGTCAAGGTCGCAGACTATGTGCTTGGAGTAACGCTTTCGTAATGTTTGTGTTTAACTGCTCTCTACCACATACTCATATGATGACTAATCAAACAAAGGGGTCTCGGATATTGTGTATTGAACTGCAGGTCCTTTCTCCTTGTTTACTTTCTATTTCGGATCCGTATGTTGTACTCGCCACAAGAATGCTTGAATGAGATAGCTTTTGTTAGATCGAAGAAAAGCTCACAAATATACTTACTATTTCGTTGAAAGAAATCATGTTATTTTTACTGATAACTTTAATATTATCTCGTTCAAGCATTCTTGTTGGCATTCACAAGGACTGCATACAATAAAGATTAACAATCTCCATCCATTTTCAAAGCAATTTTGAATAAATTTTTCTCTAAATTATTTATTTATTTAAATTTAGCAGTCTTGAAATCCACCAAGAAGTTTTTTTTCATATCGTTTATTTTACTAGTTTTAAACAATTAAGAATCACAATACAATAAAAAATCAAACAGCAACACGAATTCACCAAACAATGGGAGATGCTCATGAAAAATATTTAACTTAAATTGAGAACTGAGCCATGTTTTCGTAAGAATTTACAAGCAAAATTTAGTAAATACATTCAGTAAATTTGACTCTCTAGGTATGTTTATTACAAAGTATTGTGCTCTATATTCAAAATTTTTCATTAAAATATATTTGTGTGCATAACTCAATCTTCATGTGAATTGCAGATCGAGGGCATATTCAAGTTCCCGTTCTTCTTTGTCCAACCTATCATGGAATTAAAATTCTCATGCCACACGGCGCGTATTCGAGAATTACATTGTAGATTGTTTGTTTTATTCTTATGAGAATTGAACTTTGCATTTTTGACGCTAGTAACCGAACAATTTGTTTTAGGAGAAAATCACCCAGAAAAATTCAAAAATGTATAAATAGGGTAACGTAACGATGCATCAGCCACTTTCGAAAACTGCGTAGTGGTCAAATATTGCACAGAAAAAGCAGGCTAACACCGTTCACCGACCATTCAAATTATATGGAATAAATCTATTAAAATTTGTATACGTTAGACAATACTAATTATTTTAAATAAAATAAAATATTGTTGAAATGAAGCACTTCAAAGTTTTATTACTATCAACGATTGTTCTTTTCCTGGGTGAGTTTAATATTTTAAAGAATGTGTATAAATTTTTAAAGTCTAAAATTGCACATCGAATAGAAAGAATTATTTTGAATGTATATATATATATATATATATATATATGTTTTTAATATTGTTTTTCATTTATGTTAGATAAACAAAACATAATTTCTCTAATCCATGAAACTATTTGTACATCTGAAATGCCTAAGCTATATTTCAATTGATTTTAGCAATTTCATCTACTGAAGCCAAATCTAGAAGATCTTCGAAACGTAATTCTGTCTCAAGATGCAACGAGTGGAACACATGCAAATGTTTTTGCACAATATATGCAAAGCATTTGAGAAACTTAGGATGCAATAAGTTCATAAAGAAGTGGAAAAGTATGTTTTTTTTTATCTTCAGACTTATTTAACTTGTGATTTTTTGGTAGTGATGTTCTTAAAACTATGTAACGTGAAATATCTGTACCTATTACAGGTACCAGGTGTTTGTACCTTAGTTAAAGTGATTCCGTTAGTATCTCTATAAAAGAGTCTCTATCATATCATGTGAATTGGTACATTGCTTTCTCACAAGATATTTAATACTTTTAAAACTTCTCACAACAGTCGAAAAATGTTGGACCTGCAACAGTTGTGAGAACTACGCTGGACGAAGATCAACTAATCTCGGGAGCTAATTATTCAAAACACTCAAGAAATGGAGCTAGAAACAACAGATTAAAAATGTTTGATAATAGAAACCAGATAGGCTTCAATTATTTTCATGTTTAAACTGAATGTGTGCCATTTAGTATTCAATAAAATATAGATATATATATATTTTTTGTATATGTTGAGTCAGTTATGGGTATTCGGTCCGCATCAATTTCGAAAATCTTATAGTAATTAGTATAGCGCTACAGTCATCTTAACCATAAAGTATGAGAATGTTGGGTGAGTTATATTAGAGAATTAGACGCATTGATGAAATTAAAAATTTTACCAACAGGTTCTTTTTTTGTTTCGAAATAACTATCAACGGTTCCCCTCACTATGCACGCCACATTCACGTGATACGCTTTACGTTAATCTAATACATAACTTTCAAGACGCTAAATACAATACTTTCCGTCAGATGCGATGCACTTCTGCAATTTTCTGCAGTGCTATAATGTCTAAAACAAAGAGGAATGGTTTCTCTGATTATCACGACATTCCAAGAACTGGTACACGCGAACCTTTAGATAAACTCTTTAAACAGCACTACTGATTAGACGTATAAATATAAAGATTAAAATTTCTATTTCTCAAAATCTTACTGAAAGTTTACATTCTTTTAAAGAATGTGATCTTAAACGGTATTATTGACGCTTTGGCGCTTTGTTACATCGATATAAGACAATAAAATAGGCTACATATATATTTCAATAATCTTATTAATTAAATAAAACGGAAGATGCTCTCACTGACAACAAAAGTACAATTTTCATTTAACAAAATCATGGCATTTTTGCTAAATTTTAGTAGTATTTGCCGTACTTCAGAACTCAGTAAGCGTTATTTTCAAGTGACTTCATTGATTTCTATTATATATTGACGTTGCTTATTAGCGAACAAAAGCAGAAAAATTTCATATATAAAATATATAAATTACAAAAACTGAGGAGAAAAAAAGCATACATCAAAATGAGCTTATATTCCAGTGATGATGCTCAACATTTTGAAATAAATTATTATCTAAATATCACTGAATAGCTATGGTAACTATTATAATCATGACTAACAGTGAACTGAAATGTGAAGTGAAGCTTTTAGCCAGCAAGTCCGTTTGCAGTTTTATAAGTCCAGGTGTAGCAATGATCAATGCATTCCCAACATTTGTATCCTGCAAGTACATTATATAGGCATTATTTTAAGCAAGAATTTACTATATTATTTCTACAAATAAATAATATCTTTTCAATAGAATGCACGATGCAACAATTTTTTTTTATTCGTCGCTTCATCATCTCAATAGTATGATACGGAATAAACAAATGACAACTATATTTTAGAATATGGACTCATTTCAAATTAGGCAAGCTACATTTTGTCGTGGCCAATAAAATTTATTATCTGAATAAAATTTACTACACAACTGCAAATAAATCATATGTCCTTGTTTAAAGTAATTCGACCTAACATCAATAGCACCCAATGCTACTGCTATCATAAAAATGCTGATAAATGTGCAAAGGTAACACAAGTATTTACCTCTGTCTTCTTTAAAATAGTTGCAACCATTTTTGTTGGCAATATTAACGAGTTTCTCGGCTTTGCAAAAACATACGCAACTTTCCCAAGGACTGGAACATGTTGATCTTTTACTAATTTCGTGGAAAAAATCCGGCAATTTCATACCGTAAGTTGAAATGAAACCTAAAATTCAAACAGTGTTAGATTTTTGTGGTCCTTCAACCTAGCAACCTTGAACCACCCTGAGGTAGACTACAGATAGCGGTAAAATTTCAAACTACAGTTGTGACTTGTATCCTTTGGTATTTCGATTCACGTTGAGACTGGAGGCATGAATCTTCATTGTCACACTCCCTCGGGATTAGAGCTCGACCGATATATCGGCCTGATATTTCGTGTTTGCCAATATATATATATATCGGCTATATATAACAGTTAAAAAACCTAAAAATGCTCGTAAAAGTTGTTTTATTTAATGTGGGTTGTGATTATTTTTAATGGATAATGCACTTATGTGGTTTATTGTTTTTATAATGAAAATACACATGAGGGTGCACCAAAGTCTTCAGTGCTTAGGGCACCAAATGGGCTTAATCCCTGGGTTTGGCTCTTATTTTTCCCTGCATATTGCTCAAACTAAGGATGTTTCTTCGACCTTTGACCCCCGAGAAATATTTTCTATACCTCACCATCGCAAATTTTCAAATTTTTATTCTAACAGTGGTTTCGCGAGTTAGCGTCTGTAAACGGGTTTATATGTTTCACACCAGCATTTTGATTCAAGACATTCAACAACATGTCATTTAAAAGTACCGGTAGGAAAGTTTAGTCTAGTACTCTAGGCTAGTATATCACCGCTATCTTCAGACTAATTTTAGATTACTGCAATTTTACAACCATGCTTGAGAATTTGTGTCTGAACGGCGGCATTCCCGAATTATGTAAACCAAGATGGCAGACACCGGAACGTAGTATTTTAACCAGATTAGGGTTAGGCCATAATTTTATTTCAATTTCCCTATTTTATTTATATTACGAGTTCGGGAAATAGCCAAGTGACTTTCGTAGTATTTGTACCTGAAATTATGGCCTAACCCTAACCTGGTACACATACTACTCCGGTGTCCGCCATCTTGGTTCACAACATTCGGGAGTACCTGAGCGCCTGCTAATTGCGTATATTGTGACGTCACATTTTGCATCTTGCTAATTTGCCAATGTCACGAAAGTAAACAAGGTAGTCGCTGCTCGGGGAAACATCTATTGCCCAAGTTGCAAATTTTCTAGCTTTTCATGATTATAAGTTTTGCTGTTTGTGCTTTGCACAATATTCAGTATTTCTTTCCATCAAACAACTTGAAATATCTGTTCGAAATATTTAACGTAGTTTTTTTTTCACAAAGTATTCAGGAGGATGAGGCTCACGCAGTTTTCTCAATATATATGTGCAATGGACTCAGCATTTGAAAAATGCACTTCAATGTGCTTGCCTGATACTCATTGCGTTTAGTAATGCAGAATATTCACTGCATAATACAACAGAACTAATTACCCATCTTATATAAAAAGAATTGACATCTACATAATGAAGTTCATTCAAATGAAGTGAGATAAAATAAAGAAATTCAATTAATTATGCTACCTATCAAACAATTAAAAAACAAATAAAAGTCTTACCGAAAGCGAGCAGATAAAATATTGTAAATGCAGTCTTCATCTTATTGTTGTTCTACCTATTCAACGTTAGAGTATAGAAAGTTTTTTTGTAATCTTGCGTGAAACTTTCATCATCCGATTTCATTTAAACATTACAAAAGTAAAAAAAAAATCATTTAATAGTACTCCATATGCTTACTACTTTAAAAAATTAAGGTTTCTTAACAATACATCTTCTAATCAAAAATTCCACAAAACCCATTACATTGCATTTTAGTTCTGAAGATATCATTGGAAAAATATTGCTAATGACATGTCCGTTCAGCTAGAGTATTTTCTATCAATTTAGATGATTTTACCATCTAATTCGATCCCAACATTAATACTGTGTAATATCACTAAATGAAATCTTCTCAAAACATATAGATTATATATAAGTTTATTGGGTGTAATGAGTATTTCCTTTGCCGTCAAGTATTTCCTATTTCTTGTGTTTTCAAAAACGGATTTGAAATCTAATACTACAAAACATTACCAACACACATGCAAAATAGAATGGAATTTTATATTAATCAAAATGTACTTATTTGTTGGTCATACATATAAATAATTTTAATGATTTAGAAATATAAATAATATTAATTTGATTGAAATTCATCCAAGATAAATGTGATATATGTGGTTTTAATCTGGTGATGAAAAAAAAAGCAGAAATCATGTTTATTTAGTTAAATATCTTTTTATGCAAGCTCGAATGAGATATGAGTAAATACTTTTCATATTGCTCCTATACCCGATTATTTATCCTTACCGTTTTTACTTTGCTTGAAGCAACCATTTTTCAAGTGAGAGATTGAGTAATAGCATTGAAACATCTAATGTCCGCATGATGTTCGTAAAATTATAGATATTTTACGTAAAAATAATTTGCGCTGCGTTGTTATGCAACGCTCCCTTTCTAGTATTTGAATCGGATAATCAAAACATTATTTATATGCTTAAGGAAACGTTTAATCAGTATCCGCTTACAAACAATGCCGTCGTTTATTTGATATATCCTGTTGTTTATTTTTCCTGCATTTGATACTCCAGCTCAACAATCATGATTGTTCTGTCTAAGATGATTGCCACAGTGTCTGTAAGTATTCGAGATGCCAAAAATAGCCCTGCGACTTGAAAATAAACAGAAATACCTCATAAACAAAACGTTAGGAACGTGTAATCTTTTTACGTTTACTTCCGCAATGCTCAAATATATGGACGAGGAAGTCAAAACGAAATATTTCAGCCACAATTTCCCCACAACCATATCCTGGACGAAGCTGGAACTATGGAATGGCCACCGTACCTGTTGTTCCGGAGCAGTTTAGTACCATGCACGAGTACTTCTAGTCGGCATGGCGTAACAATTTTTGCATATCGTCACGCTAATAACCGAATTGCGTAAGTCATTTTTGGCGATTTTGAGTTTTTTATAAAATAGGTATTCATGTAATGCTGCGCACCTGTCTGTTAACTCAGATTTTATTTTGAGAATTCCGAAACCCATAAAAATGGAGATTTAGTATGACATGCACATTTGTGCAATTGTTTCGTCATAATGAATTATCCTTGTTACCGCAGTACTATTGTGACGTCACAAAGGCAAAATAACCTCGGCGAAGTATTTTCGAGTTTTTGCATCTCGGATTCTAGCTTAGCGCGTATTAATTTGAATTTTTACTACAGTATAGGAAGACGTACACTTGTGATATTCACTGTCCGAGTCAAATTTACCTTGGTTGGCTTTTATATTGGGTGCATTGCTGTTTTATTCTTTATATTTAATCTTAGTCCTATTTCGGTGGGTGTGCAGAACGTGTTATATTGATGAAATATATATTTTAAACATAAAAAATGATTTAATTGAAACTGATTAGCTATTTTGGGGATTAGACATTGTAGATATTGAGAATTACATTCGTTTTTGGAATGGTTAGTTTTCAAGACTGGTGCATATAGTGAAGTTGCAAATTGCGTATGTCACCAAGTCATAGACACATTTCTGCCTAAGTCACAGTGCGCCATTATGACGTCACTTAACTGCGTCATACAAATTAACTTAAATCCGGCTACGAGCAAAAAATTGAACCATGGCAAATTATTGACTCTCAATTGCATAACAAAATCATTAGGAAGTTTTTTACGTTTTTTTCAAAACTGCTAAAAATGACTTACGCAATTCGGTTATTAGCGTGACGATATGTGGCTCTTGACCCCACCTGACTTTGTCATTCAAAGAGTACTTTAATGATACGTCACGATCAGGTAATAGAGCTTTCCAAAGTATAGCGATAATGGCCACCCATAATGGCATGCGATAAAGACACACTAGAGCAGGGGTAGGCAACCCCAGGCACGCGTGCCAAACTTGGCACGCGAGCCTATTTATTTGGCACGCGAGCGAGGCCTCAGAAACGAGATCATTCTCTTTCAGATGAAAAGTTTCGAGGCTCTAATTTATATGATGAAGCTCGGTGTTTGTTTATTCATTATCGTTTGTTAACAATTGTTATTCATTTAAAATTTTAAACTCTTTTTGTCTTTTCATGACATATGGCTACAAAGAAATATAATATGGCGTAACAAATGAGTTAGTTCTTTATGAATTGTGACGAGACACAGCATTCATTGTTACGTAATATATAGTCTGTGCCACCATTTTTCTTCAGTTCTGATTGATTTATAAAGTTTTACAGCTCATGTTGGTTAGAGTTACTTGCTAACTTACTGAAATAAATTGATTTCGAAAGAAATAAAAGAAAATATAGAAGGGAATTCAAGAGAGAAGTGCAGAAAACGAACTATCGCGTGATTGGGAAGCCATTCCCGAGAATTTTTCGTGTCTCAAAAACTTTGCAACTGCATGTTTTTATCTACATATGCTTGTGACTTTCTGTGCTCAGTTATGAGCTTCATCAAGTCTCATAACTGGAGTAGCCTGAAAGATGAAACCAGTAGTTCGTAACTTTTTTCCAATGTAAATCTCTTTCAACGGCAATGCAGTAGCAGAAGTCTCTATTATATAAAATAAGAAAAGTAATCAAATCTATTTGTCGGACTGATATTTTCCCGAATAGTGAATCTGTCTGTAGCTTACATGTTTAGAAGGTTTATTATTGTGTATTTTTGCTTTAAAATTAACAAAGCATTGTTTTTAATTTTGGTCGGCACGCGGAAGAATTTTGTCGTTAAATTTAGCCGATTTGGGCACGCGAGCCGGAAAAGGTTGCCCACCCCTGCACTAGAGAATGACATATCCAAAAATTGTTACGCCACCATTACTAGAAATACACTACACAAGATCCCCCGCTGTCTACCGTACCCTTATAAAAACTTTAGCGTATAACAGTCGCTGAATTGCTAATCGCAACGATCACGAACGCGGAAAGGCCACAAAGTGTGAAATTTTCACATTTTTATTGTCATCATACACACAAAAAATGAATCCCATAGGGCCCACATGAAGTTTTGAAATAAATATATGCAATAGGTAATGAATGGCCTTCTAGCGATAACTTAAACAAAGCAATTGGTCTAGTGATTGATGAGAAAAGCGAATTTTTTGTGCAATAACACAATACCAAAACGATTTATACGTCCACTTCATGTCCATTAGTGCAACCTTATTACCATATATATTACCAAAACCATATTAGCAAAACTGACTTACGTGTACATACGTATTCAATTGCTATTATTATATTTCTCAATTCAAAGTTTTATTATTAAAATTGTTGGAACGTTAAAATTGGTAAAATTACAATTTAAAATAAATATTGATGCAGATAATTTACTGGAATATTTTCATTAATTAATTTCATCCTCCAAGACCACCAGACACCCGGTTGTATTCATCGCAGGAAACCCGGCATTTCCAGCATCTTCCAACTGTAAATAGTACAATTGTATGTAGAGTATGAAAGAAGAAAGGAATCAGAATAATTGAAACTAAATTTAGCCTGGTGCATAACTGCTAATTTTTTTAAAATTATTTAATAACAAACTTACTTTTCCATTTCAATTTAAAAACTTCTTCGCAACTCATTTTATTTAGTGTCTTCTGGAATCTTGCACAGAAACATTCGCATGTTTTCCAAATTTTCTTGCATTTCTTTTTTGAGAAAATGGATTTCTTGGATTTCGATCTAGTTGTATGCTCTGTGTTTGCAACAAATATATTTTAAAAGAGTGTGCCAGTTGAGGCTAGAGAGAACGTTTAAATTGAAATATTAGGATTCTTTAACTTGTCTATCAAAACCAAAACCAAAAATATTGATTTGCAGAAAAGAAACAAATACCCACCCAGCATAAAAACAATGTTATGAAAGATTTGTACGTGTACTTGAATGTTTATTTCCGAAATAAAGTATTAGTTTTGAGTTGTTTGAGGCGTCACATTTTTTTTTCTCAAAGAGAACTATTTGAGCCAACGCATTGTAGAGTTACTTAGGAATTTGCCGGCGAAAAACTCGTTTCCAATTAAAACCTCATGTCTTAAGTATTCTTACTTTGATTTATAGCGAGGTCAACTTTCTTGATTGGTTGCGATTCATCTGATTGAGTTACGTTTTTTGTACATATGACCTCACCTGTTTTAAAATAATTAAATTTTATTAATTTCGTAGGTCCAATGAAATTTTGTGATAACGATATCGACAGAATACAGTTAGATTAATTGGAGGGTTTGCATTGTTAATGTTACACCTATAACAGAAAACACCAAGTTAAGCCAATAAAGAAGGATCTCAGCTGGAAAAGATATAATAGTAGCTAACCAATTCTTCAAACAAAAAAGTTTCTTTCAGAAAACCTACCTAAACAAAGCAGGAGAATTGACATCAAGATGATATTCATTTCTTGTGATGAATATTTTGCCTTTTGCTTTTGATATATTAAGTATTAATTATATAATACAACTGCAATATTCATATAAAAATATATATATGATAAAAAATATAATAAAGCCTTCATAAAGTATCAGTGCATTTCTGCTATTATTTCATCTATTGCTCTTTCTTTCCCTTCCACTCTATTAAAAAAAGCTGTATTTTCATAACTTGAACGATATGACTTTATCGACATGTGTATGTAAAAATTAAGTACGACATCCTTTTATTACTATATACTGTCAATTAATGTGACGCAGTAGAGTAATGAGTTATATATAACCGGTAGGTCGTGCCACGTTCTAGACTAAACGTTCAGACATTGGATTGGCAAATATTGGTCACTCGAGCATTGAGTTCATTAAATGTTTTAAAATCATCACATCACAAAGTTCATGTTTTTAAATCTCATCTAAAATAAAAGTCTTTGGCTGATTTTTGATCAATTTTATTTTTGCGATATACTGATGCTGATCAGTTTTTTATCATCTGCTTCTAGAATAATTTACCGTTCAGATAGATCCCTCAATCAACTATTAATGTAACTAAATAATCTTGAATAGCAAAGCTTCTATCATATTTCATTGCACAAAGATTTCTTTCACGTTATTTCAACGGAAGTTAATATCGTGAATTGAACTTGATACGTTACAGGATGCCTTGAAGGACATACCGCCATACTTCCACGTAGTGGTAGTATATTTCGTGCGCGTAAAATAAAACCGTTCACGTTCAAAATTATTGATGACATATGTAGCGTGTAATATCGAGATCATAGTTCTCAGTAACACGGGATAAATAAGGGCTCAAGATGACGACCATATATAAACAAACAATTTCATCTTTACTAAATCAAACATTTGCCCAAATGAAATTTCCATATTCCTCGATTAAATTTTGTTACATAGAACCCTGGGAATAGATTCTGTAGTGGTGACTCATTTTGTAGACAATCTAGTTAGTTCAGAGGAATGAATATAAAGCAAAATGTTGGCACTTATATTAACGTAAATTATAATAACGTTACTGTAAATGTCACGTATTCTGATGATTATCTGTTTGTTCTGAATGACCGACTAAAACTGTACCTTGACACCGCAATTCAACATAACAAATATACCAAATCTGAATTTTAGTTAGAATTCACTTCGCACGATACAATAACGTTCAAAAAAATCGAATTGACTGACCTGTTTCTTCGTCGTATTTTACAGTATTTCGTGAACGTTCATGCATCTTACATGACTTGAATATAGTCACGGGATATTCTGGTCAATAAAGAAAAAATTATTAGATAGAAATGTATTTTAATCAACATAAAGTCAGATTTCGGTTACAAGTCTCTTGACCGCTTCTGCAAAAAATGCTTATCGGTTATTTGACCTACAATTTGGAAAACATCGTTAAAAATATCAGTATTTTTAGTACAATGTTCACGAATATCATATTTGAACAGTGATTGATCTAAAATAAGGTTTTTATATATTATATAGTTTTAATAAAAAGAAAGCTCAAAGAAGCTCAAAGAAAAGTCTTTTTCCTTGTCTGGTAGAAACAGAGTCTAAGCCAAATACCAGACAAAAAGACATTTTTAAAATTTTTCTAGTTAATAGGAAATAGTCTAGTCACATTAGATTTAAATTGAATTGTGTATAAATTTGGAATCAGCATTTAACGTCGTTTTAAGAGAATCTAATTCGAGAAAAAAAAAAAATTTTTGTTATATTTTAGTGGCCATTGTTTAAAACTGAGAAGGTTACATACAGTATAAAAAAAAATCATCAATGAAACTGAATAACCCAGCGAGAAAATTGAAAAAATCTAGCGTATATATTGTCAACAATTAACAGATCGATTATGAAAAATTCCGTGCTCATAAGGTAAAATAAATGTGTCTTATTACATATATTGACTTAACATAACTATAATTAAAATTTATTTCTCATTCACGAGCCTTCAAATGAATTCAAATGTGACACGTGAAGAATTATTTTCAGATCACTAATAATCTCCCGCGTCTACAACGTGACGTATCCAGCATGAATTATTAGAATATTTGATTGCCTTATATCACATCACATTAAATAGCATTGCCAATCAGTTCAGTTTAAAAAAAAAAAAAACTTCAATTAGTTTTTAGGTTTACTCACCTTTCAAATAATATGCTGGGTATCCCTATATGACTACGATTTGGTTATACAGAGACTATTGGAAATATCAAATACAAAAAAAATGATATAGATAAAAGCTACTTCCTGGAAAGTTGATTACAGTATGCAAATGCCTTTTTTCAAAAAAGGATTAAGAAATGTATTATTCAACTAATACAAATGGCGATTCTCGGAAGATTTAGATTAAAAAAATATTACAAAAGTCATCTCATAATTTATCCCTCTATCTCAAATAATACAGATACCAATGCATTCAGATGCAAATATGTGTATGTCATATCATATTGTAGTAAACTTGATTAACTGGATTAAGACATGTTAAGACAAAAAAAGAAAAGAAAATTCGTATATCCTGAAAAGAGTTGCACGATGTCGAGAGCTTTGGATCGCACACGAACTGTTTTCTTACAAAATTACTTGATTAGACATATGTCATGGGTAAAGCAGCTGCTAATGTGGAAAATGTTTCACAAAATAAAAAGATTCGAGATTTTACTTTTGAACTGGAGAAAAATACTAGAAAAACACCAACAAGTAATTTTGACAAAATATGGCAATTACGGGTACGTACACAAATTTATAGTAGAAATAACCATATTCTTGTAAAATCTGAGAAATGGTATATGCGAATAAATATAAAATCACTGCGCGAGAAAAATACGGTTTGGGTCTAATTAAATGTCTCATATACAACGTTGACCTTACGTCTTATACATACTGAACTGTCGAACATTAATTTTAAACCAAAAGTAATTTCGGGATCATCATTCTATCCGTTTTCGGAATCGGACATTCTGATGATTTGATCTTTCGTGAGTACAGTCATAATGTAATCACTGTATAATATTTGTGTTGATATTACGTAAACTACTTGGCTGTATGTGTACTAAACGTTTTTTCTCAGTGCTTTGACTAAACGATAATGTGATGTTCAACTACTTTCTTTGCGCCCAGTATATTGACAAGTAAAACTTTAATAATAAGAATAACTGAGCACATATTATCTGGAAGCCGAATTTAAAATCGGAAATTAATGACACTGATAAATTCTTGTAGTGATTTCACCTACAACTCTACTCTAATAAAGCCCCAGTTCAGTAGGTCAGTGAGTAGCTGTGACTGTAAATACGCTATTCGAATCGTCTATTACATTTAGATACATTGCAACGCCACGTTTCATGTAGCAGCTACACGCTCGATCCATTGAGAGGATGCACAATGCTCCTCTGATAACCAGATGTAATTTATTATACTCAATTCTTGTTGTTTTTGATATCTTGGAGGGTTCATCGAAAATGAAATCTTCTAAATATGTTCAAAATAAAAAAGTGAAACACGAAGTGTTTTAAAAATCGATCAGACATAAATTTTGTGTTAATACATTCCAACTTTACTTTAAAAGTGATAGGTATTACACGAAGTACCAAATTATTGTTTTTTTTTATTCTCAAATTAAATACAGTGAATGAAATTTATTTGTAAAACAACTAAATATTAGACACTCAGTTGTTACAGAAGTAACAACGATTTTTCGATCTATATATATATTCTTTTTTTAAATATTGATATGTACAAAACACCGTATAACAGTGTAACGTTGTGTAAGGTTAAATCCTAACTAACCTGAACCTCATTCGTATTATTTCGAGTCGACGAACTTTAATAAAAAGCGCATTCTATTCTACATCAACTTTCCTGCTGAAAAATTAGTCAATACTCAACATTATTTACCGAAGTTTTATTCAGCACGAAAATATACAACTGAACAGTTTGGAAGAAACCCATTTTGATAAATATATAATTCTTTACGAAATCACTTTCACGTTGAATATTTTTGGTTTGTATAACCGAAGAACTAACAAAATATTAATGGAATGGTATGATTAGAATATTGCGTTAGAGTTTCATCAATTCGTTGCGAAATAAATTATTTTTAAAAATGATGAAAAAGCGTATTGGTTTGATATTTCATATCAAGAAAATAATCGTTTGAAGAAATGAATATCTTTGTTTACACAAAAAAAAAGTAGTATGGGATAATATTTAATAAATATTTCTTTGAATCAAGAATTACTTGGTTCTTGGACGCCAAAGTTAAATATTTTGTTCAATAAATCGATTGAAATAATCATTTCATGAATGTTAGTTCTAATCAAGCTGGATTTAAATCAAAGAATCCGTAGGACTTTCTATAATGAGACGTTCCCACAATTTAATGAAGGTTCTACCATTTCAATAACTGAACGCTATACCTGAATTTAGGTTATCTGCTTCCAAGATCTTTAGCCTCGTAATTGGTTGTTTGTTAAATTTTTGAAACACATAATTTATTACCAAAGTTTTCTACATAACGCTTTTGCAACATTGTAATAATTTATATTTTACATTATTCGCGCTGATCAGAATTGCCCCGGATTCAACGGAATTTTATATTTTGTGTATTGCGAGTAGTGCCACATATATTTGTTTTAGACAATAATACCTATTGCGTTCCTATTTTTTTCGTTCTATCTATTTATGTTGTATTTTGGTACATGATTCGTTCTATACAACCGAAAATAACGACGACACTTATCTATTGCAGACATATTCGTACCAGGTAAAAACGATAAATTTACGAATTTTTCAATTATAAATACCTAACGATTTTAGAAAACCGCAACATTCGCAGAATGACAAGGTTTACGTCCTATTCTAATTACGGATTTATCGAAATTTATTCAAAAATGATAATTTAGAAGTATAAGAAATAAGCTCATTTAAAAAAAAATACAATTTTACACTTCTTTGCGAAATTGCTTATGTAGTGCTGTAATTTCGTTTATTTAAACCACATCTGAAAGTTTTGGCATCCGTTAAATTTAGCATAAAATCAGGTACGAGTTTTAATCCGAGATGCATTTTTTAATTTGGTTCTGGGTTTAGTTTATTTTTTGAATATTACATTTTTCAACGTTATTATAATTGTTCACCAAGTTTTAAAATGTTATGTTGAAAAAACATTATTTATTTAATTGCTTCAACCTTTCAGCCAATTTTGTTTACATTATATGACTTGAAATCTAAAAAAAAAAGCAAACTTGAGAACCTAGAATGAAAAAACTCGAAGAAAGCTCAGAACAAACATTTGGAAAACAAATTTCCCACTTTGAGACAAAACTAACAATTTTCGTTTTTTTTTTTGGAGGGGGGGGAAGCCAATTTCGTTTTCTAGTATTGCTATAGTCTAATTGACGTTAAAACCAAATTAAAAACTCTACAATAAAAAGCCTGTAGATTTTACTTGTAAGCAGATCATTTCAAAGATATTAATCATCATTAAATGGCGATGGAATAGTCATTTTAATATTGGATGGAGTTTTGAGGTGTGATTCAATAAAACAAGAAAAACATTGCACTCTGATAGAATTGGTTAATATGCTTATACGAGTTAGTTTATTGAGCTCTTATCTTTTCAAACTCCTACTGAATCAAATAACTTTATAATATTTACCAATTCCTATATTACAGTTTTTAATAAAAATCACTTTACCACAAAGAAGCTCAACAACATCTGTTAGTCAGTTGTTACTAAACTAAACTTGTCATTTATAGTCTATAAGAGTACTGATGGAAAAATATATGGAAACTCCGATATGCTACACTATATAATACATTACACAAATTATTAGCTCAAGTATGTACGTAATAATACTTTGTGAACTATTTTCAGTCCATCACCTCAGGCTGGTAATCCTCTCACTAATACGGAATATCGCGTACTGAATAATTCGTAATAGAATGTCTTATGATATTACTACAGTAACTGTTAACTTATCAAAACACGCATAATATCGAAGATAACTTGGTGTCATTCATGTTTTATTTTCCATTTGTAATTTTGGTTTAACAGAGTTTTAAATAACCAGTATTTTATAAGCAAGCAGTTTTTATGTTTTTAATGTTATTTTTTTTTACTAACAATACTATCTGGTGCTTTTCAATTTATTCGAGTCATCCTTGGCGGGGCTGGGATTTGTGACATAAGCGCGTCGCTATTTCTGAGAAAATGTTTGTTCTTTTTTTTATATTATTTACAACCCATGACGTCATTCTTTAATTAACTAAAATAAATTTTACCTAGTGATATTTTATAGCAGATTTACGGATTTCTCTCACGGTTTTATTTTTAAATGTGATTAGAGGGTATTTTTGGAGGTTAGGTAAATATCTTGTGGTCATTATCGCACGGTGTGATACTGAGAAATTTACTGTAGTATAAATATAATGGGTGATTGACACTTTTGAAGTATTGCCCAAAACTAAACATTCCCACAATAACATGAATTTAAACGTGATAGGTTATGTAGATTTTGGCATAATTTTTATCACACTCATTTTATAAATAAAAACGATTATAAAGCCGTTTTTTACTTGCTGAAATTATTTAGACTTGTTACTAGAAGCATCATTATAAACGGTTTGGGATTTCCATAATAAAAACCCATATATGCCCAACGTATGTTGCCAAAGATCATTTTGATAAACATTACAATAACGAATAATATTTTTAGAAAAATTAAAATTAAAATTGAATTTTTTCTTCTGACCTCCACACCCGTCCTCTTTGAAGAACGGTGAACACTTGGTCAATCATTATTCCCAAATTCAACGTTTTACTACGGTTCTATAGTTTTTGCTTTTCAACGTATAATCACTCAATAAGTGTTGAAATAACTGAATGATGTTGATTTTTAACAATTTTGACTACATCAGACCACATTGGATATTTGTGTAAGAAATACTCGACTTCGAATTCGACATCTGCATTCTACGCTAACGTTAGCTTTTCATTATCATCACAAAGCTAAGTTTTGAATTCGTAATAATGCCGATAAACTATCTCGAAAAATAAACAATGCTTGGTAACCGAAGAAAGCTCAGAGCAAGCATTTAGAAAACAAATTTCCCACTTCGAGAAAAAACTAACATTTTTTTTTCCTAGGGGGAGAAATATAAATGTCTGAACAACGAAATGAGCCAGTTTTGTTTTCTAGTATTGCTATAGCCTAATTGACGTTAAAACCAAATTAACCAATTTCCATGGAAATTTCTAAACATCGATCCACTGTTCAACAGCTTTTAAAAAAACATATAAGAAGAGAACTTTTTTAATAAAAAAATATTCAAATCTACTTATTATCAGGGAACTCGAGTTTGGAACTTGAAATTTAAATTTGAAACCATGCTCTTTATTAAATGAATTAATTAGTCCCGAATACTAAAATTAATAGGTAATAATGGTAAACAAGGAACAATGTTTTAATTATTTAATACGAAAAACAAATAAAATACAAAAAATACCAGTGTCCTTTGAATCACAAATGGGCTTTAGGCTGATGTTACGAATCGCCGATGTCGTCGGTATTTATTCTACAAAATTGACAACAATGTGGTTTATGTCAGCTATGAAAATGTATACAGCCAATGCCATATACATCCAATTCATATGCATATAAAGCCAAACAAATAATACTGTAACGAGAATATCGGTCGGAGACCGAAGACTTATCGATCGAAACTGTGGTTTCGATTCATGACCTTATAGTGACACCGCGTGTCTCATCAATAATTAATCGATAACTTGCTAATTATACGACATAATGCCATATGGAGCCTATACCATATGAATATATACCCAACGCAATATATATACATTCGGTGATATGATATACATACCAAGCATGTATACTCAACTCAATACATATATATACAGTTATTCAAGTGATATGCATACAAAAGTTAACGTCCTATTTATATACAGCCTGTGTCATGCGCATATATTGTATATACAGAACACATAGTAATATAAAGAGCCAACCAATATACAGTAAATGCAATATGCCTTAAGGGGTCAATGACATATGCAATTACAGGCAATGTCATAAACATACACAGCCAATTCCATATGCATATACAGCCAGTGTCATCTGTATATACAGTCATTGTCATATGAAGCCAATGTCATCTGTGTATGCAGCCAAGGCCATATACGCGTACATACGGCAAATGTCATATACATGACTATATTGCCTATATCATATGCAAATACAGCCAATGTCATATACATAAATATACAGCCAATGTCATACTAATAACGAATTTGCAAGATTGCAAAAATACGAAAAAATGTCCAAAAATACAAAATCAGACAATTTAACACATAGTTTCATGTCTGCAGACTGCCATGGTATTTTAGAGTAGTAATGATTTTGTTTTGTCGTAAGTCAACGCAACCACGAGATACCTGTTACGTTGTAAACTTGGGAAATGAAGTATGATTTGAAAATATTTATATATCTGACGTGCTTAATACGCCTCTCACCAAGGTCGTAATTATGCTACCAAATTTATTGACAATTATAAAATTGACAACAATGTGGTTTCTGTCAGCTATGCAAATGTTTACATGGCAACCGGTTTCTTTCAGCAAAGTGCTAAGCGGGGCCAAGGCAAGGCAGAACGCAAGAGGTGAAAACGAGTCTCCTCGAAAAATTCCGCATGAAATCGAAATGGTGTCACTTTGTATCATTCCGTCATTGTGCCTCAGGATCAAATTTGTTTGCCAATTTTTCATTGTAATTTCGAAAAAAGAGATTAGGATAGGTGACAACTTGTAAATTTCGAATACCTTTAAAAGCCAAGAATGCGGTACACTGTCAAACGCTTTTCTGTAATCAATCCATGCGGTACTTATGTGTTTTTGATAAGTTCTGCAATTTTCCAAAATCATTTTATTTACTAGTAGTTGGTCTTTGCATCCATAAGATCAACGCCTGCAGCCTTTCTGTTCACTAGGTAACACTCCCTCTTCTTCAAGATGGGTGTATGTTCTATTAGTAATTATGGACGATAGTATTTTGTACATGGTAGGCAAACTTGTAGTTGGCCGGAAGTTTTGGGCAGATTCTGTCTCTGGGGACTTTGGTAAAGATAGGATATTTTGTCTATTCCAGGGGATTTCCAGTTTAATGTGCCTCTGATTACACCACATATTTCTTCTTCACTAATGTCTCTGCATTGTTATTCGGGTAAAATGGCGTTTTCAATTTCGGTGTCAGTGATCCACGTTGCTTAAGTATTATGGGACTCATTTTTACTCCATATTCCTGCCCAATATGTTTCCAATTCCGATATTGACGGGTAACGTTTTACGTCGATATCACGCTTATTCAATTCTCTATAAAACCTACTGGCATCCTCATTAAATGTTTTGTTTTGCATGAACTGTTCTTGTCGTTTGGTGTATCGTCGAAGCCTTTGCGCCTTGAGTTGTATTTTCTGCTTTAGATTCTCTCTGATTACCGCAATATTACTGCGTAACCCATCTAATTTGTACCGACTTGTTATTTTCTTCATTGTTCGTGTATTAAGAACACTACCGTTTTGTATTTCTGATAAGATAGACAAATCTGCTCTCATTTGTTTAATTTGGCTCTCAATTCTTACTTTTCATTTTGCTTTGTAATTGTGCCTTGGTCCAGTAGGTTTCCTAATTATTGCTTCAACTTTTTCAGTAACCATAGTTGAACATGCATAAATAATGTTTGATATTTCAGTAATATCCAGATCAAATTCCAAATCTTGCTTCAAAAGGGCAATAGCTTTGTTGCCTTCTGCTAGCCATATTTTAGTTTCTTTCGTTAATTGTAATTTTGGCAATTTGAGTCTGTTTTTAAAATCTTGTTCTCTGACAGAAAAATATCTTGATTTTAATTCCTTTAAGAATTCTTCAGTTTCTTCTTTTGGTTTATCTGGTGGAGGAGTTGGTGGTTGAGGTGAGTTTATGCATGGCAGTTGTAATATTTCTTGTACATTGTCACATAGGCTATTTTCGTCATGTACATTGTCATTTTGACTCATATCCCTTGATCCCAAGTATTTCTGTTTAATGGATTTCAGTTCTATATCTGTCAGTCGGTTATTCCGAATTATATCTCGTCGGACATTTGCAAGTCCATTTGCTGTCATATTTTGGACATTCAAAGAGTGGGGTCCTTCAAGCCAATTTGTAAGTGTTTGTTTAGTAATACATTTTGAGGAAGAGCTCACAGCTTTGTAGTACGCTTCCATCACTTGTATATACTCTTCACGTTTCCAACGATGTTTTTTAATTTTTTCTTTTCTTTCCGATATTTCACGTATGGGGCTCGGTTGAGGAATATCCTCTGTTGAGGGACCACTTATATCGTGATGTGAGAGTGTGTCAGTAGACATACTGACAATGTTTTTTTGGGACCTTTTTATAGAGGGCGTCGTCCCAGCCTCTATGTAGTTTTTTTTATGTCGAGTTATCATTTTAAATTTTACCTTTTTGGTCCGGGGCTGCTTATTGAATATTCACAGCTGACCTAGTTTTACCTAGGTGTTTCCCCTATCCGCCACCTTGGAGACCCGCCCAGTAGAGGTGAGGTCAAACCCCCCTGGGTTGTTATTATTATTATTATTATGTTGTTAAAATTCTGATTGTGGTTGTGAAAAAATTGCTTTTCTCTTATAAATACTGGACCAATTGCTTCGAAATTTTCAGCCACTTTGACAAAGTATTATTTGAAACAAAAATGTGAATACCCCACAAAACAATTGGAATTAATAAAATGTAACGGTTCCAGGAGAAATATTAATGCATTCAATAAATGTGGTGGATTTTGCAACAGCAAAAAAGTTATTGCTGTTGATGACAAATCACTCGACAAAATAATTCAAAATTTTTTGGCACATCTAAAATTATAAATATACAGTATATATGTTAAGCCATCTTTAGATAATAGCAATAAAAAAGTTATTAGTACCAGCCTGAAATCAAGCAAAATGAATTATCATGGCAAACGTAAAACACCTCCTATGTTGTAATATACAGCTGGTGACTTCGTATACAATCACAGAATGAGTCTGGAAAAAAATTATCAATATCAGTAGAACTCCATAATATAACACTAATTAATTGAAGTTAAAATATGTGTGTTTAATTTATGTTTTTTATCCGGACGTCACAATTTCAGGGTGGTATCGATCACCACATTCCTTTTTTTGCTGACAGTTTTAGTTGCTCCACCAAAAATTTTCATTGATATTGTGTAAGCTATTTCTGATTTTTGAGATAAAGCATCACACATGAGTCAATTTATATTCTTGCTTACTGATTTGATCACAGAGCATAAATCCTCACACTGCAACTTTTTTATGATCATTTCCTTTCTGAAAATATACACATCTCTTATCGAAATTTACATTCCTTGACAAATCATTACTGTATTGGGTACCTATAAGAAGATTTACAACCTACTCTTTTTTATGTTGAACAATCGTAGCACAAAGCGGCTCTCTACTACATCTAATCATGTGAGCTTAAAGTGAATTTAAAATCTTACTGTCAATGTGCTTTCGAGTGCTGGACCGGTCCTAGGGCTATTTATAAGTCCATATTTATAAGTCACTCACTTAATCTTGACGCGAGACAGCGCCGTCAGGACACAGAAAAACGCAAAACGTCGCACGATGATTTTCGAAGAATAATCTGTCAGAACTAAGTCGAACGTGACGGCAAATTCAACACCGGGACTAAATTTCCGGACTTACACGGGGTTGGTCGATTATATCTAGCTAAAATAAAAAAATAAAATTTATTTGAAGTTTTGTTCTAAGAATACAGAGAAAAAGGTGAGCCATGGCCTTAGTGAGAAAAAGTATAAATATACCATTACAACCAAAAGTAAAATAAAAGTAAATGTGAAATAAAAGCGTGAAGGGACACTGAGGAGGACAGAGTCTGTATGAAAAGTCAGCGCAAAACCAGCTATTGTTGAATAAATCAGTAAATTGGCGTCCTAAATCGATAAGGTTGAAGAAGTGGCATACAAATACAGCCGGAAATATGCATATACAGCCAACGCATATACATACATCTCTTATCAAAATTTACATTCCTTGACAAATCATTACTGTATTGGGTACGTATAAGAAGATTTACAACCTACTCTTTTTTATGTTGAACAATCGTAGCACAAAGCGGCTCTCTACTACATCTAATCATGTGAGCTTAAAGTGAATTTAAAATCTTACTGTCAATGTGCTTTCGAGTGCTGGACTGGTCCTAGGGCTATTTATAAGTCCATATTTATAAGTCACTCACTTAATCTTGACGCGAGACAGCGCCGTCAGGACACAGAAAAACGCAAAACGTCGCACGATGATTTTCGAGGCAATAAACTTTCAGAACTAAGTCGAACGTGACGGCGAATTCAACACCGGGACTAAATTTCCGGACTTACACGGGGTTGGTCGATTATATCTAGCTAAAATGAAAAAATATAATTTATTTGAAGTTTTGTTCTAAGAATACAGAGAAAAAGGTGAGCCATGGCCTTAGTGAGAAAAGTATAAATATACCATTACAACCAAAAGTAAAGTAAAAGTAAATGTGAAATAAAAGCGTGAAGGGACACTGAGGAGGACAGAGTCTGTATAAAAAGTCAGCGCAAAACCAGCTGTTGTTGAATATATCAGTAAATTGGCGTCCTAAATCGATAAGGTTGAAGAAGTGGCATACAAATACAGCCGGAAATATGCATATACAGCCAACGCATATACATATAGCGCCAATGCAATATGCATATACAGCTAATTCTATATAATATGCATTCATTCAAGTAACTTACATACACAGCATAAATACTCAACTCAATATACATATACTTCCATTTAAGTCATATACATACAAGAGTCAATTCCACATGCATAGACAGCCAACTGAATATACACATAAAATCATTTGAGTGATGTACATGCAAAAGTCAATGTCATATACATACATAAAATGCAATAAAACATACCGCCATGCAAGTGTACATTCACAACGAATGCCATGTACGTATATACTCAACTTAATATACACGTACAGTCATTTAAATGGTGTGCATACAAAGCATAAACAGCCAGGTTATATACACATATAGCCAATCAAACACATATACAGCCAATGATATATGCACATACAGTCAATTACATGTGCATATACAGCGAAAAACTATACATATAGAGCCAACCAAATATGCATATATAGCCAATCTCAAATGCAAATACAGCTAATGCCATATGCATCTATAGACAATGCCATATTCATGTACAGCCAACTCATATGCATTATAGAGCCAGCCAAATATGCATACACAGCCAATGTCATATGTATATACAACAAATTTAATATGTATATACACATTTGTGTGAATATCTTATGCGAGGGTGAATTTGAGCAAGATTACGTATTTTTCGAAGCCTATTCTCGCAAAACTGCATTTGCGAATGCGAATCAAAGCAACAGACTTTATTATTGCAAAAATTTGTTCGTTTAACACTATATTCTTGCCGATCTTCATTTGCGTAGATGCTTGTTTTCGCAATTGACAGCCATGTACATATAAACCATTTAGGTGATGTACATGCAAAATTCAATCTCATATACATACATACATACATCAAATGCAATATAATATACAGCCATACAAGTATACTTTCTTAACGAATGCCATGTGGGTATATACTCAACTCAATATACACGTACAGTCATTTAAATAGTGTGCATACAAAAGTGAACGTCATATACACATAGAGCCAATCAAACACATATACAGCCAATGATATATACATATGCAGCCAATTCCATGTTTATATACAAAGAAATCATATACATATAGAGCCAACTGAATATGCATATACAGTCAAATTCAAATGCAAATACAGCTGATGCCATTGTAGAATCTTGACGGGGTGTGACCTTATGCACCCTGCTTGCTACACAAAGACGAAGGGCGCTGAACCATGCGCCAATATTTTCCAGCCCAAACGCTCTATCCAAATACAGCAATATTCGTCTATTGTTGGCCCAGACAATCCTCTCCAACTTATCCCGGTCTTATAACTGAGATAAGCAAGCTGAAGTTCACAAGCTCAAAATACGCAATTTTTAAACACAGGAGAATTGTAATGTGTCGTGAAATTATCAAGCACTTGCTCATCACAAATTATACAATCGCGATGTCAGATGGAGCCAAATGGATTACGGAAACAAATGACAAATACAGATAGAGTTGAGATAGAAGTTTTCTAACGAAAACAAAATACAATATAAATACTGTGATGTTGCCACATAAATAACCAACATGCAATCAAATTTTATCACTTACCAACTGTTTTGAACCAAGGTCGACAAAAATTCGAATCTTTTATGTAACTGCAGAACACTGAAGTAAACATGAACAAATAAGCACTACAGTTACAGTACTGAACCCTACAACATTATTTGTGGCAATAAATACAATACCAACAGTATTTCATCCGAATAAGATTACTACATAATAAGTCAGATGCAATGAAATACAGGAAACTCACCAAAAATATTTCACAAACAATCAAATGCAGGACAGATTCACAAATTGCAGTTCAATGCAGCAAATATTAAACTATAAGCAAGTTAAATAGGCATAAAACAAAAGAAATCATAATTAGCCCACTATAATTAATACGATACGGCCCATTCTAATGCTAAATTATCGTACAAGTAACGCACTGCAACAGCAAACTAGCTGTGCGCATTTCATAGTTTCAGTCCTAACGCGGGTCAATTACGATTAAGACGTAAATAAGCTAATTGCAACCTTTTTATCAGTTCCGTCTACAGATAATAAAGAAACACATGAATGCGAGGAATACAATGAGATGTTTGCGACGTTGACAAAAACGAAAAGGTGCAATGAGTGTCAGCTATATACAATTAAGCACTAACAGTGCTGGAGATCTAACAGCCATATGCATATACAGCCAATATTATGTGCATATACAACCAGTGCCATATGCATTTATAGCCAATGTCATATCCATGTACAGTCAACTCATATGCCTATAGAGCCAATACCATATGTATATACAGCAAATGCCATGTGTATATACAGCCGATGATGTATTCATATACAGGCCAGGTCATATTTAATCCAAGAAAGATACTAGAATTTTAAATAAGATAAGCAAAATATATTTATTAATTTCAAGACTGACAAAGCTATGGTTCTGTATTCTACACCATGTGATTAAAAAATAGTTACTCAAGCGTTTAGTAAATTTAACTCTAATTCAAATTAAATTTGACGTCATTTGGATTTAACGATTTGAGATAAAACGGCTTTTTCCAAGATGCAAGTGTTCGGAAGACATACAAATATGGATATGCATCATACGATCTATTAATTCTTTTTGAGTACAATTAATATGGGTGGATTTTATTTGAAAGTTCGCATTGGTATTTTGTGCTTTGTATTTAATACTTACGAAATCTTAGTAAGTATCTTTTAGTAGGTGTGCAGAGCGCGTCATAATGATAGGATATATATTTCAAACATAAAAAAATGTTGTTAATAAAACAGATAATCTGACTGCGTCATACAAATAAATTTAAATCCGTCAACATCTAAAAATATTAACCATGTGAAATTATTTACTCTAAGTCTAAATGACATAACAATATCTTCAAAAATTTTACAAAACAAAATTTGAATTCTAATCTCCTCTTTTGTTCCCCTTTTTTTGTTCCTCTTTTGTTGTTTGTTGTATTGAGAGGCGTGTCAGGCTAGGAATTCCGAAGTGCATGGTTAACCAAGTTGAAATAACATGTTTTGCACAATTCCTAAAAATTCTTTTGCGGGTAATCATTATTAACTGATTCAATATAGAAATAACATACCAGCGACTACTGAAGTACATTATACGGAAGGATTCTGTGAATAATGATCGAAGCAATTGCGATGAGGAAATTAATTATTTTTATAACTATAAGTGGGTTGTTGCAACCTGCAGTTAATGGCGAATGTCCGCACTGTTCAGCTCTGAAAGGTAATACCAATACAATTATATAATTAGTATTTCATATTAAAATCTGTATAGCTGGCAACAAACTTTCTGGAATGCAATTGTGTGAATATCCTATGCAAAAATGAATTTGAGCAAAAGTACGTATTTTCTGAAACATATTCTCGTAAAACTGTATTTGTGCGAATGCGAATCAAAGCAACAAACTTTATTATTGCAAAAATACGTTCGTTCAAAACTATATTCTTGCCAATCTTCATTTGCGTAGATGCTCTGCTGTGAAAAAAAACGCTCTTAGCCTTTCATTGACGTATTGTGACGCAGTAAAAGAGGAACAGTTTTAGCCACGAAGCAAAGTGCGAGTTAACTAAATGGCATCGATTTAAAAATGGTATTCAAGATAAGAAATGACGGCCGGAAACTCCCTTATAATGATATTGTATCGGCTTAGTATGTATGTTTAGTCATTCATTCCATCGTTGGCCCTGTAATGTTTTGAAAGTATGATTTTACTGCATTGACTGATTCAAAATAGAAATAACATACCAGCGACTACTGAAGTACATTATACGAAAGGATTCTGTGAATAATGATCGAAGCAATTGCGATGAAGAAATTAATTATTTTTATAACTATAATTGGGTTGTTGCAACCTGAAGCTAATGGCGAATGTCCGCACTGTTCAACTCTGAAATGTAATGCTAATACAATCATATAATTACCATTTCATGATAAATCTGTAGACTGACAACAAACTTTCTAGAATGCAATTGTGTGAATATCTTATGTAAAAATGAATTTGAGCAAAAGTACGTATTTTCTGAAGCATATTCTCGTAAAACTGTGTTTGTGCGAATGCGAATCAAAGCAACAAACTTTATTATTGCAAAAATACGTTCGTTCAAAACTATATTCTTGCCAATCTTCATTTTTGTGGCAATTGATATTTCCGCAGAATTGGTTCTCCGACATTTTATTAGTTAGAAATCATTGGTCCTATTGGAAAAACATATTTACACTGAAATTGAAGGATATATCATACGTCAAACATGTTGCGGCGTCATTTTCCACAGTTCAACTATAGTCAGAACCAGTGGCGGCGCGTCAATAGGGCCAACCGGGGCAATACCTCATAATGAATAAGGTTGATGCACTACTTCGCACTCCGTTTTCGCAGCTGCCGCTGGAACAAAAATTAGAGGTACAACGTCTTGGGCCTTATCAACCAAAAAATTGTTCACTGGAACAATCCCATGACGGAGGAAAGCGTCGGCGTACATTCTGCGCAGAAACGTGGTATAAAAAACACGAATGGTTGTGTTACAGCGAGGACAAAAATGCACTTTTTTGTTTTTATTGCCTCCTTTTTGCTACCGCCCGTGACTCACGTTGGTGTAAATTTGGTTTTAGAGACCTTAAACATCTTTCCGAGCGTGCCAGGGATCATCAATCTTCTATGGAGCATCTGGACAATGCAATAAAATATGAAGGACGCGCGGTTTCTATTCGTCGGCACAACCAAAACGTCGAGAAAAACCGCCATGTTCTCGGTCGATTGATAGATGTTTTGAAGTTCATTGGTTGTCACGAGCTGTCCCTCCGTGGGCACGATGAACGGGCTGGCTCTTCTAATAGAGGGGTATTTTTGGATATGGTGGAATACACCGCGTCCCTAGATACAGTATTGAGAGATCATCTTGATGCCGCAACTGTTTCGAAAGGGACATCTAAGAATATCCAAAATGATTTGCTCGACTCAATGTATAAAATTTATTTACAACATTTGGCTCTGGAAATTGAGAATTGCCAGTTCCTTTCAATTCAGTCTGACGAGACAACTGACATCACGTGCGTTTCCCAACTGGCTGTGATTTTTCGGTTTGTGAAAGATGGTAAACCTACCGAGAGATTTCACAGCTTTGTACCAATCGTTGATCGCACGGCTTGCGGGATATCGGCTGTACTGAAAGAAGTGTTTCAGCCTTACGACGCGAAGTCAAAATTAATAGCTCAAACTTATGACGGCGCGGCAGTCATGAGTGGGTCGAAACATGGTGTTCAAGTTTATATAAAAGAAGATTTTCCTCATGCGCATTTTTTACATTGTTATGCACACCAATTTAACCTCATTATTAAAAATATGTGTCTTGATACCCCTCTCGTCCGTATATTTTTTGCAAATGTTTCGGGGTTTTCTTCATTTTTTTTCCGTTTCGCCGAAGCGCTCTGACCTCCTTCGCCAGATATGTAGCCGCCGTCTCCCAGCTTGTGCACCAACACGTTGGAACTTCCAATCACGCGTGGTGCAGGGAGTGTCCGAAATTAGGTCTGAGCTCATTGAGTGTTTCAATGGCATTCGGAGCTCTCCGGTTTGGGACGAACGCTCTGTGAGGGAGGCGGCAGGTCTAAAGCGTCTGCTAGAAGATGGTGAGTTTTCATTTTTTCTCGCTTTTTTCTCCACAATATTCTATCACGTGGATGTATTATACGGCGCATTGCAGTCAAGGCTAATGGATGGAGCGTATGTGCAGTCGTGTATTTCAGACTTCTGCGATGCTGTATCTCGTATCCGGGAAACAATAAAATACGACGACACATGGAGTGCTTCTTTACGCCGCGGGCAAACAACGCAGCGTTTAATTTTTTCTGCAAGGGAATGCTGTGACATTCTGGTGAATCAAATAGGCGTTCGTCTGCGCACTGAACACCTTGCCGCGTTCTCTTTGATGAACCTCAAAAATTTTTCAAAATTTGCACGTCAATTTCCCATCCATTTGTTGGCTACTGTCTCCAAATTTTACCCCATGATAAACGTGGGTAAATTGGAAAATGAATTGCGATGTATATACACCAATGAAACTTTTTTGAACATCGCATCAACTTGCGCGCTCTATGGGTTCCTCATAGATAACACTCTAGTAACTACCTTTGCGGCGTCTGCAAAATTCCTGGACATCATTTTGACGACGCCTATTTCTTCCGCCGACGCAGAGCGAACATTCAGCACGTTGAAGCGTATTAAAACGTATCTCAGAAACACAATGAAGCAAGATAGATTAAATTCCTTGGCTGTTTTATCCATTCACAGAGACGTTATTTCTGGGATGCATGACTTTAATCAGCGCGTTGTTGAGCATTTTGCTTCCAAGAAACCGCGGCGTGTTGCATATATGTTCAAGCAGTAGAAGTCTAGCAGCATATATATCTATGAGTGAGCGACGCATGTCCTTATCTTTGCATTAACTTTCCTTTCTTCATAGTAACGTTTTGAACCCTATTTTAGTTTTGTCTGCTTTCCCGAAGTTTCTGTTAATATGTCATTTTATTTATCTTGGTAAATATTGCCTTTCCTTTTGAAAGAGGTTTCAAAATAAACTATGTCTATATTTATTAATCCCTTGACTTGGACCGGTTTTAAAGACACTTTCTTATCGTTAAAAATTGTCGCTTTTGCCGATTGGTTGTTACCGATGGAATGGTTTTTATACTCATAAAATGATGGGAGAACTTACAGCGCTTATCCTGTCCTCGTAGATGGGGGTGACTTGGTCCCGCAGTAGCTTGCCCCGGTTTTCAAAATGACCACTCGCCGCCACTGGTCAGAACTAATCAATCAGCAATGCACCAACAATTATCAAATCAGTATAAAAAGTAACGTTGCTACTTTGGTATACGATATCAGCGACTGTGTGATATCAGTAATTTTAGTTTAGGGTTATGAGAATGTATCAAACAATTGAGATCACGTTAAGCAAGTGAGATCATATACCAAAGCGGCGCCAAAAAACGATAAATAGAAAGATATTGAATTTATTGTTTTTCAATGTCAGGACGCGGAAACTTATAGACCGCCGGACAGAAACCTTTGTGAAATTATTTACTCGCAATGACATAATAATATCAAATAAGAATTCTAAGAACAAATAGGAATTCCAATCTTCTCTTTTGTTCCTCTTTCGTTGTTTGTATTGAGAGGCGTGTCGAGCTAGGAATTCCGATGTGCATAGTTAATCAAGTTTAACGAACATGTTTTGCTGTTAATAAAACAGCGACTACTGAAGTACATTATACGGAAGGATTCTGTGAATAATGATCGAAGCAATTGCGATGAAGAAATTAATTATTTTTATAACTATAATTGGGTTGTTGCAACCTGAAGCTAATGGCGAATGTCCGCACTGTTCAACTCTGAAAGGTAATACCAATACAAATATATAATTAGTATTTCATGTTAAAATCTGTATAGCTGGCAACAAACTTTCTAAAATTCAATTGTGTGAATATCTTATGCAAAAATTAAATGAGCAAAAATAGGTATTTTCTGAAGCATATTCTCGTAAAACTGTATTTGTGCAAATGCGAATCGAAGCAACAAACTTTATTATTGCAAACATACGTTCGTTCAAAACTATATTCTTGCCAATCTTCATCTGCGTAGATGCTTGTTGTCGCAATTGATATTTCCGCAGAATTGGTTATCCGATATTTTAGTAATTAGAAATCATTGGTCTTATTAGAAAAACATATTTACACTAAAATTGAGGGATATATCATACGTCAAACATGTTGCGGCGTCATTTTCAACAGTTCAACTATAGTCAGAACTAATCAATTAGCCGAGCCCAACAAGTATCAAATCAGTATAAAAACTAACGTTGCTTCTTCGGTATACGATATCAGCGGCTGTGTGATCTCAGTAATTTTAGTTTAGGGTTATGAAAATGTATCAAACAATTGAGATCACGTTAAGCAAGTGAGATCACATACCAAAGAGGCGCCAAAAAACGATAAATAGAAAGATATTGAATTTAAAGTTTTTCAATGTCAGGAAGCGAAAACTTCATAGACCGCCGGACAGGAACCTTTGTAAAATTATTTACTCGCAATGACATAACAATATCTTTGAAAATTTTGCAAAACAAATAGAAATTCATTGCCCATCTCATATTTTGTTGCTGGGGCGTATTGAGAGGCACAGAGGCGTGTCGAGATAGGAATGGTTAACCAAGTTTAACAACATGTTCCGCATGTAAATATGAACTGATTCAATATGATAATACCATATCAGCGACTGAGTACAATATACGAAAAGATTCTGTGAATAATGATCGAAGCAATTGCGATAGGTAAATTAATTATTTTATTAAATATAATTGGGTTGTTGTAACCTGAAGCTAACGGTGACGAAAGTTCGCATTGTTGAACTCTGAAAGGTGATGCTAATACAATCATATAATTACTATTTCATGTTAAATCTGTAGGCTGGCAAAAAACTTTCTAGAATGCATATGTGTGAATACCGTATGCCAGAATGAATTTGAGTAAAATTCCGTATTTTATGAAGCATATTCTCGAAAAACTGCATAAATTAAACTGCGTGAATTAATTATTTTATTAACTATAAATGGGTTGTTGCAACTTGAAGCTAATGGCGAATGTCCGCACTGTTCAACACTGAAAGGTAATACCAATACAATTATATAATTAGTATTTCATGTTAAAATCTGTATAGCTGGCAACAAACTTTCTAGAATGCAATTGTGTGAATAACTTATGCAAAAATGAATTTGAGCAAAAGTGCGTATTTTCTGAAGCATATTCTCGTGAAACTGTATTTGCGCGAATTCGAATCAAAGCAACAAACTTTATTATTGCAAAAATACGTTCGTTCAAAACTATATTCTTGCCAATCTTCATTTGCGTAGATGCTTGTTGTCGCAATTGATATTTCCGCAGAATTAGTTCTCCGACATTCTAGTAGTTAGAAATCATTGGTCTTATGAGAAAAACATATTTACACTGGAATTGAGGGGTATATCATACGTCAAACATGTTATAACGTCAAATTTTAACAGTTTAACTAGTAACAGTTTATCAAATCAATATAAAAAAAAACACGTTGCTAATTTTGTATGCTATCTCAGCGACTGTGTGATCTCAGTGTTTTAGTTAGTTTGGAGTTGTAGGCTGCTTTTAGTCAGTGGTTTTTGTTTAGGTATATGAACAATTGAGGTCACGTAACGCAAATGAGATCATATACCAAAGTGGCACTAAAAAAACAGTAAATAGAAAGATATTAAAATATGGTATACTTTAATATCAGGACGCGGAAACTTTAAAGACTGCAGGACATATGATACTTCAGTTATCAGACGAAGTGGCAATACACTTTTCGTAAATTTAATTGTTGATATTGCTGAAATAACGATTGAATGGTTAAGTATCAAACGTAGAGTCTACAACGGAAACTTATGTGGACCAACAATACAAGTAAAACCTGGAGACACTGTTAAACTTTCATTGGTAAGACGTAGTAAAACTTTATTCAATTTGGGAAGCAGGGTGTGTCCCATATTACTCTACAATAAAACGAGATGTAAGATAGGATACACTGGCAACGACTTTCTTTTATGACTCGCAATTTTAAATGAAAATACCAAATGGAGAGTGATCTATTAATTTCTTTTAAAGACATAATTAGAAATACCAAGGGCAAAATGAATTGCCAAGATGTGTAGAAACAAACATAACAGCTACTAAATTGTTATAATGACATGAATTAGGAAATATAATTCCTTTTATCTCATCATTTTCCATAAGTCGAGTGATATTATTAGAAAGATCAGAAGACTAATAAAAGATTGCTTAGTTCCTAAAAACGACTGCTGACAAATCAATTTGTTAGTTTGCTTGTTTGCAATATTACAATGAACTTTAATCACTTATTACCGCAGCACAATCGTCTCGGTGCCGACCAAGCTGAAGGAATTCACAATCAATTAAGACTACCCAATACAACTAATATTCATTTGCATGGTCTTCACATCTCTCCTGATGTAAGATAGATATTTACTTTTATTACGAATAATTGGTTAGGATAATGGAGTTTGCACAACATGAAAATTTAAAATAAAAATCTGAATGGTAGTTTGAGTCTAAATTTGGATCTAAAATAATCATACGGATCTAAAAACACCACCTGATGAAATACATTTAAACAAAATAAGTTATCTTGTATTTCTAATAGACACCTGGAGACAACGTGTTTACCCGAGTAGACCCCGGATTTACTGTAGGATATACTTATGCAATTAACCAAAACCAACCACCCGGAACATATTGGTACCACGCCCACTGGCATGGATCGACTTGGTTTCAGGTTTGTTGTGGTAACTTTACTTTATTGGATTTATATGAGTAGATTGACGAACAACAATACCATTTTTATATCCCAAACTCCCGATGTATTTAATAGGTGATGAGCGGTCTTTCTGGATTGCTGATCGTAGATGATGAACCAAATACAATGGCAGTACAACTTAACGACGTTTCCTGTCCAGATCATTGTGAACACGACATTCACGTCCTTCTTCAATCAACTCTGCAGTACTCCGACAATTCGGATGGTGTCAGTTTCATTTGGAACATTCAGAGAAAAATAGGAGATACAGAATATTTTAGGTACAGTATTTAGTTTACAGTTATTTTAGTGATGATTATGTTCACTTGATAAATTATATACTGAATTGCAAGGCGTAATTTAGATTCATTCTTTTTCATCCTACTCGTGCGGTTTCGTTCGGGTTGTTAGTAATATATATAATGCTTCTTAGCTGCAGGTGATTTACATTCTCATACAAAGAGATGGAAACCCCATGTAGGCGTACGTACCCTTTGCTGTTAAAATTCCGCTCTTAGTTTTTTTTTTTGACGTATTGTGACGCAGTAGGAGAGGAATAGTTTTAGCCACGAAGCAAAGTGCGAGTTCCCAATGGCATCGATTTAAAAATGGTGTTTAAGATAGGAAATGACTGACGAAAAATCCCTTATAATGACTTTGTATCGGCTTAGAATGTTTGTTTAGTCATTCATTCCATTCTTGGCCCTGTAATGTTTTGAAAATATGATGGTGAAGTTGTAAACAAGAATAAAACTTGGAATTCATCGTGAATTTCATTGTAACGGCTCACATTGGCTTGTTTAAACATTTCTACGCGTATTTTCTTTTTAAAAAGTAACATTTGTTGCATTGGGAAGCCTTCGTGCAGTAATAATTAGGGTGTGACGTCATCAAAATTGTCACTTGAATTGTTAAATTTGTAAATTCTGTAAATGCAATTGTGATTTTCTCGATGACGATTGTAGCTATAGTTCTGTTGGGAAATACCACAGAAAAACGTTAAAAAAAATTAAATTTATTTAGATTAGTTTAACTAAACCCATGTAAAAAGGCCTCAGGAAAGCGGCCCAAGAAAAAGGCTGCCCAGAGTATATATTATTTTTAATAAGTTACTCCAAAATTCTGTAAAGTAAAACCAACGTGATTTCAGAAAAAAATTCAAATCTTGATTTTTCATAACCAATATTCTACTCAGATTGAACGATTCAGTAGAACAGTGGCTGATGGATGTTAACAATGGATTTGATTACTACACAACTAACGGACTTTATAACCCAGTACTAAAAGTACAAAAGAATCAGATGAAAAGGTTTCGGTGAGACAAAGTTCTCCGATATAAAAACCACATGTTCTCTGTACCTATAAGTGCAAGCTTTTTAAAAGCTTTACTATCAGTAAAATCATCAATATTCTGTCAATAATTGCGCCAGATGCATCGGCCTACTGGTGAATTTAGTAGTATTTTCTTTCGGAGGCTAAGGGGATTACTGTATAGGTATAGCATGGGTGACCAAGATCGCCACGTCTCGAGTAGTAGATCACGTCAGATGTTGAGTGAATTTAATACCACAATTGCCTCGAACCTGATTCATGCGGCGCTTGTTGTCTGATTCAAAACAGGAATAATATAGTATTGTACATGCGCAAAATACGATATACACATGCACTGTTCGAGTCTGGGCGAGTTCGATAGACTGAGCATGATGCAAGGTTCGCTGTCGCCGAGGATTGGGAGTGAACTTGCCGAATATTGTATGTCATGACTGCTACAATAACTTCTGCAGTATTCGAAAGTTATTGTCTCACTTCAAGAGTTGTGTAATACATTTTATTCGTAACGGTAGCAGTGACATCAGAATGCCCAATTTTTCTATTCCAAGCGAACGAATAATCGGAACTGAAGAAAAATTGTAAATTAGATACTGAAGTTAGGCCAGTTATGTGGCATTCATGGTTTGAGAATATTTATTTTTGCTGTTTAGATAATACATGAATACTTGGCAAGTTTTTTTTTTTCAATTCAATTTTCAACACTGACGACTACAAATTAGGCAGGCCTTAGAAGATCTGATATGTATATTATTTGAATAAATCTTAAATAAATGATGAAACATTCACTCCGGGCACAATAAGCCTACATAATCAAATTAACAAATTGAATGGAACATGAAAAATACAAATTTGTTTGGTGTTTTTATCGGGAATACGCCCGCAGAGCGAGCTAATTGGCAGCGATGGAATTTCTGTATGCGTATTACATATTGCGTTATATGCATATTGAAATACTCATTCGTTTTTGTGTATGACATTATTACAGATGAGTCGATCGCGAGGTATTTTAAAGATTATAGTCGATCGCGGTCGAAAGCGGGTTGGGCACCCTGCTTTATAAGATAAAAATCAAAAAATAATATCAAAATTTTGGAGTATCTCTGAATCAAGTGAATTTCGCACGTTTCCTATTCAGTTTTGATGTATTACATTCACTGTATTTCGTGAAAAACCTATAATGAGCGTTAGTATTTTATGTCAAAGCATAACTTGTTTCCCTATTCCAGAATAGTCAATGCAGGTGGTTATGTTGGTCTTGAATTGGAGGTTATAAATATTAACGGATCAGGTGATTGCGTAATCAGAGAAATTGCGTTTGATGGTGTATATCTTGATGCTCCAAGAGTCCAAATAGCCGGTCAGTCCTATATCACTGTCGGAGGTCGAGTGGATTGGATGATATATTGTAATGGCGTAGGATTCTTTCAGGTATAAATCACATGAGTTATTTTATAAAAAATTATTAAAAAAAAAAAATTGTCGATTGTGCTTTATTTTGAATCTTTATAGCAAAGTTCCTTTAAATTTTGCTGAAACATTGTTGATTAATTTTACAACACATACAAAATACTTCCTTGGAAAATGTTGTTCTCTCTCTCTCTCAAATAACCCTCTCGGTGTTGGAGACTGACTTGCATCTGTTGCGCAAATTTGTCACTCGTGAACACTCCTCTATGGAAATCCCCTGATTTCTGCTCCAATTGCACTCTTGAGTTCACCAATTGTTTGAGGTTTCTTTTGGATACACATTTTCCTTCGAATATATGCACAGATAAAAATCTGGGGGTTCAAGTCCAATTAATGAGGTGTTCACTCAACGTCGCTACCTAGTGCTGATCAGTCTTTCCTGAAATCGCTCTGCACTTTACTAAGTGTAGACAACTGTGACAGACCTCCTTCGGTGGTGCTGTGCCACAGTAAACATTGATTTTGGAATTGACATGTCCTGACAGCCGAAAGTGCGCTTCAGCAGAAAACCAATTGAGTGATTAACAATTTTGCGCAGGTCAGTCTCCAAGTCAGTCTCCAACACCAAGGAGGTCATTGAGAACATATTCTAGAGCAGTGGCTCCCAACGTGAGATCAGTATTGTAGAAAAATATTGTATATAAGAGGAAAATAAAAACGGAAAACACCGTATACCCCCTTTTAGGGCTTAGATTTGACCGATTATAGAATCGAACTATATGGTCTACCACTTCATACCCGAGAGCTCTTACCAACATGACACCCCGCCTGTTGAATCACGCTCCCTGTTTGGACACAAAATGGACCTATTGATTGTTTTGGATTATGTAGTTGTTGTTAAAATTATTTTTGTTATCAATTACTGGACCAAATGCTTTGAAATATTCTGTGCTCAAAGATTGTTGTGGTCGCTAATACTTCTTCTGTTCGCTGTTTTAATTTAATTTGCGACGCGAAAGTCGGAAGTTTTTTGATAGGGATGCGGTAGAAAACCGAGGGTCTAGTGTAGTTTAGTACCACAAGAACTTTCAGTGAGTGTGGCATACCAATTTTTGTATATGTCATTTATGACCCCCACCTGGCTACGCCATTCAAAAATGACGTCACATTAACGTCAATACGAGGCAGATAGCGGGCTAAGTTTGTTATCGTTGTCGCCGTAAGCTCTATTACGGGAATTTTGGGAAAATTTTGGGTGAAAAATTTTATTTTGGGCTTCGTGTCCATGTATATGAGTTTTGCTCTCTTGTTTTACCAATATCGTTTAAGTTTTATATATATAATCTTATCTACAAATATCGAAACTTACATTTTGAATACTGTTGCCCTTCGCTACGGCATATCTGTGTGATAGCGGATCTCCGACTCTTATACACATCAAAACTAACGAAGGAATTAGAAAGAAAACAGAAGATGACAAGATATTGGTCTTGTCTAACACACTACCACAAATTTCAAGGTTGGCTGCGCAGAGACAATTCCAAAAATCACAATTAATGAGTTGATAGCCAATGAAAGTATATATAGCTACGCTATAAATTTTGTGCTTTCTTTAAATATAAATTTACGACATATCATTAAGCATTTGCTATATTTATCCAGGAGGTACAAAGCTGGTTCTTATGCTAAATGAAAAAGAATCATTTCTACACGATCTTTCTTGTCTTTGCTATTTATGATCCTTATATGCGACTTTCACGTATGTCATAATGCATTAGTTTACGCTTATGAGATTTGTTCTTCAATTTTCCCAATTCACAATTCATACCATCAACATTTATCCGCAACACATATTCTATTGTTTTGTTTTAAAGAACAATAAAATCATGCTATCATTGTTTAGCTTCGCTCAGTTTCGAGACCTGAAAGTGAGTATTCCATTGGTACGTTTCGTCGATATAATGGCGATTTGATGATAATTGAAGTTATGAATAGCGACTTACCAACTCCAACTTTTCCTGCTGATTTACCGGACCGTCCAGAATTTGTGAAAGATTTATTGAATGTCACCGATATACCAGAAAGTAATAAATTTGTTGTAGAATTTTCCGACGACTTTTTTATGAATCGTGAAAAGTTTGACGTGGAAAAGGACTATAGGTAATTTTTTTTAATTTTTTAGAATTGAATCCAGAATATTATGGCTGTCCATGCATAAGCTTTACCGTGATTAATCAACGTTTTGAAAATTTCTTCAAATTTTCATGAAAAATATCAGTGTGCAAACTCCCATTTCGAATAGTTTCACAGACTGCTTGGTGTGCCTTCTTTAATGATAGCAAACAAAGTCGGAGAGACAGTCTTTTATTTCCTTTTTAGATTCAGAATGAAAGTAGGATCCATACAAGAATGGACTTTTGTCAACACTATACCTGGTGCTCCACATCCTTTGCATATCCATGTTAATCATTTCCAGGTGAAGTTTAGCTCACTGGATACAATTAAATTAAGCACGCCAATAAATCTCAAAAAGAACTTTAAACAAATTGAACTGATTAATATTTAAACGAGAATATCGGTTGGAAACCGAAGACTTATCGATCGATAGTTGGGGGATCCCCCAAAACAGAAACTGCAGTTTCGATTCATCCGCTCTTGTAACTTGCGCACTGCGCATCGCACACTCGGCGGGTTTCAAAATTCTCTCGCTTTACAAAAATCTAGATCACTATATCAATAATTGATTGATAACTCGCTAATTATACGACATAATTCGCCCAAAATCAATAGGCTACTGGTCCGAGATAAGATGAATGCACATGCAAAATCTGGAGCAGATTCAATCTCGCTTTCGTGAGATATCGCGTGCATCTAACAGACACACAGACAGACAGACAGACAGACAAATACCTATCAATATACTTACCGATCTTAAGATCGATAAGTAATAACATAGTTTTAATTTTTTATCGTGAAACAATAAAAATTTATTTTCAGATTATTAGCTACAATGATTACACTGGTCCATTAAGTGGAAAATCTCAATATTATTTTAATGAGTTTCCAACGTTTGTTTTACGTTCACAATCCGGAAATCTTTGTAACGATTCGTATGGAATCCCGAATCTACAATATGAAGGTAAAACTGTAAATAATAACAAATAAAACAAATTGTACTCTTTTTATCATCCAGTCAGATCTAGACATGGATATGGCGTATGGATTAGAAAGATGGAAAACATAGTGAGAAAATCTTTACAAGAAATTAAATATCCGATCAGTCGACCAATACGCAAGTTGCACAAAGAAGATGAATTCCTGCCCACATACGCAGAGGTTGAAAAAGCAATGAGAGACTTGAATGCGGGCAAATCTCCAGGATTAAATGACCTTCTAGCTTAACTTCTGAACCAAAAGCATCTAAATTTTCACAAATTAAATATAGCTATTTGGAAACAAAAATAATGGCCATCCAACTGGAGAGTTGGGAACATCAATCTCGTCATACTTCCGAAAAGGCCGACAAATTCGAATACAGCAACCCAAACAATTGTCTTGATTAGTCACAGTAGTAAACCCATGTTGAAAATTATAGCAAATCGGATGCGGAACATGTTAAGTGCCGAAATAGCACAGTAACAGGCTGGTTTAAGATCAAGGAAAGGAACTAGAAACCAAATACTCAACCTAAAAAGATACTTGAGAAGAAACGAGAGGTTGGAACAGATGTTTGTCTTTGTTTCATCGAAAAAGCTTTTAACACATTGGTACAAGAAGTACTCTGGGGAGCGATGACAGATATGGGATTTCCATACGAATAATTGATCTCACCAGAAACATGTATACCTCCCAGAAAGCAACAACAGTAACAGGATGACAGACTTCTTTATAAATTGGTCAGGGAGTTAGCCAAAGATGTATATTGTCACCCCACCTCCCCTACAGAGCAAGTAATGCGAGAAGCACTCGAACATAAGACAACGGGAATCAAAATTGGCGGAGGAACAATCAACAACCTGAGATACGCTGGCGATGTAATTGTGATTGTGACATGTATGCAGGAACTATAAGATTTAACAAACATGGTTAAAATTGCCAGCGAAGCAGCATGTCTCTCCTCAACGTCAGCAAAGGAAGGTAATAAAAGTAACACAGGTACCAAATGATGAAATCCTAATTGCGGTTAATCAAAATGTTAAAAAAGTAGAAGATTCAGGCTACGTGGGTTTAGTCCTCACAAACAAAGTATATGACATTAAAGGAGTTAGACGACGTATTGCAATGGCACACCCAACAATGATTGCGCTGGCTAATATCTGAAAAGATAGATCCATTTCAAAACGCACAAAAAAAAAGAATTCTACAAGCATTGGTATTTTCAATAGCATCTTACGTAGCAGAATGTTGCGGCTTAAAGACATGGGGAAACTCGCTGCTTTCGAATTTCAGTGGATGTGGCCAGAAGAGACGGCCTAACAAAATATCTGCTATTTGATACAGCCCCTCGCAAAAAAAGAACATGAAAACTCAAAAACAAAAATATCAGACTACGTGAAGGTCATCGCGGACATAAGCATGGTTGATTTGCTCAGAATAACGCAGAACCGGGGTAAATGGCGACGATTCGTGAAGAGTGCCATGGTTGGTCAGTGATGACCATTCTGTCGAAGAGAAAGATTATCAGGGTATCCAGATATCTTCAATGTGATTATTTATAAAGCTTCTATAGGGTGAAACGGAACTTCCTAGTGAGTTCTTAAACTCAGTTCTTCAAAATATTAACACCAAATATATTTTGGGGCAGATTAGAATTTATAGAAAGAATATCCTTATATCTAATGAATCCTTTATAAAGTCGAAATATATCTCTAGGGGTACATGTACCCCAGTTTGAGAACCACGCATACACAAGGTAAAAATAAATTTGTCTTTTAGTATTTAATTTAGCTATTCGTATTATCACTAAATACTTGTAGTAGGAATCTAAGTTATTTTTTTTTATTTTGCATTTACTGACTGTGCACTTTACAAATCATTCCATTCAATATCACTCAATATAAGAACTTATACTTTTTATTGTTTTAGAAGTTATAAGTTCAATACTTGCCCTATGTTGGCATTGTATTATAATGTAATATTTTTTTTCTTCAAGAAGAAAAGTCTAATAAAACGGAAATGCGGATTTTCATACATACTGAAAGCGATGAAAAATAAAAGATCAAAATTAATTTATTTTCATAATAAAGATCCTTACCGAAAGTGGCCAAATCAACCTGATGAAAAATTTTTGGCACACAAAAAACGTTGGTTGAATCTAGAAAGCGGTGGAGATGACAGTGATGCAGTGGGATATTCAAGGAAAGGAGATTGGAGGGATGTTTTAAATCTACCTCCTTTTTCAAACGTCACGGTAATTAAAATTTAAGTGATTTTTTTTGCTTCTTCTATTGTATTGAAAAACCTCACTTCACATAGAAAATATATTTCAAAGTTGAAATATAATGATTCGTTTCCAGCAAATTATTTTTTATCACAATAATTCAGGTTCGTTTCAACGTTCATGAATACACTGGGTCGGTAGTTCTTCATTGTCATGTTTTGAAACACGAGGACTTAGGAATGATGATCACTGTTGAATCTGTCGATGGTAACTATATATTACTCAAATTTTTTTCCGTATCAAAAGCCTCTTAGTTGATCTGAAATCGTTATTGCTATATGTTTTATTATTTCGAATGTGACTATTGAATTTCGAAATTCTGTGTTATTCAAAACTGTATTTTTTCTATTTGTCTAATAGCAGTTTCATACTCTCATTTTGTAAGTCTGCTTGGAGTATTGATTCAATTTGATTTTAAAATACTTTTGATACAAAATTGCTTGGTGTATACTAGATTTATCCAACATTCAATTTTCTCCACTTAAATATTAGCGGCAAAATTTTTTTATGATAATATCATTGTATTCTTAAATTATGCAGACATTAATTCGCAATCTAATATTGGAGTAAGAGAATTAGGATGCAGAGAAATAATAGGGTAAGTGGCATTAATCAATTTCAATATAAAATATAAGGAATTTGGGAAGCAAGGTCATAAATGATTATCGAGTACATTTAGAACCAAAAATTGTTTTGTTTTTTTAGATGAGTATATGACAAATATAATACACTTATATTATGTTCACTAAATTGATCAATCACTTGGTCAATTTTTTTTATTTGGTAATTGTTATTTACCAACGATTTTACATTTGCTGAGTCTGCACAGTAATGATTCACAGGATGTATAAATTGTACCACTGTCCACACTGTTACGTATGATACCTAAGGACGTAAAAATATAAACTAAGCTAAAATGGCACATGATTGTAGTCCTAAATTGCTTCAAATAGCCAATGTTTCTATACTTATGACTTATTATCATATAACGTATATTTTTCAGGAACTCTGGCGCACAATGCGAAGGATACTGCGTGGCGACTTGGGTGCTCGTAGCACTTATTATAGCTGTTATTCTTTTGAGCATCATCGCGTTTAAATGTTGTAGAAATTAGTCTTATAATATAATATTGTAATATTAAGTATGTAGAAAATGTAGAGGTCAGCATTACTCGATAGTGAAAATCAGTTCAATTTCATGTTTTTTGGTTAAAGACATTAGGTTGGAAAAAAACTATAGTTTCCTATAATAATATTAGCTTACAGTATGTTGTTTTTATGTTACCCTTTGGTGTTTAACAGTTTTTGCGTCTGTATGATTTATTCTCCAACATCTTATATTTTACCACACATAAATATATATTGTGACATTATGAAACTTCATGATAAGAGTCTCTAACTGAATGAACTTATTTAGAATTTTCCCAAAGTTTTCAGTAATATTTGTAGTTTTGTTTTAATATGTTGTTTTCTGTTCATGATAGGTTTTCTCATGCATGCGATCTTTGCACTACCGTATAGCGTTATTGGAGTCATTACAAACATGAGGATGTAATAAGTCATAGCAAATCATAGCTAAAATATATTGTTCATTGTATGTTATGTTGTTTTCACTCTCAGTACCATTCATTAAGATTAGCTTATCAATACATTGTATTCTACGGCGTTGTATTGCATTGTATTCTACGGCGATGAAGCTTGACACAAGACACAAGCAAGTTGAAGTAAGCAACAAGCTGAAATATGAAGTTATTCAGCTTAATTAACCGAGTAAATTTGCTAACTGATAACGTGCTAAAATGCTCAAGTAAACATGTGTACATTGCTCTGGAAACATCCCTAACAGATAGCCACATAAGTGAGAGGGTACAATTACAAATTTACACTAGATAAGTAGTGGGCACGTTTAAAACTGAAGATTATATGAACATATGGCGTATAAAAATAAATAAACTCAACGACGTAACCGCAAATAAGGTATATTCCTCATGATAACCATAAGTAGTCTTCCGCGCTATTAACTTAGACTTGGCCTTTGTGAGCTTTGCAAGAACTTTTGGAGCCAAATTTCGCTACGTCAAGTAAATTGTGAAACATCTAAAATAGATAAAATGGCGTACATATTACATCTTTTATAAGACTGATGATTCACCTCCACTTCCTAATTATATATACGATAAAATCAGACTTCATCGCGATGTAAGTGATATGTGGAAGCCAACCCGATATTGGCACCAAATGAGTCATTCGTATTAGTATTACAGTACATAGATGTTCAACGTCACTATCAAATATAATACCTTATGATATATGTTGATTACCAAAAATATGTTCCGGTATGAATGCTTGTCGTACCCCATTATCGTTAGCTACATCGGGGTGTAATCAGTACAGAAACGGAAAATTGAGCATCATCATTAATTTATAGATTTATTTCATGTTTGTGCTTTACGTATTTTAATTGATTACCAAAAATATGTTCCGGTATGAATGCTTGTCGTACCCCATTATCGTTAGCTACATCGGGGTGTAATCAGTACAGAAACGGAAAATTGAGCATCATCATTAATTTATAGATTTATTTCATGTTTGTGCTTTACGTATTTTAATTTAGCCTGAGCATATGTGTAATAGAAAACTAAAAAAATATACAAATTTAGTTTGGCCGAGTCGAAATAATTTGAGGGTGCAAAATACTTAAAAATACGTCTGTTTAGCACACTAAATTGAGAGTAATTTCATTAATATTATCGTGATGTTTGTAATGCCATTGTTATTAATTTTATCATGTCGCTCACGATGTGATGAAATGAGCCAAAATTTTCCGTTGTTTCGAGGTTATCAGACCTAGTTCATTTAAAAGAACACTGACTTTATAGTAACATGTAATCAGGTCTATTACTTTTTTTTTACTAATTCCAAATATTCAAAGCTTGGTCTGGCGCTAAATTCTGAGTATGCCTCATTCATTCAACTTCCGACCGCTTTCACTGTGAAAAATATTTATAGTTATACATCACACCCACGCACTGTTATTCTTTAGAAAATCTATTTGGTCACAGCCTAATTACAAGCATAAAAACGCCTGTGTTATCTGAAAAGCAATTCATATATCGAGCTACTTTTGCAAAAATTTGCTAAAATCCTATTTGATACCCATACCCAGTTATACTATACACCGATGGTAACACTCGTTGATTTCAATGCCATATAATTTCGATGTAAATTCCCAGAGCATGACCTTCGGGTATAGCCATATCGGCCTATGTAATTATGAAGTTATGTATTACCCAAATACCGACAACATTTTGTGTAATGCAGAATTCCTAATGCAGAAGCAACGAATTTATCCCTAAACGACCTATATGGGAGTATTCTGACGTCGAAGTATTCAAACATATGTCCATCAGTTCTGATCGTCCTGAATCAACAATATAACTTTAATTAAATTTTGTTAACAACTTTCAGTCAAAGATATAGTTTACGCTTATCATTGTTTAATTTGTTTGACTGCAATATTACTGTATATATTATACCACCATAGTTTATTAGTCATTGATGTAATCAGTGCGAATTTCACTGACTTCGAATGCAAATATTTTAATATATCATTAATTTGGAGGCATTACAGATATAAATACTTTTTCTAGTTTCCTTTAAAATATAGAGATAATTATTCTTCATATTCATTTATTTCTCACACGATCAATACAGCAAATATGAATTTGGCAATGAGATTAAAATATATCATGTGGTATTTTTGTTTTGCCTCTAGTATATGAATCATATTACTTTGAAACATAGAGTTTCATTTGATAATAAATTAATTTGTCGTGACTTTCAGATATAATTATCTCAAATGATTCATTTGAAGCGACGTATATCTAACTGGTTTCAACCACAAAACAAGGAGCAAGTAAGGCAACAAAGTATCATAAACGTAACTGGTGTTCCGCAGTAATAAAATTTGGGTATCTCACAAAAATGTAATCATTGTAAGCATCATAATAATGTTCATCTTTGACATTTATGCCTTTGTAATGACTTTACAATATTTGCGATTGTACTTGCTGAACATCCAAAGTTTGGCAATATTTATTATTGGTGTGACATAGTGACGTATTCCCGTAACCTTGTCTTATCCATCGTACAATAACAAAGTATGAAAAGAAAACTGGTATTAAATCTTATCTTTAGGTCTAATTTCATGCATTGTTTTAATCTCTGAATAAAAATGCTTTAAAGTAGAAATCTATCCTCAAGCATTTGCAAACAGGTGGAGGGAGTTGTGAAATTTTATTTTCTAAATAAACGTACATGAGATGTTGCCAAGTTTTCAAAAAAGGCTAACTTAAACTGACCCTGCTAGAAAAAAATTATTCCACTATAGGTTTTAATCATAACTCTATTTCGCCCGAGGTATTATTCGGATATTTGCGCATTGTTGTTTGGTAAATATTACAAACAAAACCTGTATACTAGAAAATATCAATTAAACGTCAGATTTTAAATGTGCGTCTTCCAATGCTCTCAAAATATGTCAGCTCATGCAATGTTCATAGATGTTTGATCGGTATACTCATGTAAATCTTTCGCGCTTTCATAAAAATGGAAGAGCGTTAAAACTTTAAATGGCGATTTAGTCATAGGTCATAGTCATAGATTTGAAATTTCATAGAATGATAAATACATTAATTATTAACCGCACGGCTTTTCACATCTTACCATATACGCGAATCCCAACTTTAAGCCCTGAATAAAAGGGTGCGTATTGGTTTTAAACTTGGAACCTCAAATATGCAACGCCAACGCACCAGGCCTGGTGACAGTACACATACAACTAGGCCATAAATGATATTGAAGATGAATGGGTATTAATAAAACCACGCACAATACGTGGAACGTGTACCGATACCCGGTGTCTTTTAAAGCTGGTGGTGAATCATGTTTTCGCCGCTTTGCGAACCATTTGATTATTACCGACTATGAATACTAAATTTTGTGTGAGATTAACGTCGGAAAAATGTTTGAATATTGTAATATTTATTTAGTTATTTCTTCCTTCAGGTGATTTTAATAAATCAAAAGGTTACTTCGTGCCTATCTCCAAATATCTCGCTGCCTTTAGGCCATGATGAGGTTAGTACGAAAATACTGCGTAATGGATTATAGAATTGAAAATTCTTCTCGTCATTCTATAACCGCAAAAAAGTTTCGTCTACAATGAAGATAGCATAGCGATTTTGTAAAATATTTCATTTTATCGACAACTTTCTTTCACTTTTAAGCGTTTTCAAATAATTTTTCAAATGAACATTTCGCAACTAACTGACTTGATCAGCAGTCAAAGGTGTTTCTTGGTAAAATTGTCCAATTACACAAACCTAGTGATTACACATTGAAGCCGTATTATTAAAAAGCTAACATTGCTACGTTTATTTCATGTTAACTGAAATCATTTTCATTTTTTTAACAAAAAAAATTGAAACCAGTTCCACTAATGTTTAACCTCTGTCTTTCATCTGTCATTACATCCCACAGCATATGCTTATAAATACTTGTATTGAGCATAATATAGGAACATAGTAACGCACATAGTGAATAAAAAATGCAAAATAGATAAAATTTATAATCATATTTCATAAAATATAAATATGAAAGAGAAAGAATTTACTCATCTTAAGTCTTTTTTATATCTCTTATCTGCATTGTGCTCTGATAATAATCTATACTCGGCATCAGATAAATACAGCAAAGAAGTTCTGTGTATAAGTTGCATACCGCAAAATACAACTTAATGAATATCGTTGACGATTTTTTGCGGAATGAATATTTTGCATCACAGTGTATTTCATTCAAATAAAACATGAAAATAACTATTGGTCAACGAATTGCTTGGCCACAAAAAGAGCATTGCACACATTGTGACAATGCGAGAATAAAAATTAGCACAGAATGACAAGATAGAGATGCCTGTTTGTTTGCAATACAAAATCAGCTTATTATTCCATAAATTAATCATGAATTACTTCATAGTATTGACTATGGCTGATATCACGAATCCCATAAATAGCTAACAGAATTAGAAAAGCTCTTGATTCATACAATCAATATTACGAGAAGATTCCAACAGCATATTATAAAAATAAGTCAATATTGCTGTTGATCGCTGCGGTAAATCACGTCACTTTATCTCTACCAACAAAGATTTCTGCACGTGTTACAATGCACTGGAATGTTCAAATGATGTCGTTTTCTTCCTCTCCTATTCTTTCCCCTTCTAGATTTTCTCCTGCCGCGTTTAACTGTAAAACCGAATAGCAATTTAGTAGACAGTACATTGCAATGATTCTCATAAAAAAGTTTATATTAAATAATTTTAATTTATAAAGAGTGATAAAAATATTAAATTAAAAAAGAACTTATATTCTTACTTCGGCCACCTTTAGATCTTTTTTTGTAAAAATCATCTGTACTTCTCTTTGTCAACCAATGACATTTTTCTCGAATCAAACTACATTTTACTTCCATGACTTTTCCACAAATACTGTAGATCGTGTTTACGAGTCTGCAAAAAAATACATACATTTACATGCTACCTCCTTAGTCAAAGTATTTTAGGGTCGCCGTTTGAGATCTCGGTCTGATAATAATAAATGTCGTTGTACAAACCAGGCCTAGCACCTCAGCAAGAGTAAATAAATAGAAAATCTATTCAGGAACGGAAACATAGGCATTGCTTATTTCCCCAAACTAAGATAGAGATTTTTTTATACCAAAAGTTGAAACACTTCATGGATGATCACCCGAAATTGAGGAAAAAATATTTTTCATTATTATAAGAAATACAAAGTAGTTTGCAAAATATCATTTCGTGTTGAACTTTCAAATATATGTCAATCAAATGTGATGAATAAGAAAAAACTTCAAACTATTCTATTGCAGTATAATTGCACACACCTAGTCACGTTATTTTACCAATTCGCTACAGCTATTTTTAGTCGTCATGGCAAAACCAGTTAGTCAACAACTTGTCGCTGTCAGTTTTTGGTTTGATTGGTATTTCAGTCATCAGGATTGGCAAGTATAATAATAGCTTATTTGTGTATTAATAGTTTTTTTTAACAAAGTCAGTAAAGTAGGTAGATTGCTATGCAACAAATGGTTAACAGTACACTTGTTGAAAATTATTTATTCCTGACATATTATAAAGTCTATACCATAGGTCATGTAATCAAAATACTTCTCGAACATAACATATTTGACGGACGGAGCTAGGAAAAGATTGACTTATGGAATTAGAAAGTCAAATTAATATAATTATTGTAAAAAGTAAATCAACATATTTAAACAAACTCACCCTATTCGACGATGCCTAGCCGATCGTTTGAATATTAAATGATTTGAATCAGTTTCTTCATCGATTGAATTTCGCATATTTTCGCTGAGTTCATGACCGAGTCTATTACTAAAACTATACCCTTGTGTTGCTTTCAGCAGCATTATCATCACAAAACTCGAAACAAAAATCTTAAAAATAAGATTCATATTCATTTTGAATTTCCAAGTCCTTTTGTCACTTGCTTCGATCGTTCTGGCGTTACGACAATGCTTTACGGCGCTTTAAATGTAACCTTTCTATTTATTGTGAGTTTCGAAAAGCCTTTTTTGCGCACATTATAACATGTTAACTCTCTAATTTTAGATCCGGCGGAATTTGGACGAGAAAAGTTTATTTTTTGAGGAGATTCGGCCTGTAACCCGTATTTCTATAAAAGTCATGCAACGCATAACAAAACAATGTAAAAAATGGTTCGGTTTCGTAATGTTGTTACGTCAAACGGGAATTTTCCAAATAAGATTATGTCATGGTGACATGTATTGCTTTTCTTACAAAATCACATGCAATACATATTTATTGAACAGTATTTTACATGGCGTGGCATTTGGTGGGTAAAAGTTAATTGAGTTAAACTTTTGTTTTTGTTCGAAAATAAGATTGTTGTATTAATTTGACATGAGGCGTAAACGATATTTTTGCTCAAGCTCTTGTTTTTAAGTAAGATCTCTATTAATAGACCGTTTTAGGTTAATATCGGGTTTTTCCTTTTACCGCTGCTCCTTTTTTACACTAAGTCTACCAAATGGGGTATGGTATGAGTGATGGGGAATATGTTTTTCCTGGGCCGTCTTATCTCACCGGGTTCCTGCCCAAGATAACTACAATTTATAACTATTGCGACACCAGCCATTATGAAGCCGCCAACGTTCGACCCGCATTCTCTTAGTGCTAAATTAATATTATTTTGTGTGCTTTGGCAAACTAATCACCAATTCATTTAAAGCCAGGTGATTCATTAACGCCTGATCCTATCATTATCTCCTTCCGATTCCGAGAAATCAAATATGCATCACAAAAATGTCAGTTAACAATTCACGCCCAAGTTTTCCGTTATTCGTGACACTTACAACCAGAAGTCCCCAGGCTATAGGTAGAATTGGCGTTACTTACAATTTACGCAATCTCATTACCATTATATATTGTACAATAAAGCACAACAGAAATAAAATACAGCCAAATTTTAAAACAGTTTTGCTACGATTTCATTCATAAATTTCTGAAAAGCAAACCATGAGGATGTATTTCAGATTGTAATTAAAGAAAATCTGAATAAAATTTAGCACAAAAATCATGTATGGTTACGTTAAACATTAAATACTATCTTAAATAAAATATTTGTCTTCAAAATCGCACAGAAATTAGTGCTTAATTAGTGCAAAATTAATGCTTAACGTACAGAGATCACATTCATACAGAATTTTGCTTTTTCAAATTCCAGGAACAAAATTCACAACCTTTCTTATTTTATTTTTTCTTTTTTTTAAATAAACGAATGGAGCTGAATTCAAATTTTCATATAGAAAATATTAAATTTGATCTTTTTAAGCGCGTCGAAGGCCTGACAAATATTTGTAAAAATTTGTGTTGTGTGCTCAACTCTACTGCCAGTCTCGTGTGACATCTTGCGTAATGTCATGTAAAAGGATAAATAATAAAATTCTTTATTTTTTCTATCTATCCTCCCTTTGCCTCATACGCCTCCATCTGTTTGGAACTACACGAGACACGTATTGTATTTTCTGAAATTTTATCCCAACAAGTTATCAATCTATGCTTTAGAGCAGTTGTTCTCAAACCGAGGTACGCGCATCACTAGTGGTCCGCAAGCAGCTTTGAATTATTGCTACAAGTAACTTTTGTATTCGCTGAACAGCGTTTATAGCGCTATCAATCCTTGTCCATAAAGATCGCCCTCGGCGTTACTGTCCATCGAAAACGGAACGGGCATGTTCTGGCCGTTTTGCGTGTTACGTCATAATGCTTATTCGGCCGAGGTTTCGGATAATTTTGTGCAGGGGTTCCCAAACCGCGGCCCGCGTAACAGTTTGAAATGGCCTGCAGAACTTCAGTGAAAGAAATAGTTTTACCGTAAATAAATACTAATATGTTTATCACTTAATGTTTTCACCATTTCACGTTTTGTTACTCCCGAATGTTGCGTCATTATCACAGTTTAAGCACGTGTATATTCGTAACAATTTAATTATACCGTTAACTTATCGGTATCGTCCCATTGCAGGCGCTCCCCTCTCCCGGCCCGCAAATATCCTTCAGCTTTTAATTAGGATTACATACCTTCCGCGAATGTTCCTTCGCTTAAAATTTTGGCCCACGGTTAATCAACTCTTGGTACCACTGATTTAGTGATTATGATAAAATGTATTGTGGGTAGGGCTGGGAATTTCAAGGAAAACACTTTAACCGGGTAAAAGTAACCGGTTAACTGCAGCGTGACGTTTAACGTAATAATTTATAATTTTAGCTTATTACGGCACAAAGCAACTTCACATGATATTATCCCGGTATCTCTCAAAATATTATTCCCGAACCGCGCACGTTTAAATAGACGAATTTGCAATAAAATCGTGAACTATATATTTTTACCGAAAACTGATTCTGAATTTATCATTGTCAATTCTCCTAAACAGCAATCTTGGTACTTCAATTATTTTTCATATTTATTGGGTTCTAGCAATAGAGTTAGTGATGATATTCTTTTGAATGAAACGCCACAGAAGATAAATTCGCGATGACGTAATCATTTTTTAAGAAATTGTACTTTATAAAAATGATGTGTACCTAAGATGTCGTTTTGGGTGGATAGAAACGGTCGAGATCGATCTCTAAAATACAAGAACTGGTTGCGCTATAAACGCCATATAGCGAATTCAAAAGTTAATAGTTTCAATAATTCAAAGCTGCTGTCGTTCCAATTGAAAAACTTCTGGGTATCACTAGTCGTGCGCTTAACTCAGGTTGAGAACAACTGCTCTAAGTAGGTGGTTCCCAAACTGTGGGTCGCGAATCCGGGAAGATTTTGCGGAGTCGCCTAATTTCTGTCAAACATGCGCACACAAATGGAAGTGATTTGAAATTTAGAAAAGGAAATACTGGGGGCGCTGTGACACCGTGGGTCTGTTCTCTTGGGGTGTCCTGTTGGCGTGTGCTGTGGTACGCTACACTATTTTCGAGGTATCGTACACTTCCTTGCCATCTACTACATCAAGTTCGCCTTTGTTTCGCCAAAGAACTGTTATAATTTTGATCTAAAACATATTACATCGTGATTTTCATACGATGCCATGTGTTTGTAAATCGTTTGCGGTACTTCCGGCGCATTTCCGGACTCGTTCGTATATTTTTTGGGCTAATGTTCACCGTCAATGTCCACTTGCAGTCGATATACAGCCACATCGTTCCCATTGAGATAATTGAACTGATATACAGTACTGGTTTTTGAAGTTACTCAAAGTTTCTAGTTGTGGGGTCGCGAAAACAAAGTTTGGGAACCACTGCTCTAAGTCTAAGGCATAGATTAATGAATTGTTGGGACAAAATTTCAGGAGAAACCATACGTGCCTCGCGAGTCAAGTTCCATTCAGATCGAGGCGTGTAGTGACGGCAAAGGGAAGATATATCGAAAACTACCAATGAATTCTATTATTTATTTATTTTTATACTGCTATTTTCTGCAAAATAATTGTTTCTTTCTCACATTTATATTGTAGATATTTTAATAAACATTTGTCTACACTTGATCTGATCACCCTGTATATGCGGTTGCATCTATGAGTTATATGCACATTACATTACATGAAAAAATCCGCAGATGCAAGCAGATGGACAGATATACGAAAAGTTGCAATCGAAAATCATAATATATACCCCACAACATCTGGTCATTAATATTATAGCAAATAAATGATAAATAAATGAGATGTTACCAGATATTGCTAATTCGTTGGCTGTATCAGACTTGCAAGTCGCCCGTTCACCCTTCAGCGTCAACGCCCACGTGAATGAATTTACGTTAGAAAACTCTATTTGATTTTATTCGTTGATTTCAACAACACACGCACACACAATTAGATCAAATCTAGTCCCCAGACTGATTAGACTAGTTTTTTGAGTTACATTGAAAGGCTTATTTATATGTTATTCAAACAACTAATTAATATTGAATACGTGACTTCGTGATTTCGAGTCGTAATAGTTCAGTAATTATAAAGTTTTTGAATGAGCCTCATCTGTCAGGCCGTAGATTTAATTGTGGGAAATGAAATTTAATTTGATAATGACTGGGTGAAACATGTTATGTTCCCAAAAGTGGAGTAATTTGGTTCCTACGAAAGTCTTTGTTTGAATTTTGGGAAAAAATTAACTTTGTTTTGATAATTTCAACATGAAATGGGGTACATTTGGTGGGTAATTTCTATAATATAATCAACGCGTCAAAAAGCGTAAAAAAACTCCGAAGCGAATAGTGATCAAAACGATTTTTGAATTCAGAGGTAAATTGCGCACAATAAGACATAAAACTGTCGGTGCACGTAGTTCTTGATAAATGTACAATAGGTACCGATTTATAATAGCATAATAGCCCACAACAGCATATCTTGAATAACATGAGAAATGTGTTGGCTGAAAATCTCTCGTCATTCAATTAATCTTTGTTTGTAGGGAAAAAACTGTCCACAAACTAATCAAATTAACGTTTGGCGGAAACTATCATTGCACACCTTACAGTTTGTTCCATTCAAAACGCATCACCACAGTATTTTGTAGGATGAGGCTACTCTCGTTACGACTACATAACATCAAAAACAGCTATTGATTGAAATGTGAGGGTGAATTGTAATATTCTTAAGGTAAGTGTAATAAAATATCATGATATGAGCATCATCCAACTGCGAGCCCATGCATACTGTTCGTGCAACATAAGACATACAACTGCAGGTGCGTGTAGTTTTCGATAAATGTACAATACGAGCCGATCTATGATGTCATAATACCCTACAACAGATCGTTGATAACACTAGAAATGTGATTGCGGAAATTCTCTCTTCAGTGAACTATTCTTTGGCTATTGGCAATAAAATGTCTGAAAACTAATCAAATTAAACCTTGATGGAAAATTTAAGACATAAAACTGCCAGTGCGCGTAGTTTTCGATAAATTTACAATAGGTATCAATCTATGATGTCATAATAGCCCACAACAGCTGATCGTTGATAACACTAGAAATGTGGTGGCGGAAATTCTCTCTTCAGTGAACTATTCTTTAGCTATTAGCAATGAAAAGTCCACAAACTAACACTTAGTTGAAAATATAATACATAAAAATCCGATGCACGCAGTTTTCAATTAATGTATGAAAAGCCGGGAAATATATATACAGGGTGTCCAAAAAGTTTCGCCCGATTTCAAAGCAATACCAATTACAAATTTAAATAAATTTTGTTGTATGCTATATGGGGACTACGAAATCCTACATCTATAACATCCAATTTTATACAGGTTGACCATAACAAAAAATTATAATTAAAAAAAAATGATTATAAAGACTTTATAATCGGGCGATACTTTTTGGACCCTATATTATATATGGCTCTAAAAGAGGCAAACAACGAGCTAAATAGTAACTATCTGTTATTTCGTTACGATCATTACCATTTTTTATAGCGTTGTTTACCTTGGTCGTACATTTTTTGAAATAAAAAAACTTAAGAATAAAAAAGTTTCAGGAATTATTCTAAAACTTGAAATTACTATTTTGTGCTACTGAAATACGATACACTCGACCGTCGTCGGTATCAGTTGATTTGACGCGTCAGTTCGCTTCAATGCCATTTGATATTTGGTTCAAGAAAAAACTGCCCAGGGCAATTTATTCTATCCGTCATATTCGTCCCAGAAAATTCCAAAAACTTAAGAACTTTCACAATTTTGTTAAGATTTTCCTCAATCTGTTTAGTTAGTTCTAGAAGAAACGGTGGAGAATATTGTTTTCAGCACAGTCAGTAACAATGTTGGCAGACATGATTGAAAAAAAACATTTGTGTTAAGGGTAGTATGTTATAGAATGATAACAGTTGCGATATCTACATTTTTATACATATTTTTATACATTGCTTTGTGCAGAAGGTATTGCGTAGTTAATTGTGAATATAAATGTACATCACAATGATATGGCCAAAATATTTCTTATTCACGAAAATAATACGGCTAGTCACGGTTATTATGTTGTTGGCAATTACATCACAGTTAATATTCTTACCTTGTTCACGACTGAATATTCGCTACAATATGAACAGAAGAGCACAAGTACCCATCAATATTGACGAGAACGGTAAATGATTTTTAATTCACGTAATTAGCAAATTTTTAAACATGTTTATTGAATGTAACGACCTTTTCCTGGTGAGAACATATAAAAGAAAAAAAGTACTATTGGAAATGTAACTTCTTGGCTTTTTTTGTAAATGAAAGACTTGCTTTTATTTAAACTAGAACTATGAAATATGATATTTTTTTTCCTTTTACCTACTTGCAAATAAATATGTCGATATATTCACAGACTATTCCAATTCTCAAGAAGTTGATAAAATATTCAGACTACTTTCTATGCATGAATGGAGAAAAGAAACCTTTAAAAAAGTTAAATTCCTGGAGGTAAAAGCAACAACGTTCAACCTTAAAATATATACACTTAATATAAAGATTGCGACAATGAAAAGCACCCTAAATATCGTTTATACAACTGGCCAAAAATGAAAAATGGAAAACTTGGAAATTACAGAAATTATACTTTTCTTTATTATTACTTAATAATTAATTTGCCATTATTTACTTAAGAGAGATTAGTTACAAGGTCACTAGGAGATAGCCTAAACAAATAAATCAAATTTTCATTCACATCATAAAATGAATAAATAGAGTTTTATTTTTCTTATTTCTATGGGTCTAGATATACGCTTTCATAAGTTGTGTTAATTGCTATTACGTCTGTCAGTATGTTCTGATTGAACAATGCGATATAGAACTTTTTATTTATACTGTTGCTGTTTATTTTATATCATCCAGGGAACAAACGAATTTTGCCCAGAATGGGCGCAAGAATTAGATTGGAAGGGACCAACTGCCAAACCCCTGATACAATTAGACCCAACTAGAATAATTTATCCAGCCAATCGCAATGGACCGAGCTTTGAATTGATTTCATTACAAGAAGCAATATTTATTGGAATGGTTACAAACAGGTGTATAGAAACTTAATCGTAATAATATATATCCAGCATTATTTTGAATAAATTTTGTAAAGAACATATAAGATTACAAACTCATTTATAAATACTGAAAAAAATATTCATTGCATAGAAATAAGCTTGTTTTGAAAGGATGCACGTTATTAAGTTTGGGAATAAATTAGATCGTGTTCTTATGTGAGGAATCCTAACGTCGTCGTCACAAATTTACTGCACGAACATTCGAACATTACCTCGCCATGAAAATTTAAAAGCAATATAACAATATATAAACATTATTTTTCAGGACAGTAGTCATTCCATCTTTCCGACCACTAACGTCTGATATAGAATCAATTTACGAAATCGACTTACCTGCTTCATTGAGAGTTGATCTGAAAATTCTTTCTCAGTTGGTATCCCTGACAACAGTGGATAAAATGCAACGATTGTGTCATAAAAGTTTTGACATTGGATTTCAGGTAAAGGTCAGATTTTTCTATCTGAGTTTCGGGTTTGATGATTCTTTTCCACAATTATTATTATATCTTTTATTTATTTTATATAATTATTATCTTTAAAAGGGCTATGAGTCACGGATACAAGCATGTCTGGGAAACCATTCATTCGTGATTGCTCATTGAAGGTTGATCTAGTTTTAAGGAGTTCTTGTTACCAATTTGAGAAGATGCGTTATTTAATAATATATCCCCTTTCTTACCAGCAATCGGACGCACCTTGTAACTTTTGTAATTTCTTGGAGGAAACAAGCGGAATGTCTCTCAATTCCTCATATAAACATTTATTTGGGCATGATCATTTCACTTACATGAGAATTTGGTCAAAGAAATATGAATCCAAATGCATACCACCTCTCCTACCCGTTCGAAGAATACACTTTAAAAGTTCGTTCTCTCTTCGAAATATTAAAGGTCAATTTCGGTAAGAAATATTAAACTTTGTAATTAGTGTACTCCACCGAAAACTTAATATGAATAAAAAATATACATATCCAAGGTTGACATGATATACATTGGTAACAAAGTTTATACCAATCCAGAAAAATAAACTGTAATTCATGGAAATATGAACAGAAAAGGGGCGTCATTCATTCAATCTTTCGCTATTACTTTTTACTTAAGATTGAAAAGATTTTCTGCACATAAATCTTACTCTGATTACTCTTACTCTGATTGTTTAACAGTTCCGATACGCCTTGTGCAGTGCTTATCAATACCTACAAAAGTCCTTCAAAGTTGTCACGAAAGGCAAACCAAGATATTTTACAGAAAGCAATGAAAAACTTATCGTCTGTAACCCAAGAAGACGTATATGGTGCCAATTTAGAAACAAAGTATAAACTGATAGAAGTCTTCACACAAAGACCTAGATATGTTCGAGAATTAGCATCAGAATTTATTATGGAAGTGATGAAAAATCAAGCATACCTGGCTTTGCATTGGGGGTGAGTTCTGTCAATTACGTGCTCTCAATAAAAGAATAGGCTACTTACCTGAATGTAAAACAAAAAGGAAAAAAAACCTAACAGATGAACATTTAGTTAAAATTTAGTATGTGATCTTCATGCTTGTTATTCATGCAGATTGAGATCTTGATCCAGCAGCAATATTAACACTGATCGTCACAAGATAAAAATGTAAAAAAAAGTGATATTTTTGATCCTTCTAATTAACTTAACCTTCCATTAGTATGATACATAAACCAAAGTGAACTTGTGATTTACTAACCCTAACCCTAGTTTCTGAAGATTTGGAAAGGGACTTATTTCATTACCAGATACGACTTTGAGTCCGAATGTCGTTCACACAACAACTTTTGTTTTGAATCGGAGACACTTGGAACAGCAAACCTATCAGAGGCAATCTTGCTTGCTGGCACAAAATTCGGTGTTGAGGAGGTAAGGATTTTTGGCCTCTATTCAATATATGAAGGTTAAATAATTTGGGTTTTTAAACTTCAATGACGGTATCGATCAGTAATGAAAAGCTTCGATTTTATTTTATTCTTTTTTATTATGTTAACTATACGAAAGGATGGTTCAAAAAGCAAATGAGTATAGAAATAGGTGCTTTTTCGTTTCGCTTCATTTACCGCGTTGCTTCGGCAACATTAAATATGCCCAAATCTTCAATAAACGCACATCTATTTGTATATTGTTATCCTTCCATAGCCACCTCATGGCCAGGATAGCAAATGAAAAAGCGCCTAGCAATATCCACTCAGTTGTAGCTATTCTGAGCAAGAACAAGAACTACTGAAAAATAAATTAGCCATCACAAACAAATAACAACTCAAGGCAGTAGTTTTCACATTCCTATTTACCGGCGCCCCCTATTTGCACTATACATTATATATGACCGCCACCAGTCATATACTATACAGCAGGGGTGGCCAACACGTCGCTAAAAAATTGCCACGCAAGACCCAGTTTTTGTGTGGCGATTTCATTAAAAATGCGCCCACACAGCCGAACTTATTGGCAGCGATGTAATTTTTCGTATGCATTTGTGCAGTTATCTAAATATTCAGCACTCATTCGTTTTTGTGTATGACCTCATTACCGATCAGTCGATCGCGAGCTATTTTGAAGATTTTAGTCGATCGCGGCCGAAAGCAGGTTGGCCACCCCTGCTATACATTATATATGATTTTTTTTTATGAATGCGCCACAGACCTCTATCGACCATCCACGTCAAAGCTCTTAAATGAGTCTCTCTGAGTCCCTAGGGGGCGATAGCGCTCACTTTAATCAATGGTTTAATTTAATACCCCTTCACAGTGACGCACTCTTACAATCATCAATTATAGAGTTATCGATTTATGTTTACATTACAGGTGTTCAAAGATATATCAACAAACTGCCAAACGCCGGAAAGAGTCAATTTTTATTTGGTAGCCGGTGCTAATGACTCCGAGGAAGTAAGTGGAATGATTGAGAAGTGGAGATAAAGTTTTATATTTACAAACGACACCTTTCTATGTATTACACTACTAACAAGGGTTTGTACAATCAATCACTGGTGTAAGAGGATACTATGTTTGGAAGGACCACAATTTCTGATAATTCAACGCGTTATTGATTCACTAACGGCAGTCTTCCGTGAAAATTAACATGACAAATACTATGAACCGATATGTATACATTTGAAATTCAGAACGTACAAGGAAATCTTTATGGTATATTTTTATTCTTTTATTAATAATTTGTGTATTGTTTTAGATAAAACATCAGATTGAAGATGCCAATTTTCAACGAGAGTTTTTTCGAAAGATTGCAAAAAACGAATATTACAAAGATCAACGATGCTGGAATATTGAACTATTCAATAAATTTGATCTTTATCGATTTATTATCTCAAAATATCCAGAGCAAAAATGTTCTGCAATCTGGCAAGATATACACGAACTCATGGATATGGTAGAGAATGAATTATGCAAACAGAGTGAAGTATTCATCTATTCACCTAAATCAGTGTGGTCAGAAGTTGCCATGCAAACCAGAATTAATAATTTGCCAATTTGGGCAGTATTTTCAGAGATTGATGAACTGACTAATATATCCTAATTCAAATCTACTTGCTTTTCCTTGTTTCATCGGATAACTTTTGTACCTGAAACATTATTATTTTATGCATCTTTGTTATGGTATCTTGGTCTTTCTTAAACTTGAAGCACTAAATCATTAAATATATATGGATCTTATTTAAAACTACGAACACTTCTTAGCCTAAAATATAAGTCTATTTCAGATACTAGCGATACTTTGACAAAATTACTTATTGATTTATTATTACCGAAGTGCAATTTAGGCGCACGGAAAGGTTCTATTGTGGTTTATTATACTGTTTTATTTTTCTATTAGTTAGTTTCCGTATTGCTTGTCTGTTAACATGCTAATTTCGTATTGTGCCGTTCGGCTGTACGTATAAAAAACAAAATGGATCTTCAGTAATATTCCACAAGTCTCCAAAAGATCCAGAACGTCGAGCAAGGCGGATATCATCTATCAGCAAGACTGCTTGATGTCCAAGTCTTTTCGCTTGTGTTTGCGAACAGCACTTCGTTGGTGGAGAGTAATAATGTGCCGTTATCAATTTCTTTAAATATTTATAAGCTCCTCATATATAAATCATTTTATTGGACATTTTTATCGGGTCCGGGCCTAGGGCCTTAGGCGTACCGGTACTTGGGTGTCCACTTACAGACTTGACTTGTGAAAGAAATTAATCATCAATTGGCATAAGGTCTTGTTTCCCTAGTTAGCAAGTAATCTATGGTACTCTCTTAGTAAGTGTGAAAAGTTGAATAGATAACTCAAGTTTAACGCCAGAGGTCATGCAAAAAATAACCAGAATTCGCCATCTAGGAATACGCTCGCCACCGCAACTATGATTGCCCTGGTAGTTTCAGAAGTTCCAATGTCATGTGGGGATAGTTATGTGCAAGAGAATTGCAGGACTTCTCCCACTAAGGGCGGTTCACTTAACCTCTGGTCGGTTACGACATCCTCTTCCATCAAGTCCATGCTTCTGAAAACAAATAACTGGCTAACTAATCCCGACATAGAATGATAATTGTAGGAGAGGTTGTGGTTCGCCATATGAACTTATGATCTGAAAGGAAATCCTGATAGCTGCAACTTTTTGTTCAAAGAATATTATGATATGACTTAGAGTCTAGAATTCTATTTGAAAGGGGTGCTTTATAAGCTTATTTGCAAATGGTATCCACGCCCCACGGTACCTAAATGTATCACACACTGTTAGAGTAATTATAAATTATATTTGAAGTATAAAACACATCAAAAATTTATTTTGGAAAATAATTGGTTTTATCTGCAGATGCCAGGTTTATATTGAGGTTGACCATTTTAAAGCTAAACTTTCCTGATTTGGACATCCTTCGTCAAAAGGCACACTTGATTCGCAAAGTTTTGTAAATGCGCACAGTACACCAATATGTTTAATGTTTTGATTCCATAGGCAAGAGGTTGTGGATCGGTACTGCTTAGATGGGATATTTTTGCTTATAAATGCATATAACGTGTTCCATATGAATATTTTGTGCTTAGAATATACAACTGTTTTCAAGACTACAACTTTTTTTCTTCGGTAAACGCGGGAATTTTCAGTGTGGTATGCATGGGACAATTAGAGTCACTAACATCGAAATCTCTATCAGCAGGGATAAGATCACCTGGAAATAACATTCCATAATTTGGGGTCAAAAATGTATCTACCTCCACAGCCTTTTCGAATGAAAGATATGATGCCTTGAGGGGTGATTTCTATCAAATTTTTACAGTGTTATGGTGCTTGTAGTGAAAATAGGTTTGGGAGCTGCTTCTAATTAATGCGGTCTAGTAAAGTCTAGTCGAAAAAAACGTTAAATATTCATGCTAACAACTGCAAAGTGATATTGCAACGCATACAAGTTAACAGAATTTGTTGAAATGGTGATAGCAAGTGCAAGTTCTTTACGAAATAGTTTCAGAATATCAGCCACAACTTGGCCACCAATTTTGACTGTGGGCAAGCCAGTCAATGACAAATTAAGAAAATTTCAGTTTTCTTTCAGCTGTCCAATTTACAAATTTACAACTTCACTCATATCACTTTTCCTGATTTTCTGTTGCACAAATTCCTGTTCCTCCTGTTTTTCATTTTTTTTTTCGCTGAGATTAGCTGCAGTATACTGTGCTCAATTTTTCAACACTTCATCCCTGCCTTTTGCCTTCCTTCAAAGTCCAGCTTTTTCCTTCCAACTATTCTTTACTTCTCTGGGAATGACGAAAATTCAATATTGATGGAACATAATCAGCTGATAATGGGTTATCATTCTTTTTTCCTGAAAAGAAATTACACACTAATCATCATTTGTACAGTGCAAGTTTACAAGTTTGTGTATCAATTAATTGATCTCGCTGAGAGCTTCTGGTTATTTTCTGCATGACCACTGGTGTTAAACTTGATCTATTCAACTTTTCACGCCTATTAAAAGAGTACTAGATTACATGCTAACCAACGAAACAATGTCTTCTGACCATTGATGAAGATTTCTTACCAATTTGAAACGCAAGTATGCCTACCAATAACGATAGATTGTCATATGGTTTCCATTAAAATGACGGAGCTTATGAATATTTGAAGAAATCAATAACAGTCCATCATTACCCACCACCAAGCACCAACGAAGTGCTGTCCCCCAACACGAGCGAGATGGCTGGAACACCAACCAGTTTTCCCAATAGATGATATCTACCTTGCGGGACGTTCCGGATCTTTTGAAAACAATGGAATATAACTGAAGATCCATTTCGTTGTTTATACGTACATCACAATACGAAATAACCATTTTAACAGCCCAGCAAAACGGAAACGAGTAACGCGACTTACAATTGACAGGAGCAAGTTCTAGACGTTTTTGTTTTTTGCCGTCCAAAATGGCGGCGTAAACAAAGTCACGTGATCCGTGAAAGTCCTCTATAAAAGACAAGAGATCTATGCTCAAATATATGGACACGTCACAGCAAATACCACAGTCTACAACTATATTGGCACCAAGCGAAGCAGGAGGCCTACTGCGGTAGTTTACCTTACCTTTAGCAATGCCGGTACTGCTAACCTCAAAAAACTTCCGAGTTTCGAGTAGCCAGAATTTTCGGAATCGGCCGTCACGCTTGGCGGATTAGAATCCGTGTTCCCATGATTAAAAAGTGATACAGCGAAAGTTTGAATGAAATATTAGATTTCATAGGATTCATTGAAAATTTAGAACTAAATAAAAGTAATAGCCTTCTGGCAAAAACATCGATCTTAAAACACTGAAAATTTCGAAGCAATTGGTCCAGTATTCGAAGAGAAAAGCGATTTTATCATGACGAAAGAGAAAAATAACAAGAACAAAAACAGAATATAGAAACGATCGTTATGTACACTGACGTTTCCAATAATGCAAATTATGAGTAGTTCATGGCTATACAAATGAGAAGCAATATAGTAACTATTGCTTAGTATGTGAGATTAATGATAGTTTTGATTAGCTTTCTTGATCTTATTTTATACTCTGGGTGGGGAGGCGGACTAGTATTAGGAACTGGGTTAGAACCCCGTAATCTTGATCTCAAATATTAAACTAACGTGACCAACGCGATAAGTTTGAACTGTTGCCTTAACATTAAATGAGCTAATTATTGCTGAAGTCAGCAATACCAGTTTTTCTAAAATTTGAAATTATTATAATCTGTTACTGATTTACGATACAGGCCATCAATTTATCAGATGATATACGTATCATTTGATACTTCGCGTCAATATGGTTCAATGACATTTGATATTTGGTTCACGTAAAAATTGCTTCGGGCAACTTATTCTAACAGTCATTTTAGGTCCAGATTATCCCGAAAACTAATTTTTTATGAGTTTGCTACTCTTTTCATGAGTTTAGTCAAGCCATATGATACAATGCAGAATATAGTTTTCAGCAAAGTTAGCAATCATGACATCGTTGTCATATGGTCATTATTGTTATAGGTAGCAGGTCAGTGGAAGGGTGCTGCTTTTGATATTTATATTTGCTATACTTATTATTATAGTAGCGATACAAAGAATTGCGTTTGTGCAATGTAAATACTTTGCAATGACATGGCCAAAGTACCATTCCTTAAGAAAACTTATACAGTTATTCACGGTTGTTACACTATTGGCCTTATCATCACAATTTATTTTACTTACATGCTCTCGAATGAAGATTTGCCACAATGTAGAAAGAGACGGACAAAATTTGAATAATCCTGGTGAAAAAGGTAAATGATTTTTAACTCAAGTTATTAGCACATGTTTCTAGCAAAACTTGTTAGGCTTGGCTAACTCCCTCCATTGAAAACATATCTTGCTCAAAATGAAGCTTATTACGTACTCCGTGCAAAATTAAAGCCCGTGTGAGGAAATCAATACGTGTTCTCGTTTTCATTTCCACTTGTAATTGTTGTGCTGTATTTACAGAAGTTGAAAAAATATTTCGAATACTTTCTATGCATGAATGGCAAAATGGATCTCGGAAAATGAAACGAGAAGGAAAATACTATAAGGTAAACTTCAATTTTTAAGTACATTTTATTATATACTTTATTTCTAATTTATTGTGAATGCTATTCATTCACCATTTAGTACGTTGCTTTCAACTTTAAATATCCAGGAAACGAACGAATTTTGCCCAGAATGGACAAAAGAACTAGATTGGAATGGACCAACTGCCACGCCCCTGATGCAATTAGACCCAACTAGAATAATTTATCCAGCCAACCGTAATGGACCGAGCGATGAATTGATTTCATTACAAGAAGCAATATTTATTGGAATGGAAACAAACAGGTGTATAAAACTTAATAATATATAGCCAGTATTATTTTGAATAAGTAATAATTTTAATAAGTTATATATGATTAATGGGAATTAGATTATAGTGAAAGTGCTTCAAAAACTATATGTTTTTCATATAAAGCGGCGTGTCGTCGAAGTCGGTATGCGCTCAAACATTTATTTTTTATAAATCTTTTTTTTTCTCAAATCTGATCCTTTTTAGCTAATGGAATTTTATTTTCCAGGACAGTGGTCATTCCTCCTTTCAAACCACATCCATCTGATAAAGACTCAAATTATGATATTTCCTTACCTGCTTCATTGAGAGTTGATTTGAAAATTCTTTCTCGATTGGTTTCCTTGACAACGGTAGATAAGATGCAACAATTGTGTAACTCAAGTTTCGACATTGGATTTGAGGTAAATACAAATTTCTTCATTCGGATCCGTTTGATTACTTATTTTTAGTTTTTTTACGTTCATTATTAAAGTTCTAAAGTTCATATTCGAGAACTGCATCATTTACTAATATTTTTTTTTCATAAGGAATCGGGAGCAACCTGTCTCTTTCGCAAATTCTTAAAAGAAACAAGCGGAATGTCCCTTAATTCTTCACATAAGCATTTATTTGGCAAGGATGGTTTCTCTAACCTAACATTTTTTAAAAATAATAGTTGCGACCCACCTTCTCTACCCGTTCGAAAAATACCGTTTAGAAAGTTTTCAGTATTTCTCAGGAACGTTAAAGATCAATTCAAGTAAGAAATATTAGAAAATTGGGAGCTCCCGTAATATGTGCACCAAGATGGCGCACAACCTGAACATAGTATGTGTAACCGGTTAGGGTTCAGGCTGTGCGCCATTTTGGTGCACATACTACGGGAGCGACAAAAATTGTACCTTACGTTTAGGACTATTGACATTGCTTTACCTAGTTTACTATTCCCATTAAATCTACACTTTAGCATTTGACTTATGTTCGATATCGCATCGTTGATTACACATTCCTGGTCCAGAACTAGCATATTCTTTTCCAATTTCCTAACTCAACGGTAGTCTTTCTTTCTACCAGAAAGAAACAGAACCCCATATAAATTCTAAATCAGTGATCGGCAAAGTTTTTTAAGTGTGGTGCAAAATAGTAAAATGAAAAAGGTTTCAAGGCCTAACAATTTTGTTGAAAATTTTCAATTCAACCCCGTAATAAACTTGTTAAGGGACATTTATTTTTTATTTAAAACTGCTGTGAACGTGGCGGTACAAAGATTAAACAGCCGTTGGATTTATAGAACTTTTTTTGCATCACTGCCATAGTTGAGATTATTTTTTAGAGGCTCATTAGAAAATGCTCAGCGGCCCACAGATTTCCGATTACTGTTCTAATTATACAATGCAATATATATGTAAAGAATAAAATATAACCTATTATGTTATATAGAATATGGATCAATAAAATATTAGGCAGGAAGTTGATATAATTAAAATGAATCCATTCAGAATTGACTTGATACGTATTTACGCATACTTTACGCACTTGTGATTTCAATTTCATGGGAATATAAACACAAAATCTAACTATCTTAGGTTAATAGTTATCCCCGAATAAGATTTGTATTATGCATATGAATTCTCGTTTGACTTTGTCCCCTTGTTTAACAGGTCAGATATGCCCTGTGCAGTACTTATCAATACACACAAAAATCCAAGTAAGTTGTTACGAAACCCAAACAAGAATATTTTAAAGAAAGCAATGACAGACTTATCCTCTGTCACTCAAGAAGACATATCTGATGCCAATTGTGAAACAAAGTATAAACTCATTGAAGTTTTTACACGAAAACCAAGATTTGTCCGAGAATTAGCATCAGAATTCATTAGAGAAGTAATGAAAAAACAAGAATACCTTGCTTTGCACTGGAGGTGAGTCTTCATTCTGGTTACAGGGAAAACTACTTGGTAGATCAGACATGCAGCATATCTGAATAAAAGGTTTTCTTAAAATATACCTCATATACTCGAACAAAAGTGCAGTGAGTGATACCTGATGTCGTGATTATGGAATAGAAAAGAAAATCTATAAAGGTAAACATTCAAAACATTAGAGACAAAACAATAAGTTGCAGTACTCGATAATATGAAATATCCACAAAAACTTTACATTGGATTAAATAGATTTTCATAAAATTTTTACATTTCATTACCAGATACAATTTTGAGTTCCGATGTCGTTCAAGATTTAACTTTTGTCCTGAATTGAAAACAGTTGAAACTTCTAACATATCGAAAGTAATTTTGTTTGCTGGTAGAAACTTCAAGGTTCAGCAGGTAAGGCAGTAGGCTACATACAGTATTTGGTTGGTGAATAGAGTCTACACAATTTTAACGATAATTTGTATCTTAATCATTCAACAAACTGTCTGTTCATAAAAATAATATGTGCGTTTGATCAAGATTCTTGAATTTAAAGTAATTTAATGTATTTGTAGGATTAGCAAATAAAACCGAAACTTTTTAGTTTAGCTGGCAAATATCTAACAAAACTAATGTTGGATGCATACAAATTGAGCTCGGATTATAAATATATCCGTGAGTGTATCAAATTATAATATTTTTGAAGGGAATTATTATAACTGATTTTTCTGTCATTATGTTTATATTTATTTGGCAGGGAATCAAAAATTTGTCATCCCATTGCCAAAGCCCGGAAATCGTTAATTTTTATTTGGCAACCGCCGCTACAGACTATGAAACAGTAAGTAGGATAATTTAGAAGTCGACTATTAAGTTATACTTACATTGGGATATTGAATTACAAGTGTTAAATTATAAAAAAAAAAAAAAATTTACATACACACACTATATTTATTTTAAAAATGCTTACTAACGGTTTCCATTTAACATATGCTCTCAAAGTCGTGCTTGTCATGAAAGTATTAGGTTTTACGGACATGAAAATCATTACAGTTAAAGCATTTTGGTTATTCGAATTTCCATCAAGTTATTACTCATACTACATGCAATTTAATGTCGACTAAAGTATTAGATCTATGATGACCATAGATTAGTGTCTGTGGCTCAGAAAAAAGAAGGCAATCGTTCTAAAGTCTCCTAGGTTTATTCATGCATCACTTACGTCTTGTTTCAGATAAAACATCAGACTGAAAATGCCAATTTTCAAAAAGAATTTTTTCAAAAGATTGCAAAAAACAAAGGAGACAAGGAGGACCTGGAGTATTACATGGATCAACGGTGCTGGAAAATTCAGCTTTTCAACAAACTTGATCTTTATCGGTTCATTAGCTCAAAATATCCAGAAAAAAAATGTTCCGCTATCTGGCGAGATACACATGAACTCATATCTTTAGTAGAGAATGAATTATGCAAACACAGTTTAGTATTTATCCATTCCCCTAAATCCGTATGGTCAGAAATTGCTAGGCAAACCAGAACTATTAATTTATCGATTTGGGACGTTTTTTCAGAGATTAATGAACTGATGAATACAGTTTAATTCAAGTCGTTTCATGACAGACAGTAAACTAAAACAATTGCACGCACATAAAATATATATTTCGTTCATTTTTGGCGTATGAAGTTCCCAAGTTAAATGGCACCTTTTACTAATATATTTATGCTAAAAATACAAACAGCCACAGTCAAGTTTATTTTTTTGCAACAGCTAAAAATAAAATTCAAAATTACTTAGAAAAATGAACACACAATTTAGTTGATGACGATAGTTTCTTTAACCAATGCGGGTTATGGGCCAACGTAACCAGGGCTTCTTAGATCTAATTAAGATGGCCGAGAAGTATAGTTTTTAGGGTACCACAAGATTTCCCCTAGATATGAATTTAAAGGTGATGTCAGATTTTTGAGTCTCAATGCGACCCAAAAAGAGGTGAATTAATGCAATATACAAGATGAATTGAATTCGATTTTACTAGGGCCAGAACGATATATCGGCCATGTTTTTCACAAATTTCGAACTATCGGTTACGGCTAATTTGACCTATAGTTATCGGCCAATCACGTGACTGCCAAAGTGTCAAAATTACGCCGGGAAAGCAGTTTTATCGCTTGTTAGACACGTTAGTTGACATAACGATCGTTTCAATATTATGTTGTTGTTGTTCTTTGACACTTTTTTGGACACCTAGTGAAAAACCTAAAAAGTCGCTTTTCTCTTTGATTACTGGACCAATTGCTCTGAAATTTTCAGTGGTTAAAGATAAACATTTTTTTCTACTTTCTACTTTATTTCAAATATTCGAAACACTGCCCCCACACCAATGTCACTTGAAAAATTCCCAATACTCGGGCAAATGCTTTCCCATCCCGAGACGCTAAACTCAGTGATGCACAAAGAAAGGTGTAAATGTACTTTTTATGCAATTTTTCGTCATCATTGCATGAGTTTAACATTTTGTTATAGATTAAATTAAATTATAAGGAAAACACAGAATTCTCAGAATGTTGCTTGTTACTTGTAGCCTTTTGTTAGTTGAGGAAAATCGTTATCGGCCTAGTTTTATAAAAACTATCGGCATCGGTTTAAAAAGGCAGTATCGATCGGGCCCTTGTTTTTACAATTTGATATTCGCAAGACGGAAGTGCAAACATGAAACATGGAAAGGTCTTTCAAGTTTCAATACCAATTAACACGTTCTCGATACTGTTGTTCCTGTGTAGCGTGGTTTTGTTCGTTTTGTTGTTTCCGCTAACATTGGCGGGTGATTGCTACAATTTATTACGTGTAAGCCCCGTGCGCCAAATGGCTTAACGTTAACGTAAATTCCTTTCTACTTTCGAACTGAAACCGATATTTAGACAGACAGCGCATCAACTCTCGATCACAATATGGTCAATGATGCCGGGATGGTTTTAAATGTAGGTCCCTAATGTAAAATCGATAAATTTAAAATTGAAAAAAAAGCTATGGTCTTTGGAGGCGTTTCGTTTCGAGGTCAGAACATATATATATGATTTGGAGGCGTTCCGTTTCGAGGTCAGAACATATATATATGATATATATGGTAACCCTAGTTATGATACAACCTGTATATTTGAGCTTCTTACTCAGTTGACTCAAATTGATTGATTCAAATCTTTCAATTTTGTTCACACCTGAATAAAAAGCTGTTTTAATTTGAGTGTCTGAGATTTTTAAGACCTGTAGACATCAGGCAAATGCTAACGGTTACATATAAATCGGTAGTACAGTTGTATCTCCGATCACTCTTGAGCAAGTGTGCAAAGTTGCTCCGCCATTTGACCATAAATTACGTTAACAAAGAATTGTAGTTATCTGCTGCTTTTTATTAGGTTAAGAAAAACTTTAGAGCGGTGGTGGAGTCAGTATTACTATATGGCTACCCGACATGGTCACTCACCAAAAAACTGGAAGCCAAACTGGACGGAACCTACACTAGAATGCTAAGGGCGGTGTTGGACTTGAACTGGAAGGCACACCCGACAATTAACCGACTGTATGGGAAGATGCCTAGAATCTCCTCAATATCAAGGGAAAGATAAACACGTTTTGGATGGCATTGGGACCCCATTAGGACCCATTGGGACCATGGAACGACAAAAGTTGGAATACCTGTCAAGACATACACAAGGTTACTTACAAAAGACACTGGTTTACATGTTGCAGATCTCCCTAATGCTATGGACAATAGAGAGCTGTGGAAGGATATAGTCAAATCGGTCCGGGCCACTCGCCCGATATGAGGATGATGATGGTTGCTAAAGTCTACATTAAGAATCATTCAAAAACTGGACATTACTATTTTATGTTACTGAAATACGATACACGCCATCATCGTCGGTACCATTCGTTGGGATGCGTCAATTTACTTCAAGTAAATTTGATATTTAGTTCAAGAGAAAAGCTGCCCCAGGCAATTTATTCTACCCGTTGTATTTGGTCCAGATTTTCCCCAAAATTTTTCAGACTTTTCCTACGCTTGGCCTTCATCAGTTTAGTTATTCGCATGTGATATGGAAAATCGTTTTCAGCAAAGTCAGTAATAATGTTTAAGTGTCATAAAATAGTAGAATGGTTACCGCAATTATTCTTATTATATGCAGCAGTAAAGGGTGCTACTGTCGATATTTTTATTCATCATGCCTATTGTTATGCATACTTAACTTCACTAAGTTTTGCCTTCGTGCAATGTAAACGATAATTTGCCTTGGAATGACGTTGTCAAAATACTTCCCACACGTAAAAGTCACACGGTTAATTACGGTTGTTATGTTCTTGGCAATATCCTCGAAATTCTTTTTCTCTCCATGTTCGCGACTGAATATTCGAAAGTATGTAGAAAGAAAACCACAAGAATTAAACACGTTTGGTGAAAAAGGTGAATTTATTTTTTAAACCTTTATATCATCAAAATTTCTATCAAATATTGTAAAGTCTAACTAACTTTCTTCTTACTCATACAAAATATTTTGCTTCAAATATAACTTATTGCGTATTTCTGGTGTACCAATATGCAATTTATTGCGTTGATTTAACAAGCACTATAACAACCAGTTCGTTTTCATGTACACGTAAATGTTTTGCTGTTTTAGCAGTCTATTCCAATTCTCAAACAGTTAACGGAATATTTCGACTTCTTTCTATGCATGAATGGAAAAATGAATCTGATGAAAGTCTGAAATTTCATAAGGTAAAATCCATTACGTTCAACTTTGTATGATATTTTTTGTGTTCAAACTATTGTTTTCACTTATTTATGCAATCAGAAAAATTACCCAGAGAGCAGTGTTTTTGCTTAGAAACGACAAAGATTGAGTTATCACAATGGTCTCTGCTATTCTCCTAATTTACCCTTCGCCAATATATATTTATAGTCATTACTAACATGTTAATCTCGAATATATATACAAGGAATAATGAAAAAAATTAAGTCTAATCCAAGGTCCACGCATGTCCGCATTTATTACTTTAAAACTAGAGTCAACAAGAAATAATACGATAAAACAATAAATTGTCAGACATTTTTGGGTTAATGACTGTGACTTTATTTCTAGATTGAAAAATTGTTGCTGTTAATCTTTTTTATCCAGGGAACAAACGAACTTTGCCGAGAATGGGCGGAAGAATTAGATTGGAAAGGACCAACTTCTGAACCCCTGATGCAATTGGATCCAACAAGAATAATTTATCCTGCTAATCCTAATGGGCCGAGCGATGAAATGCTTTCATTACAAGAAGCAATATTTATTGGAATGATGACAAACAGGTGAATAGAAATCAATGATAATAAATAGACAGCCTTATTATGATTAAAAGGCGTGCGTATTATATAATAGGAAATTAATTAAAAAGCCAATTCTGTAAGGACGATGCTTTTGAAAATAAAGGGACATATTCTCAGACGATAATTTCCGCAAGTAGACTGAGCTTCAAAGTGAGACATCCTAAAGTCAACGTTACAAGTATATGCCAAATTTTTTCATGATCTTTTCCTTTTTCACATTTAATTTTTTTACCAAATATAAGACCTTTTTCAGGACAGTAGTAATTCCTCCTTTCCAACTACATCCAGCTGATAAAGACTCAAATTATACAAGCTCCTTACCTGCTTCATTGAGAATCGATTTGAAAATTCTTTCTCGGTTGGTTTCTTTGACAACAGTGGATAAAATGAAACAATTGTGTTATTCAAAATTCGATATTGGATTTCAGGTGAAAGCTAATTTTTTCGGCTATTTTTTTAGTAATTTCATTTTTTTTTGGGGGGCACGAATCACACATACAGATTGTGCTGTTATTGTACGTAGTTTTCTACTTCTTGTTATGAAATAAACGTTTTTCTCGTGAACAACTGGACTAATTGCTCTGAAATTTTTAGTGGTTGAAGATTGTATTTATTTATTTCAAAACTTTCTGGGGCTCTATGTGATTCGTTTTTCACTTCGATATTTTGTGTGATGACCTTTTTCAAAAATTATTTGTAGCGTTTCTGCGACCACTCTCGTCTGATGTTTTTAGACCCTGTTGTACTAGTAGACTAGGTAAGGTACTGTAAAAGGTAAGGTAGGCGAGTGTCGCGTTCGGGCTTTAATTCCATTTTACTTTCGTTTGAATTTCTAAAGACATTGCTTCAAAATTAAATGGGAAAAAATATTCATCAACAATTTTTGTTGTCGGTAAAACTGAAAGAGAGAATTTGATAAAAATTGTAAGTTTAAGGAATTCTGTATACTGATATGAAAGTTTCCAATTTCCGAAAATTGTATTATTTTATAATATTATTTGCATCAGGAATTGGTCACATCATGTGATTTCCAATATTTTTTGGAAGAAACAAGCGGAATGTCACTCACTTCTTCATATGATCATTTATTTGGTAAGGATCATTTCACTTACCTAAGATTTGTGAAAAAGAAACACAGACCCGATTGTTTTCCACCTCTTCTGCCAGTGCGAGAAATACATCATAAAAGTTTTTCAGAATTTCTACAAAGCGTAAAAGATCAATTTAGGTGAGAAATATCAAAATCCGTATATAATATTTACCATGCTTTTGGATAGTTTTAAATTTTATTAATTTTTCGTCTCTACAGTTTACCTTATACTCAACCTTAGGAAAATATTCTATATCGAATGCTAATTTCATCACAGAGTTCATAATTACCATATTCAATTTTAACTTGCTTGCTTTAAATTTGATGCCGAAAACCGTTTACTAGTATATCTATAAGTAGACTAACTAATCTGTTTTCTGTATAGAAATCCGTATCTGACTTATGACCATTTTTTAACAGGTCAGACGTACCTTGTGCAGTACTTATCAATACATACAAAAATCCTATAAAGTTGTTACAAAACGTCAGCCAACCTATTTTGATGAAAGCGATGAAAGATTTATCATCTGTCACCCAAAAAGACGTATATGATGCCAATTTTGAAACGAAGTATAAATTAATAGAAGTCTTCACACAAAGACCTAGATATGTTCGAGAATTAGCATCAGAATTTATTAGCGAAGTGATGAAAAATCAAGTATACTTTGCATTACATTGGAGGTAAGTTCTCGACATAATTAAGTTCCATCGAGAAAAGTTAACTTGCTTGCTTTTCGGTCAGTCACTCACAGAAGAAAATGAACAAATTTATTAATATAATTTGAGCATAAAACTTTATACCTGAAGTGCATCTGTTATGAATCTAAATTATAAAACAGAAACAAAGTAACAATTGGTTTAATAACGTAAACTGATATCATTGTCAGATACAACTTTGAGTATAGATGTAAAACATCACGTAACTTTTGTCCTGAAATGAAAAAAGTTAAGACCGCAAACTTATCGGAAGCAATTTTGTTTGCTGGCAGAAAACTGAGCATTCAAGAGGTAAGTCGATATTTAGTAGGCTACATTTTGGATGCGTAATTTCAACCTGGAATATATTTTTTTTCATATTTTCCATATATTGTCTGTTTTTGACATCTAGTCTCTTTTAAATTAAGATTGTTTATTGAAATAGGAGCATTGATAATAGCATTAAAAATTGCACGAGAAATCTTTTAATGTTACCAGAATCCATATTTGCAGAAATGGGCTAGAACAAGTGAAAATTTTCGCCAAAATAACTCCACACCCCAGCAACCTATGTATGTGTAAGTCCAAATGCAAAATAGCGATATACCTTCATACAGTTTATATTCACTTTATTTTGGCATCCTTTAATTTTAATATTTGTTTAATTCCTGAGCACATCGTCATATGAAGTTTAGTGCAATTTATTCATCATTTGTATAAAATTTCACTGGTACTGTTGTGGCAATATTAGTCATTTGCCCTTGTCAATATATTTGAGCTTTGTATTTACTTTATAGAAATTAACAGATTTAACAACAAACTGCCGGACCCCAAAAATAGTCAAATTTTATTTGGCAACTGCTGCTACGGACTATGAGACAGTAAGTCGAGTTATAAATACTTATATGTGATATTGAATTACCAATATTAGATTAATATTATATATTATAATAAGCATTTGGTATTATATATTTTTTTTTCCCACTACTTTCATTCGTCACCAGTTAGATGAAAATGTTCAGAAATCAACAACCAAAAACTGAAGCGTTACTAAAATGTTTACAGGCGAATGCAATATACACTGCGCAGTAGTGCCATAAGGAGCCTATCTCATGAAAAGTGGAAACTGACAAAGCAAATATATATGTTCTATATATACATCAAATACCATTGTCAGCAAAGAAAAGCATTCTTCACTCGCGTTTTTTCATTCATTGTTTGCTTCTTGTTTTAGATAAAACATCAGATTAGAGATGCAACTTTCCAAAACGAGTTTTTTCGAAAGATTGCGAAAAATGAGAAAGACAAAAAAGAGTTCGAATATTACAGAGATCAACGGTGCTGGAAAATGCAGCTTTACAATAAACTTGATCTTTATCGATTCATCAGCTCAAAATATCCAGAGCAAAAATGTTCCGCTATCTGGCGAGATACACATGAACTAATAGCTTTGGTAGAGAATGAATTATGCAAACAAAGTTCAGTATTTATCTATTCACCCGGATCAGTATGGTCGGAAGTTGCCATGCAAACCAAAAATAACTATTTGTCAATTCGGAACGTATTTTCAGAGATTGATCAAGTAATGAATATGGTTTGATTCACGAGGGAGACTATTCGACAAAAAATGACGGATGTACGTGAAACGTTTATTGCGTGCACACTCCGGAGAATGATTAATTAAGATTCTTTGGATTTTCTACAATTATATGCTACCTCAGAATACAAAGTTGAAGAAGATGATGGAGTTGGATAAAAAACCTTTTCATTTGTATTTTATATGCTAAATTGTAAAATGATTATATTGTCACCATAGATATGATTAACGAAAAGAATTATTGACTATATATATTATATAATCAACTGTATCTCAAAACAACTGAACCTCACTCAAAACTTAACTGAAAAGTAAAATAAATCATTAATTTCGCTTCGCTTTCTTCTCATTGATAATATCGAATTAAATTACCTACTATTGATTTAAGGTTCAAAGTTTGAATCGAACAACGTTGGTACTGATTATTTATAGCTGACAGAAGTAGTAGCCTACCCCAAGAGAATCAGCAAAGAAAACAAGTCTTCCTTTTTTTAAATGAAAAGGTACGCCCTGACATAAGAAGCATGTTAGCAGTTGAAAGGGTGATTTTTTTTTGAGTGGTGACTTTTCAAATTATTAACGCGCATTAGGATGAGTTTTGGAATTTTACCCATATGCGCTTACGGCAAAACTTTATTTATTCGTCATTATAAAAGCAAATAAGCAACAATGCTTAGCCTACACCACTGGTTTCCGAACTGTTCATTAACTTAACCCCCAAAATCGAACGGAAAAAGGATCATGTACCCCTATCAATATATGGACACGCCACAAGATGTCGCTATTTTTTAATCTGAAACATAAAAAACGAATCGCTTGAAGTCCACAAAAATTTTTGAAATAAGTAAAATTAATACCCTTCTGGCGAAAAAATCCAACTTTAATCACTGAAAATTTCATAGCAATTGGTCCAGTATTTGAAGAGAAAAGCTATTTTATCATGACGAAAGGGAAGATAAACAAGAACAACAACATAATATTGAAACAATCGTTATGTCCACTGACGTGTCCAATAACGTCCTGATTTAATCTCAGTGATAAGAGTGGTGGACCTACACTTCGTTTGCGATATCAAACAATCAAACATAATCTATGTGAATGCCCCAGTGAGAAGAGTGGTGAACCTACACTTCGTTTGCGATATCAAACAATCAAACTAAATCTAAGGTAATACTGTTGACTACGTAATTTCTTTTTGTGGCTTTTTTGTCCAAGGCGAAACCAAGCAAAGGTAAGCAACTTTGATGACAATCTGTCCTTTTTGTAGAGTAGTCTATCTATTTATTCCATAGTAGTGTAGTGTTCGAAAAACATGTTCAATCTGAAACTTCAGATCATTGTTATAATTTCAACATGGAAATTGGGTTGCGCTACACGAAGGCTACATCTCTTGGCCGGGTATTTCGATTCGAAATAGCAATAGCAAATTATTTGAATCGGATTAGTGGACGAAAAATTGGAATAGCCGGCATTTTTTTTTCTTCAAACGTCGATGTGAATCCCACATTATTTTTAAGTCATTTTTTTAAAATGCAATTCTAATTTCTTTTTCGAAATGAATTATTGATGAAACACGTTTCTTATTGTGTGCGACAACTGAGCGAACTGAGTGACGTATTTTATGTTTCTTCAATTTATATGTCTGGGGGGCATAGCGCAATCATTTAAATGTCTATTCGAGATACGATTCAAAAAAATATTCGATTCGATTCTGAAACAATCATGGAATTCGAACCTGAAGTCTAAAATTCTATGTAACGAAAGATGATTAATTAAAGCCACTGTTTTACGTGTTCAAATATATGGGAAAATTTTTAAAAAAAATTAGGGAAAATTCAGTATCACTAACAACAATGGACCTTTCCCCGACCTTTGACCCCCGGAAAATTTTTCCTATACTTTACCATTGCAAAATTTGCAGTGCTATTTTAGGAGTGCTTTTGCGAGTTGGCGCCTGTAAAATGGGGTATGTGTTTCAAACCATCATTATGATTCATTTCACACAACAAGTCGGTTTTTTCAAAGTACCGGTAAAGAATTTCAGGCTAGTCTATCACAGCTATTTCTACACTAATTTTTATTACTGCAATTAAATTAAAACTCCTAGGAAGACAGAGTGATCATTGAATTATCTGATTTTTATTTAAGTTTCCGAAACACAACTGAAAACTAACGAATAGAGTTCAAAAACGCGAAAACGAGGTAATGTTTACAACCACGCTTGAAAATCTGTCTGAGTGAGAAAAGTGTCTGAGCGGATGCAAAAAGGGGGCATTGTTACGTCACTTTTTTCATCTTGCTGATTGGCCAATGTCACGAAGTAAACAAGGAAGTCGATGCTCGGGGAAAGGTCCATACTGTCACTGTCAGTATACTCACAACTAAATCTTGACACGGTTATGGACGGTAATACCAAAAATTAAAAATAGAGTCATAGTACCTATGCTATGAATCTGTGAATAGTGTCATTTTACGACGTAAAATTGTAGTGACGCCCACCATGTCCAGAGTCTGTGAGAAATTGAGGCATCCTGATTTCACTATTCGCAATACCGATAATAAATATCAATCGTTAGATTCTTATTATATAAAAGAATATGTGATCATATATTATTTACGTACTTGAACAAAATAATCATTAAATAACCAGCTGTTATTATAATGTAGGTAAACGACGAAAAATCCGCCTATTTCACATTCATTGGATTTCTATTTTACGACTCTATACACCTCATACACAAATCTGATTTCCGACCGTTGGTGGACATTCTGACATTTGGCTTGGCTGGGCTGTTCCGTCGTCGACAGAATCTTCATTCATTCCACTTTCATATTGTATTAGCCTATAAACTATTCTAGATAAATGTAATTTGCGGTTCGGTAAAATATGATTAGCAAATTTTATTTAAATTTGGAAAAAGGGCCGTGACGTAACGTTACGGTATTAACGTCACCGGTACCGTACCGTACAGCAGATACCGTACCGTACGTAGTGCAGCATTATGGTAACCGGACGAGCAGACAAGAGGCCGTGGTTTGCCATATTATTATGCCTCTTTCCTGGGATAAATATGGAAATCTTATCCTTATAGGCTACATCTTTCTCTGTCGGTCTTACTACTTGTACTTAGAGCGCAGAAGGGAAGGAAAGAGCGCGACACAGCGCAGAAGAGATGGAAACATTTTTCTTTCATTATTTATTAGCGTCCATGAAATTTTGAACAATTTGATGGGAAACAGCATACAGTAGTAGGGAATGATCACGAGTTTTTATCAGTAATCTCAGAATCTTCAACATCTTTAAATAACCCAACATGACGTAATATGAGCACATCCAAAGTGACTTATACGGTAGTCACTTTGAGCACACCAATCAAAGAAAATTTGGAACTCCAGAAGTAAGTGCACCAAGAGGGCGCACAGCCCTAACACAGTATGTGTACCAGGTTATGGTGCGTCATGAAGTATGTGCACCAAGATGGCGCACAACCTGAACACAGTATGTGTACCAGGTTAGGGTGCGTCATGAAGTATGTGCACCAAGATGATGCACAACCTGAACACGGGTGCGTCATGTTTGGTTATTTGAAGATTACTGATATAAACTCGTGATCATTCCCTACCACTGTATACTGTTTCCCATCAAATTTTTTGAAATTTACGGACGCTAATAAATACTGAAATAATGAAAGGGAAAATGTTTCCATTTCTTCTGCGCTGTTTCGCGCTCTTTCCCTCTCTTCTGCGCTGTTTCGCGCTCTATTCAGTAAGTAGTAAGACCCTTCTCTGCCCGTGGTCATGCCCTCTATCAAACTGCTTTTTTCATGATTTGAAATCCAGGAATTGCTAAATACAGAAATATAGGTCTGCTCTCATAACTGTATATTTTTATTTCTTTCCTTTTTCATATAAAGATAACACAGAGACTCCTAGATACCAGAACATGGGTCCAAAATCTAAGACGCGGTCAACAAAACCTTATCAGGCTTCCGATAATATGAAGACTCCGAAACGATCCATCCTTGCATCGAAAGCTCGGCACACACCAGGAGGCAAAAACAGAGTCAAATTTTCTGTTGATAGTCCTGATAATTCTCGCTTACTAAGACACAGTCAGTGCATTGATGAAAATATTGCTCCACTTCCGAAACCTTTGCTCGGATATGATTGGATTGCTGGAGTCGTAGAAATGGATAGTCTGCCGAGATCTTCGGGCGGGGTTTCAGCTGTTGTTACTCAGGATTTTATCAATGAAATTGATGAGTTTCGAAAAACGAATCGGGATGAATGCAGTGGAAAAGTCGAAAATGCAAATGAGAAATATTTAACTCCGATTAAACCAAGAAAAAAATATCCAATCTCTCCAGATCCTGCTGATACGCAAGACTCTAGAATTCTGGATTACACAGTCAACTCTCGACTTTACCCTGTACCTGTTGATCCCAGCATCAGTGTTCACCCTGGTACAAAAACATCACCTCGTTTTATCCGAATTAGCGTTCCTAAATCTGTCTTAACAACTCCAAATAAATTTAAACGTTCCATTCCAAGATCCACCAATTCTGATTCCATGGCTTTACATGACCATTGCATGCAAGGCAGAGAATATTCTCTACCATCAAGAAACAGGGTGCCAAAGCCTAAGTTGTCTTCACATTTGGATCTTAAAGCTTCTCTTTTACCAGATCCGAGTAAACGAGTACGAAACGTTGGTGCACTTCACTCAACAATTGTGAATGTTCCACAATCACTCTCTGGATCATTTCATGACCCATCTTATCATTTTATGTAAAGTAAATTCATCATAATGAATAAAGTTTCTGAGTACAAAATATTTTTTTGGTGCTGCTTCGGTTTGCGATTTTAGTTAGTGTTAGGGACTGAATTCTATGTGAATGTCTTCATGAGATTATACACAATTGTGGTGCCATTTTTGTATACAATTGAGATCACAGTAATCAAGTGAGTTTGCGTACCAAAGTGGCATCGATTTTATATAACTAAGTTATGTGTTTTGTCTATTTTTTTGAATTGTTGCTGCTAATTCATAGAAACTGTATTTTGTAATTTGATCTTGTTGTCATTTATTTTTTTATCCATATGTGATATTATATATCTGTATCAATCTATTTTAATATGTATTTTTAGTCTTAAGGTTTTAGTTATATTTGCTTATTAAAATTAGGACAATGCGATAAATAATAAAAGACACAAATCAACATGAATTTCAAGAAGCAAGTAATGCGATATAGGCTTAAAGCCGATCAAAAAATTGGAAGGTGAGGCTCACCAAGGACCTATTTGTTCGCTGAATAACTTGATTTTTTCAGGTTTTTCTGCCCAATTGTGTTAAATATATAGACTTTGATATTATACCGTGGTATCTTACAACTTAAAATTTCTTTATAGAATTACAACTTGCCAAAATATGTAGGGTGATCATCATTAATTGCAGGCTTGTTTCTTCAATGGTATAATTATCAGCAAAAGGCTACATTCATATAATGATTCATTTAAATTTCCTATTTTTGACATATGACATCGTTTGGATGGTAATAACAGTTCATTTTTTATTAATGTTGCATATTTTTTAAATACCGTAATATCGTTTTTTTTCCAGAGCTAATAAAAGTGAAGTATTGACAGATGAACTTTTACTAATTGAAAAGAGACTCGAACACACAAGATTGGCATGTTCATCGGTGTATAAAAAGATATCACAATGCCTACAGTCCAGTGGTCCCGATTTAGATAAAAGACTGGTGAGAGTTTTAAATGTTTTAACAATCCCATGTAAAAAATATGTATGCCGATTCCAAAGTGACATTTCATTTTACTGTGTTATTTATTAACTTGTCCATATGTCAACACAACACACAATTTTTGTCTCTGGGCCGCATTTGCCCTGCAGGTTGCACACCCCTGGTATATATTACAGCAGTGGTTCCCAAGCGGTCGTTTCCAAGCGGCCAAAATTTAAATTTTTTTTATAAAATTACCCAACCCAAAAATATACTCAAACACAAACATCATTCAGTGCTATTATGACCGCAAAATTACTAAAGCAAAACACTAATTTTGACATAACATTTATTATCCAACTCTGTAACACCCAAGTTTTAGATTTAGACCAAATTGTTTAATTGTATTTTCTGTTTTACACAGTTCACAGAAGTTTTATTATCAGATGCCAAATTCCTCATTGAAAATTTTTTATAATTTTAATTATTAAAAATATTACCAAAAATTAATTATTGCGTACAAACATTTTGTTCCTTAATAATAAAGAATCTATTATTTGAATTCGAAGCAAATATTGTTTTCTAATTTTCACAGAAAAAGTTACCAGAAACCGCAGTTGCCAATGCTATGTTAGAAGCAAGTAATCAGCTTGCTGCTGAATCTGAGAGTGCTTTACAGTAAGTGTGATTTTGTGAAAGAGAATGAAATTATCGAGGCTATCTTTTATGAAAGTATATGATATTTCACGAAAATGCGTGTATTGGTCTTGTTCTGAGATATCATTCTTTCACTGGAGTGGTTTTTTGTTACATATTTTGTTTACTTATTTGCTACTATGGAAGTATTCATCTATTTGTATAAGACTTCTTTAGTCATTGTCTTGAGGTTACTATTTCTGATATGCATTGCATTGTATAATGCGATATGGCTTGTTTCTCATGGCATTATTAATAATAAAATGCAGAGGCGTATTTAAAGTTGAGTCAAAAATGGACAAAAACACTTGTTTATATGTGGACCAGACCTGATTGAACTGACAGATCTATCTTACCTTCAAATAGATCGAAAGATTTTCTGAAATGACGTACTTCGGCCTATTGTATTTCTAATATCTGCTACGCGAATTAGTAGAAACTGTGACTTCCTCCTTTTAGCTCATGACTGCTTATTGTTGTGATAGGAAACTTGGTTTCTATCACCACATCCTTTCTTTATAGGTGTAGCATTCATTATCATATTCCAATGGCCATAGCTGCCTGATAGATGAAAATTGTTATGTTTGACCATATATGGGGACTACATCCCTTCTACATAGTAAAAGGTTCATTACCAAATTTCAATGGCCACAGCTTCCCCGAAAGATGAAAATTGTTATGTTTGACCATATATAGGGACTACATCTTTACTATATAGTAATAGGTTCATTATCATATTTCAATGGCCACAGTATCCCCGAAAGATGAGAATCGTGTTATGTTTGACCATATATGGGGACTACATCCTTTCTATATAGTAATAGGTTCATTATCATATTTCAATCGCCATAGTTTCCCGATAGATGAGAATTGTTATATTCGACCATATGGGGACTTATTTGCAAAATTGGCATTTGACTAGAATCGATAATAAAAAAATAATTTTTATTGATTGACTAATCGTAAGTCTTTTTGGTTGCCAAAAAATTATTTAACGTGTGTTTGTTTAATCAGAATTTCTTACATAGAATAGAAGAAATACATCACTGGAACTTCAAAAAAATAACGTAATAGCATCAGGGTGATCATATAATGAAAATTTTATTCTGCTATATGTTACACTTTCCCACAAAATCCTGTTTTTAGGCAAATCCCATCTCTCCCATATCCCAAAGGGATGATGTGATTTCCTCAGATCAAAAGCCAACAGGAAAAGTTAGACGGTGTTATCTATCACTTAAGAATGGAAATTTCTCTAATACATTTAGTATATATTTATGAATCTTATTAATAATGCTTCAATTTTCAGGAAATCTTTGAAAGTTTGTGCTGAGGCTGAAACAGGGATTGCCAAAGAACGAGCGGTTTATGAAATGTTTGTCGAGGGCCATGTTATAGACCCACTTCATACCCTCGTAGAGGTAAATATCTGTGCTTGTGTGATGAAACTTATGATTATAGATCGGGTATGAGTGAAGATGTCTGTATTCTGATAATTTACCTTTCTATGATTTTTGCTTGTCCTTGATTTTGATTTTTGAATATCTAAATTGACTCGTTACCCTAAAAAATAAACGTTGTCCCAAAATCTCTATTTCCAATTCCGATGTATTCAATTTTCTATTGCTGTCTTTTTTTTATATAAATTAAATTCAGTCATTCAGAGCTTAGCTTTGCTGACTGATAAATATATTCTTGTGAATTAAAATTGATGAAATATTGATGGCAGTTAATTGCTTTTTAAATCTCAAGTTGGCACAATCAATACTAATTAATTACTTCTGTCTAATATTTATTATTTGCAATTCCCCAACGATTTGTCGTGCATAGTATGATATTATTAAAACTAAATGTATAAATGTAATATTAAAACTAAATGTATCTTGTATGTATGTTTTGTATTTATATTTCTAATTGGCATTCAATTAATATTGTTTGGAATATATTTGAAATGAAGTGGCTAAAACATTAGATGTAACTGTTAGAATCACTCTCGAATTCATATCCCATGCCACACCTCCAGGGTGTAATAAACTGGATAGGCAATTCCGAACCAAGAAGATTCTGATCCTCCCAAAGAATAGTAGCAACTTACATATCATTGGTTATCAGTGTTTGATATCAAGTTTATTCTAATGCCAGTAGTCAAAAAGTACCTGTTTTCATCCAAATATCATTAATTGAGGAGTTATGACACTCTGCTCATCATTTCGTATCACTTCGTATCACAGATTCACATTTTCCCTATTGCTTTACTTTCTCACTCGCATTCATCAGCATATTTTTTGCTTACTTACAAGTTCTGCTATAATTCTGTTTTATCACCAATTTAGACTGATATACCCAACATTCAAAAGCTTCGAGAGAGATTGAAGAGACTTGTACTGGATAGAGACAATGCACATTTAGCATGGCAGAAAGCATATAAAGCACAATATAACCCAGGAGTAAATATCCAAGTTATGTCTGCTAAGGCTGATACGATGAAAGATGAACTTGATGCTGCCATTTCAAGAATGGAACTATGCAAGGTGACAAATTTTGCTTTTTGTCTCTCTATATCAGTCGATCTTCGAGTAAAATTCTGTATTTACTATTATCGTATATCTTTGCATAATTATAAGCTGAGTTTAAAACTCAAAAAATGTGTCAAACTAAGGGGTTGGTTTATACTCACATAACTCTGATTTCACTCAAAATTTTGCTTAAATGCACATATCTCTGATCGCGCTCAAACGAAATGACATTATGCTAACATAATTCGACCAGCTACAACTCTATGCTAAGCTCTCACAATGAGAGCGTACGATTTGTAGAGTCGGCTTATATGCAAATTTTATAAATTCATCGTTTTAGGGCCATTTTAGGGGATCGACTTATATGCGAGGATGTACGTATTTACCAATGATTGGTGTACAATTGCATATTCATGATAGAAGCTTGGCAAGCTTCACTTCAAGTTTATATAAATCGATATTATTCAATTTGTAAAACCCTATCCTTATGCCATATGAGGTAACGGTTGTTAATGGTCTTTTGTTCTCTTATTTACATTCAATCATCTTTTCTATTGTTATTTTAACACTGAATGTGACGAATATCATGATGTGATTTCGAATGATTATCATTTCTTACAAAACAGTAGCCTACCTATTTGAACATATTATGATAGTGTCTGCTCTCCTTTTCGGATATGTAGTAATATTTCACATTCAAGCATATTCAAAACTGAATATTTCCTTATTCTTGATTATAAATTTATAAGTTTAATTGATAGATAGTAGCACAGGGTAGTGAAAGAAACATCGTTTCGATTGATTTATATTTTCAACTCTTATGTCAGCTCGATAATTTTTTAACTGAAAACCGTCAAGGTCCCATTAACAATGCATTTTCATTCCTTCACACTCATATAAACAATATAAGGCTAACTAACTGTAATTTTAAGAAATAATTTCTCCTTGTACTCAAATGGTTATTTGAATTATCTGAGTTTTTAAAATGCAACTTGGATACCCAATTAATTAACATGGTTAGAAGCTGCTGTTGCAAATCTTGAATGAAAAATGTGACTGTTTTCTGTAGTGGTCTGGAAATATTTTCATTGGAGTCATAGCCAGAGTCGTAATTTCAAATTCCCCTGGTCAGAGTAGGAATTTCAGACCTCTGATGATAATAATACGAGTCAAAATTTTTAACAGTCTGTTATTATAGAAGGTTCAAACTTTGACCTGGGGTCAGGGCTCGGGATCGGTAATTTAAAGTTGATTGCATATTTTCCCTGATTCCACAGCTCTGGTTTTCTGGTAGGTATATATATAAGATTTCGCTCTTGAATAAAATAAATATTCAAATTTGAAATAAAAAGAACGCTTCTTATCGATTTCCTATAACAGTAATACATCTTGGGAGGTAAAATAAATTCTGATTGAATCAATAATAAAGTAACTATGATTTATTGCTTCTGATATCTTTTGACATAAAAGTCAGCCATTCCTGGCTAAAAATTTTATTTGCATTTCTTATGCACGATGATAGAGCAATATGGCTTTACAAATAATACCATACAATAATCATGTTTTTGATCTTTTGTTTTTGGTATGTATATAAATAAAATTATTTATTCACAAGTTCAATGAGTAAATTTAAAATGATAAACTTACTCTTAATAATTAGTACGAAGTCCAGTGTTGAACCTTTTGATATGGACTTATTTTTCAATTTCTGATCAGGATCAACTTATCACAGAGCTATTCGAATTTCTTTCCAAAGAAGGAATTTTCGCTCAACATATGACTGACGTGAGTCACTTTATATTTATTGTTTTTGTCAAAACATCCAATTATTTTTATTATTACTTGACCATGCCTGATTATCTATAATTTAGAGATATGTTCCATTTCAATTTTATTTTGATTGATGATGTCATAGTTTATAGACTTCCCATATTGAATGAGTGTTTCATCAAAAATTCGCAAGTAGTATTTACGGTAATCAATATATTTATATATATTTACCAATGGAAATTGGTATTAAAATTTAAACAAGCGACTTTTGCAATTAGTCATAGATTCTGTTAAATAAAATATCTTTAAAACTGGAATATTATTATTCCAATACATTGTTTCGTTACTTTTTCACCTCTAAATGAATTATTATTTTTATCATCAATAAAACTCTGCTGAAGTGGTTCAAAACTTTTTGGAAAATCTTATTAAATTCTTTGTTTTGCAATTTATACCTTGAATACGTTTAAGAAATTTCATGCATTATCTAAAATCTCATCCTAATTATTCCTTTCTTTTTTTTCAGTATGTTTCCAAAGAGCTTGAATATCACAGGAAATGTGTAGCTCATCTTGAACGTTTGGAACCAGATTTAAAAGCTGCACAAGGTATAGTTTATGAAAACTCCTAATTTCAAAACTTCTATCACTCTATTTTTCTATTTCACAACTTTATATAGGGTATCTTAATTATCGAGCCAGTTTAGAATTATCCTCATCTGAATTATTTAGTATTTTAAGATTTTCAGCAGGAAACTGCATAAGGAGTTGAAAGGTTTTACACTATCTTCAGATTTGCATCATCACATCCAAAAATATTAAAATAACATTTGTGACCATGGTTTTAGGAACTTTAAACTGACTGATTATTCGCATTATTTCAAAATGCGAAAATTTGAAATATAAAATTAATTTACAATGCTTAGTTGTCCAATCACCCTATTTTTGGCGTGTATTCCGAACATTCTTTATTATACATATCATGGTTGTCGATTTGTGTACTTTGATGGCCGTTGAGTTTCTATGTATATTTGATTTTAATGTAGAGCATGATTTATGACACGTCTCTATAACACTGCTGGAATAGGGAAAAATATTTGCAAAAAACAGGCACAACTTTTATAGCCTACTGCTTGAGTGTTTGAAATAAGTACTTTTTCTACTATCCTTTGTAATGCAATTTCAAATTGGTGACCTTTGGTTTATAATAATATTAATAACACCTAATTTGGTTTTAGCTTTCTGGGGGTTAGCATTATTTTTTTATTACCTGGGCCAAATTAACAGGTGAAAGATTGAATATCCCTGGTGTGTGTTTCTACCATAGCTTCAAAATTTTCTGCCTGTGCTTAGTATATTTTTATACCACATATTTATATGTCTTTTGCTAGCACAACATGGCTAGTTAAGCTACTGTTATAGTTTGGAGGCATCTTAAACTTCTAGGTTTGGCCTTGCCTACTCGATATCTTGCCTTTTGGGTGATGTGGTGGGTATGGGATTTGAACCCAAGATTTTAACCTATGATACCATCATAGCTAAGTCAAGCTTTTTCAACCACCAGACTGCCCACTTCCAGCTTAATAAATTGTCATGATTTATCTTGTTCCGTAGTTGGCAATGATATAAATGGAAATGATTTATTCTGATTTCAGCAAATGCTTGCGTTCATTCTTCTTACGGAACCTCGCTGGTCGAGCATTTAAGAGTATCAGAACGTGAGATTGCAATGCCAATAGAAGCTTGTATATCTTGTCTTTTGGAGATTGGTGTATATGAGGAGGTATGTAGCGAGGATATCATATACAAATCTTAGGCATTTCAATTTCATTTGAAAATAGTGATATTTGATATAATGAATTCTGGATTTTAAGATTAGTTCACGAAAATTTTCATCTTTTTGTCTTCTTGAGTCTAAGATATCTACAGGTCTGAATCGTGTCAAAATTTATTCTCATTAGCGAAACTACAATTTCGGTGATATTTGTAAATTAATCTCGGGTTTATACCATGGGAATTGTGTGATCAAGTATTTCTCAAGCTTGATTGTGTAATATCCGTTCAGCTACCATTCTCTCAATGTACTGTAGTTAATGATTCATAAATAACGGATTTTATGACCACAATGGTATGTTGTCAGCAAGTATTTTACTGTGGTATTGTCATGCTTATTTGTATAAAACTAGATAACTTTTTTCTTCATAACATAGTGTCTGTATCAGAGCGTCATTTTTAAAAGAGAAACAAGGTCTAGAGCTGACGGGCAAACTACGGCCCACAGATGGGCCTGTTGGATAATTCAATCTGGACCACCTGATGCTGCCACAACCAAACTAAAACCAAATTTTGATTTTTCAGCTTAAAAAATAGCGAAGAAATTTATGTAGATTAAATGCGATTAAATTTATTTTGGGCACAAGGGTTATTGTTTTCCTTATTTGCTTTTGTAACACTGTAAATATTGTTCATAAAATGTAACTTTTTGCATTACACTTACATGGCCCGCCAGTCTAGTTGGCCAAAGTTTTCGGCCCTCGGTCCAAAAACCTTGCCCACCCCTTGTCTAGGGTGTACTGGTATTTATGCGTTATATCAAATTATTGTTAAAAAGATATAAAGAACTTTCTTTCACCACTGGTCTTTATGAGCTATATCGAATTATTGCTATCTGAATATAACGACATTATAATCCCTGTTTTAATAACAAGAAGACTTCTCATCTGAGTCAAATTTTACATACGAAGATTACTTTCTTACATTTCAATATTGATCAACGATTTTTGTAAAATGTCAATAATTCCTTGTGTTCAGGGGTTGTTTCGTATTGCTGGAGGTGCTGCTAAACTAAAGAAATTTCGTGCGTTGGCAGATGCAGGCGTCACTCACATGGCTGATTACGATGCACAGGATGATATCCACGCAGTTGCTGGAACTCTCAAGCAATATTTACGAGAATTACCAGATCCATTGCTTACTCAAGCTTTATATAATGACTGGTTGGCCGTAACAAGGTACAAATGCTTTTGAGGTCGTGTATAAATTGTGTGCTTGGAGTTCTCAAACTTACCGTACTAGCACTTTTTTCATAAGTTTTAAAACTTATGAATATTTGACTATTAGTTGTGGTTATACGAGTTTAACTACCTTACCTTCTACTAGTGCATCCATGATGATGATCCGCTAGTGCATTAATGTGATGATGTCATATTTCTTTCAGACTAATTTTTCAAAACATTGAGTCTTTTTTTGTGATACTTATAGATAGATGCCTTTGTAGCAATAGTCGCTGTGTCCGAAGTCTATTGTGAAAACAGCGAAAAAGCTAACGTAACTATCAGTTGCGTTAAGCAAGCCAACTCCCTTTCTTTAAAATATGCATTTGCGCTGGCGGATCCGTATGTATATAATGCAAGGATGCTTTTTGTAGGAATAAATATGACTATACTTTATAATTGAAGAGTTTTGCCTTTTTTACTAATCATGGAAATGTAACAATTCAAGTTGCTTCTGAATTATTATTCTTTACATTTGGTTGTAATTACTATTCTACAATGCTACACATCATATTTCTACCTATTTCCAGTTCATAACCAATGTTTTTCTATATTGTTATTTAGTTTGTGGCCCTTTCTTTGATTAATGTTTGTTATTCTGTTGCAGCATATCAGACAATGACACAAAACTTCGTGAAATCTGGACATTGATTGATAGAATGCCACCAGAGAATAAAGCTAATCTAAGGTATGTCAATCCCTCTCACGGGAGGGCATTTCAAGACGGGAGGGCATTTCAAGACGAAAATTTGTTAATCTTGTTCTGATAAGATTGAATCATAAATGGCAAAATGTTCCAAAATAAATAATCCAAATTACTGTGAAATTCAGGTCACCCGTGAATAATTCCTATTGACCTAATTTGCTGCAGTGTTATTCATGATATACAGCAAATCTATCTAAATTTCCTAGTATGGATTTTATGTGTGAAACTCGCCAAGTGAAAATATGTCTTATAACATACATACTTGTTATCCTCTTGTCATGCTACATCACCACTTTAAATCAGAGGTGTGCAACCTTTAATACAGTAGGGCCAAATACAAATAACTGGGTGAAACGTCAGAACCTTTTTTAACATAGGCTTCCTAGTAAGATTTCGCTTCGCGCAAGCTAGCTGTCATGTCAGGGCATTGTAACGCCATGCCCATGAGCATAGTTCAAAATTAGACTCGGATATAGGCTTGGAATTACTCGCACATACCAGATTAAACTGAATTGAAAACTTGTTTCGCGGGCCGCACATTTCTTCTTTGTGGGACGCATTTGGCCCGCAGGTTGCACACCCCTGCTTTAAATAATTAATCACTCCTATGTCGAACATTATTTATTATTTGTTGTCAAATAGTTTTTTTTAGAATATAAAATTATTGAATTTGTTAATTGATTTCAAGTGGTTTTCTGAGCATCATACATGCAAAGTTCACTTTCGCTCGGGCTGGTTGAAGGCGAGGTATTAAATAAATTTGTTGCTCAGTCATAATTCAAACAGACTCCACTAAATGGCTCATAAGTTTTTTGTTTCCTGTTTGAAAAAATTCCAAGACTTGCTTTTTGTTACAGATATCTCATCAAATTTTGTAGAGTTCTTTCTGATCGTCAAGAACATAATAAAATGAGTGCAGGCAATATTGCTCTCGTACTCTCTCCTAATTTATTATGGGCTCCTAATGACGACATTACGTAAGTACCTAGTTAAAGACATTAGTTTAGGAAAATTTGTGACAGGAATAGTAAACAATGCTTAGAAAAAGATTCAGCGCTCTCAATGTAAGTCTTATGGTTCTATGTCACAACCACAACTTGCCTCAAAGTTAACTGGACCAGTGATTTTTAAATGGTGGGGCGCGCACCACAAGGGAGGCGTAGACAATTTTTTGAGGGGACTTGAAGCTAATTAAAAATAAAAATATTTGTTAGATTTGATCTTGCCTGCCTTGTTTTGGGTATTTACATCCATCCACATATTCTCAACATGTTTTTTGAATAAAACATATTCTCGCCTTTCTATCCGTTATTTGTAGCTTATTATTAGCTAGAGGTGGGACGTGAGACTCGACAAATTCGAAAAAAGGGATGCGACTTGAAAAGTTTGAGAACCACTGTACTAGACTGGTACAAAGAGTGCAGGTTGTTGTGCAGTGTGGCCCAAAAATGACAACCAATAGATTTCTTATTATTATTATTTCTATAAAAATGAAGAAAATTCACCAAAAGTCAGTAAAAGTTTCAGTAATCTAGAAAGCTTTGCACGAAAGTTATGTTCAAATGACCTGCGCTTGTTCTGTTTATTTAATCACGTTGAATTTGATTGAGTTTTGTCGGTATTCTAAGCTTTTCTGGTATCCTTTTTGCAAATTTTTTTTCTTACTCGATCTGCTTGTGTCATCCAACACTTCATATTTCTAGGGCAAATATGATGGTTTCAAATTCTGTTGCTGGGATAATTGAATGCATGATAACTTATGTGGATTACTTCTTTCCTGGAGGTACGTTTATGAGCTGTTTTTTTTCTATTAATTTGTTAGTATAAAACATGTCTTTACTAAATGTACAGGAGCTCTGTTTGTACAAAGTACTGATATCGAAACAGTCAATTTGTGAACTATTTTGTACATTTTTAGTAAATTTCAAATGATATTGGTTCAAGATATTTCTGAGCTATTCCATGGCATGTTTAATTTTTTCTGATTTTATTTTTTGGAATGTGTCTACATTTTTACTTATTTGTTTTGTTGTTTTCTCAAAAATCTCCTCAAATCCCGATTCTTGTCTAAAAATTTTGTGTTATTGTTTCTCGAAAATCTACTCAACTCCTGACTCTCGTCTAAAAATTTGTTTTTTTGTTTCTTGAAAGTCTACTCAAATCCCGATTCTTGTCTAAAAATTTTGTTTTTTTGTTTCTCAAAAATCTACTCAAATCATGACTCTCGTCTAAAAAAAATTTTGTTTCTTGAAAATCTACTCAAATCCCAACTCTCATTTAAAAATTGTGAAATATTATAACATCTTATAAAAATTTAATTGAGTGGCTATTGTGAAACTTGAGTTGTTTTTCATTCCTCACAACTAATTGTTTATTTGCAATTACCCTTCAGAGCCAGAATTCAAAATACCTCCACTGCCTGCTCATCTAGCGGAGAAAAATTCAGGTCATGGTAGAACTCCCAGTTCGGGATCAGCAGGTGAACCATCTACTACTTCATCATCGTCATCTAACACTGGAACAAACAACCACAGTCACCCACAAGCAGCAAAATCACCTTCGCATTCTAGGAATTCATCTTCTGATGCCAATGTTGTCTTAAACCAGTGAGTATAACTTTAAATACTGGGTGGACCAAAAAAACAGGACCAATAAATTTCTCAATCACTTTTTCAAAAAATGGAAATTATTTCTTTAATACTTTAACTTCTGTTTGTGTATGATTGTACCCATAAGTTTCAGTAATCTCAAAACTGAAATTATGAAAAAATGTCCTAAATGGGGTCATGCCTAAAGCTAACAATAGAATTTATAGGTGGTGAAACTTATGTTTTCGCTTTTAGATTATTAAAATTGTTTATATTTGCAAGTCACATGTAGGGGAATTTTAGATGCAGTCTACTACCCCATATCAATCATATCATTGATATCTTGTTTTATCACAATTTTTTCTTTAAAACTTTATGATTCCGATTGTCATCATTGGTTACAAAATTTTTGTGCATTGTGGACAACATCCTATCAGACCTATAAAGTCAGTGGTTGCTACCAGACTTATTCATAAAAAGTGACTTATAAATGGTTAAACAAGGTGTTTCCAAAAGGGGCGGCGCGCTAGCGATTTACTAAGTGCGCCTGAAACTTGGTGTGTTGAACATAACTAATATATGATTGAATATCTTCCAGATTGTATTTATCATAAATTTTTTATTTTTTTACCTTAGTATGTCGTTTACTTACTGTTACACAATGTCTGCTGCAATTGTTACGTAACAATAGAGATAGACACTAGTTGCTGTAATTTGCGAGCTGCAGTTTCTTTATCTGCAGAAGTTTTGCGAACATGAGTTGTTTTTTCACTATTCCAATGAAAAATCAGGCAGAGAGTTAACGAAGAAAAGTTCACATTGCTTTTATTCTTTAGGCCTACATGTTTCTATTAGTGCGCTGTGAGGTTTTTCACTGATAATTTAGCGTCGCACGAACTAAAATTTTGGGTACCTACTATTTTTATTTCCATTGTTAGGCTGATTCCATAATAGTTTGCTATATTTTTTCATTCAGTCATCCGCATCAGGGAGAAAACACAAATACTCTACAAAAATCGAAAAAGAAGAAGGCCCCACCTGCTCCACCCGGCCCAAGGTATGGTTTCCCAACTCTTCGTACCTTTTATCATTTCCGTCATTTTCATGACTCGACTGTTTTCTCAGCTCCAGTTCCTGAATACTATTATTTTTGTTGGAATGAAATTGATCTTTGATTAGAGTTAGTAGCTGTTGCCGGCAATATATAAACTGCTCTATTCTGCATGTAAGATTCTCTTTATCTTTATCCCTCTCTGTTTTCTTGTGGTGTTGTGCTGGCATTTCTTTTTCCCGGACTTTTTTTATTTTGCATGATTCTTTTTATTTTCATGCTGCAGGACTTCGCCTACACCTGTCACAACAGGTCAAAGTGCTGCGTCACAAAAACCCCCGGTCGCATCGAAACGAATGTCAATGAAACAAAGACCTAATATGCCTCCCCCCGCTAGACCTGACGCATCTAATCAAGACGCCCCAGATCCTGCTCCCCATCCGAAACCCAGACCTAAACCCCCAGTAAGAAAAAGACCCGACTTGACGTCAGTACTAGAAAGTCACGCTAAATCAGATTCTGAAAAATTGCCCCCACCCGATGATCCTCCCCCACCTATTCCCGAAGAGGAAGTTGACGCTGCTCCGAAGTCTGCTGAAGGGGATGAGCCTGTTGGCCCGTTGAGTCCCGCCATGCCAGATTTACCACCCCCGCCACTTCCTTCTGAACTGGACAGCATGGGTGGTCCCAGTCTTATGTCAGAATTATCAAATGCTCTGGTTGTGACTGCTTCTGTAACAGAAGATAGTGATGAAGAGGAAGAAAGCATTGTGACTCAACTTTGATTATTATGATGTCATAATGGAAAGAGCTATGGATCAATGATTTCCCCATATATGGGTATGACTTGGCTGAAGTCATGAATCATTTCAATAAGAAAATTATATTTCTTGCTATCCTGTCATTTTATTCATACAGTATACAGATTCAATTCAGTTTGTAATATACACAGGATCTAGATCCTGAGGTTTGTCGAAAGGTTTAAGATCACTAACAATTCGGTCATTGAGCTATATATTAGTAAATAGTTTTTCAAAGCCAACAAGGCTACACTAGCCTTCTTATCCATCCTTTGAAATTAGAGCGACAAGTATTTCTTCAAAATATGATAGTTTCATATTCTTTGGGACTTGCGTTTAAGTATTATCATGTATGATTCAACATAATCCTATTATAATCATGTTATAAATTGTGGTTTTAAACAACAATTTTACTCATTTTCAATCAAAAAAACTCCATATTGAAGTTTTTTCTGCTCTTAAACACTTTCAGTTGAAATTACATAGGTATTCCTCTTGATAGTCATTTTATTTTTCGTTTCCATCATGAATATCAATATTAAATATACTTCTTGCACTGTTTGTTAGTATATATGTCATTCCATATTCATAATAATTTCTTTCATTGGATCTTCTCCCTTTATTAATTGTATTGTTTGTTATTGACACTGTACTTATATATTGTTCCGGTAATTTCCCAAATATTTATCATCAAACATGTGAGGTACGACGATATAGTTCCACTGTTTGGTCTATTAGTTTTGTTAATCGTATTGCACCGGTTTTGTCATCATAAGCATAGCTTTGCATCTCACAATAAAAATGTGTACCAATATGGAGGTAACTAATTTTGTTCGCCTATTTTACATAAGTTGTGTGAAGGGACTGAAGCCTATGGGCATGGGGTATATTCCCCTGGCTAAAACATGCAGTTCCTGAACTCGTAATAGAACTAAAATAAGGAAAATCAGAATAAAATTGTGGCCTAACTCTAACCTGGTAAACATACGGGAGTACCGTCAAGATATCCACCTCAAAAATAATACTCTTCAAAGCTTCATTGCTAAAAGCTTATAATGCCTAAATATTGAACACCTCCACTCTTGATTATAATTATCATGGCTGCTACAACTTGCTCTTTAAATAGCGTTTTGTAATTGTGAATTTACTTTGAAGATAGGATATATTTATATTGATAGTGAATGATCCTTATTTCCCATTAAAAATCAATGAACAAAAGCATTTGTATACTGGTAACTAACATGAATTTGTCAAATGTGGTTTATCTCGATATAACAGATGCTTAGTGGTCTCTGAAAACAATTATTATATTAAGCAAACATTTTTAGATTTTAATATAAACAATATTAAATTTTGATGAAATTGCGATCAACTAGACCTTGTGATAAACCGGGAATAAGTTATTGAACTGTTGTTATCAATATTCAGGGTAGTGCATTTTAATCATTTGTACATTTTCCTTATTGCTTGGTGACTGTATTTTTGATTTTGCATTTCAGCATACTTCGTCTGGTCCGCCAAACACTTGAATAGGATTGCATAGACGTGTATAATTTTTTGCTCTTCATTACCGATATTCGTCTTTTTCTTCCAATGTCTCTTAATGTTGCATTCATGTGTGAATAAATGGGAATGATTTATATTACAGCGTGGCCCAAGAAAAATATGACCCAAAAATGTCTTTACGAAAATGAAGAAAATTTAACTAACAGTACAACTTGTGTATGTTTGTACCCAAACGAATTACTAATGTAGGAAGATGTTTTGCACAAAAGTTCACTCTGGAATATGTTCCAAATGACCTGCGCTCTATTTTTTTGCGGTCTCTGTGTATATACCGGTAATGTTTAAATTAAATGAAGAAGATCGACAAGATTCATAAAATCGAATACCATGCATTTCATTCATCATGACTGTCATATACTTTCATCACAACTAATCTCTTTCTAATTTTTGCTTGCAAGTTTTTTTTGGTATTCCCGAAGTATGTGCACCAAGATGGCGCACATACTTCAGGAGCGCAATTTTTTTTTTATTATTATATTACTAAATGCATAACCGATATTTCATAGCTAACTATGTTCAAATTTGTTTCGTTTTTTTTTTGAGGTACTATGTATTAAGTTTTAAAATCTTTTATCATGCGTTTCAGGTTTTATTCAAATTTTGTAGCGCATGTTCTTAACATTGTTATTGTATCATATTGTCTGTGTGATTATTTAGAGCAGCGTTTCTCAAACTTTTATTTGCTCCGGAACACCCACGCTTTTTATCTCGCCCCGTGAAACACCAAGAAATTAGAAGGTAAAATTGATTGTTTGTTTCCAAAAAATTTTGCACATGGTAAAATTTAAATGTTTGCTGTAAACTTAACAATTTAAAAATCAGGCCATCGGTTAACGATATTAAACGGTTATCGGGGAGAGTTGGGAGACAAATTTACAACCCAGAGTCGCCGAAGTACGTCCAAGATTGCCATAGCGACCAATTTAGTCGTAATTTGATCCCTGTCGCAAGGAACACTCGGAAGAAGCTCGCAGAACGCAGTTTGGGAAACGCTGATTTAGAGCATTCTAATGTAAAATCAATTTCCAATTTTTTATCACATTTGCAACATCTGAAATTTCTTTTTTGTCACAAACCTGGGCCACAGATGAAGCTTTTTGCTATTTTTGATTTCTTCTCATGTCTTGGTTAGCAAATTATGAAATTTTCTTTCTTTGTTATATTCTTCTTGATGTGGGAATTTTTTTATTTCAATTCATGAGTGCAATGCTGCCCTTTGAAATAGTGTCTTAAGTTCGCACATTGATCAATATATAGTTCATCATTGATTTGTCTCAGTCTCCCCTATTGTCCAGTCTACGTCTATCGGCTGTTGATGAGAAAAACAATAAATCTAATGCATTACATAGGCAAATTCTGTTTCAATTTTAAATCTACTCAAGGAAAACACATTTTATAGAATGGCGGGGCTCTGATAAATTTATGATGGACTTAGTAGTTGTATTATACCAAATCATGGCTCAAAATAAAGAATAAAATAATTTTCATTTGTATTCTTTTTGTTTAGCATGAGTCTAGTCTTTGCAAGAAGGTTATATTTTTTGTTGGAATGCTTGTTTTATGCTACAAAATTACTTTTGAATCAAAGTCGCAAATCACGATTCCCGCCCGGGCAAACTTTTTTTTTCATAGTTACGATTAGTATAACAGTTGAATAATTTTGAAAACAGTTGGAAAGCGCCGTCTTCCACTGCGTTAAGTCCCACTGGAGACCCGCCTGCTATTCCGAAGCCACCCGTTGCAACAAGACGATCCAATTCTGTGAAGTATACATCCTCCAGCCTATCTCTACCGGGAGCTTCCGATGCATCAGCTTCGCTCAGTCGGCAAAAAACAAGTCCAAGAGCGAGGCCCAGGCCTATGCCAATCGCACGACGGCGGCTCCAATCTGTGGAAGATACTCCCATTCACATACCCTCCCCTGGAGTCCAGGAAATAACTAAAGAAGGCGGTGAAGCTAGCAGTCCGCCTATGCCAAATTTTCCACCACCGACGCTGCCACCAGGACTTTATAACGACACTGGATGAAACGAGATTCCTTGTGAATGTTAGGTTTGTGAGTAAAAACGATGTGCATAGTCCACGCCCAATTTTTCGTATTTTGTTTTTACGGTATTTTGTGTAGAATAATAAATTATTCTAAACGAGTCTTCTAAACGGTGTACATTAACACAATATTTTTTTGTAATATTCCGTCCTACAAAAATGGGGTCGATAGCACAAGTCAGAAGAAACGTAGCAGGAATAATTTTGTGCTAGTCTGCAGAAGGATACAGTCACCTTTATTCTTGCTACTGCATCTTTACATTATATGAATACGGATTCAACAACGCGAAAGCGCAGAAGAAGGATAAGTAGTCGGCAGCGCAATCGATAGCACAAAATATTTATATTTCCCCATTTCAGTAATTTTGGGCGGTTCGTACCTCTGTTTTCAGTAAGCCATGTTCTCGTTTTTTGTTATCCATTTGTTTTTTAGAATAGCCTATTATGTTTGTCTCACTATTTTCCACAACTATAATATTTTATAAGCTGGCATTCGCGGACTGATTAATGGGGATGGTTAGACTCGATTGGAAAATCCGAATCTATCTTGATCTCTATCTCGTTATAATATGTGTGCCCGATTGCAGTTATATATATATATTTGCTAATGGTTGTCAAAACTTACAAACACATTATTTATCCTAGAAAATCATACACAAGTGATCAAGTAAAATTTTAATGTTTCTATTTTCTGATGACATGATTTTTATCGTATAGTCGCCAATTTGTCTTCCCACATCTTACTTATTTCTAAGCAGTTGATAATAAAGTATTAAATATTTGACTAGCATTCAGATAGTTCTGGATTTATGGGTGTTCAGAAACGATCGTTCTTGTGTTATATTCCATCCCCAGTCGTTGCTGTTCGAATGGGCATGTGTGTTTTAGATATTGAATAGACGTCAGTAATAAAGTACATATAACGATTAGTGTTGAAGGTAAATACGCCGATTGAATAATATAATCGAATTGAATATTGAAGTTTTCAATTTGATATAAAGCTTACTAGGCTAGAAGATAGGAAAATGATTTTTTACTGTAGACGTTTTTCATCTTTATACAAAACTATGCAACTTGAATCTGTGCCACAAATCCAGCCAAACTATCTTGTATGAACCACAGCAGAATAAAAGCGTCATGCTAACTTAGAGCAATTATTGAATGAAAACAAAATCTACATGAAATTTTTTCCAGGACCCACTGAAGGTCGCCAAAGTATAAGCCGTCCACAATGCCGTAAATCCAATACATATTCCGAAGTTATGACAGAACAGCATTAAAATCAGGATCCTTCCTATGTGGATTTTTGGCAACTGTCAATTTCGCCTTCAAAAGACAGATTTTCTAAAGTATTTCCGATACGGAGGAACAATTGTTTGATAAGTAAAAATAGCAATATCATACTGAGTCAGTGAATCCTTTGATTCAGAAAACTTGCCAGGAATATGTATGGAGAAATATAAGTGATATCACGCGGCGAATAATTTATTTTTTCTCGTTCTATTTCCAATATGTATGTATATACAGTTCAGATTAGGGTTAGTTCGGATACCTATAATTTTCACTATCCGGATAACGGATATATCCGGGTATTCCGTATTTTAAATATACGGTTAACCGGATAGTTACTGCTGATTTTAGAGAACCGATTTCGCAGGATTTACGCGGTGAATTGAACGAATACCACCACACAGTTCTGTTGTAAATACTCACATATGTATTATTTTTCTTGAATATGAATTATTGTGCATTTTAATATTGCATGTGTCAACAAATAATAATTTAAGCTCAGTAGTCGTACCGATGTACAGCGGAATAATAAAATGAAACATTTTTTGAAAATATTGTGTCCTAATTTTTTTCCCCCAACTGCTAAGTTATTTTCCCTATTCAAATAATATGTAAAGATTTATATTATTTCTACTTTATTCTAAAAGCCTCTTTTCTTCAAATTTTGACTCGTACTAAATTTTAGTGTCGCAGACTCACAATGATCATTTCTGATCATCCGCACCTTCCTATCAATTGCAATGAAATTTAATATTGTCATGTATAGTATTTTGTTTTCTATATTATTTGGTGATTTCTTGCACGACCAAATAAACTTTGTTAATATATACCACAAGAGCATACATATAAATGAAATAATGAACACAAAAAATCGTGCATTTCGAACATTTTATTTCGGTGAGAGAAGTATCCAAAAAATAGAATATAGGGGGAACAAATTCCGTGAAGTGTATAGGAAAATATAAGTCATTTGAACAAAAATTTTAATAACAAAGCAAATTGATGATTATGAAAAAACCGAAGTGGTCAGAAATTTCTTCTAATTTGAAAACTTCACTTATTTAACATGTCACTGTAAATATTCTCACGTTTGTACTAATTAGGCCACAACTTTAAATCTATTTCCATTCGAATACCTTTTAAACTAAATTAACAGAGCCAAAACAATGCTGCGCCAGTTTTTGAACAACTTTACTTACCACCCTAAATGAGTATACGAAAAACATGACACGATACAGAGTCTGTCACATTAAACTTTTCTGAAATATTATAGACCATTTTGCAAACAAATTTGTTTGTGAAAGTTCCATGAAAACCATAAATGTAATAACAGCCTTTCCTCCTCATTTTGAAATTTTCGAAAACGTCACTAATAAAGGCGGTCGAATTTTACAGGCTAATTGTGTTATCATCGCCGATCGTTTTCTTCCGCATCGCGTTATTATTTGGGGAATTAACATCGGCATTATGCCAGTTTTAATTTGAAAAGAAGTTACATCCCGTGAAAAGTTACCCTTGTTGTAAATTCAGTAAATACGATTATTACGAAATTTTGGCGATTCAACAGCGCCTAAAATAGAGTCTTGTTTTATCTATCACTGGCTCATAAATCAAGAGTCGTGGTATTTTCGTTAGCATTCAATTCCTTATTGTCAGTCAAGAATGTGTGTTTCAGATCTACTCTCTTAACGATAGATAGATACGACGATAGATAACATACTGCGGCCATTTCAGTTCCGGGCGAAATAAAACAATTATCGGCGTTATATACCGACGAAACTGAACCCGACTTTTCTCCCGAAAATGTTGATATATAACTATAAGCTAATTAATATCTGCATTTATTGTACTAAATAAATTATACTCATTGGAATTGCAATAATAGCTCAAATTTGATGAATTTTCAAGATAGCAAAAATAGGAAATTGGATTTGTTCGTGCAGCTTACCATTTATTTTCATATCTAGAGTAGAAATGCTTTTATTTTAAGGTAAGTCGGGCTCTTCTATACCGCAAATACGCAATAATCACATTTTTCTGCGTGTTTTGTGATGTAATACTATAGTCAAGTTCACTCCAGCATTACACGGATGACTAAAATATGCAGAGTGGTGTGGATATAAGTGAATATTATATGCTCTGAGAGATGTCATTGGCCACTCAACAAAAAATATAAAAATCACTAATGCGCATATGCATTATTTATACTGCTCTATTATCCGGTTAACCGTTACAATAATATCCGGTTATCAGATAGCAAAATACATCTTGGTTAATCGGTTATCCGGTTAACCGCAATCCGGATAATCCAACCCTAATTATCACTCACCATTACCGAAGTGCTGTCCGCAAACAGTGAAACACAATCGAGATGACTTCTGGACTTGACACCAAGCAGTCCTGCCAATAGATGATATCTACATTGCGCGACGTTCCGGATTTTTTCAAAACAGTGGAATATAACTGAAGATCCATTTCGTTGTCTATACTATACGTACAGCCAACGGAACAATACGAAATAACCATTTTCAACAGCCAAACAAAACTGAAACGTATAATCCGACTTGCAACTGACAGGAGCCAAATGGACGTTTTTGTTTTTTTGCCGTCCAGTAAACAAAGTCACGTGACCCGTGCAAGTCCTCTATACCTAGATTGCGCAACGATGTAAATTGGCGCCATTTTCGATCAACGTCGCCTGCGATCTTACAGCGGTTCTGCGTGATCCTCGCCCTCGGCTAGGCTGTTGCCTTCTGCTAATAAATGAAGGGTCGCTCGGCTCGGGAATGGCAAAACAGTGCAACTATTGAAGCTATCAACATACGGTATGCCGGCAGAAGAAACAAATGGGAAAATAATTGTAGGCGACGTCGAGACTGGAAATATGGATTCCCTGAGCCAGGTTAGTCAAACGAATGGCCTAATATCAAGCTGATACCAGCGAAGACAAGCTAATGGTCTACAAATACCTCCAAGATGTACGGTACCGGGTCTAGTATAGTTTAGTACCACAAGTACTTCCGGTGGGCGTAGCATAACGAATTTTGCATATGCTATTCCCAACCCCCACCTGACTATGCCATCCAAAAATTACGTCACTACGACGTCACCATCACGTCATAGGGATTGCCAAAGTATAATTACGATCGCCCGAAATGTCATCTGCGCCGCCGATAACGAACTTGTTAAAGCGGGCGATCTCTCTCCTATCGTGATCGTTGTGACAAGAAAACGGGAGAAATTGCTTGCTCGATTTCGGGTGATCGTCTGCGCGTTTTGGACGACCATCCGCATACTTCGGTGGGCCTTATTACGCCACTGTGACGTCGAAATGACGTAATTTTTCGGTGACGTAGTCAGGTGGGGGTTAGGATTGACATATGCAAAAATTGTTGAGCCAGGTCAACTAGATGTACATGTGATACTACACTATACCAGACCCGATGTACCGATACTAGCACTATAGGTAGGCCTAGACTTACCATAATTTCTTGGGCATAATCCGGGACAAACTCAAAACTATTAATGAAATAACTGGATGAAAGGCCGGCGGCCTGAGCTTTGCAAATTTTTATTCCATATTTATATCTATAATCTTTAATATTGCATTACTCTACAGAATCTCAAGTTCTAGATTACTTTCAGCATAATATGACTCAAACAAAACCAAATGAAAGTTATTATGCCTTCTCCAACTCCAAGCATAATAAGGCTTCTAATGCAGCAATTGCTGTAGTTTCATTGGAGTCAATAGAATAATGACGAAATGAACGTCACTCATTATTCCCTAGCCAAAGGATTTCTCAAGCTATGCGCGATATTTTACTCAACCTAATAAGCTAAAAAATTAAGATATAAGCCTCGGGTTAAAGTTATGCCTTTTGGCACGGAATTATTCATAATTTTGCATAAGGTCGGAGTTAATTTTGAAAATTTCACTAAAGTAAAATTCCGGGACATTTTGCTAACCGGGACGGGACACCGGGACAGACGTTTAAACCGGGATGTATGGTTGGTCTAATTATAGGCCCTAGTCTAATCTTACTCAAGGACATGAAGACATAAATTGCCCAATTTCTTGTGAGAATTGAATTTGAGCGGAACTTTTACACAAGCTGAATCTTCTAAAACATCCTCGCGAGACTTTTTGTCAGTTAGGTTATTGGTTTTAATAATAGGCAGAAATTACCTTCTTCTGCTTATATTTAAGCGAAGAGATTACATCATTTTAAAACTATTGTGTTGTGCAATCACAAATAGCCTACAAATTTTATCAAATTTAGTTCACTAGATGAAAACAGGATTTATGTCAAAAGTTTCAAATGCCAAATTTGGCGTAATTTTTAATTTATTAACTGTGAAACAGAAAGAGAACCATATTCGTTGCAATATTTTCATTTTGAAATTGTTTTTAAAATCAATGGAATAATTGTTATCCACAACCTGGCTATTTACCAGACATTTTATGTCCGCAGATTGCCCACACATTTTATATGCATTTTATATCCGTGGTATTTTAATAAAGTATGCTAGTGGGCCAAATGATTTTATTTTTTTCTATGTCAACTCAGCCATGGGTTACGTTAAACAAAATTAAATTAATATGGTAAGGCATTTTGAATGCTGGTATTGTTCGCGGATTTGAATATTTTGCGCAACAGAAAATCATCCTAGTAAAATTCGATACTTTTAACTATCATTATCAAAATTATTTGCCACGAAGCAAGAAAAGGTATAAATTATATTTATTTAGTGAAGAATAAATTTGACAGATTGCCATGTTTTGCTATACAACTTTGGAATTTGTATCTTGGAAATTGGTGTCCTAAAAGTAATAATAATATTTAATATTTGATCTAAACTAATCGCAAATAATATTGTAACATTTACCGCCTGGCTTTTGGTTTACATCATTTTTTGGGAAAACTCACAGGTCGCAAAACATAATATAATGTAAAATAAAGCAAGGCATTTCTATAAAATATTAATAAAGATTGCTGCAATCACGTTATCAGAATATCCCCACTAAGTCGCTGCTGTTCTGAATATGCCACTTGAGATTACCATGTTTGCTGATTTCACAGTTTTTTTTTTTCGCAAAGGTATGCGAGTAATATTAAACCAGTGAGATTTCCACGTGGGAGAAAACGCTCATATTTGAATATTAAATTAAAAACCTGAATTAAAAAAATTGATGCGTGGTGATGAAGAGGCAGAAACCGCAACCTATTGTCAGATCCTGCTAAATTCTAATCCTCCGGATTCGGTATTCTGAATTGCCCATCCCTAACTATGATGGACATATTATTAAGCTAACCAATGTTATTAAGTATATTCAATCAATCGTATAAGCCGACCTTCTAAAAACGTTTTTATTAAAATAGTAAATTTATAAAAATTTGTGTATAAGCCGACTCTCCAAATCGTAACATGCTCTAAGCAACTATTACAGTCGATGATGTTCAATTCAAATTTAATATTCAAATATTGCTATTCGCTATCTTCTAGTATCGTTTTCAGTGTTTATATTAATAGGGCATATTGCACACACATTTTGATTGAGAACATTTTTCGATTTTTATGTTTAATCGTATTCGTATTCGAAGACAGCCCCTTACGGCACGACTAAATTACTGTCGACACGAGAGGATTTAAATGAGCGCCGACTTGAAGTACTTACAACACATCGAGGATGTTTTTGATTGAAAATATTTTACAATTATTTTTGTATTTTTAAAATAGACAAGATATCATGGGTGACCACGACAATAAATTTAGAAGCAAATTGTGTCGTAATTCATTGTTTTCATCAATAGTGACCGAGCATACCGGGAAATATTTGCATTTTCAGCCTATGAAATAGCTCTTAAATATTATTTAGTATCTATGGCCGATGTTATTTGTTAGCCTAGCCATTGATGATAATATCGTTCAGTTTAGGTTTGCGGTATTAGTTTAGGAAAAGTAACTCGGCTTATATGCAATTATATACGGTAATTAAAAATGAATATATTTGTTAGATTTCGATATTTACGTTCTATCCACATATTTTCAATGTGTTATCTTGTTATTTTTGAGTTTGACACAAGACTTGACGAATTTTATAAATGAGGTGCGATTTTAAAGGTTTGAGAACCAATGTTTTAGAGTCTTATTAATGCAAGACACGATAATGCAATACCTAGGTGCTGGTATCGGTCATATATGACAAGTGGGCAGTAGTTATCGCTTCATTTCAGAGCACTAGCTGAAAAAATCTTCACTATTACTCAAGATCTCATTACCCTTCTACATTTTATGCTCACAGTTGATCTATTTTTTAGTACAAAGAGAGTGGGCCATTCTAACAGAAGATTAGCAGCCCAGATAGACAGAAGACCATGATCGGATGATAATAACCTCAACTCAACATTTTATGAACATCTGACTTGTTCATTACAAAATACCTTGTGTGATGATATGGCGATGGGAAGGTAATTTATATTTAGTATTTGATGACGGATTCTAGAGAGTGACATGATTTTACTGATATTGGAGTAAAGAGTCAAAATTTCAAACTTTTGGTGAAGACATGAATTTGTAATTTCTGAAAGAAACTGAAAAAGCATTGAATCCACAGTCATTATTTGATAGACAATTCAACAAATTTGTAATTGAGAGCCAAAGTAAGTTCTAATTTAATTCAAACGCGGATGGGTTCGAACCAGAGGTCTACAACCTATGGTGCCGGCATAATTAATAGAGCAATGGTTCTCCACATTAGCTCCGTGGCACTCAAAGATTTTGCCAATACAGTCCGCAAGCGTCCGCAAGTTTAATTTCAAATCCGAGAGTCTAAATTAATATATGTATCTTGCTTATAAATTATCAAATATACATTAGGTTTGCTACTACACCTCGAAGACCATTTTGTTTTGCCAGTTTTATAATTGCCTATTTACTGTTTATATCAGCGGTTTCCAAACTTTTTGTTCGTGCGGCACCAAATTTTTCAGGAAAAAACTCATGTTTTTTAGCTTACCGCACCCTTTCACAATATATGCTGATTTTAAATTAGTATGCCATACAAAAGAGAGGATGTTAAGCTTTATTGTTTTCTGCAAAATAGTTATCCTCAAATCAATTCAAATACTATCATTTATTGAATTACCCTGTTATCCCCAAAATAGAAATTGCACTATCAGTACTATTTGATGAGTACAGTATTTCCGGATATTAGGGCAATTTACAAGACCTACCGGTACCTAATTTATCAAATTGATTTACTGAAAACTGAAAATAACGGGAGTCAAAATTGACCAGAGTGGTAGCTAAAAATACGCTCATGAAAATGCATAACTCTGTACTTTCTTGTTACTCATTTCATAGAAAGTTTGCCTGACTTGATAGTAGAAGATGAACGAGAGGGCCTTTACAGTTGCGCAATTTCCACGCAACACTTGAAATTGAAAAAAAAAATGAGGAACATACTCAATTTTTGACGCTGCCATGTCTACAAAATTTTTTTGCCGCGGCTGCTAAGTTTCTTGTCGAATAATACTCCAACGCACAAGTGGTAAAATGAGACACCTATCGCAATGCTTCCCAATCGGGGAAGAATTCTGCCCAAGGGAGGAAATTAGCTTTTTTATATATATAGTAAGCACTTCGAATTGTGTAGCACAAATATTCAGTTTATTATGATAAATCACCTAAACCAGTGATTCTCAAACTAGGGTTTGAGAGCCGCATCGGGCTCTCAACAACCTTTCCTGCGGCTCTTGTTAATGCTTTGAAAATTATTTACTTTCAAAAAAAAAATTTCATTGAAAACTAATCATTGACTTGAAATTTAAATGCGGGAGTCTATTAGTTAGTTGAATGGATTCCCCCGCGTTCATTTGCTTAGCGTTGACTAATCTACAAGATGCAATAGTGACGCGACAGTAAGCGTTTTCGTGGCCACTCAGACACTTTTCACTTGGAAAGATTTTAGACATCGCTGTAATCATTGGCTTGGTTTCGTGGATTTCCAGTTTTTGTCGCATTTCCGAATATTATATATAACTCAAATAACTCAATAATTATTTTAATTTTGTTCCAGTAATCGAAAATAGTCCGGACATATCTGGCGATCATCTCAAGCAGCTACTGCACCTTGCATCCTCCATGATTACGACCCGCTTTGACAAACTTATTAGAAATCAAAGCCAAATTAAATGGCTGTTACTCTAGGGTGGGCAAAATCGAATCTTTTTTCGAATCGAATGATTTGAATATTTTTAACGAATAAGGAATAGTGGAATAATAATTTTTTTTTATACATAACAGTGATCCAGAACGTCGGAGGTCAATACTCAGGTCACGTGGTACCAGATATTCGAATAGTAAAATGGCATTCGAATATTTCATTATTCGTATATTTTGCCCAGCCATAGTTGTTACGATGACTTGGTATTTTAAATAAGCGCTTAAGGTTTGTTGCTATTTTACCTTGCGTTGTTTATGTGCGGCTCTTCACAACTTTGAGGTTTGAAATGCGGCTCTGGGACTAAAAAAGTTTGAGAACCACTGACCTAAACTGTACAAAAATGGGACTGGAAAGCGGCTCATTATAGATTCAATAAATAATATAGAATTCGTAGAGAGAGAGGGCGGGTTCCAAAATAGGTAAATGGGGAAGTCAATGAAAGGGTACTGAACCACAAACTCATAGTCAAAATTAAAATGCATGCTGTAGTGTCAACAGATAATATATCACATTGGTAAGAGTGTTCTGAAGTGGGAGACCTTAGTTTGGAATTAGTCAACCCAAAGCCTCAAATATTGGTTTCCATTGTTTCTCGTTTATAATTTTTCCGGTTATATACAAATTTATTTTTTTCATCGAGATTTTATAGAAAAAAGTTGCACATTAAATTATGTTATCCCGCGACCCCCTCAAAAAATGCGACACCCAGGTTGGGAACCACTGACAATTATACACCAGTTAAATGTCCAATATCGTCAGATATGCAACTCTTATTAACCTTAATCTTAATGTTGATATTGTTATTATTTTATTACTGCCTGTAGTTCTTAATGTGTACGGATGAATAATAATGCTTTAGGAAACATTGATTTATCGTGACAAATGTTATTATAAACGGGAATCACTTTCGTACAATATAAGATTCCGTTTTGGATTTTTAAAACCTATTTAAAACTTCATTTTTTCGTAATTTTAGTGAGAACGTCTTCAGTCAGACATGATTGTCTATCCAGTAATTGCAATATTTCTGTTTGCAATACATTACAGTACAGCATTTATTGAATTACAGGTAACTAAAATAACTTTTCTTTGTTTGATTATTTATGTATTACTCTCTGTTTGATATCTGTCTATCTGATACTTCTGTGACCAAACTATTCTTCTATCCAAACATTTATGAAGCTGGAAAGTTGTTTAGGATACATTGCATCTCTTGCTTCAAAAAAGATTCTGTATGAAAAGCCACTTAAACATAGAATTATGTTTGAATTGGTGTGAATTTAATATTGATGATATAGTTTAGTCTCCAAATTTTTTACACTGCAGATAATATTTGTCTTGGACCCAAAATTTCTGGACTCTAGTATTCAATAGGGCTGTGTAGTTGACTCGTATTCTCAAAATTTTTAAACAGAGTCCGGTTTTGAATTCTCTAGAGTTGGGAGTTGGAATTTAAAATTTCTGACACGTGTATAATGCACTTAGTTGATTATTTTAAGCACTACTAATTAAAGGAGACTTGCATACGCCGAAGTTGATTTTCTCCTAAAATGGAGTGTTTGACTTTCAATAAGAATGTAAATGAAGTTTTATCTCATAAGGGGCTTGAGTGATAAAAGAAAATACGTTCCAATCTCATTGGATTACAATCTACAGTTTTCGTGCAGAAATGCAGCATTCGCTACTGATAGTTTCCTTCAGTCGAAGAATGAATATCAGTCCGATATATCACTATGCCGCATTTTTTCAACGCTACCACAATTGGCAAGTCTTTATTATCAGCAACAAATCATGTATTTTAAATATTTCATTTTGTCTAGTTCTATTTACATATCTCAATTATACCGAATCTATACAGAAATGAGCATTATTATCAGCACTGGCCAACTTCAATCAAGTATCCTAAACATGATTGAAAGTATGACTGTGGTAAATTATGTTGGTGGTGATATTAAGGTGATAACAAACACAATAATATGGTTTTGACCATAATAGCATGGCGAACTGTCTGTAAATTGACGCCTTATTGCCTTATTTCATTAATGCCTTACCAAAACAATTTATATTCGATACATATTGCAGACTCTGGTGCCAGTTACTGATAGTCATCAGCCTTAAACTTCTGAGTTCACATAACATCACATTACTCATGTATACTGTGCTCACGTTTCGACTATTTTTACAAAATATGTTGTCGGAAATGTACAAGATTCAATGTTGATGCCATATTTTCTAGTCATCATATTCATAGTAAAGGTTAGTATAGTATCTTCAGACTCTTTGAAATCAATTCATATACCTGAATAATCTACTATTTCCAATACATTCTAAATTATTATTTTCGAATATAAAATATCCAATATATTCTGAAATAAAATTAAGTAATATAATAATTAAGTAATTTGCATAAAATAAAAGCCCAAAGTCTGTAAAACGTATTTCAACGAAAAACACCATAAAATATTTTGTGGATACGCGTATGCATTGCCGTACTCGGTCATATATTTTTGGACTAATGTGTACCGTCCACATCCACTTGCAGTCAATATACAGGAGTACTTGTAGTCTTAGATGGTATAAAAATTTGGGTTGTGTGAAAAAAGGTCCAGGAACCATTGCTATATCTGACAAGTGAGCTGTAGTTCGCTTCATATCAGAGCACTAGTGGAAAAAAGCTTCAATCAGCAATGTTTCTATAGACCCGCTCCACCAAAAAGGTGAAAAACCACTGCTCTAAACTTAAATTTTATAGATGTTTTTTCAACTACTCTACTCACTCAACTACTTAATTGAAATTTTACTTTTTTTCATGAGGTTTATCATTTTTGCGCTCTTGCTTTCAACCTAATGACAATTTGTTTTTGTCTGTTGTTTGTCTCTGTGATCCGAATCGTATTTTTGAAGAGAGTTTGATCAGTAAATCGTATAATTCAGTTCAAATTTGTAATGACTTGATTTATATTTTTTTAGATGGGGCAAACTGGTCTGATTGTTTTATTATGGCATCAGATTATATGAATGCGAAAGGCGGATGAAGGATGTCATATTTCAAAAGTTCTAACTATGAAGAAAACCTTGGATCAACCTACTTTATCTGTAGATCTACTGTTCTGTTCCAGGAAAGTTTGAATTTTGTGCAGCTGCTGAAAGATAATGAAAGTCATTGATGGAGTTCTATATTGGGTGTTTTATCGTCTGCACCTGTAGGAAAATCATTCTAATTGTGCTTGAAATATACAGACAACTCCATGAGGAACTCAGGAAATCTGCTGTTTGGCAGAAACGAAATTTCAATGTAACTGTCAAATCTTTGTTTTTTAATGTGGGGGATTTTGTATGGTATTTTTTATCCATGTAAGAATAGGTTGGTCAACTGGTTGGGTGAGACCCTTTAAAGTGTTATATTTTTTTCACATTTTGTTTATTATATCAAGAATGTTAATAATACTGGTAAACAGGGTTGTCCAAAACGATTCAAGTACCTTTCTGAATAATAGCCGCATTCAGCTGTCAGTGAGTTTTGCCTCCTAAGTGAAATCTTCGAACAGTTTTCTGCGCTTTGTATTGTACTGACGATGAACTTTGATTGTTTGTTATCTTCGGTGTGAACGTGCGCCTCATATTGTTGCACGATCGAGTGATTGACATAGCCGCTATTCCCCTGCAAGGCTTCTAATTTACACATTCATTTCGATGACGTCGAAAAATTTAAACTTACGGTATGTAATGCCACAAGTGTTACGATACCCAATAAATTGTCGCAAGTCGGAATTATTGGGAAATATAATTCATACTTTTTCTCTCTTTTCTGCAAATAATTTTGATAATGATAGATAATAGTATAGACTTTTCACTAGGATGATTTTCTGTTGCGCAAAATGTTTAGATACCAGCATCTAAAATGCCTCGCTGTATTATTTTGATTTTGTTCAACTTATCTCATGGTTGCGTAAAATAACGAAAAATGAATGCCACGGCAATCACCATGAAAAGTTTTAAACTGCCTGATTATAATTAATTTTTAATTTGTATTTTCGTACCTACTACAATGTGAAAAACAAAACTACTCTAAAATATCACGGCGATGTGCGGACATAAAATGTCTGGTGAATAGCCAGGTTGTAGATAACAGTTATTCCATTGTTTATTGTATGCAAACTTCTCTATACACTAAAATATGCTTTCTTTTATTTGAATTTATTTTCGAATGTATCCGATATTTCATATTCGAAAATAATAATTCCAAATGTATTGAAAATGTGAACTATTCGCCATTCGGTATTGGCCATCTCTGGAGTGGAAAATATAGGATTACTTATGTTGATCATCTTAGATGGTATTAATTTGCTTGATTTTGGCTTTGAGAATGACAATATTGTTGATAGTAATGACATTATGGATGTAATGATATTCATATTTTAACCCTGGGGTTCGTACTAAGAGGACCAGAATAACCTGTTAAATATGACCACGGAATCATTCGTTGCTATGGCAGGTGTAGCGTAGTCCTGCCACTTGATTTATTTCCATTGTGATTTCATATTGTTTTATTTATAAGCTTATCGTGTAACTGTTTTTTGATTTTATATATGATTTTTTATATTTGTACAATTGATTATAACTCCGATGGGATTTTTGTCATTTACGTGTTATATGTCTTAGCTGGGATTTATACTGTTATAGATTTGTAGTTACCGGTAGGCATTTTTTTTATTTCAGAGTAAATTTTTGGGTATACTTCCTGTGAAAAATCGGGTATTGTGCCGGGACTAAATTTGGTTCTTTTTATTGTTTCATTTATTGCAATTGTATTGTATTATGTGCAGGGGTTTGCGGAAGCTGCGGTTTGACCAATGAATTAATTTGGGTATATTTGCTCGACTCCGTCACCTCTGTCTATGTGACATTTTTTATAATTTTTTTATTTCACTGCTTATGAGGTTGAGGTGTTTTTGTTTCTCTTTTTTATATCCGTTCAAATTTGTGCATTTCCAATGGGAAATGCACTTCCTTACCTGCTTATATCTCGGTTCAAATGAGATGAAGTATATATTTTTTTTTTAGAAAAGTTCTTAATTATTAAAAAACTGCTTTAAAAACACATCCATTTATCTCAAATTATACCTATTTCTAGTTTTGTAGAGAAATATGTCCCATTTTATAGTTGCTTTTGTGTCGTGACGAATATCCTACATATTATTTTCAAGTACTAGTTTATTGTATATTAAGCTGCCTTTCCTTTCTCCTCGTCTAATAATCTATATTGCAGTAGCCACAACGATACTTGAACGAGAAAGTATCATAATCTCATTCCACATTTCTTAGATTATAGTTGACCTGTATGAAATATTAACTATATACAGAAATAAGTTTTGGCTTCGACCCTTGGGCTAGGATCAAACAAAAGTAAGTTTGGGCTAGACCCAACAGCAATAAGTTTTGGCTTAGACCCTTGGGCTAGGATCAAACAAAAATAAGTTTGGGCTAGACCCAACAGAAATAAGTTTTGGCTTAGACCCTTGGGCTAGGATCAAACAAAAATAAGTTTGGGCTAGATCCAACAGCAATAAGTTTTGGCTTAGACCCTTGGGCTAGGATCAAACAAAAATAAGTTTGGGCTAGATTCAACAGCAATAAGTTTTGGCTTAGACCCTTGGGCTAGGATCAAACAAAAATAAGTTTGGGCTAGATCCAACAGCAATAAGTTTTGGCTTAGACCCTTGGGCTAGGATCAAACAAAAATAAGTTTGGGCTAGACCCAACAGCAATAAGTTTTGGCTTAGACCCTTGGGCTAGGATCAAACAAAATAAGTTTGGGCTAGATCCAACAGCAATAAGTTTTGGCTTAGACCCTTGGGCTAGGATCAAACAAAAATAAGTTTGGGCTAGACCCAACAGAAATAAGTTTTGGCTTAGACCCTTGGGCTAGGATCAAACAAAAATAAGTTTGGGCTAGACCCGAAATAAATAAATTTTGGCTTAGACCCTTGGGCTAGGATCAAACAAAAATAAGTTTGGGCTAGACCCAACAGAAATAAGTTTTGGCTTAGACCCTTGGGCTAGGATCAAACAAAAATAAGTTTGGGCTAGACCCAACAGAAATAAGTTTTGGCTTAGACCCTTGGGCTAGGATCAAACAAAAATAAGTTTGGGCTAGACCCAACAAAAATAGGTTTTGGCTTAGACCCTTGGGCTAGGATCAAACAAAAAAGTTTGGGCTAGACCCAACAGCAATAAGTTTTGGCTTAGACCCTTGGGCTAGGATCAAACAAAAATAAGTTTGGGCTAGACCCAACAGAAATAAGTTTTGGCTTAGACCCTTGGGCTAGGATCAAACAAAAATAAGTTTGGGCTAGACCCGAAATAAATAAATTTTGGCTTAGACCCTTGGGCTAGGATCAAACAAAAATAAGTTTGGGCTAGACCCAACAGAAATAAGTTTTGGCTTAGACCCTTGGGCTAGGATCAAACAAAAATAAGTTTGGGCTAGACCCAACAGAAATAAGTTTTGGCTTAGACCCTTGGGCTAGGATCAAACAAAAATAAGTTTGGGCTAGACCCAACAAAAATAGGTTTTGGCTTAGACCCTTGGGCTAGGATCAAACAAAAAAGTTTGGGCTAGACCCAACAGCAATAAGTTTTGGCTTAGACCCTTGGGCTAGGATCAAACAAAAAAGTTTGGGCTAGACCCAACAGAAATAAGTTTTGGCTTAGACCCTTGGGCTAGGATCAAACAAAACTAAGTTTGGGCTAGACCCAACAGCAATAAGTTTTGGCTTAGACCCTTGGGCTAGGATCAAACAAAAATAAGTTTGGGCTAGACCCAACAGAAATAAGTTTTGGCTTAGACCCTTGGGCTAGGATCAAACAAAAATAAGTTTGGGCTAGATCCAACAGCAATAAGTTTTGGCTTAGACCCTTGGGCTAGGATCAAACAAAAATAAGTTTGGGCTAGATTCAACAGCAATAAGTTTTGGCTTAGACCCTTGGGCTAGGATCAAACAAAAATAAGTTTGGGCTAGATCCAACAGCAATAAGTTTTGGCTTAGACCCTTGGGCTAGGATCAAACAAAAATAAGTTTGGGCTAGACCCAACAGCAATAAGTTTTGGCTTAGACCCTTGGGCTAGGATCAAACAAAATAAGTTTGGGCTAGATCCAACAGCAATAAGTTTTGGCTTAGACCCTTGGGCTAGGATCAAACAAAAATAAGTTTGGGCTAGACCCAACAGAAATAAGTTTTGGCTTAGACCCTTGGGCTAGGATCAAACAAAAATAAGTTTGGGCTAGACCCGAAATAAATAAATTTTGGCTTAGACCCTTGGGCTAGGATCAAACAAAAATAAGTTTGGGCTAGACCCAACAGAAATAAGTTTTGGCTTAGACCCTTGGGCTAGGATCAAACAAAAATAAGTTTGGGCTAGACCCAACAGAAATAAGTTTTGGCTTAGACCCTTGGGCTAGGATCAAACAAAAATAAGTTTGGGCTAGACCCAACAAAAATAGGTTTTGGCTTAGACCCTTGGGCTAGGATCAAACAAAAAAGTTTGGGCTAGACCCAACAGAAATAAGTTTTGGCTTAGACCCTTGGGCTAGGATCAAACAAAACTAAGTTTGGGCTAGACCCAACAGCAATAAGTTTGGGCTAGATCCAACAGCAATAAGTTTTGGCTTAGACCCTTGGGCTAGGATCAAACAAAAATAAGTTTGGGCTAGATCCAACAGCAATAAGTTTTGGCTTAGACCCTTGGGCTAGGATCAAACAAAAATAAGTTTGGGCTAGACCCAACAGAAATATGTTTTGGCTTAGACCCTTGGGCTAGGATCAAACAAAAATAAGTTTGGGCTGGACCCGAAATAAATGAATTTTGGCTTAGACCCTTGGGCTAGGATCAAACAAAAATAAGTTTGGGCTAGACCCAACAGAAATAAGTTTTGGCTTAGACCCTTGGGCTAGGATCAAACAAAAATAAGTTTGGGCTAGACCCAACAAAAATAGGTTTTGGATCAAACAAAAATAAGTTTGGGCTAGACCCAACAGAAATAAGTTTTGGCTTAGACCCTTGGGCTAGGATCAAACAAAAATAAGTTTGGGCTAGACCCAACAGAAATAAGTTTTGGCTTAGACCCTTGGGCTAGGATCAAACAAAAATAAGTTTGGGCTAGACCCAACAAAAATAGGTTTTGGCTTAGACCCTTGGGCTAGGATCAAACAAAAAAGTTTGGGCTAGACCCAACAGCAATAAGTTTTGCTTAGACCCTTGGGCTAGGATCAAACAAAAAAGTTTGGGCTAGACCCAACAGAAATAAGTTTTGGCTTAGACCCTTGGGCTAGGATCAAACAAAAATAAGTTTGGGCTAGACCCAACAGCAATAAGTTTTGGCTTAGACCCTTGGGCTAGGATCAAAAAAATAAGTTTGGGCTAGATCCAACAGCAATAAGTTTTGGCTTAGACCCTTGGGCTAGGATCAAACAAAAATAAGTTTGGGCTAGATCCAACAGCAATAAGTTTTGGCTTAGACCCTTGGGCTAGGATCAAACAAAAATAAGTTTGGGCTAGATCCAACAAAAATAAGTTTTGGCTTAGACCCTTGGGCTAGGATCAAACAAAAATAAGTTTGGGCTAGACCCAACAGCAATAAGTTTTGGCTTAGACCCTTGGGCTAGGATCAAACAAAATAAGTTTGGGCTAGATCCAACAGCAATAAGTTTTGGCTTCGACCCTTGGGCTAGGATCAAACAAAAATAAGTTTGGGCTAGACCCAACAGCAATAAGTTTTGGCTTAGACCCTTGGGCGAGGATCAAATAAAATAAGTTTGGGCTAGACCCAACAGAAATAAGTTTGGCTTAGACCCTTGGGCTAGGATCAAACAAAAATAGGTCTTGGCTAGACCCAACAGAAATAAGTTTTGGCTTAGACCCTTGGGCTAGGATCAAACAAAAATAAGTTTGGGCTAGACCCAACAGCAATAAGTTTTGGCTTAGACCCTTGGGCTAGGATCAAACAAAAATAAGTCTGGGCTAGACCTAACAGCAATAAGTTTTGGCTTAGACCCTTGGGCTAGGATCAAACAAAAATAAGTTTGGTCTAGATCCAACAGAAATAGATGCTATCAGGGGGGCGCGAGAGGACACAAGATGGCATCGAAAATTTTCATGCAACTTCTTCTGAAACGATCGCGTTTGTTCAAAATGCCGGCTTTTTCTAATAATAAATTTTTCTGCCCCCAAATTTTCAATCTATTAATCTCTATTTTACTACATTTGTGTTCAAGGTAACTCACCTTTGCGGCGACTCATGACAAAATAAACTCATTACCGATCTAAAATACCACTCCAATCCGCGGACATAATAATGCGAGATCAACCGCCCAATTATATTAAGTTTTGATATGTATTGCGCTCATGCGAATTCGTTATGGTCGTTAAAAAGATCTGGTATAAAGTCACGGAAAGAATATTTAATTTAGTACAAAGAAAATAATATAAAGTATATTGGTAAATCAAAAATACATATTCTTCACGCGCTCTTGAGTCAGTTGTCGAGATTACGCAACTTGTTAAAAGAGCCGACTTTTTCAACAGATATTATTATTTAATGGTTTTTCTGTCAATTCATGATCGATATACATATTTAAAATGGTTTCGTTATTATTTGTGATAAACTAAATCTGCGATTGTGTCGATAAAATATACATACGACTGTGAATGGCGAAGTCGTACTCTATAAGTTTTATGCCCAAACAATCAGAGCAATAACGCTATGAGACCAACACTCTTACAGCGCCATCTTAATATAAAGCAACATGCTCATCACAAAAGCATTTTTTCAATGCAAAAGGGAGGAGAGCGCGAAGTTTGTAAAAATTTTCAAACGGTGGCGCGCTCAAAAAGTTTGAGAACCACTGGCTTAGACCCTTGGGCTAACATCAAACAAAAATAGGTTTGGGTGACCCAACAGCGATAGTACATCTCAAATTTGCAAGAATAGAAAGACTGGGATCCATAATTAGACTATGAGATAACAAGTGAACTTGGTATTACGTAGAATGAGATTATGTTATTATTATTTATTTATATTATTTTGTTATTGCACTCATATTTAGGATATATGATATTAGGTTGTGCACTGCATATAGAATCCGGGCAATAAAAATTTAAGTTAATACGAGCCTACTAAAGATTGTTTAGTCAACTTTTTTCTGTAGAAATTTCCCACTTCAATTTTCAACAACCTGAAAAGTCTGGAATTTGAAATGAGAATATGCTGAACCAAAACTCTGATTCGCAAAGTAGAGTTTTTATAGTGCAATCGCCAAGTTGAGCTAGAACAAGTTTGCAAAATGCAATCAATAATATGTTGTATATTATGATATATATATATTAATGGGTGTCTTATGACTTGAAACCTAATACTGACAAAACAATATGATCTTTAATGCAGCAAGTTCAATATTGGTGACAGACCCATTAGTTATAATACATACAATAAAATAAACTCTCGGTTTTTAATGGGCACTTGTGGAACCCTAGATCACTGCAAACCCCGATTGAAAACCTCTGCGTTTAAAAGTAGTTGACGATTACTCATCTCCATAATCTTAAAATCAATTTATTTGCGGATTCTATTTTTTCAATGCGGTAGCTTTTTTATCAATATTCACTTCACTGGTTCTCATATTTAACACTTGTCGTTTTATTTTTTATACAGACATTCATTTCATGATGAAAATATTGTGGGCAATTTATTTGGAGCGTATATCATTCTTAGTTTGCATCTACACTTTGATGTAAGTAGAACTTTTATATTCTACTTCCCTAAAGTCTAAAATATCTCTAGCTGTAGAAAATTAGAAATATAATTCAGGTCATCCAGAAATTGTACATATATATGCTAAGGCAGTTTAGTATTCAAGATGTTTATTTGGTTGGGAAAAAAATACAACTTAATAATGGTAACCATGTGATAGATCTATCGTCACAAAAAAGCTATCCTTGTCTAAATCCTTGATTTTGAAAATCATAAAAAAATTTTTTGGTGATTGCTGATCCTAGCATACTGAGCTTCTTTGTAAGTAAGTTACCTATTGCTAATTAAGACAGCAGTATCCGCATCGTTTAATAATATGACATTCGTGTTCATATATAGTTCGGTGCAAATAATTAAAAAAAAAACTATATATAAAAGTTCTTAATAAAAGGTAAGCTTCAAGTATTCAAAGGCAATGCCCAAAAATGAACAATCTCTTGGAGTGACAGTAGTGAGAAGCATTTTTAAAAATATCGTATAAGTTCGTGAAACTGTATAAAAATAACGTTTCTCCAGGTTGTCAAGGATTCCTTGAAATATTAGTCTTCTATAACAGCGCTTCTCGAACTTTTTTATACTGTCGACCCCTTACAGTACCTCATACATTATCATTACCCCTCAGAAATACAATGAATTGCAAAGTTACAAACAAATTTATCGACAGTCATTTAAACACCGTAGATCTGTGGCTCTTTATTCTCGAAACTCTGGATCTCGTGATTCAAATTGGTTACAGGCTGTAACAGCAGTTTTCTGTTAGAAGTATTAAGATTTAAAGAAAAGGAAAGCATAAAACCAACCCTGTGTATGAATATTTTGTCGAGTTTGTGCTGCAAGCCTGCAAAGCAAAATAAAAATTTTGTTTTTGAATATTTATACTAAAAATGAGTAGTTCAGGGTGTGTATTTTTCAATGTTATGAAGGCTTTTTTAGCAAATGTAGATGCAAAAGCAGGGCTTTTAAATCATCTTTTCAGGCTTTTCTGCTCTGTTATAGTTATTTTGTAACCTTAGTTATGTTTATCCAACAATATGCTGCATGGCATGTCACATCTCTGTCTAAGCAAGTCGTTGGTATTAAATTCCTCTCTCCCGGAATAAATATGAAAATTACTTTTATTTCAGTAGCCAAAGAGTGTGTTTGGGTGTCTTGCGGCATTGATCTAGCTCCACTCTGTTAGATTAGATCATTACACATGTAAGCTGACTGGGTAAGTGGAGTTTTATGATTTTTATCTTATCAATTGTGTGACTTATATTTATGATTTGGATGCGCACACAATAGATAGCCTATCTGTTAGAATAGTCAATATTTATTGGGTCATCGAATCTTTCTTCGGATGACCCAATAGTGCAATTACATGTTTACACGCATTTCACATATTTACCATGGAAATACCTTTGCTGAATCGGATTCTAGTCAGTCTGGTTTTCATGACAAGTGTGCGATTTGGTAGCGCTGAAGGTAGGACAATGCATGCGAGCGAATGCAGAGCACGCACCTTTCGAATCCTCATATAAACGCCAAAACTAAGTCTCACCAATGACATTAAACAACATGATGCGCAACTCCGGCATTTTTGGCCGAAGATCGTATCCGATAGCACGCTCCAATGCACATACTTGACCAGACGAAAACGAGCGGATGTGTGCTGCTTTCAAGGCATAGCACGAATGGTGTTCGTGCCTGCTTTGACAGTTGTTGTCGATTTTAATGATATTTTGGAAAGTTGAGGTAAAAGGGTAAGGTAAATACTATTGTTGTATATCACACCCGGGCATCGCACTGTTAAGTACATGTGGGAAAGCCAGCCTTTGTCAAATACTACGAAGTTATTAATTCAGTACGGTACGTAGTTGCCCATTTGCCGAAATTGCATATTTACTTACCCCTTATGGTCAAATAGTTCATGCACCTCCGTTTAGATTTTTTTAATCAGTGAGGATATATAGTCATTGCTGATTGCTGCTCATTGTAACATACTATTGCGCATTCACTTTTATTTGCGTATTGAATCAAAGTGTTAACAAGTTCACCTAACATTTCACTCATACCGGTCTATATTGTATAGTCTGATCTCTCAAGTATTTGGAGCCACGAATGCTTGTAGTTTTCTGACTAAACCCTCTTATTAGTTATATACCAAATTCAGTAAAACATTTTTTCATAAAACATGAGATATTGGATTTATTAGCTTTTCCATTCTAAATCATATAGACTGCTTTATTTGTTTTTAACGCGGAATTAATAAATCTCCTCTCTTTCTTCAGATGTGAAAGTTGTGGACAAACCTGTCTGAGCATTGTGAGACCCCTGCAGCACAAGAGGCAATAGCAAAAATAGTAAGTATATCAATCAAGAAATTAAGCCGACATAAAGCAAAACTTTCAACTATTCGTCTAATCTCCATTTCCTATTATTTAGTCACAGGACAATTATAGCAGAAGGGGAGATATCAGAAGTCTGGCGACATATCAGTGACAGTGTGATTCCAAGAAATATAATTAGAGTACTCCATAAATGTTTGCAATAGAAAAACAACTTATGGAGGCATGCAAAGACATTTGACCCTTCGGTAGAGTTGTGTATGGCCCCCACATCCTGCAGGGCTTGAGGAAAATAACTAAAAATTCCAAAGCGTAAGATTGCATAAGCGGTCTTGTTTGAAAAAATGCACAAAACACGCAAGACATACTTAAAACAGCTTTGGAAAATGAGGATTGCGGGTAACTCACTGCACCTGTATTATATTTGGTTCATCAACTTTTGGTAGTACTATAGAAGAAATTCCGGAAGGAGTATAATCATCATTCATGATAAAATACTGTTATATATATTTTGGACAACTTCATTCTAGACCAAGGATGTCAAACTCGCGGCCCCAAAGAACTTCCAGTGCGGCCATCGAACGCTTAACAATAATTGTAATAGTATTTTGGAAGTTTTTTTTTATCTAAATGTAATAGATTTTTCAAACCCTCTAAAGTGAAATTGATTATTCACACAGAAAACAATTTACTGAAAGTAGTTTTGGAATATTAATTTTTTTTCGTCCACATTTTGACCTAATTAAGAATACACATCAAGCTAGCAAAAGAGTACTTGAATAAAACACTTAAGTGATTAAATTAAACGCAAAGTACATGAAGAAGGTGGCATTTTCGAAGAAAATGGGAGTTGCAATATTTCTACATTTCACAAAATTCTGAAGCACATTGTTTAATTTGTCATATTTCCATCAATACAATGAAAAAACACAATAAGCTCAGCAGTCAATATGACAAATTCGAAGACCAACTTTGAACAGAAAATTTACATGTGTTTGTGTATTAATATAATTATACAACGACTTAGTTACTAAAAATCAATATCAATAATAATTCAAGCAATCCTATTCCACGCAATGTGGTGCGAAATGTCTTGTCGAAAAAATCTGTCATATGTTTTTTACTGATCTATATATGAAATGATAAAAGTAACTTTTTTGCATTACTGGAATTAATTAAATATTTGCAAAGATCCAGATTAACCCATGATCATGTGACCTCGTTAGTTAGAGTTGGTATTATATAATCATTTCAGTCTGGCCTTAGTATGCTGGTGACACAAAAAAAGATGCCAAACGTCAGGACAAATGTAATTAAAAAAAACATTAAGTTTATACTGTAGTATTTTAGTTAATATTAGATTCATATATTTAGATTAAGTCATTTTTAGTGTATGTATTATTCTTTCCTTGTCCAAAGCTTGTTCAAAAATGATTTTGATGGTTGTACATAGAATTTTATGATTTTTTATAATAAATACAGTAACTTGCAAATGTTGCAATAATAATGGAATGCAAATATTAATATGTAATTGCATTTGAAATTGGAGAAAATAATAAAACTTAATCCAACTGTTTAGTTGCATCACAATATATGTCACAAACTAAACTATCTTAAAAATATCTTTCAAAGTATACATTATCAAAAACTGTTTGCGGCCCTTTTTACAATTTCCAAAATGCAATGCGGCTCTCGAAAACCCATGAGTTTGACACCACTGATCTATTCTAGACGATTCAGCATTGCTTTGGGAAATAATATCACTTCAATAAAATTGAGAAAATCTCGCTATATTAAATACAAAATCGGTGCTATCATAAAGATAAACCGATTCAGTCACTCGAAATATATTGGGCTTCACAAAGCAATGGAGGCAAAATTGAGAATTTATGAGCTATGAATATTTGTTCTTTTCTTTGTCTTGAACTTTTTATACTCCACAGCCCCTATTAATTTTTTTTAAATTTTAATTACCATGTGATGGTCATACATATCTTTAACTTGTATTTTCTGTCATGATTTATTATCTCAATGTGTCAAACTATTAATTAGTGTGCATATTTTGCTTCCAGATGACATAAATGTATTGTCTTGTTTATTACCTCTGCTTGGAGTATGGACAAGAAAAAGATGCCAATAAATGAGGTAAAATTTTTTTTTTAACGCTTTGTTATAATCAGAATTCACAATTAATAGGAATTATAAACAGCCAACAATCAATGAGAATTATATTCGAAATCCCTCAGAATAAATTTGTCTAAATTCGGAGGAAGGCAAAACATATAGGTAGTTTCCATCCACACAAGCATTTCAAGAAGACTTGCTCGAGCCAAACTAAATGAGCATCGTCAGGTGATCGGTAAGGCTACAAGTTGAAATCAACCCTGCAATCTCCTGCATAGACGATAATATTAATTAGTGGGCTATGAGCTAAATTTAAACAAACCTATCTACGATGCATTATGTACCAGCAATGTTACCATACCATTAACTGAATATGTCTAATAAATTCACCTACAAAAGCAAGTTCGATAGGGGCAAACTTTGTGTTATGGAATTGTATCACAGCACCGTTAAGAGAAGTAAAAACATTTTTGCTGTTTTGTATGACACCCTCTTTGAATGAAATTTCGATGTTTAAGCGCAAACATTAAAATTACTAACTCTGAACTTTGTCAATATCTGCAAAATGTTCCACTCAAATCTTTCCGCTATCGCGTTTGTAATCTTCTCTGATAAAAAAAAAACGTTTATGATGTCCAGAATTGCTCTTTACAGCTTGCCTGCCATTCCAGCTTTCCAAGTGAGCAAAACTTCTTAGATATAAAGATTATTTTCTTTCGTTACAGGCGCAAAAAGGCAGGTACCACACGAAAAAAAGACGCCGAGCAGCAAAAGCGAACGGAAAACGGTCGCGAAAGGCGACGAGAAATATGTGCATTGGAGCGTATCATGAAATACAATCTTTCGCCTGTAGTCTTATGGAGTGACGTCAGAGTTGCCTATCATGTTGTTTAATGTCATTGGTCTCACCAATGACATTAAACAACATGATAGGCAACTCTGACGTCACTCCATAAGACTACAGGCAAAACATTGTATTTCATGATACGCTCCAATGCACATATTTCTCGTCGCCTTTCGCGTCCGTTTTCCGCTCGCTTTTGCTACTCGGCGTCTTTTTTAAGTGTAGTAACTGCCTTTTTGCGCCTGTAACAAAACAAAATAATCTCCATATCTAAGAAGTTTTGCTTACTTGGAAAGCTGGAATAACAGGCAAGCTGTAAAGAGCAATTCTGGACATCATAGACGTTTTTTTTTATTAGAGAAGATTACAAACGCGATAGCGGAAAGATTTGTGTGGAACATTTTGCAGATAATGACAAAGTTCAAAGTTAGTAATTTTAATGTTTGCGCTTAATCATTGAAATTTCATTTAAAGAGGGTGTCATACAAAACTGTGCTGCGATACAATTCCATAACACAAAGTTTGCACCTATCGAACTTGCTTTTGTGGGTGAATTTATTAGACATATTACATATTCAGTTAATCGTAGGTAACATTGCTGGTACATAATGCATCGTAGATAGGTTTGTTTAAATTTAAGAATTTAGCTCATAGCCCACTAATTAATATTATCTTCTATGCAGGAGGTTGCAGGGCTGAATTCAACTTGCAGCCTTACCGATCACCTGACGATGCTCATTTAGTTTGGCTCGAGCAAGTCTTCTTGAAATGCTTGTGTGGATAGAAACTACCTATATTTTTTGACTTCCTCCGATTTTAGACAAATTTATTCTGAGGGATTTCGCATATAATTCTCACTGATTGTTGGTTGTTTATAATTCCTATTGATTGTGAATTCTGATTATAACAATGAGTTGAAAATTTTTTTACCTAATTTACTGGCACCTCTTTCTTGTCAATACTCCAAGCTGAGGTAATAAACATGACAATACATTTATGTCATCTGGAAGCAAAATATGCACACTAATTAATAGTTTGGCACATTGAGATAATACATCATGACAGAAAATACAAGTTAAAGATATGTATGACCATCACATGGTAATTAAAATTAAAAAAAATTAATAGGGGCTGTGGAGTATGGAAAGTTCAAGACAAAGAAAAGAACAAATGTTCATAGCTCATGAACTCTCAATTTTGCCTCCATTGCTTTGTGAAGGCCAATATATTTCGAGTAGCTGGATTGGTTTACCTTTATGATAGCAACGATTTTGTATTTAATATAGCGAGATTATTTCAATTTAATTGAAGTGATATAATTTCCCGAAGCAATGCTTGAATCGTCTAGAATAGATCAGTGGTGTCAAACTCATGGGTTTTCGAGAGCCGCATTGCATTTTGAAAATTGTAAAAAGAGCCGCAAACAGTTTTTGATAATGTATACTTAAAAGATATTTTTAAGATAGTTTTAGTTTGTGACATATATTGTGATGCAACTAAACAGTTGGATTAAGTTTTATTATTTTCTTCAATTTCAAATGCAATTACATATTAATATTTGCATTCCACTATTATTGCAACATTTGCAAGTTACAGTATTTATTATAAAAAATCGTAAAATTCTATGTACAACCATCAAAATCATTTTTGAACAAGCTTTAAATAAGGAAAGAATAATACATACACTAAAAATAACTTATCTAAATATATGAACCTAAAATTAACAAAAATACTACAGTATAAACTCAATGTTTTAATAATTACATTTGTCCTGGCGTTTGGCATCTTTTTTGTGTCACCAGCATACTAAGGCCAGTCTGAAATATGACAAATTAAACAATGTGCTTCAGAATTTTGTGAAGAGCAGAAATGTTACAACTCCCATTTTCTTCGAAAATGCCACCTTCTTCATGTACTTTGCGTTTAATTTAATTACTCAAGTGTTTTATTCAAGTATTCTTTTGCTAGCTTGATGTGTATTCTTAATTGGGTCAAAATGTGTACAAAAAAAATCAATATTCCAAAACTACTTTCAGTAAATTGTTTTCTGTGTGAATAATCAATTTCACTTTAGAAGGTTTGAAAAATCTATTACATTTAGATAAAAATAAAAACTTCCAAAATACTATTACAATTATTGTTAAGCGTTCGAGGGCCGCACTGGAAGTTCTCTGGGGCCGCGAGTTTGAGATCCCTGGTCTAGATTGAAGTTGTTCAAAAAATATATGATAGTATTTTATCATGAATGATGATTATACCCCTTCCGGAATTTCTTCTATAGTACTACCAAAAGTTGATGAACCAAATATAACACAGGTGCAGTGAGGTACCCGTAATCCTCATTTCCAAAGCTGTTTTAAGTATGTCTGGAGTGTTTTGTGCCTTTTTACAAATAAGACCGCTTATGCAATCTTACGCTTTGGAATTTTTAGTTATTTTCCTCAAGCCCTGCAGGATGTGGGGGCCATACACAACTCTACCGGAGGGTCAAATGTCTTTGCATGCCTCCATAGGTTGTTTTTCTATTGCAATTTTATATTTTCAATTGCATTATATTTCTTGGAATCACACTGTCACTGATATGTCGCCAGACTTCTAATATCTCCCCGTCTGCTATAGTTGTCCTGTGAATAAATAATAGGAAATTGAGATTAGACGAATAGTTGAAAGTTTTGCTTTATGTCGGCTTAATTTCTTGATTGATATACTTGCTATTTCTGCTATTGCCTCTTGTGCTGCAAGAGTCTCACAATGCTTAGACAGGTTTGTCCACAACTTTCACATCTGAAGAAAGAGAGGAGATTTATTAATTTTCGTTAAGAATAAATAAAGCAGTCTATATGATTCAGAATGGAAAAGCTAATAAATCCAATATCTCATGTTTTATTTAAAAAATATTTTACTGAATTTGGTATATAAACCAACTAATAAAAGGGTTTAGTCAGAAAATTACAAGCATTCGTGGCTCCAAATACTTGAGAAATCAGACAATACAATATAGACCGGTATGAGTGAAATGTTAGGTGAACTTGTTAACACTTTGATTCAATACGCAAATAAAAGTGAATGCGTAATAGTATGTTACAATGAGCAGCAATCAACAATGAGTATATATCCTCACTGATTAAAAAAATCTAACTGGAGGTGCATGAACTATTTGAAACCATAAGGGGTAAGTAAATATGTAATTTCGGCAAATGGGCAACTACGTACCGTACTGAATTAATAACTTCGTAGTATTTGACAAAGGCTGGCTTTCCCACATGTACTTAACAGTGCGGGTGTGATATACAACAATAGTATTCACCTTACCTTTTACCGATTTCTTTTTACCCCAACTTTCAAAAATATCATTAAAATCGACAACAACTGTCAAAGCAGGCACGAACACCATTCGTGCTACGCCTTGAAAGCAGCACACATCCGCTCGTTTTCGTCTCGTCAAGTATGTGCATTGGAGCGTGCTATCGAATACGATCTTCGGACAAAAATGCCGGAGTTGCGCATCATGTTGTTTAATGTCATTGGTCTCACTGACAACTAAATGAGCCTCACTTGCAACGCTACTTTTTCGTGCCAGGATTCCGAAAATTGCATTTGTATGGCACTGCTTACATGGCGAAATTTTCTAATGGGATTCAGGAAATGGAATTCTGATTTGCCGCCCAAATTTTGTGAAAAAGGTCATGGAAGCGACTGTGGATTGGATCTGCCGCAATCGTTCAATATAATTTCAAGAGCAGTAATTATTGAACTTATACTCGAAACAGCTAATAACAAATGCAGTAAGACAGACGCAATCCACTGTTGCTTGACGATAATCGGCGACCACACACACAAAGGAAAATAACGAATAATGATATACAGTAGAGTCCGACGTAAAAATGTACCAATGTATCGGTATCGGCCATTTTTTCGATATCGGCTTAAAAATGAACCGATATATGCAGCTCTCTGATCTCATCCAGTATGCTTTGAACTATGACTTATTATAGTGGGTGGACGTGGAACATGCATGCGACATTTACTGCCTCATTCAATTCATTACAGTTAGTATAGTGGTTGGGTGATTGCCCATAGATGTTCATTGCGTGGTGCGCTTGTGCAGAACGAAATGTCTGCTATAATTTGCCTAATGGGATTGCTAATCTTTGCATACCTACAAAGATAAAATGCATATTACGATGCACTTGGTTCAAGTATTTTAATAAACCAATAGAAGTGAGTCTAGTGACACATTATTGATACATTTGAATAAAAAAAGGATTTGAAGTTTTTGGGATAAGCGCTGCTTTAGAAGAAATAATGTTCACTGTAAATACTATTCGCAGACAAATATTTTGTCCCGTTTCGACCACTCAACAAAATTGTATTTACATTGATGTAAATTACGTGTTATTAGAATATCGCTGATGTCGACAATTTCAAATATCGGTATCAGTGCCTTTTCATTGACATCGGTAGATCTCTAGTTCAAAGTGTAGAGCACTGCAACAGAAATAACTAAATTTAATTTTTGTAACACTATGAGAATCGCTGTATAGACAATAAAGACACAATGCTATTTCGAAGCCGATTATAAACAAACAACAATCTTCTTATAAGAACGTTGGTCAGATAGCGTGAGAATTAAATATGCAATTATAGTAAATAACGAAATCCACTTTATGGTATTACGCATACCTCATCATATGAGTCCTGAACAAGTTATTGATCATTGAAAACTTTTTATATATACAAATTTTAGTGGTTAGGTGGAGATTTATTTTATTGCTGTTGTGTTTGGCCATGCTCACCCCGTTAAATTGCGCAGCCTGTGTTACTCACAAGTAAATTACTTCTTCCTACATCTAAAGGCAAAATTTATATTCCATGTAAAATTCAGCTCTTCTCCGTGGGTAACATAACTTGGAGTAACAACCGATTCAAACAAATCAGCAACGTGGAAAAACTGCGGTTTCGAAGTTCCATGATATCCCGGATCAACTTGGAAACCAAGCCATTTTGGGTTTGAAGTATATCCAGGATTGTAACCATGAAAAGATCTTGCATTGTAAATAGCTTGCTTTAAATCGGTAATAAGGCTGTAAGCTATTTGCCAATGCGAAGACCATCATAACAACACGCTCTAAAGCAGGTAATACTGCTTCGATGTTCGATGAAGCGATGTGGGCGGGATTTGTACGCTGCTGCTCTAGTGTTCGCAACTATATATTTTGCCTGCTGAACAAATGTCAATATTGCAATATTTTTTTCCATGTACTCAAGGTTCGGGATGTATTTCATCAACCGGGTACCTTCCAATTCCACCCACACCCTTTTCGGCAAGACCAAGCTGTTTATCGGTTATTTACAAATGAATATAAACGATATAATTAATTACACTATGATTACACAGGAGTGTGTTCACTTGATGCGTCTTTATCTCTAAGTCCAACCCAACAGTCTGGCATTTGATATAGGTTAAGATCTGGAAGCTTCGCTAGCTTAAATATTTTAAAACTATCGTTGAATTTTAGTTTGTTAAACTTAATCGTTAGTAGTTACAATTTGCCCCTGTTGCTTGTGCTGTGCCAGTGAAATATCACCTATTTGATATATAAAATGACATTGCTATACATACAGAGTCATTTTTCTTTTTCATCAAACTTGAAACCCTGTCTTAATGTTTTTCCGACCAATACACATATATGAAATTAACTTACCAAAAATAGAAAACCCAACAACGATAAAATACAATAAGCTCTTTTGTAAACAGATCCAACTACATTCAGAATTTTTTCTATACTTCTCATTTTATTTACGACAACCGATCCATATACCTTGCAAGAATTGCTACTTTGGTCGTTCTGAATCGCCGTCGTCTACCTCCCGACTTTACGTCATTTCAACCGTAGCCTACTATTTAGTGCAATTATGCGTAATTTTCTAGAATACGTGTTGGAGTCGAAGGCAACGATATTTCAGGATCGAGTTTCACAACCGGTCAACAGCTTTGCTTCGTATATTTATTTAATCGTGTAATTATCCGCCTTCTCAACTCGTTCAATCTGTCTGTTCTAATTTTGTTAGAAATAGCTTCAGGTTTAATTTCAAACTCTGGTGCTGAAACCTTGCCATGTATATGCAGACATAAAGGCAGTTAAGAGTGATAAAATTGATACTATAAATACTAATATATATATTTGATGAATAATATTGATGAGACTCTTAATAATGAAGTGGGGTCGGTCTCCAGTCGAGCGTATATTTTTCTCTCTTCGTTGGCTTTCCTTTTTTCGGTAAGAAAAATATAGTCATTTGCGAATAGCTGTAGGATTTTCAATTGAGACTTCAATAACTTAAATCTAACAAAGCATTGCATAATTAGTAGCAAGTATTGGCAAAAATATAGAATCGTATATATACTAAACAATACAAAATCGCATAGTAATGAATATTTTAAACAAAAATCTGACAAAGTATAATTATTTTTTATTATTTAGTTGTCGAAACCCCCTGATGGGATTTTATTGGTGTTTTCTGCTGCGCCGTCGACAGCCTTTGATGACAATCCACACGCTCAGGGCGCAGAAACCATTGTGTCCCAGGTAACGTAGTTTCATTTTATTAAGTGAACAATCTAGGGATTTCCCGTTTTTTTTATATACATTGATTTAGTAATTCACGTATTTTGGGATCATGTTATGTAAAATTTGATTTTCAACTAATATTCGAAATCACTATAGTTAGTCGTTATGCTTTCTTTATTGCAAAAATACTTTAGTGGGATTTAACTGAAGATCGCAGTTGGATACCAGGCTTCCTTCAATCAATTTTTTACGTAGGTTTTATGCCTGGGACTATCGTTTTTGGACAATTATCCGATCGCTATGGAAGAACGAAAATTTCGGTTATAGGTGAGAAAATTTATTTGCGACTTCTGCGATTTTAAAGTAATTAAAAAGAGCATTTGAAATATATTTTCAGGATACATATTAGTTCTGATATTTCAAGTTATCACTGGATTTTGTCAAAATTGGCAACAATTTGCAGTATGTAGAGCTATATCAGGCTTCCTTGTTGGCGGTTTAAGTGTTGTGACAACTATACTTATACAAGAAACTACGGGATCGAAGCTTTGGGTCCTGAACGGTGAGTACAAATGACTCCAATTCCATTTACTGGTACAACAGGAATTGCTTATATGACTTTCATATGATTTTAAATCAAAATGAATAAATAATAATTGCGAAAACCAATAAGCTCGACAACAGCTATAGGACTGAATGAATCTATTTTCAGGTGCTCTCGGTGCAATATGATTCACCGCGAATATGTTAGCGTTTCTATGGGTTGCCTATCTTTATCCTAGTTGGAGACAAATGTATTTTATTACAACAATACCTGGAATTCTTGGATTTGTTTTTTTATAGTAAGTGAAAAAATACGTTAGTGAATATATTTGAAGATATAAATCGCATTTTCTCAATATTGATAAAATATGGCAAAGTCCGAGGGAAAGCGAATGGATCTCAAGCTTTCATATCGAGGATGTTTAATTTTTTGTATTATTTAACGATGGTGAATTGGATATAGCATTGTGAAATATTTATATATCACGTGCTAGTTCTGTCGAAATGCCAATCTTTTCAATACTGCTAGTCCATACATTAGTAAAGTTTAAGTGCATATTACATGAAATTGATGCAGAAATTTAGCTTAACACCTTTCAGCATTGTCCCAGAGTCGCCGCGTTGGCTGTTGTCTCGCGGTAAATCAGACAGCGCAGAAGAAGTGATGCAAAAACTATCAAGGTGGAATGGATCGCCCCACACAGGTATTTTATATTATATATATATATATATGTGATTATGAACAAATATTTTGAATGCCCGCAAATTTGAATATCACTCAAAGATATTTGCTTACGAAAAACAAAAAGTAAATCACATGTGTAATTGCTGATACGTAAATTCTCCTATAATATGATTCTAATATTTCAATAACGCTTGATAATTAATAATAATATATTAAGAATATGCTCTTCTGCCGGAGAACGCCAAGATGGGGGACATCAAAATGAAAGTACGTATATATCAAACGCGGATTAAATAATTCTAGATATACGTTTTTTTTTAAAACATTCTCACAAATGAAATTCACAAACACAGAATCTTCTAACCAGCTTCAGAAGATTTTAGAACAGCTATTTTGCCAATGTCGACATCAATAGAGATGAAAACGTCAATGAAGGCACGAGATGGAAATATTTTAAACTCGTTTTAAATACCGTTCCTGGATGAAGTCAGATCTAGATGAACACTTGAATGAATGTCAAGATATTATCTTTTTAACTTCCCAAAAGAAACATTTACATCATAGGACAGAATTGCTGAACAGTTGCAAATGTAGGGATTAAACAGAATCCCCAGGATTGACTGACCAGAGTGTCGTTGACCTACTCTGACTCGTAATCTTAAGCCCACGTTTTACCTCTCAACACCCACGCGAATGAATAGACGTTAAAACCTCTATTTGATTTCATTCGTAGTTTTTCACGATATACAGAATACAATTTTAAAACTTCTTAAAACTAGAATCGGATCACATTGAAAATCTATTGAACGGTATATATGTACGTTGATCAAATAACGAATTAACATTGAAAACGTGACCTCGTGATTCACGCCATGAACAGAAACTCTTATTAATTAACTCTATACGGGTAATTATGTACGTCGTGCGGATGGGATGTGTTTAAAATTTCTGAGAAAATGATATGACACAACGAAGTTGTTCTTGGAAGCTAAAGTTGTGTAACTTGTTCCTACGAAACTTAAAAGTTCCTACTAAACTTTAAAAGTTATATTTCACTAGATCGTCTAATGCTACAACAAAATTATGAATATGCACAACAAGAGCAAGATGCCTCAAGAGACGAGGAAGGCTCAATTATAGATTTGATAAGAAAACCTGTATTGCGATACAGAGCAGCCATTTTAAGTTTACAATTGTATGTATAATTTTGCATAGCCAAAATTGACATAATAACATCCGTAATGTGTATCTATACGACCAATCTAAATGAGAGTTATACCGAAATGAAATAGATTGGACAAATATTGTTCGAGTATTTATATATATAAAAAAATAGCCATGTGTGAAATCCGTCTTCATTGTATATCCGGTTAGGTTTGTCTATCTTGACTCAAATCACGTTGTATTTTCAGGTTCACCGCAAGTTTTGTATTTTACGGCATAACACTTGGTTCTGGATCTTTTAGTTCAAATTTTTATGTTGCATATTTAATATCGGGATTGAGTCAGCTTCCATCAATACCCTTTACGATTTATCTTATGGAGAGAAGATGGTAAGCCAATACCATAACAGGAAAAAATCTCGAACTCACCATTTGTTTTGAACTTTCATAAAAATCACGTAGTCAAAATCTGGGACAGGCTGATAACTTGAATGAGTCCACCAAAAAAAAACATCTATTCGTTCTACTGGTAAAAATTAACCTACAAAATAACCGCAAAATAAAGCGAGAATCGTTGAAAGTGAATGAACGAACAGATCATATGACCTTGAAAATGAGTAAAGGCATCGTGGTGAAATTATAAACCGGCCGCGGGATTATATTTATATACTGATATATTTGACTCCATAAAAAATGGCCACATCCATAGAAAATAAGCAGCAAATGCTATATTATTAGTATATAACGCAAGAAATTGAAGAGGTGTTGCTAAGTATACTCAGTTGATTGTATTTGTTCAATTCTTATCCCCATATATATATATAGTTTTAAGCGATTTACTCAATACAGGGCTGGTAGAAGACGAACGCTGGTCTGCTTCATGGGTTTAGCTGCACTGTGTATGTTCGTCATGTACATCGTTTCCTTCGGCCAAGGTAATTTCAAATATTTACCTGAGAATAGCAACCTTACAAATTTGAAAATATGTTTTTTAATGTAATTACTTGGATGCCTACTGAACAGAACAGTTTTCGTTAAGTCGAAATGATGCTTGCGGACCCACAATAAAGTGCTGTTTACGAAATTCTATAACATAAACAGAATTTCAGGCCAAATAGTCTGTCATGAAAATATACATTTAAAGATTCGGACGAAAGTAAAGTACATAATACATAAAGCGGGGCCTGGTTGGAGCAATTTAATTAACTGCTCTTCCATGTTAAATCCAGTTTTAATTGATCAAATGTATTTTAATTATATAGTGTAAATTTTGTCTCAAATGACTATAATACATACGTATTATAAATTGCTGTAACTGGAAGATAATCT